>NC_141693.1:1444485373-1445125373 GCF_964263255.1 Lissotriton vulgaris
TCTCTCTTATTCACTACTGGGCTGACTGCTATAACCAAGGGACTCTAGTCAAGATTTGGTTCTAGCTCTCTGGACTTCTAAGGACTCTTTGTCAAGGTATAACTGCTCTTTCCTGAGCCTAAGCCTAGCTTTCTCAAGTTCAAGAAGTTGGTATTCCCAATCAAAAGATATGCTGTCCTTATAGACTCTCCTGAGTGGTTGGACTCTGCAGAGGGAGACCAAATTCTCCTTGGTAAACTCTGCACTCTTCCAGGAGGAACAAAGAGGGGGGCCCTCAAGGCCTTCTCCATTTTCCTCTAGAAGAACTGAGTTGTCCAAGTGGGCGCCATCAGCTTAGATTATAGGTCAAAGAGGGGTTCCCCTCCAGCCCTATCTTCATACACCCACTCTATCCTGTTCATCTGACCCAGGAGCCTTCCTTAGGTCATCTAAAAGTAACACCTCTACCAGGTGTTGAGTGTTGGCGCTCCTCCCTGTCTACAGCTTCCTAGAGGCACCCACTGCTTTCAGTTCTTGGTATGAAAGTTCACTGTATCTAGAAGGCAGAGAGCCACTGGCATCTCCTTTAGTAGACATACTAAGTGTGGTGTGGTGTCGCACCTACCTAACCTAGCAGGTGCTAAACTCTCTTAGGTTGGAGAAAGGGTGTGCTAGACCCTTAACTTACCCAACCCCAAGTTCCGTAGAACTTACTTATTCTAAGCTTGTATTATATGTACCTAGTACTAGTGTTTTTTTAGTTAATCAATGCAAAGAATTATCTTGTAAAACCAATGCGGCTTGAATCCCAACCTCTGTACACAAATGTGAGAGGCTGGCCTGGTATATGATTACCACTAATATAAGTGAGCACCTTGCACCAGTCAAGACAACCTTTATGATGATTAAAGAGGTCTCAGACAACCTTAGAAAGCTATCCAAGTGGTAGCTGTGGAGAGCAACCTTCAGGCTTTGTCTTGAAGGATTGTAAAGCAGCTTGTTGTACCAGAATGCAATCTTATAGCATAGATTAAATGAAAGACACCCACACAAGATATTTATAAAAATATGTATTTATTATAGAATACTCTCCAGTACATTCTAGTATCTCCCACATGGACATAGACACAGAGCACTCAATAGTATAGCAAAGAAAGAAATCACAGCAAATACCACTAATACACAGTGGGCCTCATGGGGGGACCAAACCATATAGTAAAAAAGTGGTATAAGAACCACGACTCGAGTTAGGACAATGTCGAGAGGGCTTAGAATTGCTGGGGCCCAAAGGAACCACCCACGGTGAGTAGATAAGGACCCCACGGAGTGTGTGTGCAGTGTGAGAACATAACCGTGTGATCCATACAAGTCTCTGTGCAAGTCACGGTTGGAATTTTAAAGATTAAAGAATAAGGATCCTTCTCAGCGGACTTCGAAGAAACCCTGTGGAAGACAGAGGGTTGGAGAGCCCCCCACCTGGGGCTACTGAAGTACCCAAGTTACCTAACCCAGGGACCCGGTTACCGGTGGGGGGTATGATTCCAACACGTTTGACACCAAAGACAATAGGGTTTGTTTCAGCTGTTTTAGACTTGGTCATCATGCGGTTGCATAATGCCCCCTCTATAGTAATCTATGGCTGCTTCAGCAACAATCCGGGAGAATGGAATCCACAGGCTGCAGGGCTGTTCTGCTCATGCAGGGGCACCCTCTCACTTAGAAGCAAGCACCCTGCCTTCAGTATTCTAAAGGGCTGCTCTAGGGGTGACGTATAGGTTTTAAGTGCAGTGACCCTTAGATATAGTAAACCTATATCTTAAGTAAGTTGTGCATGCACCAACTTACACAGGCTTTAATGGCAGGCCTGTAGTTCCATTTTTCGTTGGCTTCTCATGGGAGGCATAAACTATGTTTCAGCCCTTGGTAGGCCTCTGGGGTACATATGCTGTGGGTGCATGTGTACCATATGCTAGGGACTGACAAGGGTACCCTAGGATCCAATCTGGAGTGTACTTAAGTACATAGCATAACAGTTTAGGGAGAAAGCAGATAGACGGGGTCATGATTAGCAGGATCCCAGCCAGACTTGTCAAAAACAGTATTACATCCATCAAAAAGTGGGGGTAACCATCAGAAGCAAATCCTACTTTCCTACAATTCTTAAAAGAATAGGACAAAAAAACTGCGGTTTTTTTCATCTCATCTTCTGTAGCAGTGTGCCTCAGTGCTTTTCTAGCTAGAAGCAATCAGGTAACAATCATTTGCAATGCAATAGGTCTCAGATTTACGTGAGTTTCGTAAATGCAACACTTATTGCATCACAAATGCTATTCATATAAGACCCTTTAGGCACACACTATATTGAAATTATCTATTTAGAATGTATTTACACAGTGTCATGTTCATCAAAATTATAGTCATAAGTAAATCCATTTTCCACACAGAAGTTATGGTGATCCAAATCTTGGACTCCAGAGATCTTTTATTGCAGATCTTTAATCAATTTTCAGGACACCACATTTTTTTCAGTAGCCAACACCTGTATCGTCAGGTTAAATGACTTTATCAGGGCTACAATACTTAATAAAAAAGATACACATTTGAAAGGGAATGACATTCCCAATGTATGTCATACATAATGGGCAATTACAGTATCTCCACCAACTCTCTTGAGCCTGTTCAAGTTACCTGCCTCCTCGGTACAGTGACATGCATTGATAAAGGTGAGCATGCATGCAACCAAAGATAATAATTTTCTAATTTATTTTATTTATTTATTTATTTATTTATTTATTTATTTACGTAATTTTTATAGCGCAACAAATACCCTGGGGTGTCTCGGCGCTGTGGAGCTACTGGGGTCAGTCATCCTCTCACTGGTTAAATAACCACGTTTTTAAGAGCCTGCGGAAGCTCATCAGGTTCGGGGCAGTTTTGATGGAATGTGGCAGAAGATTCCAGAGTTTTGGGGTGGCCACCAAGAAACGTCTATCTCCCCAGGTGGCCGTTCTTGTGCGTGGCACAGTGAGGAGGTTGGTATTGGCCGATCTTAATTGCCGTCTAGGAGTGTATGGCTGAAAGGCTTCCGTCAGGAACCTGGGTCCTATGCCGTGTACTGCCCTATATGCAATGCAGAGGGCCTTGAATTTAATGCGGCTCTCTACTCTCAGCCAGTGGAGTTGACGAATGCCAAGAGTGGTGGAGTTGCGGCGAGGAATGCTCAGGAGAATCCTGGCTGCCGCATTCTGGATGGATTGCAGCTTTGTTATAACACGCTTCTGGGTATGGAGAAAGAGAGCGTTTCCATAATCCATTTTGGAGAAGACTAAGGTAGAGACCAGAGTCTTCCCAGCTGAGGGAGGGAGATAAGGCAGCAGCTTCTTAATCTTTTTCAGAATAAAGAAAGAAGACGACACAACCTTGTTTGTATGAAGGTCAAATACCAACTTGCTGTCAAAAATGATTCCCAGGTTTCTGGCTTTTTCCACTGGGATAGGTGGATAGCCGAGCTTTTCCGGCCACCAGTTAGAAGACCATTCTGGAGAGAGTTTTCCAAAGGTCATAACCTCGGTCTTGTCCGAGTTGAGCCTAAGACAATTAGAGGCCATCCAGGTACTGACCTCAAGCATAGCTCTCTGGAAGTTGGCTGCCTCAGCGCAGCCGTCCTTATGGATGCCCAGGACCAGCTGGGTATCATCTGCATAAGATGTTAGCCGTACTCCATGTGCCTTTATTACCCTCGCTAAGTCTGCTACATAAATGTTAAATAGCATGGGACTTAGCGAGGAACCTTGTGGGACTCCACAGGGGAGTACAGAGGTGGGTGAGTAGAAATCTCCCAGCCTTACAGTCTGGGTACGGTCTGCCAGGAAAGATGAAATGAGATCCTTGGCCAGATCGCTTATGCCCAGAGCTGTGACACGGTCGACTAGGATGACATGGTCGACCGTGTCAAAGGCCGCTGACAAATCCAAAAGGATGAGGACAGCCGCCCCCCCCTGATCCATGATTATGAGAAATTACTCCTATTGGTATGCCTTGATGGTAATAAGTAACCAGGTAGTGACATCAAGCAGAAACAGAGGGAAAAATTCTAGTGCACAGAGCATAAATGTGTTGAGCTTCCAATAGTAATACACTGAATTATCTAAACAGAAATTAGAGACCTGTGTACTTATTCATTGCATTCTTTAGGCAGTGGTTGAAAGAAATGTCTCTAATCCATACAACATATACAAAGGAAAAGAAAAGATGGAGGTAAGGATAACTTATATCACGCGAGGTCACAGTGTTTTGAGTTAACTTCTAAAGAGTATTGTAGTGCTGTAACTTACAACCATGCAAAAATGAGCGGGGGAGGTGACCTGCGCCGTACCTGAATATATCGCTGTTAGCCCATATGACGCATGGCATGCTATGTGAGGCATGCCAGAGATGGCCATCTGAGTATCAAAAGAAAAGCCATATTAATACAAAGTATTATTTGGCAGTATATATCAAATGAGTACCCGAGGGTCACACAATGATTGTGCAGTTACTCACCCTGAATAATCCTAAAGAGCCATGTATCAGATTCCCAGGATAAAAACATAATATCCAAAGGTCCAGGTAACCCTCTGAACCACCCACAACTTCAAGGGCACACTACAGTATAACTACTGGTGCCATTCTTCAGCAGAATACTGATACACTTGTGGGGAAACGGGACTGGAGATCCTGAAACTGCGTGGTGTACACTGCCAGGGGACTCTGTTGTGGACAAAGAGGATTACTGCCATTGGTAGGGACCGTGCACCCTTCCTGAAAATGGGCTGGCCTGAGTTGAGAACCTGCTACTGTGTGGCACCCTGAGGTGCTCTCCAAGGGTTTATTGGTTTGCCATATGTTCTCATGTGGAGGTCTCAGGGACATCCAAGACCTCCTGTGAGGGACCCAAACCGTCTAATTGTGACACGTGGAGAGGAGTGGCCTCTTAAGTGCCCACATCGTCTGCTGGATCCCAACTGGTAGCACAGTGTGAGCGTGGAACTAAGTATTGTGCCTGGAGCCCGGATTGCCTTGTGCAGAGCCCCAAAGGTATTGCCTACATCTAAGGAATGTGGCTCCTGCAATGTTGGGGCATCAACACACATAAGCATCCTGCTGGTGGTGAGCGAATTCACAGGTTGCAGGACTGCACATGGACTCCGCATGGCCCGCTTCGTCGATTATGCTGCATCTCTCTCATGCGACACGTCGATTGCATGCTCATTGGTGTGGGATCCAATTCACAAATTGTGACCCATGGAGGTGAGGGTGTACCATTGGTAGTGCCTCATTCTACCTTGTGCTTCACTGTTGAACTTGCGCCTGTGTGGGAACCAATTTTGTCTGGTGAGAACCGTATCAACGCACACCAGACATTGTGCCTCATTTCGAGGGAGGTACTGAATTTGTAACTCTTCGTTGTATGTGACTGGAACTGTCGGGTGCAACTCATATCAATGTGCACCAGACATTGTGCCTCATTTCCAGGGAGGGGCTGAGGAGCAGATTCATGTTCTGTGGTACCAGGATTGCCTTGCTGCTACTTTGATCAATGTGTGTCTGACAAGGTGCCTCCTTAATCCAAGAGACTCCCTTGCTTCATCCCCCATTCATCAATTGTTCCTTTTGAGCCATAAGTGTGGACCAACTGCCCTCTCCTCAAACGGCCCGAAAACCTGGTGTTGCCAGGTAGTATTGCCCAGGTTGGGCCTTGGTGGTGAGAGTAATTGACTGGGCTAAGAAATGCTTCCGAGACCGTTCGGAAGAGGGTCAAAAGTTGCATGACCCCCTGTGTGCTTCCCAGAACTGTGCTGGTGCCAGAAGGCACAGTGTGGAATCCCTTGATTGAAAGATTATCGCCCTCAGCCCCCTTCTGCTGTGTATACCGACCATGAACTTCAGGAGTAGTGACCAAACCCCCATTTGTCGACTGCCGCCTAAAAGGCCCTACTACTTACCACCACCTTCTTCCCTGGGACCCTGACTAAGTGTGACTCCGGCCGCGAATGGCCTAGTATCAGGAGGAAGGTTATTTTTATCTCCAGCCTGTGAGTTTAGGGTAGTCAGGGTTAGCTGAATGGTAGAGGAAGACTAGGGCCACAGGGCCTGTATGTGCATTATCAACTGGCCTGCCGGATATCAGTTGCACCGCATTATGGTGATGGGTGCATATGTCTGAGCTCCATATAGACCTGCTTAATATCAGTCACACTGCATATCTGTGCTGAGTGAGTGTGAGGGAGTGACGGCCTGATATTAATTACACTGCATGGAGATGTTGCTTTACACAGTAATTCCCTGCCAAAAGAATACTACTTTTGGCATTGTTTTTTACCCATGCTGCCTTGGCCCATGTTGCCCTTTAAAAGTGTTACACTTATCTGTCTGAACACATTTCTGATATTGTTGTGATCTGGGGTGCACCCTAAAAACTGTGTGATGTTGAATTATAATAATTAGTAAGGTGGGCCTTGTTCTGAGAACGTGTTGCATTGCATAAGGGTGCTGGAGGGGTAAAATAGGATCTTTCGCAAGTATGCACATTACTGAAGTCCTTTTAATATGGTTCGGCCTAGTATTTCGAGTTATTATTTCCAAATGTGATTTTTGCCAAGATATACATGATGTTCATGTTGTGTATGTTAGGTAATGCGTGTGTTGAATACAAACTTTATTTACATACACCACATGTGAAGTCTCTTTTGTGACGCTCAGTGTATTTATTGTGTGAAAGTGCATTGCCAATGCTTTACACATTGCCTATGTGCTAAGCCTGACTGTTCAGTGTCAAGCTACCCAACTGTGCGCGCAGATTATACAGTGAATGTAATCACCCACCCCTGACGGGAGTGGTAGGTTCTGCCTGGCTAGGGCCAGACGTGCTAGTTCCAACAGTAGTGAGTTTGGCATGTTTCAAGCTATCTGGGAAGGTGGCTGTCTTGAGGGAGGTGTTGATGATGGAAGTGAGTACAGTGCTGACCGTGGCTTTTCCCAGGATATAGATATGGTGGGGCCGGGGGTCTGTGGGTGCCCCAGAGTGGACTGTCTTCATTATTTTTGCAGTGTTCTTGCTAGATAGAGGGTTCCAATATGTCATTGGCAGTCTTTGGTTGATGAGGTTAGCAATCTGGGAAGGTCAATGGGGAGTGGTTAGTGATATTTTGTGAAAGAAGTCAGAGAGGTAATTGCAGAGTTCATGTGTAGGGGTCGTAGTGTTGCTTGATGCGGTTGGGTTAGTGAATTCCTTGAAAATGGTGAAAAGTTCCTTGCAGTTGTTGGAGCTACATTCGAATCTGTGGGTCAGGGCCTTTTTTTTTGGTCTCTTTCACTTGATGGTGATAGTGTGTAAGTGCGGCCTTGTAGGTGTTTCTTGCAGTAGTTCCTCAGGTGGTTCTCCATTTCCTTTCGAGTTGATTGCAAACTCTCTTGGACTCTCTGAGATCAGCGTTGTACCAACGAGTTTCTTTGTTGGGTATTTTGGGTTTGGTGTTTTTCAGGGGAGATACGGAATTGGCGTAGGTGATGATCCAATTGTTGAAGTTGTTTATGTCATTGATGAAGTAGTTTGTGGGGTCTGAGTACTTTAGTTGGAGGGCGTTAAGCCATTCTGTTTCTGTACCTTTCTTTCAGCAGTGGCTAGGTGTGTTGATAAGACTCCGTAGGGGTGGTTGGTGGCCCTGTTATGTGGAAGTGTATATGGATGTGGAATTCTTTGAGCTTATTCCCTCTCTAATGGTCTTAGTTTGGTACCACATATTTGTTACTCTAACCACCAAAAATATGATCATCATTACTTTGACCTGAATTTTAAGTTGAACGTTTTTTACCTTGACATGACTCTTGAGTCTAATATGGCGGTTGGATCTACAATTGTACATCTACCCAGTTGAAATGCTGATTAGGTCAAATTAATAGTCAAGTCAAAGTAATTTAAGTCAAACCAATTCAATGTATTTTTTATATAAGTATTTAAAAAAATTATGGTATCCATGTTTCCACAGATCCGTTGCATAGAAACTAAAAACCAGGAGTGGTAAAAGGCATCCTGTGTTTCATCCTGCTAGTGCTCCTAAACTAAATCTCTATTACAAATGCCCCTTCACAGCATTGTCCCTCCCTCTTACAGACATAAAGACTTAAATGTTCAACCTAAGGCCATGTCATTGAATTGGAAAGAGCAGACACTATGTCAATCTTTTTGTGTATTATTGCATCTTGGTTAACTAAGGGCTGAACACAATTTCTAGATGAACTTGTACCAAACGACCATTTTCATATGAACAGAGAGCACCAAGTTGGGGGTGGTGTAGCTGTGATTGTCCACCAATCCTTAGAGACCACAATCCATCTCTCACAATCAATTCCCCAAAACAATGTTTTGGCCTTTTCATGCAAAGTGTCTGACACTACAGCCTACTTCATGTTAATCTACTGCCCCGAACTCCTTTCCCACTGCTCACATCTCTAATTGAAATAATTATCAATTTTACCTTGGATAAAACCAGCCTTCTATGCTCTGGAATCTAAAATATTTGTCTTAGAGCTCCTCCAATCATAGCCCAAAACTTCGGACGGATTTAGAAGTTTTTAGTTTAAAACTATTGATCTTCCAACCTACTCACAACTGCGGCCTCTTGTCTGTTGGATCCTATATGATCAACCATGGGCAACATTGTGGTGGAAAAGCCTATCTAGTTTATGTGGACTGTCAACCTTTCTGCTCCATTTACCATCTCTGTATCAACCAATAAATTCAACAGAGGAGCAATGTATCATTCTGCTGCACACAGCTGTAAGGACTTAATCGCCTCCTCAATTGTCCCAGAAATGCACTAGACTGTAGCAAATTATTAATGACTAATAATGATTCTTCTTCCCTACTTTGCCACGACTACAGCAATACTTCCACCCCTGATTAACTCTATCCGCCCAACCCCGCTAGATACATTCTGCACCCCAGGTAAACAGTACCCACATCAGCTGAGTTTCACCTGAATTAGAAGCTTTGAAACTAAAAGTCTTGCAAGCTAAAAGTAACTGTATCCTAATTTATTCACTAAGCTTTAAACAACAGTATCAGATGCAGATGGCGTTATACAAACAAAATATCCAGCAGGCAAAGAAACCTTACCTCTCACAACACATCTCATCTGCTCACAATTTATCCAAAGAAATGTTCTGTACTGTGTGTCAACTTCAGTCACCATGCGCTATGCAATCTATTTATTCTGCCCTCAAGGGAACTTTGAGATGATCTAACCACTTTTATTCAAAGACTAAAACTCTAAAAAAACTGAAATAGAAGCAGCTGATGGCTCAGTGTGGCTTGAACTAGATGGGCTAATTATGTAGCAAACACTAAACCATCCTATTGGCTTGTAGCTATTTGATAGCCCCAGGACTTTTCTCCTCATTGAGGCGCATTTGACAGGACACCACAATGTTATGGCTTAAATGGAGACACTTCCTTTGGTGTTAATCAATCCAGGCTAATGAACTGCCCGGAAATCATTTAGTAGTGGATGTCCAACCATTTCCTAAAGCATAACCTGTTAAAAATGGGAGCTCTACTCACCCCCACAAAAACAAACAAGCATTAGAAATGCAATAGGTCTCGCAGCATTAGAGTTAGTGCTTTTAGAATTGTTTATGGGTTTTTTTGTAAATCTTTAGCATGAGGTTGAGGGTGAGTGAGGGTGAGTGAGGGTGAGGGGTTGAGGGTGAGTGAGGGTGAGGCTGAGGTGTTGAGGGTGAGGGTGAGTGAGGGTGAGTGTGGGTGAGGGGTTGAGGGTGAGTGAGGGTGAGGGGTTGAGGGTGAGTGAGGGTGAGTGAGGGTGAGGGGTTGAGGGTGAGTGAGGGTGAGTTAGGGTGAGGGGTTGAGGGTGAGTGAGGGGTTGAGGGTGAGTGAGGGGTTGAGGGTGAGTGAGGGGTTGAGGGTGAGTGAGAGTGAGGGTGAGTGAGGGTGAGTGAGGGTGAGTGAGGGCGAGTGAGGGCGAGGGTGAGTGAGGGTTAGGGTGAGGGGTTGAGGGTGGGTGAGGGTGAGGGGTTGAGGGTGAGTGAGGATGAGTGAGGGGTTGAGGGTGAGTGAGGGTGATTGAGGGTGAGTGAGGGTGAGTGAGAGTGAGTGAGAGTGAGTGTGAGTGAGGGGTTGAGGGTGAGTGAGGGTGAGGGGTTGAGTGTTCAGACACACTGAATGCCCCGCAGTCAACTATCCGGTTACTTCTATCTAACTTTGTATACGCAGGCCCTAACTTTGCTTTCTAAAAAGGCAGTTTTGAGACATGTGACAATCTACCGACTACAATAAACATCAGCCGGTTCGCTCGGTTTAAAATTATAAATGTTTCACAAGGAATAATGTTACTCGGACAGATCATCTACAACTGAGGGAAAATAGAAATAAACCGACATCCCCTGCCCTTTTCAAACGCCCGGCCAGACTCACCATCGTAGCACAGAATGCCGATGTTGTTGTTCATCTTGTCCAGGTACTGGTAGTTCAACAGGTCCATCTTCATAAACAGCATTGATCGGGCGAGCAGAGAAGACCAGCTCGTGTGCTTTTTCTCCCGGAGGCGGAGAGCGGAAGGCGGCAAGCGGCGAGCTCCAGGCTCGGTCCGACACCCCAACAGCGAGAGGCCCGGCCTCCGACTGCAGGCACAAAAGTAACGCGCAAAATAAACTTCAGCCAACGGCGGCGATGAAACACCCTTCAAGGGTTTCAGGTTAAGGGGGCTGCGAAACAAATTCTGTTTATGTCGTCGATACAAGTTACGAGGTTGCTAGAAGCCTTAAATCGGGTTGTTCATATTTTTTTTTAAAAAGCGAGCAAAGATATGAGAGAACAAAAGAAGAGGGTAGTTGTCCTCGCAGCCCGCTGCAAGTTAAACTGCTCTGACATGCAGGCTATGCTAGGTATGGCTCCTATGCGAGGCAGCTTCCTTTCGGGAGGGTGGGGCGAAGTGCGCATGCGCGCTGTATCCCTGGAGCGCCTCAAATGTCAGGGATATTTTCTGCACAGGATCAGCCTCCCGGCTTAGTGTGTGTTTGAAAAGGAAGAGGGGGCGGTGAGCCCGTACAGAAGGGGCCATGTCAGAGCCTGACAGGAAGCAGCGCTGGCAGAGCAAGGCTGAGAAACAGAAAAAAAAATATGTTTGGCCAGTACTACAAAACGCATTTCGGTAGGAACTACTCCCCTCCAAGATGGCGCGTTCAAAACGCCGGGGAACACATGCATAATACGAAGGCGCGGACTTGTGGCAAAGCTGATGCCAATTATCCAATTGAATCCCCTTTAAAAACAGCGCGTCCTGCCGAAGACCTCTGAGAGAGGAAAAAGACGAGGCAGACGCGTGCAACCGGAGCTAGCGGGTAAACAAACACGGACGGTATCTTCTACGCGGGCAGTGAAGGCGGGAGGCTGTCAGAGGGAGCCTGGCTGACGAGCTGGGAGAGAGGGTGAGAGAGACGGCAGGATGAGAGAGACGGGAAGATGGTAGGGGGTGAGGGAGACGGCAGGGTGGGAGGAGAAAGGGTGAGAGAGAGATACCAGGATGGGAGAGAGAGAAGGTGAGTACAAGACGGAGGGGAGGGGGAGGAGAAATGCGACACGGCGGGAGGGGGCGGAGCGGGTAAACAAACACGGACGTGCACGCGCCCGTGACTCTTAAGGTCAATGCGCATGCGCATAAGCTTAATGCGCATGCGCATTGACCTTAAAAGTCACGGGCACTGCAAGGAATCGCCACGATTCCTTGCAGTGCAGATAAAGAGTGGATAACTCGCAATACTCTCGCCTTGCTCGATGCGCATGCGCATCGACAGGCGAGACCTAAAAAGCTAACAACATCAATTGCCCTTTTATCATTGTACCTTAACAAGTCCCTGATGGTGCCCTTAGAAAATTGGGTATCTTCTCCGAGTCCTCCTTTTCACTTAAACACTAAGCTGGCAAATTTGACAGTAGCATTTTTCACTTTAGGATCCTGGACAATATTCTTCCCTTTTTGGAGCCTAGCCATCCCCTACCACTTAGTAATGCCCTTATTCATCCTTGACTCGACAACATCAACTCTATTTATCAAGTTTCTCTAGCTAAACAGCTACAACAGCTTGTTAGTTCAAAATGCAGGTGGTTTCCTAGTGAAAATATACTCCAGACTTGAGCATATCACATTGGTCCTTAGATCTTTACGCTGGCTTCCCATTTGCAGCTCAGTCTTTTATAAGGCTACAATAACCATACTTAAAGCCATCTCCCAGATGATCCTGACTATAGTAGTCTCAATATTCTACTGATGTGTATCTCCTAGAAATGTATGGGCCTCATTTATGAAGGCCTTGCGCCACCGGTGCGTCACTTTTTCCCATGTTAAAAGTGACGCACCGGCGGCGCAAGGCCTTCATAAATAAGGCCCTATATTCTGCAGACACATTTATTGTACAGATTCCCAAACTTTGACTCTCCTACTCTTGGGTTGGAGTTTTTTTCTATCACTGCTACCAGGGTTTGGAATACTGTGTCACTTCATTAGTGAGTTGATTCCTCTCTAACTCCTTTGTGGAACTTTTGAAAATCCTGGATTTTTTTATCAATAGTTGTTTTATTGATTTTGTGTTTTAGACCCTACTTTTTTCCAGTCTAAATTATGGATTTTTTTATCAATAGTTGTTTTATTGATTTTGTGTTTTAGACCCTACTTTTTTCCAGTCTAAATTATGAAGTTGGAGTCTGTTGTGCCAAGACGCTGAAGTTCATGCGCTTTTACAAAAAAAACTCACAGAAGAGAACCAGTAATGCTGTGCCCTTCCTATATTCTGTTTCTGCAGGACACTTGCTGAGTATTCTGTAGGCTTCACTTGCATCTGTAGAAGACAGCTGTTCCATATGTCTGCCAACTTTTTCTTGAATATTTCTTCAATTAAGATCTTCCTGTCAACTTTCCTCTCCCCCCTCGGTATGCCAAATGCTCTGCTTTCTCTCAATTTTCACAATCCTTCTCCTTTGACTGTAATGAAGAAGTTGCCACGTTGGTACACCTGTAAAATCTTGTTACGGTGCTTGGGCCTGACTGCTGTTCTGTGCTTCTGTTTCCACTGGTGTGCCTGCCATCCACTGCAAGATGTTGTTCACATTTTGTGTTAGACTCGTAAAGTAAAACGATTACTTATTGCCTTTTACTCACCCGATTGTGGTAGCATGGGCTGCATTCTGCTAGGAAAGGTGTGCGGCTAACGCTAATTGCTGACAATAGTTTACAGAAAACGGTGATGTCTCTGAGGCCTGCCTACCCGGCCAGTGGTGGCGTCGTGGCAGCCAGACCATGCCATTTGTTTCGTACTCCAGTTATAGAGTCAGATTGGAATAATATATATTGCTGAATTAAATAATTAATCGGATCGCAAAACATTTTTGACTGGAGCTACTGCGTGTCCTTTGAGGTTAGTTGAGGCAGAGCTTGCTCCAAACACATATCATCACCATATTAGGATAACAGGATTCTAGAGGTGGTCATTTGTGGCAAGAATAATTGCACACATTTGTTCTGTGGCCTTTTTTTCTGGTGATGAGGTGTTCTGTTACTGTTTTTGTGTTGCATTGTTTATTCCAATGTGGTTTTATTGTGTTGTACTTTATTTGTGCTCCGCTGTTTTGATATGATGTGCTCTGCTATGTTTTAATTGTGTTATGTTACTTTGTGTGTATTATTGTATTCTGTTCTGTTGTATACCTAAGATATAGGAACAGATGCTGCTACATTGCCAGTAAAACCCAGCACATGCCTTTTGATTTGCTGAGACAAACAATTATGTACTACCGTTCATTACACCAGCTCCTAAAGACAGCAGTCAGCCCAACACTGTGGCAGAGACTGTCTCTCAACTGAGCGCTCACATTGCTCGCTTAATATGATGCGGTCCATTGTGTCCTGAAACTGTACCCTCACCCTGGCACTTAACATTTCACCAACAATCATTTATAACAAATGCCAGGGGCATACACCGGATTCCAGGAAAAGGCTCAGAGGAAGGTTCCCATTGCCGGAAATCACTTTGCTCTATAAAGGACCCTCTGCCCTGCGATCCATCACCGATAAGAGCCTCTCGAAGCGCAGCAGCGACTGCTGGGAGGCGTCCATTACGGCACAGGCCATTCCCAGGCCCGAGGAGCCGGGCCGTTTTCATCCACTGCACATTTATTAATGACTACTCCATTTTAACGAAGTTGAGTGGTCTACAATACTGGGATGGGATCCTCCAGGCGAGAGCCTCTCTTGAGTGTCCTTTAAGCACTCCTTGTTTCACTTACCTGAAGCGAAGGTACGGAGAGAGCCATTCACCAAAGAGCAGACGATTTGTTGTCCAAATGACATGATACTTGAACGTCAACTCCTGATACTAAATGCAGCATTTCATGGCCACATGACTAGCATTCCTCTTTCGCCAAAAGATGCGGGGAAGAAAGCTAACTGAAGCAATGGGGCAACATGTCAGCAGAGAATGGCCCAAACGGGGAGGAGTGGGAGTGGATTTGGGAAGGGACCATTCCTTTAAATGGGCCAATACTGTCCGGTATGGAGTACCAGCACTTTTTTATTTTGAGAGGGACAGTACCAGCACTTCTCAAGAGCGACGCAATACTTTTTATTGGAGAGTACCTGCACTTCTCAGAAACATGCAGGTACTCTGCTACAGAGTACCTGCACTTCTATATTTCCATTTCAAGCACTGGAAGAGACTAATTATGCTTGTAAAAATTGTGTTTTTTTATTCCGACCTACAATAATATTGAGCCTAGAGCATCGACCACCACTACATACTTTAGTATTAATGTATGCATTCTGGCAGAGAGACATTCTGCTGCTGTGTTGTTTTTCCCTTCCCATGCATCACATCTCTCTACTCAGGGACCTCCTAAGCCAGTAGACTCCAAGAGGGCGGCCGCGGCACACTTGGAATCACTCCGATTCATTTACCCAGGATCAATGTAACACCTCTTCTCCTTTGTGGGAGGGAGGAAATGTATAAGGAATGTGACAAGATAGAGAAGAAAGGGATCCTGATTTAAGATTATAATTTAAACTCAAGACAACAAAGAATTAGCTGGATTGTAGACAAATTAAGATCACTCAAATTGGGCTTACAGAGCACCCTGGACCCTAAATCCAGAGGCATCCTAATGATGCTGTTGTTACTAAGAAGACAACCTTGTATGTCAGTAACTCTGGTGAGATTCTTTCAGGGAGCTCAAATAGAGGGCTAAGTGATGCTTTAATTGTCAGTTGCAGCCCCAGGGATGAATTAGCCTTTTTTTCGGAGCGAAGCTATTCAGTAATTTTAGAAACACCATATATGCCAAAATGACCAACACCACTGAACTTTCTACCCACAGGCAAACCATTGTAAAATCTAAACAATGAAAAAAACACTATTTTCAGAGGAAGGCGAGACAATAAACCAATACCGTTTGCAAAACATCAAGAGTGAACCAATATCCAATGACAGATGGAGGCCTCCTAGTGGAACGGCACCTTTACTGCTGGACGGCCATTGTTGGATCGTAAGGTGGGGCGTGGTGAGGGCATAGCAATGGCGCTAAGGGATCATTGGGATTGTCAGTGGAATGTTCCAACTGAATTTGTGGATGCTGAAGCACTGGGAGTTTGTGTTGAAATCTCCCCCCAGTACTCTGTGGGTGGGGTCTTGGTCTATAGACCCCATGGCACAGCTGGCCCCTTCCTAACAGCTTTGGACAATGCTATTACCCCACTGGCTCTACCATATTCCCATTCTTTCATCCTTGGTGATTTTAATATTCATGTAGATTATAGTGATTCAGGGGATGCATTGAAATTTCTCAATAATTTAAACCTACCACATCTTAAGCAATGAGTAACACTCCCCACTCCACAAGGTGGACATATCCTGGATTTGTTCGTTCTAATAAGCCTCTAGCAATGGAGCCCCCCTCCCCTGTGATCTGGTCAGATCCCTTCATCATCAAATTTGCCTGGCATATCCCTCATAATCCATCTCAAGGCAGTAAGGCCATCAGTTCGTAGGGGAGAGCTCTCAACAAGATTGATCCTGGGGAATTTAAAGAGCTGCTTGCTGGGTCCACCCTCATGCCCTCGGGGTATATTGAGAAGGCCTTGGACAGTTGCAATCACTGGTTCAATAATGCAGTTGATCCATTGGCCACCCGCTCTACTTGAGAGGGGGTAGGAAATCATCCTTGAAGCCCTGGTTCTCCAGCCACCTTAGGCCAGCAAGACAAAACTTTAAGCAGCTAGAACATAAGTGGAGGCATATGTATAGCTCACAGGAGAAAGATAATTTTAAAAGGGCTCAAACTGAGTACTATGCTTCTATTTTCAAAGCAAAAATCCTATACTATGAGGAGTGTATTGCAACAAGCCAAAGAAATATTTTCTGTTGTCAAGGGCTATGTCTACCCAAAGCTGAGAGTCATGTCATAATGGACTCACAGGAATGTTGTGAGGTACTTGTGGGCTACTTTATTGATAAGATCAGATCTATTCAAGTTAACCTCAGTGCCACTAACTACCAGAAATCGGCGGCCGACCCTTCTCACTCAAGGGACTCGGTCCTTCAACATAAGTTAGTTACTTTCAAAGCCATCTCCCTGCAAGTCTCTCTGGTGGCACTAAAAGGCTCAAATCTGGCTCTCCTAAGGATTCATGCCTGACTAAGCTACTTGTAGATGCAGCTGCGATCATCAACCCGTCAGTCAATACGCTATTTAATCTATCTCTATCCTCCGCCAGGGTTCCCTTGGCATGGAAGCAGGACATGATCATTCCTCTACACAAGAAACAGGCATTGGATCTATTACTGTCCTCTAATTACTGACCTATCTTGCTTCGTCCTGCAGTATCCAAAATCCTCGAAAAGCAGGTTAACATTCAATTATCTGGTTTAGTTGAGAGATTTGAACTTCTCCACCCAGCTCAATCAGGCTTCCGAGCTTGGCTTAGCATGGAAACTGCACTGGCCAAAATATCAGAAGCTATCCAGGAAACCCTTGATGTGGGTGGCAAGGCTGCCCTGGTCCTGTTGGACCTGTCAGCGGCATTCGATAAGGTCCCCCAGGCTCTGCTACTGACCCGGCTTCGGGCTCTTGGAGTGGATGATCCAGCCTGGAATTGGTTTAAATCATACCTGGCGGACAGATCCTAACAAATTTGGATCCCGCCTTTTGCAGCTTCTACTCAGGCACTGGATACTGGCAGCCCTCAGGGCTTGATATTGAGCCCTTCTTTTGTTTAACATCTATATGTCTCCCCTTATTCAGTTAGCTGAAGATCCTGGGTCCAAAGTAATCTCAAAGGCAGATGACACACAGCTGCTTTTTTCCTGGTACAAAGATAGCCAGGCTAACTGTACTTATGCTAAGATCTGCCTATCTACAATTTTCTTTTGGTTGGAGGAGGCACAACTAAAATGTAATGCGGACAAGAAAGAGATCCTTCTTTTCAGGAACTGTTCCTCCCAGCTCAGGCGTTCCTTCTGGCAAGATGAGTTCCCCATGCCTTCTCCCCATGGCGGTTCCGTAAAAAACCTGTGGATATGGTTTGACGATAAACTCTGTATTGGTCCCTAGATCAAAAGGCTATTGGTTTATGTTTTGGTATCCTGCAATCTCTGAAAACATGTCTTCCAATGCTCCCCATTAATGCCTGGAAAACTGGCATTCAAGCATTGATGACTTCCAGCATAGGTTATGCCAATGCTCTATATTGCGGTCTGCCCGCCAACCTGCTTAATAAACTTCAGAATATCCAGAATGCTGCGGCCAGACAATTACTTAACCTCCCCAAGAGGGCAAATGCCAGGCCACATCATCGTGGTCTGCACTGGTTGCTAGGTGAGAGGGTGAAGTTTAAGCCATAGTGATGGTACATTATGCCTTATAAGGCCATTGCCCAGCATACCTTCAATCCAGATTTAGTTTCTACTCTCCTACCAGGCAGCTTCGTTCTTCTAACAAGCTACTTGCGAATAGTCCCAGGGCCCTCAAACAAATGGCCAGTGGTAACTTCCTGTCTTGTCTGAGGGCTATGGCCTGGGATCAACTTCCATTGGAGCTTCACCTGTTCTTGCTCCGAGCATATTTAGGAAAAAGCTGAAGACACTTCTCTTTAGATAAGTTCTCCTGAGCTGTTCAGTCTTCCTCCTAGGCACGCGCAGGGACACTCCTTGGAGTAGTTGTGCATGTTATAAGTGCCAATAACATAACATAAAATGTGGAGCAAATCTGTAAAAAAAGCAGTTGGTTACAGGGTTGCAATGGTATGTTGCTAAGATTGATTATGTCAGACATGTGCTTGGTCTAACCATTGACATCACCTGTAGTAAAATTTTCCATCCTCTTGTAACATGTTGTTTTCCCTTTGTTCAGCCTCTTTAAATAAAACTATCCTGAACCTATTTGCAACAAATATGTCTCTTTACTACGAATGGGCTACAATGCATTCCAACGACTGCGTTGTTTCAACGTGAACCACTACCTCGCAAGTTGTTACAATTACTTGCTGTAGGGGGCGCGCTGGACATAGGGATAGTATTAATTACTATTCCTACTCCAGTTTGTGCAACAGCATGGAAGGTGTTGGATTGTAAATCCAACACCAGCGCGTCCCCTACAGCAAGTCGTTGCGATAACTTGCGATGGAATGGTTCGCGTTGAAACAACAAGGTTGTTGTAACAACCGCATTGTAATGGAATGTGTTGTAGCGCATTCGTAGTAAACGTTGTCTCCCATTTTCAACCTTCACTGCTGTTTCTATGTAGTCTTGCAAAGGCCTGACATTACAACCACTCTAATCTCTGATGTTGGTCGCTGTGAATTGTTGTGGTTGCTATGTCTTCATGCTTACTGGCTAAAAGTGAGGTTTTGAAGTTTAAGATGATGTTAGTGTTGTTGTTAGGATCAACTCAAACACTTTTTAGATTATAAGGAGTTTACAAAAAAGGCAACTACGTTTTTGAAATGTTGGGTGTACTGGAATGGCTCAGTATGTCTACTATCATGAAACACCTTTCTTGACAAGCCCTCTAGGTCAAGTCCAAAGTGAGTCTCCATTTTAAGAGTCACATAGACCAACATGCTGCTCATCATTCAGAGCATGCCCCTCTTGAATCCATTTGTTACAACACACTGACAAATACTGCAGCCACTTGAATTAAATCATTTGTGACCTTCTCCATATATTCTGCCTCCTGCTCCACTTCTACAAGGAGGTTTATAAATGTGATCTCTTGTTGAAATGCCTCAAGTACAATTTAGAAATTCATTACATTTATTACACACTCACACACTACAAAATACTATGCATTCTTTTACAAATATATAATTAAGGTAGGCGGAATTTTTTTTGGTGACATTATGAAATCACAGTTTACCCCATGTGGGTGATGACCCACATATTCATAAGACCCCCGCCCATCCATAACAGATAGAATATGACAATATTAGTGGATGTCATTTGAAATAAAAATGGCCTATTAACTTTATCAACAACAATGTATGACGCACGCCTATTGGCTTTGTCAGGGATGTATGACGGTACGACGCGTACTTTGACAATGCATACCGTTACAACGCTACTTTTACAACGCAAGTCGTTACAACGACTTGCGTTCGGGGCCCTGAATAGTAAATAGTTTTATTTACTATTCCAACTCCAGTCCCCGTGGACTCTAGGGAAGGAGTTTGATAGTAAATTAAACTATTTACTATCCTGGAGCTCCCCCCAGCGCAAGTCGTTGTAACGACTTGCATTGTAAAAGTAGCGTGGTAACAGTACCGCGTTGTTAAAGTTTTGTCGTAAAGGATGTTCCCCCTTTGTCAGTGGTTCACCACATAAATATATAAGGCAAGCCTATGAGCTTTGTTAAAATGTCACCACATTATAAAAACAATAATTACATGTAAAAAATCTGAATTATGTCATTAGAATCTATATCCATGTTTAAATGCCCTCATTATTAATAATAAAAGCATTGCAGTATTTACTTAAAATAATTGTCAGCAATATACTTGGAATAAAGCGTCAGAAATCAATATAACTTGTCAGAGTCTTTCATTACACACTTATGGCCACATAATGCAGCCATAGGACCAACTACTAGGGATCCCCACAGCTTTGTGTGATAAGGAAAAAGTAATAGTGCCCAGAGTGTTTATAATATGGTAAAAAGTCTCCCCAGGTCATGCATTCTATGACTTGTGAGACATAGAGTTAATTTCCCCAATCCATTCAAGGATTCTTCTGCACTCCCTGTTGCCCCCATATGAAATTTGCGCTGGTGCCTCTCCTTACAGCACCGCAAGGAAGAAATGTGTTTGCAAATTGAGCCCCGCAGAGCATTAAGCAGTGCTCTAGACCGAAGGCTTCAATGCTAAATGAGCTGCCAGGGATTTAGACAGCTTTGCACTGTGTTTCTTTTTTCTTTTTGGCTGTTTGGCTTTCTTTTTGTTGTGGGTGTCCCAGTCCCATTTGGGGCAGCCTGATGCCAGCATTCAATGTAGGGGGCCGCAAGGGGAGCCCCAAGGCCACATAAGGTCCACACGCACAGCTCCTGTGCCACATGAGTGTCACCATGCATTAGGTACTCCTGTCTGGTGGGAGCGCCTCCTCATTTTGACTCCTGTCTGCAGTGGTGGCCATCCAGCACAACCCGCCCCCTCTGGCACAGGCACAGGTAAGGCACCTGTTTACCGGCATGGCTACATTGGGGGATGAGTTCCATGTGGAGGCTTCTCCTTGTGGTATGAAGTTTGCTTTCGGCCTCCAAAATGGGGTCCCAGAGGCATCTTGATTGCTTTGAACCCTGGAGGGTGGGTTCTCTAGGGCCAAGAATTAATCAGGGGAGGGCTGCTCGTGCCTGCCCCTTCCCTTTTAAAAATCCTTGAAGAGCAATGCATCAACTCTCAGGGGGTTAGCCCACCCAGGAGGGGAATTTCCCAAAATGTGGCAGAGAGCTGTGTGCTTGTTTGAGCTGTCTGGGCCTGTTAAAATTGGCATCCTTTCAAGATGCATATCTCAAGCTCCATTGGGCTGTTTTTATCAGTCCTGGGCTCACTTTACTCCTGTTGGTAAGCTCTAGCCACTAGGAGCATTTTCAACACGTAAATTCTGCGGGGAGATGGTTTTATTGATCAGCCATCTCCTCTCCTGGCTCCTGATCTTCCCTCATCTGTTCCTCAGGGGAGTGAGGGGACCAGTGTCACTGGGTCCCTAACAACTCATCTAGTTCTTGGGGTCAGCTGCAGGCAAAGTCATTCGTCCATCAGGGGTATCATTTGGATTCTCCTTCCACCTATCCATGGTGTTGCTACCATTGCGTTCCAGGTATCGGGTTTTGCCCACACTCTTTTGTGCATGGGTTTTAAAGTGTGGGTGGAAAGTTCTCAATGCGAGGCACTTTTTGGCCAAACATAGGATGCCACATCATCCATTCACCCCTGTCCCAACCCTCCTTCATTGCATTTTGTGATAATCCAATGTGGCACCATCTCCTCTAAGGGCCCCAGTTCCACCCCTAGTAGACATCAACACTAGACACTTTTCCACCAAAACTTCAAAGGGGCTCCAAATGTCTAAGCTTCCTCCTTTGTTCAGTGGGGATGGGATGTCCCAACCCAGGTGCAGTGTGCCACTTAATTACCAGATACCCATTTTTCCCCCCACCCCTTCCTTCTCAGGCACTGACTCAAGTACAGATAATTGCTCTTTTTGTGTGGGGAATCCTTTGATCCTTCTGCTGGAACCTAGTAGGAGAACAAAAGGCCTGGAATCCGATTCTAAGCTGACCCAGAGAAATATTTCAATTCTCGACAACACCATAGGATGTACAGGTATGTTATTGAGACCTGCATAGTCAAACTCTGCGTGCATGTTTCACTACAGTCTGGTACCTCACTGGACTATGTACGCCTAAATGGGCTGAAACTGCACTTTAAGACACATTTCACCTAAGTGTATAATACAGTGACATTAAAGATAATCTAGTAAATCCTACCAATCTATCTATGCATGCCCACTAATGTTGTAAAACCTACACCAGGTCAGCACTTACCCTTTTCGAGGTCCCTCCTGCATCAGGCAACCTCTGCTCAATCACTGTACTGAGCACAATGGAAGTTTCACGCGTGCAGCCCACATAAGTGCGCACACACGTATGCACATATGTTCACATGTAGCCAGTCTAGTGTGCCATGCCCTACCTGTGTGGCAGCAGCCTTATCTTAAAAGGCATATGCTGGTGGTAGACACACTCAGTTCAGTTATTGAGAAATTACCTTGGGTGAGACTCAGATAGGGAGACTCACTCACACTAAAAGGTCCAAAAACCGAGTGATCAAAATGCAAAAATCTGGGTGAACAAAATGGGCAGAACCCTTTTTTGCTACAGTAACTTTTGAATAAATTGAAAAAGGATGGTTCTTTGAGTTTTACCCAAGATATAGTATCAATAGTTTTATGTTAAAACTTAGGAACAGTGATTAAAGTTCCTGTGTTATTCTGCGGGGATAAGGGGAAAATATTTATAAAATGTAGTAAAATAACAATCACATTTCCTATGGATTAGGGTTAATATTAGCAGTAGGATTAGAGTCAAACAACTTGTAAAGATAATTAAAATGAATTCAACCAGATTAGGTTTTGTATTTGGGTTAGGATTATTATAATTTTTAAATTATTCCACCCCCTTCAAATAAATATAAAATGGGAAAAAAATAGGTCAGTAGTAATTGTAACGTTCAATCAATCAATCAATCAGAGACTTGTAAAGTGCGCTACTTACCCGTGAGGGTCTCAAGGTGCTGGGGGGAGGGGTAAGCAGCTCCGTTCAGTCGGAGATTGTCTTCCTGAAGATGTTCAGGGAGGGGGAACATCTGATGTCAATCGGGAGCTTGTTCCAGGTCTTAACCGCGATGAAGGAGAAGGCCCTTCTACCCGTTCTGGCTCTGCAGATGGGTGGGGTTCCTGCGAGGTCGGCGGATCGGAGGTTTCTCTTGGGTGCGTGGAAGGAGATTCTCTTGTTGAAGTGTTGGGGTCCGGTGTTGTGGAGGCATTTGAAGGCATGGGTGAGTATCTTGAAGGTAAATCTCTTCTCAACAGAGAGCCAGTGGAGTTCTGGTGGGTGTTGGGTGATGTGTTCTTGTCAAAAGACGCCGAGGACGAATCTGGCTGCTGTGTTCTGGATAGTCTGAAATTTGTGGAACAGAGACTTGTTGATTCCGGCATTGAGGGCATTTATGTAGTCCAGTCTACTGGTTATTCAAACTTTAAGTTTGAATAATAATTTAGTGTGCTAAAATTATAATAAAGAGATGTATTTATTTTAAGGATTAGGGCCAATAATCTAGATTAAGGCTACGATACAGAAATAATTCAAATTATTGTTACAGTAAGGAAAATTAATTAAATATTATATATTAAGATATATTAAGAATCAGTGAAGTACTAATTTTTGGAAATATAGAATATATATGTAAAAAGTAGCAATAAGCACACAAGTAGACTAGAGTTACAATCACTTTTAAGAAACAAATAGGAATAAAATTTAAAAAATGCTCAATCAAGAACTGGAAATCAACCTAAATGCTGGGTCGATGTAATGGGATCGAAGTAGTGATACATTATATTATAAACATACCTTGCTGAAGAACTGGTCCAAGATGTATTGCTTGTGCTGTCATGGTATGATAATGTAGTGGTAGACAATATAATAACACAACTGAGGGTAGTTCAGAGTTCATTCTACTTCCTTAATTAGGGAGTGAGAAGCAGCCTTGACCTGTGAGTACTCCATTTTCCTTCAGAATAATCACTTGATATACCATGCCAGTTGCCTTCAAAGGACATTTCCTGTTTATTGCAGCTCCACTGCCCAGCCCAGGTGGATGCAGAGCATCCCTGCCCTTTTCAGTCATACCAGTGTGACCCGCTCAGTGTCCTGAGTGCACCCTGACCTCTGTTTGAACACCAGTCCCTCTGCCACCTTCACCATCACCAATTGAAAAAGCATTGGGTTTCAAGTACTCCACAAATCCATGGTCACCTCCTCAGACAGCGGGTGCAAGAACTTTGCATTGGTTGCTGCATTTGGGGTAGTCAGTGCTTACTGATTAGTATTCATTGTGAGTAACAACACTTGTCATTGGTGTCCCAGGATTTACTTATTGAGCAGTCGAGCACTTCCCCAGGAAGCGGTAGCAGGTTTGAGTCTATTCTACACCACGTTATGTTCTCACACACTAAACCCAATGTGCAGTCGGAGCTAATACACGTACGAAATCTAGGGCAGTTAATGAGATGGCCAACGAACCCACCTAGGTTCTATGGCCATCTGTGATTGAAATGTTAGACTCTTCTCTGCTGGAGATCTGCAGAGCAAAACACGCCGAGGACCCTACAAGTGCCACTGCCACGGGGGTAGAAGCCTGCGTCTGTTAGTAAGTCACATAAAAGGGCAGGATGCCCCAGCAGTCCATGCAGTGCTGGGGCTGCTGTGTGTGAAGTGGGGCCCGCTTCAGGGCGCAGCCCTGAGCTGTGTGTTGTGTTGTAACTTGTATTCTACCTTTGCCTGTAGAGATAGATCTGCGACTCAATGCAGCGGAGCCCCAAGAAATCCATACCCTGGGTTTGCTTCATGTAAACCGCCCGGGCATGGGTGTATGGGAGCATTGGGGAGTGTACATGCCTATTATCCACGCAGGGAGAGGATGGTCATAAGGGGTCAGAACATTGTCGACTACACCAAGGTCATTACAGGCCAGAGGTAACTTTTAAAGTAATGATCAACCCTAAGTCAAGAAACAAGGCTGAGAGTCGCTGGCACGTGGCTCTGCCCTATAATACAAGCAAGAAAAAAAACGTTTCCTATCGACCACCCCGTGCCAGGCGTTCGTGCTGTGCCAACGTGAGACACCAATGCCTGTGAACATTACAGCCTCTCGCAGATCACAGCAGGCCGCCGCTCGCAATGAACAAATCCATAGGCCGGCGAGAGTCTCTTTAGTTCACTGGCACTTACGAGCAGCGGGGGGCCGGATTTGCTATTCACGGCAACCTTTTGTCAACACTTAACCTTTTCTGCTATTTCCATGAGCAGCTCTTATCCGTCTGAAGATCTGAAAAAGCACAGAGCTCAGGTCTGCGTTTCCTTCTGAAGAACAGTGTCTGTGCTTCAGCGCATTAGCACCTCGCGGTTATGTCTGGTACCGCCACGCACTCATTGAGCCTCACGCTGGCCGAGAATAAGGCACGATCGTGACCGACTGATATTAGGGTGAGACGGTCATCTGCTCCAGAGCACCACCCCCAGAATGAACTTGATGTGCATGTATTTATTGACCTATGCGAGGCCAGCTAACGTGCTCGGCATGCCAACTCATGCCTGAGGCAGCGTCGTCCTTGTGACAGCTAATACTTACTATGTTATGTTATGTTATGTTTATTTCATGCATAAAGCAAGCTTACATTGTAGTTTCATGGCTGTACAGTCACAGGAGCAGTAGAACGGATACAACTAAGGCTACCGGCCAGTGCTTACATTGTAAAAGGATTCCAGGTGCCCAAAGCTCTGCTCAGAGGCCTGCTGCCGGTGCATTTAAATGTGTGCGCACTGAATGTCAAGGGTGCATTGTCAGCTGTGCACCTCAGGTGTCTGGAATCCACTGCCAGACACTGCCTGCCCCTTTATATAACTATATATAATACAGGAGATTCTGTAATACCTGTGTTAACGGCAATCTCGGATTTCTTTATAATCGGGGATTTGTGACACACCCAGTCACAGACTGTAAAGAAAAGATGTCAGAATTTGACTATTACAAGTCATTACAGTAAAGACAGGTCACAGAGCCTAACTGAAGCAGAGGGGCAGTTGTTTTTCCTTCTTCTGCTCTATGTTAATAGCTTCCAATGACGAGCAAAGAGAACATGTTTACTTTATGCCCTCCTTAGGTAGGGAACACCTACATGCTTTGAACTGTTTCTACTGTTTGCATCAAATATCTAACAGTTTTTTGATGTGTTTAGTTTTGCAGAAGAGATTTAGGGGCATATTTACAATAACTGGCACATCCCTGCAAATCAGCAGGGATGCGTCAGTTATTTTGTGCCACAGCTCCGCCATCATGGATGCGCCGCATTTTCAATGCGGCGCACCATGGGGCAAAAACGGCACAGATGCGTGACGCATCTGTGCCCTAAAAGTGGCTCATTGCTGGAGCTGTGGACGCAGCTCCAGCAATGCTCTGGGGGCCTTATCTAGTTAATGCGGCGTCAATCCTTACGCCTGCTTCAGGCAGGCGCAGGGTTTTGACGCACCATGGGCCTAAAAGTGACTGAGTGAAATCTTGTAGATTTCACTCAGCCACTTTTAGGAGGCGTTCCTGCGCCAGAACGCCCGCCCCTGCGCAGGAACGCCTACCGGTGGCGCAGAGCTTTACAACATGACGCATCTCCCAGATGTGTCACGTTGTAAGTACCCCGCACCATGGCGCAGGATTTGCGCCGCCGCTGCGTTATAAATGCTCCATAATTCGTTTTCTTCATGTTTGCAAACAGGTTCGCTCTTTCATAAGAAAGAGCTACCCTCCAAGGTTTTAAGTGAGTTGTGAGGAAGATGATGGTGTGACTATATATTATATAGGATAGAGTATATATAATGCTTTGGCTTTCCATATCCTCATAAAGGAACTCAGCCTTTGGCCTCGTACCTCAATATGGTTATTGTACTCCTTTGTACTCCTTTGTGACCTGCGATATCCTTATAATATATGGCTGGGGTACTTTATGTTGTTGGTTCCTGTTGTCTCACCGTGTGATTTCTTTCCAGTCTTTCTCTTACTCATCTTTCATGTATTTTTCCCTCTCTTGCTCTGGGGTAATATTGTTGTGTAGTTCCTATAAACCTATATAGGATCTGAGCATTTAGAAAACATAGACTGTGGGATTGGGGTCCAGACTGATTCCAGACACCCTAACTGGGTATGTTTGCTTGTATACCAAATTGCTCACAGTGGCACTAATTACCCTTCTTACTAAGGAGGTAAAAGTTCTTGGCAACTTTCGAACATGACAACTCTGTCCCATCAGGGAGCGTGGAAACAGTGTGATACTTTTTGCTCAGTCACTCGTGGTCACTTTGTCTTAGAGAGATACACAGAATAAACGGTGGCAACGTTTTCAATAAGCATTCTAGTGTAAAATAGGTGTGTTGAAACGGATATATGACGGTACAACGTGTACCGTCACAACGCATACCTTTACAACGCGGCCGTGACAACGCAAGTCGTTACCACGACTTGCGTTGGGGGGGCGCGGATTTCGAATAGTTTAATTTACTATTCTAACACCAGTCCCCGTGGACCCTAGGGAAGGTGTTAGGATAGTAAATTAACTATTTTTAGACCTTGAGCGCCCTCCAGCGCAAGTCGTGGTAACGACTTGCGTTGTCACAGCCGCGGTGTAAAGGTACCGCGTTGTGAAAACATCGTTGTAAACGATGTTTACCGTTGAAACAACCATAAGACAGAAACAGATAGAAATTATTATAAGCACCAACAGCGAAAAAGGATGGTAGATTTCTACCATATTGCTAAAACAATGAATACTTGCAGGTATAAAAATACATGACAGTAATAATGCTTACTCCTATGATGCAACCCTAACTAGGTATACCTAAGTGTACCTAGCATGTATGTAGATGTAGAGCCAAGAGTCCCTCTAGGATAAAATAACCCCATTACCTGAAGTGAGAGACTGTGGGACACAGTCTTGGTCTCAAGATGAACACCCCACGAGGGATGTCAGACCACTGCAAGCTGGAGTGTGTGCATGCAGGAGCCTCAGCGTCTTGTGTCAGTGTGTCAGCATGGAAGTCGTTTTCTCTCTCCCGTACCTTAGCAAAATATGGTATTTATATACCAAAAGTGGTACCCTCAGGGGTTCTACCTTGCTGTGTCATGTCGCACTTGCGATGATGGAAGAAATTACCCTTATACATAGTTATTATAGAGGAGATTGTAGTTCTACTGAGTTTCCAAGAATGCTCATGCATAATAGATGAGGCTAGTTTCTAGGGAAAACCCTATGTCCTGTAAGCAGTACCCTAACTAGGTAAAAGGTCAGTCACAAGAACCGTTATGTAGTGTAATGGTAGGAGAGAATATAGGTGAAAGGTTAGGTGCCTACCTGAGCCTATATTGGGGTACCTTTATGAAACAAAACACCCACTCCTCATTCGACTGGACGATATACTGAAAGTGTTGGTGTTGTACGCACAGAATTCAAATGAATAAATCCCCAAAATTTGTGTTTAAAAATGTAAAAATCCTTTAAAAAATACTTAGATAATAATGTAAGTGATAGAAGTTTTTACTAGAATAAGTTCGTATATATAGTTCGGACACCTATGAGTGACTGAAAGCGATGCAGCTCATCAAAAGTGCTATTTTTTAAAATTCCAAATTTGGTTGTTTTTGAAAAAGCCGCCTTTTTCCCAGCACATGATTAGCCAAATGTTTATGTGTCCTGGCCGGGTGACGCAACATCACTGTTGCCTGCAATCGCAGATGACGGTTCCTGCAACACCTCGCAGATCAGGTCAATCGAACACAGATGTTCCTCCGTATTCTTCACAGCCGCTACTGTGGATGCCTGTATGATAACCAAGTCCTGAGTACTTGTTGAGGAGCCGGTATCCATTCCAACAGGAGCTGAAGTATCCTATGGTGGCTCTAAGAATGCAGACATCAACATTAGAATACGCTGAGGACACCGCAGAACATGGGCCGTTATCGTCTCCAGTAATGCATCAATGTCTGGTGGCGCAAATGATCGAAATGTTAGATAGAGATCCAACGTACATTCTTGTCTGCAGAACAGGCATCAGAGGACAGGCAGAAAACAGTTGATCCAGACTGGTCTAAATGATAGGAACTAAGATTCACTTAGTTCGCGAAGGTGAGGTTTGCCCAGATTGAATACCATGCGATCACGGTATCGGCGCTGCAAGAGCGTTTTTTCCATCTTCTTGGTGACTGGGACATCCATTGTGTCAAGATTCCTTCTATTAGGAACAGGATCAGCAGAAGACCTCCAAAAATGCTTCCAAACACGGACTGTATGAAGTTGGGAATAACTCCGAAGATTGTCTGAAAGGTGCTTAACAGTCCAGAACCTATGGTCTTAAATAGGTGTACTATACCCGTCGTATCAGACATCTTAAAGATACGTTGTACCATTTCTGCAAAAGGGAGAGGGCAGTTAGTTTGTTGTAGTGCCAGTATCTCAGCTGAGGACCTTGCGACCTGAAGATCATAAGTCTCTCGGGCAGAGGTTAAGGGCATGGTTTTCTGTAAAAGTATGGCTTTCATTTGACTCAGAGTATCAAACCATATAAAGGAAACATTCAACGAAGGCCATAACGGCGCCTCCCTGACTGTATGGGTTGGCGGAAACAATACTTGCATACAGAAAGTAACCCTGGAGCTTACAGTAATAAGATATGCGTTGCCCGGGAGCATCCCACGACAATTTTGATAATTCAGCATCAAGTAACTACCATTTGAAAGTAATTTGAACACCGGAATAATCACAGCAGCTGGGGACCCTTTCAAGTAACAGGATAAGTTAGCAATGGAACCATTACAGGACCCATGAAGCATGTTATCTTGGCATATGAGAGATCTACGTAAAGCGTTCTCGCAGTTTGTACCGTTTAGAAACACTTTGATGTCCCCACGCATGCATCAAAATCTGTATGGCAATGCCCAAGATTCCTTGATGAATTCCCTATCCACCACTTCATATCTGCCCACCTGTTGTTGTTTTAGGAAATACTGAAACTGGAAAGTTGTGACCGGTAATGTTACATGGCCACGGATTAACCATTCTGTGGATGGTGACTCTGCCACAGGAAAAGGTAATTGGTCCAGTTTTCAATATGCAGCATTGTATATTTTACTCCCCTTTGTGCCATTGTTATCTGATTCTCAGTTAGATTGTATGCAGAAAATAGGGGCGTACTGTTGATAAATTGCCAGGGCACATAGCCAGCACGCAATGATTGCAGTGTCCAGCTTAATAACTTAATAGAACATACTTGAGATTGTCCGTGTTGTCGTATCGACAACTCCTGTTCTAGTAAATCTATTGAAGCCAGATCCTGTGGTCCGTCTCTCCTTTGCTTCGCCGATCTGGACGATTGGAGGTGGCGCGTGGAGTTTATCTTTTGTGTATATATATATATAGAGCAGCAGATACAATGTTGCCCAGTGAATAAATCCTGGATGTTAATGTAGTCATACCATTGTCAACTACAGCTAACACCTTTTCTAGGTTAATTCTATCTTTTTCACAAAGTCTCTCCGCAGCTTCTTGTTGAGAGATTTTCCAGATTTCATTATAGACAGCGTATAAGATACATTTTTGACATGGCTTTCGGGAACCTAATAAGAAATCCCTTAGATCCACCTCATCTGAGAGTAAGGATAAGTGCTGTTTCTCCTGGGACAGTGTCAAGGTTTTTAGCCAATCGAGGCACAGGTTCCCAACACTGTATGATGTCACCACCCCCGGATTTTCTCTTTGTACATATCATTGGTCTGGCCTATGGTTATACCCTTGAATCTTGAGTGACATCTGTTTGTGTTTGGGGGCCAAACTAACCATCTCTTCCAATTGGGGTCTGAAGTATTGTACTGCATGATGTCATCTATTGTATCCCCTCAACGTGATGTCAAATTGATGTGTGAAGGTGTGGGAATCTGAGGTGTGTTCAAATCCTTGTTCTTGGCTAGTACAAGACAAGAAGTTCGTTGCACAGTGTCATTCAGAAATGTTATCTGCTGTGGAATGAAGCACGCTCGCTGTTGACCGGGGGTGGCGAATGGCTGGTATGATATGCGATATTTGCTATTTTGCACACTCTAGTTGACGCCGAACCTTTTAAAAATACTGTGGATCATTATTTTACCGAGCGCTGCTTTTTACTGATTTTAATGAATATTGAGCTCACCTCTGCCTCTCCTTACACCCGCTGTCCTGTCCACCGGCTCCCCGGTCCACCACGGGGTTCTCCCGCTTGATGTGGGGGGAATGAAGGGGGGACAGGGACATAGTCACGGGGTAGAGGTCGGGGGGTGGGCCCAACCCTGCTGGAGCACTATTTTAGACGGCCATGTGCTTGTCGCACAGCTGCGCCTGCCCGCGCCCAGACGGGGCCAGGGGTCTCCCCCCCTGCCCGAACTTTTAAAGCACATACCTATACTCGGGATGATCTACTTAGCCTCAGGGTCAAATGCAACACAAAATGTGAGTTGTTGCTTTTGGAAGACTCACCACCCCTCTGCCTCGAATGTAAGTTCTCCTTTTCCCATTTCTAGCTAGGAATAACTGAGGAAAATGGAGGATGGATGAATAAAATTGCTGAGACGAATAAAGCTGATGTCAGACAATTCAACTTCCTCAGTACTAATTGTAGATCTTTACCCAAACATAAAGAGGACATTTTTAATCTTTTAATTGATCAGAATTTTTAACTGAGACCTGGCTAAATGCCAGCTCAGGTCCGGACATTGCTACGACCCTACCCTCAAACTATGCCATAGTCAGGAAAGATCGTTTGAACCAAAGTGGGAGAGCCATAGGAATTATCTTTAAAAAAACATTTCAATGTAAATGGGAAGACCTTAATCTGCCCAATTGTGAAGCTGGTCTTTTTAAACTTACCCTCACACCCCAAATTACATTTACTGGGATCCTGATTTATCGACCACCAGGTGCAGCTGGGGACTGGGTGGCGGCTCTATCAGAGTTTTTCACTCCATTCCTAATGAAAGCATCCATGTTCTCTATTCTTGGTGATCTCAACCTGCATCTGGAGGATCGCAGTTGTCCTATGATCCTCAATTTTCTTTCTGACTTAGAGGCAGTTAATGTCCAATTAAGGAACACTGGCACAACACACAGAGCAGGTCACTTACTAGACCCTATTTTGGCAAACTTTGACAATGTAAGATGCAAGCCTGCATCTCCCATTCCATGGTCCGACAATTATCTCATCAACTTCAAAATTTGGGTTCCCACTACTAAAGACGCGATCAGATCTGAGGTGTGGTTCAGGAACTGGAAAAAACTCAATATAAATGATCTCAATGCACAGATAATACGATCTAGTCCTGATATTGATCTTAAGGAGCTTAAAGTTTGAGACCACAAAGAGATCAACTATTGGTTATCTAGGGCCGTACAAACTATAGTTCCACTCACTTTAAGTAAACGGAAATCATGTAATCCCCTGGTTCCGTGGTTTACAGAGAAATTGAAGGATGAAAAGAGTAATTGCAAAAAATTAGATAGGCAGTGGAGAAGAGACTATGATATAGCCAACAGGGAAATATATAAACAAGCGCTCAATGCCTATTACCTGTCTTGTAAAATAGCAAAGGGAAACTACATTAAAAACACCATCTTAGTAGCACAAAGCAACCTGTCACGATCGCAATGCAGAGCGAACTACAATTCCCGATATCACCCGAGCAGGAACTACGGCTCCCATGATCCTCCGCGAGTCGCGTTAGACATCGCGAGAGGACGCATTAAAAGCGGAAACCATGTCCGGGCTTGGCGTCGGGGATTCCTTCTTCGTTCCCTCTGAGTCTCCAGCCTTCGTGGGTTTCTTCTTGGTGGCGGTAAGGGTGCTCTGCACCAGTCTAGTCTCTCAGCCTTTGAGCTGATCTTCGTTTCTACAAATCGGCAGTATTGCCAGTTGGGTGTCATTTCGGTTGGTATTGTCGGCCGACGGGGGTGGATGTTTTGAGATCCACGTTATTCCCCAATGATTTTGTGCTCTCCAAAGGAATAACTATTCTAGCCACTGTTTTCTCCTGAGAGGTTATCAGGAATATAGAAGGTTTCATGTGATCTAGGCATCAGTCTGTTTAACACTTGGTGAATCAACCAGAAACAGTCTGAGTATCTTTCTGGTATCGGGGGACTCCGGTACCATACATTCCTACATTGATAAATGGCGTTCCTTCAAGCCTACCTTCGGATTGTTGAATGGAAAGAAAGGCCTGTAATGTGTGTGTGTCGGCTTAATGGTGTATTAACCCTATGTCTTTGGCTCCCTTTGTTAACAGGGGTTTTCCATGAGTGGTAGAGGGCTACACTCTACCCCTGTGATTCGCAAAGGTGTCTAGTCCAGGGTACGTTCTATGGTTTAATACTTGCGGAGAGTTATTGTATGTATCTTATGGATTATACCTATATGTTGTGTTCATTTTGTATTTATGCAGTGATAAGCCATTTCTGTCCGCAGCACTGACAAACACTACTGCCTACATCCAGAAGTCGTATTTTGCTTTACAGGTATTTCTAGAATTAGGGGTTCATACCATAAATCTACAGGTCTTTGCTTCATGTAGAGAGAGAGAAACAGCATTAGTGTATTTACCATTGTATGTTTCTTTGTGTTTTTCAGATCTCCCTCCCCGCTGTCCCCTTCCTTTCCCTCCCCCATCCCGACTGTCCCTCGCTTGATCCTTCGTATGTCCTGTGCCCTCACGGCTATCCAGGCATTCGTTAGATCTAGAGGTGGATTATACTAAACTGCAAACCGATTCTGAGGACCGTCTACATGACACAACCCTAGTACTCTCTTCAAAGTTCTAAAGGACCTAGCAGGAGCGGCACTCCAACCAGAACCCCCGACTTTGTCTACCACGCAATGCAATCTTATTGCCAACTTCTTCAATGAGGAAATATCTAAAATCTATTCGAACTTCAATGAAGAATGTGATGCCGCAGCTACTTCATTAATGAACCCCATTTCTAATGAATGCGATAAGAGGGAGAATGTCCCCGAGAATTTAATCACGATCTGGCAACCTTTGGACACCACGACGTTTGTGGAGGTACTAAATAGTATTAGCTCAGGCTCACCTCAGGACCCAATGCCAGCCTATATCCTGAAACAGCTTGATCGACTCATCTTGGACATAATTAGATCACTGTTAAATGCTTCCTTAAAGGAAGCAGTGATACCCGATGACTGAAAGCGTACTATGGTAGTACCTTTGCTAAAAAAGGCGAACGGCGACCCTGAGGTCTTCTCTAATTTTTGCCCGATATCGCTCCTGCCAATATTTTCAAAAGTCCTTGAAAAACATGTGAACAAACAGCTAGCAGACTTTGTCAATGACAATAAATTACTGCATATCTCTCAGTCGGGGTTCAGAAGGGGTCACTCCATGGAGTCCACCCTATTAGGGGTCACTGAAGCGATCCGTCAGGAATTGGATAGGGCTGTTACGGCAGAACTCATTCTTTTAGATTTGAGTGCTGCTTTCGACACCATCTCCCACAAAACCTTGATTCAGGCTCTAGAGGACATAGGGTAAGAGGGAAAGCGCTGGAGTGGCTTGAGCAATTCCTCTCACGTCGGACTTTCCAGGTCTTTTCCAAAAATAATGCCTCCGATGTCCTGAACTCCCTTTACGGGGTTCCCCAGGGCTCAATACTGAGTCTGCTACTCTTTAATATTTATGTAACCCCGTTAGCTAAAATTGCAGAGGAAATGGGCCTCACAATCTATTCCTATGCGGACAACACACAATTAGTGTTCTCCCTATCAACGTCTGATAAGTCCAAAACTTCCCCTCTCCGTTCTGGGCTTCTGAGAATGGCTGACTGGCTGCATTCCAAAAAACTAAAACTGAACAGGGAAAAGACCGAGCTTATTATTTTTGGTGATCATAAGGAACTTTGGGGTCCTACTCACTGGCTGGCAGAAATGGGTCCGTCCCCGGTTGCGGTACAATCTGCACACAACCTTGGGATAATAATTGACGACAAACTGTCAATGCATGTACAGACAGCCAAAACGGCCTCAACCAGCTTCGCCATCCTTAAATGGTTGAGGAAAATACTATGGCAACTCCTGAAAGGGGCGCAGAGAACAGTACTACAGGCCTTAATTGGCTCTAGACTGGACTACGGGAACATCCTATACTTAGGTGCCAATAAAGACACTATAAACCGACTGCAGGTCATTCATTCTTCTCCATCTCCCTGGGCGCACGAGTGTTGCGGAACATCTGAAGAAGCTACACTGGCTGAAGATAGCCAACAGAGTGAAATTCAAAGCACTATGCTATATGTTCAGGATCAACAAAGGGGAAGCACCCGCCTATTTATGTAAGCTGGCCCAGAAATACTTACCCTCTCGAAACCTACGGTCTTTGTATCATGCCAAATTTGCTGTCCCCAGGTTTAAATGGGTACGTTTGGGCGAACGCTCCTTTGCTTACCTGGCCCCAGTCCTCTGGAATTCACTCCCGCTCAAACTACGTCTGGAATTCAGTTGCACCCAATACCGGAAGGGCGTGAAAGCCTGGTTATTTAACCAATAGTGTCCACATTCCTTTTTTAATGGGTAAATCAGATCCAAGGCGCCGGGAAACCCTCAGGGTAGCTGCTGCGCCATATAAATGCAATAAATAAAATAAATAAATAAATAAAATAAATAGTGCTTCTGTTCCCTGAACCTGCCATTCCTTTGAACCCCAGACTGATTTGATGCCTAAAGTGTTCTTCTTTAAGTCAAAACCCTGTTGAGACAGTTGGGAAATAATGGATGCAGACTAAATCTCTTTGGTGTTAGTTAGCATATTTTTCTGTGCAGGTGTATGTGCAACCCTATAGTAATATGAGGTCGGGTCAGAAATGTTAAACCCCGAAGAATAAGAAAAATTTTGTGCAAATGTTTGCCAACTGCCTTTTGGTGGTGTCAGACAATGATCCCATTGGTGGTATATGAAAACATTACCTGGGATACTGGATTTGTGTAGAAAGTGATAACCATAATGATGGTGACAGTACATAGTGTTATAGTCTGATGTGTCTTCTATCATTTCAACACTTGAAAATGCAGCAGATTGTTCTAACTCAGACAACATATTATTTACAGTTTCAAAATCCCATTCATAAGAAACTGTACTGGAGATAATGATATTGTTTAGATAAATTGTGAATACATTAGGTATTTTTAAAAGTTCAGTGGGACCAAATACATCATAATCAACCTTGTCCCAAACTATACTATCAGGAATCGAAACAGCTGTAATGTTCACGAAACGTAGGTCTCTTTGTTCACGATGAGAAGATGTATGAGGTTTCAGGACCAAGTTCACATTTGATACTGCAGTGTGTTCTGGAAGATAGTTTCCATTCATTAGTAAGCAAAATACAGTCACTAGGCCAATCCAGAATAGAAAAAACAATATTTTTCAGAAAAGTGTAGAAATCGTGAAGTTGTTGCTTATGGGAAACTGGAGCTGGCGTTGTTTCAGGTTCACTGGGATCCAGAGAAAATGTTTCAAAATTGATAAAGTAGCCAGATGAAGTTCGATCTGTTTGGTAGCTCAGTATGTTTTGTTGAACTGGCAGACATCTCTTGTAGAGTGTTAGGCTGAATTGAAATTTGTCTTGGATTTGTGTTTTGAAGTTCTGTTTCAAGAGGAACATGTTCCATTTCATTGTTGGAAATTCCATCATTTTGTATTGGTGACTCTTCAAATGTTATGAATCATTTGGTCTGAACTTCCTGTACCGTAGCCACACGAGAGCATCAGCAACCCAGGGGCCCACAAGGCCAACTATTCAGTATTGGCCACATAGTGTGGTTTGATCAGATCAATGGAGATGAATCTCTTTTGGTTTTTTTACCGGCAAGAGGCAGAAGAAGTTTTGTTCCTTCGACAGCCAGGACAGGTACAGGCTTTCAGTATGATGGGCCAAATTCTTTCCTGTCCACAATATTTCTCTGACCAGATCCCCGACTTTTGGGATCCAGGCCGGTCTTGCTGTGACTGATTTGACTTCCCCAGTGGTGGTTCGTTTTACTTGTAAGTTGCTTTGTAGTGCTCAGAAATCATTGAGATCCTGTAAAACAACCAAACGTTTATTGATGTTAAATTGTTTTTCATCTGTCACTGTGCTTTCCCAATCGAGATCAGATAACTACATTCTCATCCCAAATAGGACTTCCTAAGGAGTAACACCTCCTAGGGAACTTCTTGGCACATTGTTAAGAGCCTGCTGAACCCCATAAAAGTGATTGACCCAACTACCACCCGCACCTAATAGTCTTGCTGTTAGAGATTGCTTTAAGTCTCAGTTTTGCCTCTCCACGACCAAATTTCCCTCTGGATGCTACGGAGAGGAGTACCGCAATGCAACACCCAAACTTCCCACTGCTTATTTGTAAGACCCAGAGCTAAACGCTGGGATGCAGTTAGAATGTAATGTACCAGCTGTATATGTCCCTATAAAGACTCATAAATCTTTTATAACCGTTCGAGCATCAGCCAAGCGCTGAGGCCAAACCCATAGGAATCTGGAGCATGAATCCACTGCCACCAAAATATACTTGTGTAAGCCCCATCCGATTGTAGGGGGCCTCAGTGGTCCAAATAGATAAAAGCGAGTGGTCTGTCTGATATCAATAATGGTGTCTGCGCTGGACCTGCTATGGTGGAACCCTTCATCTGCTGAGAGATGTTGCACTTTAAGACAACATTCTTCATCTGTTTAGTTAGTCTTGGCCACTAATTGTGTTGTTTCAGTAAAGAAACCATTGTGCTAATTCCTGTGTGTGCAGAACCTAGTTCCTCATGTGTAGCTAGAATTAAACCTAATCTGCGATCTATGTTTGGCATTACTCTATCCCCCACTCCTGGAATTTGAGCATATGGAATATTATTTGCAGGAAACTTCTAGGACTACTTAAGTGGAAAATCTTTCGGTAAGGCTGTGCTGTTTTTGCATGAAGCTATGACAGCTACTGTTATCTGTCCGGCTTCATCGGCCAATGAATTCCCTTCAACATAAACGCCATCACGTTGATGACTCAGCGTGTGTATCACGTGAGCTCTTGGTGGCTTGTTTCTCAACTCCGCTACCTGTTCCCATAGCATTCTATGATTAATTGGGCCACCTTTTGAGTCTTTAAACCCATTTTCAGCCCAGTAGAGAAGATATTCATTGTATGACTGGACACAGTAAAAAGAATAGTGCACTATCAGTGTGGGGAATTCTCGATCCGTATTTTTCAGTGCCAGTAATAGGGCTTTTTATTCTGCCAGCTGAGGCGTGCAATCTCCTAGAGACTGCGCCTACGTACTGCTAGGATGGAACTTGCCTTCCTGCATGCGACCCTTCACAATTGCACATGCAGTACTGTATTGTTGTTTACTACCTTTGGCCGGCTGAGCAGAACCAACAGCGTAAATAATGTATTCATACTGATCTAGAGGCATTATTTAATTCAGGAGAGGATATTCTTGTTCATATTGCAGAAATACTTGTGTTTGAGGTGTAGAGTCAAATTTGTAATCTACATCTGTTGCAATGAGAGAATTAGCCCATTGTATCCATCTTGGATGTAAAGCTTTATTATTCAGAAGGCTTTCTTCGTAGCAGCCTCTAAGGACGGTACTGGAGTTACGACAATTATTAGTTTCCCCTGAGCCACTGCTCTTTCTTTCACTACGCAAAAGAAACAATGGACGGAATACTGGACAATGCAAACATTCAACCCCAGTCACGAGGACCTAGGTTAAATCCATTATTCTTTTGCTCACCACACCACCTCAGTTTGGACCCAGCAATATGCAAATCAATCTTGACCCTGTCACTTGTGGGAACAGTCCAGCCTGAACTGCCAAGCTAAGTCCTCCCTGGACCGGAAACAAGCATCCTGGGACCAGTTTCAGGGCATCACCCTTCATCAACCAGGCTAGCCTGAATCCAGTGGTGTAGTGAGAACTGGACCCACGTCTGGCATACCCTTCCCACTTAGGGCGACATATGCAAAAGAAACAATTGATGGCGGGAATGCTGGGCAATGCAAACATTCACCCCCAGACACAAGAATCTGGGTTCAATCCATCATTCTATTGCTCAAAACAACAACTCAGTTTGGACCCAGCCATATGCAAATCAGTCTTGACCCTGTTCCTTGTGGGAACAGTCCAGCCCGAGCTGCCAAGCCAAGTCCTGCTTGGACCGGACTCACGCATCCTGGTACCGGTTTCAGGGTATCACCCTTCATCAGCCAGGCTAGCTTGAACCCAGTGGTGTAGTGAGCACGGGACCCACGTCTGGGCATACCCTTTCCAATTAGGGTGACATATGCAAAAGAGACAATTGATGGGCGGAATGCTGGACAATACACACATTCACCCCTAGTCACAAGGATCTGGGTTAAATCAATCATTCTTTTGCTCATCACACCACCCTAGTTTGGACCAAGCCATGTGCAAATCAGTATTGACCCTGTTCCTTGTTGGACCAGTCCAGCCCGAACTGCAAAGCCAGGTCCTCACTGGACCAAAAACAAGTATCCTGGGACCGGTTTCAGGGCATCACCCTTCATCGGCCAGGCTAGCTTGAATCCAGTGGTCTAGTGAGCACGGACCCATGTCTGGGCATACCCTTCCCACTTAGGGCGACATATGCAAAAAAAAACAAGTAACGAATGGAATGCTGGACAATGCAAACATTCACTCCCAGTCACAAGGATCTGGGTTAAATCCATCATTGTTTGACTCACCACACCACCCCAGTTTGTACCCAGCCATATGCAATTTAGTCTTGACCCTGTTTATTGTGGGAACAGTCCAGCCCGAACTGAAAAGCCAGCTCCTCCCTGGACCAGAAACAAACATTGTGGGACTGGTTTCAGGGCATCACTCTTCATCAGCCAGGCTTGCTTGAATCCAGCGTTGTAGTGACCAAGGGACCCACGTCTGGGCATACACTTACCAATTAGGGCGCATATGCAAATGAAACAATTGATGGACGGAATGCTGGACAATGCAAACATTCACCCCCAGTCACAAGGATCTGTAGTGGGCAAAAGAACGATGGATTTAACCCAGATCTCTAAACTGGGGGAGAATGTTTGAATCATTCTGCTTTTCGTCCATCATTTGTTGCAGTTACACTTTCTCTCCTTACAGCAGTCTGTACTGCTTTCAGATTTTTTCTGTAGAAGCAAAATGCATTTCAGCATTTGTGTACAAGTATGATTTGTATGCTATGGGTACTATTTCACCTTCATTGATACCCTGACTGACGCGCTATATCACGGATCACCAAATTTGTGGTATTTACACATGTGTGTAGGTCTTTTGAAGTTATCATGTCAGCCTGTAAGGAATGAAAGATATCTGTGTGTTCCTGTGTCCAATGCCTAACTGAAAATTCAGGTCTTATTAGGTCATAGAAAAGTTACACTTTTTCTGAATAATCTAAAATGTATGTTCTGCCAAAAGAATGATGGATTTACCCCAGACCTCTTGACTAGGGAAAAGTGTTTGAATGATTCAGCATTCCGTCCATCATTTGTTGCAGTTACACTTTTTGCCCTAAGTAGGATGGGTATGCAAGACGTGTGTCCCTTGCTCACTGTGCCACTGGATTCAAGCTAGCCTGGCCGATGAAAGGTGACATACCCCAAAACCGGCCCCAAGATGCTTGTTTCTGATCCAGGGAGGACCTGGCTTGGCAGTTCGGTCTGGAATGTTCCCAAGATTCACAGGGTCAAGACGGATTTGCATATGGCTGGGTCCAAACAGCGGTGGTATAGTGGACAAATGAACAATGGATTTAACCCAGATCTCTTGACTGGGGGAGAATGTTTGAATCATTCAGTATTCCGCCCATCATTTATTGCAGTTACACTTTTTGCACTAAGCGGGACGGGTATGCCCAGATGTGGGTTCCTTGCTCACTGTGACACTGGATTCAAGCTAGCCTGCCTGATGAAGGGTGAAATACCCCAAAACCGGTCCCAAAATGCTTGTTTCCGGCCCAGGGAGGACCTGGCTTGGCAGCTCAGTCTGGACTGTTCCCATGAGGCACAGGGTCAAGACTGGTTTGCATATGGCTGAGTCCAAACTGTGGTAGTGAAGTGGGCAAAAGAACAATGGATTTAACCCAGATTGCTTGACTGGGGGAAAATGTTTGAATCATTCAGCATTTCTTCCATCATTTCTTGCAGTTACACTGTCTCTCACTACAGCAGTCTGTACTGCCTTCAGAATTTTTTCTGTGGAAGCAAAATGCATTTCACCGTTTGTGTACAAGTGTGATTTGTATGCTCTGGGTACTGTTTCAACTTCATAGAGGTTAGGTAAGTATACCCTGACTGACCCACTATAACAGAGATCACCACATTTATGGTGTTTACACATGAGTGTAGGTGTTTTGAAGCTATCATGTCAGCCTGTAAGGAACAAAGGATATCTGGTGTGTTCCTGCGTACAATGCCTAACTGAAAAATCAGGTCTTATTAGGTCATAGAAAAGTTTCACTTTTTGTGCCTAATTTGAAATGTATGTTCTGCCAACCGAACAATGGATTTAACCCAGCTCGCTTGACTGGGGAGAGGGTTTCAATCATTCTGCATTTCGTCCAACATTTGTTGCAGTTACACTTTTAGCCCTGAGTGGGACGGGTGATGTCCAGATGTGTGTCCCTTGCTCACTTTGCCACTGGATTCAAGCTAGCCTGGCTGATGAAGGGTGACGTACCCCAGAAACCAGTCAAAGGATGCTTGTTTCTGGTCCAGGGAGCACCTGGCTTGGCAGTTCAGTCTGGACTGTTCCCATTAGGCACAGGGTTAAGACTGGTTTGCATATGGCTGGGTCCAAACTGGGCTGGTGTAGTTGACAAATGGATCTAACTCAGATCGCTTGACAGGGGGGGAATGTTTGAATCATTCAGCATTCCATCATTTGTTGAAGTAACACTTTCTCTCACTACAGCAGTCTGTACTGCCTTCAGAACTTTTTCTGTAGAAACAAAATGCATTTCAACATTTGTGTACAAGTATGATTTGTATGCTATGGGTATTGTTTTGCCTTCATAGAGGTTAGGTAAGTATTCCCTGACTGACCCGCTATAACACGGATCACCAAATCTGTGGTGTTTACACATGTGTGCAGGTGTTTTGAAGCTATCATGTCAGCCTGTAAGGAACACAGGATATCTGTGTGTTCTTGTATCCAATGCCTAACTGAAAAATCAGGTCTTATTAGGTCTTAGAAAAGTTTCACTTTTTGTGCGTAATCTGAAATGTATGTTCTGCCAACAGAACAATGAATTTTACCAGATCTCTTGACTCGGGGAGAGGGTTTGGATCATTCAGCATTCCGTCCATCATTTGTTGCAGTTACACTTTTCGCCCTGATTGGGACGGGTGATGCCCAGACGTGGGTTCCTTGCTCACTGTGCCACAGTATTCATACTAGCCGGCTGATGAAGGGTAAACACCCTGAAACCGGTCCCAGGATGCTTGTTTTCAGTCCAGGGAGTACCTGACTTGGCAGTTCGGTCTGGACTGTTCCCAAGAGTCACAGGGTCAAGACGGATTTGCATATGGCTGGGTCCAACTGCAGTGGCATAGTGGGCAAAAGAACAATGGATTTAACCCGGATCTCGTGACTGGGGAAAATGTTTGAATCATTCAGTATTCCGTCCATCATTAGTTGCACTTACACTTTCTCTCACTACAGCAGTCTATATTGCCTTCAGAATTTTTTCAGTAGAAGCAAAATGCATTTCACTGTTTGTGTACAAGTGTGATTTGTATGATATGGGTACAGTTTCACCTTCATTGAGGTTAGGTAAGTATTCCCTGACTGGCTTGCTATAGCACGGATCACCAAACTTGTGGTGTTTACACATGGGTGTAAGTGTTTTGAAGCTATTATGTCAGCCTGTAAGGAACAAAGGATATCTGTGTGTTCCTGTGTCCAGGCCTAACTGAAAAATCAGGTCTTTTTGGGTCATTGGAAAGCTTCACTTTTTCTGCATAATCTAAAATGTATGCTCTGCCAAAATTTAAGAATCCCAATATGGATTGCAGGTTTTTCAATGATTTAGGAGGTTGGAGCAGTGCACTATTCTAAAAAGTTAGCTGCCAAACCTTTCCCTTCACTTGAAAGCTCACATCATAAAAATAGGACATTGAGGTGAGCTATTTCCAATTTTTTTTTTAAATTAAAATTGTAGCCATCAGAGTCGAACCCCTAAATGATGTTGCTCACCTGGTCAAGTGATCCTTAAATCATCATATGTCAGATAAATATCATCTACATAGGACCATGCCGCTTCATCCATATTCTGAAGTAACGTTGCTACCCTGGCGGAGAACAACCCAGGGCTATTCCTATTCCCTTGGGGAGTCAACAAAATTGATGCTGAGAACCGAGCGCTCAGAATGCTGTTAAATATCTGCTTTCACATGCTATATTTCAGCCAAAAGGATGTCATAGTCATGAGTCAGGTTCTCCCAAAAGAGACCTTTAATTTTTCTGGGTTTGTCCCCCTCCATTTGGAGTGTTATTTTTCATGTAACCTATGTGGGACACTTAAATCGCATCAGGTGTTTCCACTGTGGTATGTTAATTCAACTCTGCTGTTACCAGAAATCCCATAGGTTTTGACAAGCTGTTCTTACTTCTGCTGAGCTGTCTAGCATTGTCAGAGTCCATTCCCCATTCAGAAGTTTAGTCCTCAGAATTCTGGGCATGTATGACTTTAAAACCTGATATCTTCTTTTTAAATTGATGTTTTGATTATGTTTTTTCTTCTTTTTTGGAAGTATAGTCTAAGTGTATTGTGTATCTCTGTACTTCGTACACTCTTCTTGTCTGTGTTCTGACTGTCCTTCCCTCTCTGAGTTTTTTGATGAACCCTGAAAGGAACAAGAGGAAAATGTCAGTATCCTCATACCTGTCAGGTTTGTTAATGTTATCACGATTCCTAAGGTTGTACCTCCTTGCGGAGGGCCCCTGTTGAGGAGACCAACCCCTAGATTGTGATCTATTCTTCTATTCTTTTGTTTTTTATTATTATGATCCCATTTCTTCTAGCACTAATCAGGTGATTGCTTGGTGTTCTCCTATTCAGGACCACCCATGAGTTGAGGTTTTGTTGCTCTAGCTCCCAAACTATCTCTGCCTAATTCAGCATAGGTGTCTTCGATAATTTTAGGTAACTAACGTTCCTTCTGTAAATGAGTGAAATCCCTCAAGGGTTGGCGTATTGCTACTGCTGCTACCTCCTCTTTTATGTTTGATAATATAATAGCTGATACCTGGGGAAAATTACCTAACAATTTCATCCCGAAGTTCAGAGCAGGTTCTGCTCCATACTCATTCTGTATTTGTCTTAATACATCTGGTATTAATGCTAATAAAGGGAAACCATGAGTTCTGGTTTATAAGGCAGTGAAAACTGAACCCCAAGAGGTACAATTCTTTATCGAGGGAGCTATTCCCATTGGCAAGCAGACTGTTAGAATTCTGTGTTTTTCTTGAGGGCTTGTGCGAGGAAATACTGCCTCTAGCTGTGTTATTTTTTGAGCATTCCAGAATGGCATTAGCTCATGTCTAGTGGGCCTTTAACCCATAACCGTGTGTAGCATTTGTGGTGCTATTTTAGTTGTAGATCCCTGAGTTTGTCCTGCTGGTGTAGCCCTTGATGGTTGAAGTGTGAGTGTTCTCATCGGGAACTGTGTCAGGTTTCTGTAAAGTTTTATGATTTCTTTGTGTAGTGGACATAAGTCTGCTTCCGGCATTGTGTCAATGTCTGGATGCAGTGTGTAAGCTGCTAGTACTGGCCAAGTAGCTCCATCTATTCCGAGCAGACCAAGTCTCACTTTGTTTATATAAATGGGAGGGCGCCTTTAAACCAGTTTATATGCTCTTGGTAGGTGATCAGAACTCCAATGTCCTCATACAGACAGTATTCATTTAGGGCCAGATGTAGGTGGGAGATTTTGGCCATTTACCGGCCGGTAACGGCCGAATTCGTCCGTTACCGACCGGTAAATGGCCATGGAGATATAGGGGAATAAAAAACATGCATTTTCGGCAATTTTACCGAATCGGTAATTTTACCGGTTCGGTAAAATTACAGAATCGGTAAAATTACCGATTCTGTATATTTTACCGAATCGGTAAATATACCGGTCGGTAAAATTACCGAAAATGCATGTTTGGTATGTAGGTGCCAATTTTAACATTGACACAAGGCTTTGAAAATCAGTATTTTACCATGCAATACAATTGCATGGTAAAATACCGATTCAGGTGTACATGCACATCTGTGCATGTACACCTGCCCTTAGGGCATGTATGTGTGCCACATGGCACACAAGCCTAAAACAGGGGTGCCAGAGGGTGTCAAAGTGACACCCCCTGCACCCTTGCAAAATTCAGTATTTACCGATTCGGTAAATACCGAATCGTTATTTGATATTGAATCCTATGGGCTTCAAGGCCCATAGGATTCAATCACAAATACCGATTCGGTATTTACCGAATCGGTAAATACAGAATTTTACTGATTCGGTAAAATTTACCGAATTGGTACCTACATTAGAAATACCTACTCTTAATTACCGAATCGGTAAAATTCTGTAATTAAGAGTCGGTATTTCTGATTTTGCTACATCTGGCCCTTAGTGTTTCATCTTCAGAATAAAAATTAAATGTATTTGATTGTGCATCTGCTTGTTGGAACTTAAACTATGAACTCTGTTCTATATGATCCGTTTGCCTCAATCACAAATGTGACTGTCCCACCCCTAGCTGAGACTCCATAGTCTGCTAGTTTTAGAGTAAGGGCATTTCTAACATTTTCGGAAAAATTTTGATTTCACCTTCCTGTTCTTTCTCCCCAGCTGCAGCATGTTGTACTGGCAAACCGGCGTCTTTGTCAGCCATTATTTTAAAGAAAGAAAATATTTAAAGGAAACTGAGATAAAGGTTTATGCAAAATAAGATTTATTTGTCCTTCAAGCTTGATAAACCTACAGCCAATACATAGAATATGCCTTCTCAGCTGTGGCGGATAGTCCCTTTCCCACTCCAGATGTATCTAGGAAAATGTGAATAGGGGTCTCTGAGAATCGCACGACTGAACTACTCAGATTTGACCGTTAAATATGTACCAAACCAACGTTGGTGGCGCCATGTCATGTAGTTCCTATAAACCCATATATGTTCTGTGCGGTTAGACAACAGAGACTGTGTGGTTTTGGGTCCAGACTGATTCCAGACACCCCCACCGGGTATGTTTGCCTGTATACCAACTAGCTCACAGTGCCACTAGAAACTCTGTTATGTATCATTTTAGGACCCTAATGTAAGTTTGCCAATAAATGCCCTTATATAAGTATAAATCACCATATCCTTATATAGGCATAGAAATCATAACCATATTTAGGCATAGTTCATGCAGTCCAAATACGGCAGGGCTACTTCCACTAGTTCTGAAAACCCACAATGATTTCTTGGAAAACTCAGCCTCAGCAGCCGGGGACTTCCCGTTGCTTGAAAATTGATTTGTCCAAGAACTTATGGAGTTTTCAAAGAACTGAGACTCTTTGATGACGTTATTATGCCCAACTGTACGTCAAAGTCAGCACCCTCAAGGTATAAATATGCCCACACTCGCCCAAGCAAAAACACAGTGGTTTGGAGCAGTTCGACTATCTACTTGCCCGACACGCCCTGCTACAGCAAGTGCCGAAGGAAGCCGACCCTCCAGGTCAAGAAACACTTTATTCAGTTAATTAAAATCATAAAAGCAATAACAATTACAATATTTAGTCCCTTCACTTAAAAACAAATATAGTTGCAAATTCATTGTAAAAATACATAAAAGTAATAAGAATACCATAATAAGGGTTAAATACAAACTTCAGAAGAAAAAAAATCACATAGGGGGATCACTAGCCGCTATTCTTTTTGCTTTATTACGAGCAGCGGCCACCAGAAAGCTAGACACCCAGAAAATTACCCGGGTACTACTTAGCAGTTGTAAATAAGTGAGGGCAGGCCTAACTTGAACAAATCCAGCTTCTCTCAGTAACGGTACTAAAAACTGTTTCCTGATGTCAGCAAAATGTTCACAGAACATAATAAGGTGCATTGTATCCTGATTAGAAAAGTTGTCACAACTACAAGAAATAGAGGATTCAGGTTTGCCCCATACTGGGAAATGACCCAGAGTGAGATAAATTATGTTAAACCTGAATCTAATTAATAGGTGACGATGAAAAGGAATTGTGAATATCTTTAGGTAGGGCTCGATGAGTAGTGAAGTGGAAAGAACATAGTTGGCTCTAACACAGGGTTTCCTCAGCTCCACTTCCTCCCATTCCAGTGCTAATAAACCCAAAAAGTTAATCTTAATCCAGCGCACATCATCCTTTCTTAGCAACTCTGGCGACGTGTGCAATTCTGGGCGCCCAAGTCTTAAAAACATCTCTTTAATATAAACTAACCAAGGAATCTTCTTAACCTTCTCTAGTGCCATACAATCTCTTAAAATAGTGTGATTCAATGTAATCTCACTGTTCAACCAGGTTTTTGCCCAGCAAGTTAAAGGGGCCAAACGCAGTTGGTCAATAATATACCCCAAACCTAACTCAGAATGCAATGAAAATGAGGGGGTAGATTGAGGGACCACCAATAATGATCTTAAAAATTTATTTTCAACAATCTGTAGTTTTTCTTGGGGTAAGAAGCCCCACAGAGAAGCACCATAGGAGGCTATGGTCAGACATTTTGACTTATATACTGTTAAGAGGGCTTCAATAGGTCGCGACCCCAGCCGCTTCGCAAAGCACAATAATGCAGAAGTTGATCTAGCAACGGAGATGCATTTAGCTTTCTGTTGGGGTCCCCAGGTGCCCTTCTCATCAAATATGACACCTAGGTATGAAAAAAACGGTACCCTAGATACCTCCACCCCAATACAAGTAAAGCGTTTTATTCTTTGGGCCCTAGGACGTTTGCCCACAACCATAACAAGCCGACCCTCCGGCAGACGCACTGAGAGAGAGGCTGTCTTTTCTCCTGCCGAGAAATCCAGCTCCAGTGTTTCTAAGCTACCCTTGCGGGTTGTTGGGAAACCGAGATCCGAGACTAACCTTCTCTGTTCTAAACTAAGCTACGGAGCTGATTAGACCCTTAGAGAAATCTTGAGCAGATTCTTTGCAAAAAGAATTCTACCTTTATACTACACCTCACTTACTTCCTCCCTCGTACTAAGCTTAGGTTAGGTACAGGTAGGCGTATTTTAGAAGCACCAGTTGAGTACTTTTAGCCTCTGTTATTTATGTATGTATTTATATATGGTTTAGTAACCATACAATGCTCTTACAGTATTATTTTATTCTACTATTTATACTGCATGCATTATATTTTACAAAAAGTTTTACTATTGTAGCAGTTCATTTCTTATGCTTGAGAAAGAAGACTGTTCAATAAATCCTTTTATTGAAAACGCCTGTCTTTCTACTTTCTCAGCATCTCTAGTGAAACAAAGCATGCACGATTGACTGAGTGAAATATCTATCTATTTTTTCCACAAGTCTGAAGATATGTTTTTTCTTGGGGAAATAAAGTTGTCATGTTTATGCGGTTGTCAGAGACTAACCCCTTCTTGTGAATTCGAGAAAGTTTCTAGTGACCTCTGAGCTAGCTGGCACACACAATTAAGTCTGGTATATTCGACAGAGACCTAGTCGACCTCAGTCCTACGTCTAATCTATAGGATATATTATTCCAATGCGCAGAGCCTATTGGGAATATAGGAACGACACTACATGGCGCCCAACATTTGGTAAGGCACTAATTTAACGTTAGATACTAGAGTAACTCAGTCGTGCTTTTCACAGAGCCCCTTTCTCCCGTAAAAAATCCAATAGACGTCTGGAGTGGGTTAAAGGATAAAATATCCGCCATAAACTGAGTAGGACAAAAAATCCTATGTATTAGTTTTGGTTTTGTTCAACGTTGAAGGGTACAGTGTTCCAAAACATTGTGCTCCTTATCTTTATTTCCTTGAAACCTTCTATGCAAAACTTGCAACAAAATGCAAGATAGCAACGAAGAGAGCGATTGACCTGCAAGAACTGCAGCCCAACCGGTTTTAGACATTACAGGAATCCAACAAAATGACCCGGATGCTATTATCATCCCAGAAAACGTGAGAAAAGCCATAGCTATAAACTTATAGAAAATGGCCTATCACCGAGAGGTGGTACGGTTATATTCGTCATAGAGGCACATGAATATCGCCAGACAGAGGTATTCTGTTCATGGATTGTCTTTCCACAGGCAAATCCAACAACATGTGTTCCACTTCTACAAAATGGTGGAACATCCAGCGGAATATGTTCCTTTCGAGGACGTTGAAATTTCACTAACTTATCAAGATCATCAGCTCTGGTTTAAAGGCGCCCTACAACATCAAAATCACATTACCGGGCTCGGTCCACTAGGTAGACCAGGAGCTACATGGCCGGTACTAGCCAGCTTGAGGTTCCGTGATTCTGAACCCGTTCAATAAAGGTCGTCGCGTCGAGACGATTTTGGTATCAGCGGACCGGAAATGACGAGTGTGGTATGTACGAGTGTTTTCGCCATAATCGATCAATCGAAACGTATTCAGGGATTTCGTTCGAACCTACGGGTTCCATTTTGTGGACGGCAGCCATTTTGTGGTTGCCCTCACATAGGCCGATGACTACGGCCGAACGAGTCCTTGGGACACGTACACCTTTAGCTGACTTCTGAGTGACCTGAACAAACTGACTCCCTTGCCCAAAGCGGACCTTGTTGAGCCAGTTCCTTGTTAGGCAGCTGGTCAGATAGAGATCAAAGAGCAGGACATTGCTGAGTTTATGGTACATGCACACACCCTTCTATCTTGCTTCTCATCTGTTTCTGATCCTTCCTTTTTATTGCTTAATTATGGTTTGGGTTGAGGTCCTTTTATGGTGGGTTTGTCCGGCCTGTCCGAGCAAGAATATTGGATTTTGCCTTGTCATCTCTGGTGGGCTGGACAACCGAAAGTGTGTTTGTCGTTATGCGATACGTTTGAAATGTCACCATGTGATTGGTCCGTTTGTAAATAATTGATGCTAGTCAGGAATGTGATTTTTGGCATAAAAGACGATGTCTCGCAATACTAAATTGTGCAGTCTCTAGCGAACCACCCGTGCTGTGCTTCGTTAACCTCTGTTCCTGGTTGCAGCCAATAAATTTGGTCGTTGACGTCACCGAGAAGTGTCCCGTGTCTCTGTTAGCCAAGGCAGGGGAACTCGAAGACATCGGGCGTTTTCCCTGGCGCCGCTGGGTTCTAAAACCCGGTTCTTCAAGCTATACACCACATCCTAACATTGAAAGAATGTCAGATGTAGAATTGTTAGCTCAGCTAAAACAATTAATAAAAATACATAGACAATTGGTACAATATGTCATGCAGACTTTAACAGTCCCACCTACTATAAGAATTCCACAGCACACCCCTCATCAGGGGAACACAAAGAAAATCACACCACAGACTATACAGTCAGTAATCGGTAAGTTGCCTGCAAAAAGGAAACACATTCCATTCTGGTTAGCCCAGAAAATTACTCTAATAGTGGCAGTATTTCCCGATAGTACACCTCATGAGAAACACAGGATTCTAACCATCTGTTTACCAATGGGGATTGCACCACATGTGGAGGACTGTGACACTTGCGGTACAGTCTTTGCTTCAATCTACATAAAAACACATGGTGTCCCGTCTATGGCGGTAATACCAGACGTTCTGAGAGAGATTCAAAATGAATACGGCCCAGAACCGGCCTTGAAGCTAGGTATGAAATTACTGAAAGATTTCAAACAGGTCTCAGCTATCTTATTAGCTAACATTAAAGGTGAAGCAACATCAGTGGCAATCCGCCAAAAATTAAAAGAACTTGATATTACTGAGCAACAGTATGAACTTGCCAGAATTATTGAAAAATCCTATGAAGAACTAGGAAGAGATAGTTTGGGAGGGAAACCTGTAAAACCTGAACTAACAGAAAATCCTGAAAAGGTTTTTATAAAAAACAATCTAACTACTCCTAAAAAGAAATGGGAAAATAGTAGACAGTCACTTCCTAAAGAGAAGCGCTCTCAGTCCAGAGGTAGATTTCCTCAAAAGGAGCCCTCTGAAAAGAGATATACCCTTAGAAATAGGGATAATATAAGAAAACCTGATAGATATCAAGATACTGATACACGATCCTCTCATACCTTTCAGACTTCCTCGCAGAAATCCGAAAGAAGAGGACGATCAGAACAAAAAAAAAGAACGCGGGAAGTCCAAAGACGACCAACACGTTCCAAAAAATAAGAAAACTCAATTCTGAAAAAAGAAGGTGGCAAGTATTAAAATCCGACATACCGAGGATCTTGAGGCCCAGACAATGCTAGACAGCGCTGCAGAGGTAACCATAGCTCGCAGGATCCTGAAAGATCATCTGGAGACAGTGGATCTGAATGAATGCATTCAGGTTGAAACTGCCAACACCAGGGTTAGTGTACGCCATAAGTTATATGAAGTAACACTCCGAATAGAGGGGGATATAACTAGGAAGATAAAAGCACTCTTTGGGCAAAAATTATCTAAAGGTTATGACATCCTTCTAGCTGAAAAAGACTGGCCACCTGAATTTGTCAGGGAGTGCCCACATGGCGAAGAGATCATTATGCCAGCCTTCTCTAATCATATTCCTATTCATAAAAAATACACCTATGCCAGAAAATGGGCTGTGTCCCAGGCTCCAGCATTATATAAAAAACATGTGGGATGGGATGAGGATTCTCCTCACCATAAAATACACTTAAAAAATCAACCTACTGCTCAGAGGCAGTATCCAGTAAAGCAGGAAGCTAACAAACAAGTCAGGGAGATCTTAGATCAACTTGAATACCAAGGGGTGATTGAAACATGCACCTCATCAATGAACAATCCTTTGTTTCCTGTCTCCAAACCAGACGAAACATATCGTCTAGTTTTGGATTACAGACATTTAAACTCTTTTTGCAAAACTTTTGCAGTACAAAATTCACACAGTGCAGCACTGATGAATAATATAGTTTGGAAGAAATATAAAACTACTTTAGATATTTCAAACAGTTTCTTCTGTCAAAACATTGCACCAGAAAGCAGGTACTTGACCGCTTTCTCAATAATGGGGACACAACAACACTTCTGTCGTCTCCCCCAGGGATTCAAGAACAGTCCTGGATTATTTTCAGCCAGAGTAACAGAGTAACTACAAACGTATGATGATGAGGCATTATCTTATGTTTATGACATCTACCTTACAGATGATGATTTGGACAGGCACTTGAACAGGGTGAACACCATAATACTTTTGTTCGCCTCAGAAAGTTATCAATTCAACATTAAAAAATCAAGAATTGCCCACCTCAACGTCCTATTCTTGGGATACGAACTTTCGAGTGAAGGCAAAAGCCTGGCAGACAACTTTTTAGAAAAATGGGCGTTGCTCCAAACTCCAAAAACGCTGAAAAACTTACAGTCAATTCTAGGATTCCTAAACTTCGGAAGAACTTACATTCTGAATTACGCAGAAAGGGTTAAACATCTCTACGAACCAATCAAACCTGATTTCAAACCAACTAATTGGACTCAAAAACACACAGAAATTTTGCGTTCAGTACAAACAGACATGTTGGCAACAACACACTTACAAACACGCGACGATGTACGCAACCTTGTAATCCGATATATATACAGACGGATCAGGACAGCCCACAATTGGGGGCAAACAAGCTTACAGTGCTGCGTGCGCGATTGTTAAAGGTCGCTGGCACAATGGTAAATTCAGACCTATGGTAACAAAAACTCAATCACTAGGAGACTGTACAGCTCAGCGAGCTGAACTCCAAGCATTCAAGATGGTGCTGGAAAATGCCAATCGCGAATTCCCCACACTCATAGTGTGTGATTCGTATTACTGCGTCCAGTCTTACAATGAATATCTGCAGAACTGGGTTCAAAATGGTTTTAAAGATGCAAAAGGTGGCACAATCAAGCATAAAATGCTTTGAGAACAAGTAGTTCTTTTTCAGAAGTAACTACAAAAGACTCACGTGATCCATACACAGTCATCAGCATGATGGCGTTCACGTTGAAGGGAATTCATTGGCTGATGAAACCGCGAAAGCAGCTGTGCAAACGGCTTCCGTAGCTATAATCAATTGTTCAAAAACAACGATAGACGGTGAAACCATGCTCGCTGTCAATGCCGTGAGCAAAGGCAGCAGAGCTGCGTTACCTCTAAATTATCCACTCAAATATAAATACATAATTGATGCACACTCTGTTCCTTTTGCTCGAATCCCTGGAGTGGGGGAAAGAAAGTATTTCTTAGTGGTAAAAATTGTGAGAACTCACTGAGCGGTACACTATTTTGTCAAGGTATTATTTTACCCTGCCTGCGAAAATTCTTCCAATAACCTTTCTTGCCACCTACAGGGTACACCCAGAGCGGTGATAGATCCAATTTTCAGGCAGCTTTCCAATGGTAGCTACATTATGTTAAATGATCACAGCTGTTGTGGAATGATGCCAGTAATAAGCTCTCTCGTTACTGTGTCAGCCAGGGTCACTTGTTGTATGCAAGTATTGTTTCCTAAAACCAAGACAGACGGGGAGTCAGCACTATGGTCTTCACTGAACATCTCTTCTATACGAATTGATACTTTAAGCAGGATGAAAGCCATTCTTTTCCAAAAAACTGTGCCACTGACCTGGTCCAGAGAGACGTATGATCTGCAAGATGCAATTTCCTCTGCAGAGATACATGCATTATTATCAACAAACTGCCTAATACATTTCGCAGAAATGTTAGGTCTTATCTTTAACATGTCTGATACCAGCGGTATTGCACATGTATTTAAGATGATTTTTCAGAGCCTGTTATCACCCTTTGAAGCAGTCCTGGGCATTTTTCCTAACTTCTACCACTCTGTGTTCGGCGGCCTGCCTCTCATTTTGGGACTCGTAGCAGGTATCCTAGTTTTATTCCTCCTGCTCCGTTATGGCACATCCGGCCACCAGCGATACCCATGTCAGCATGGAAAATGCACTACAGGCAATGGGGTATCGTGAGAGAATAACACAGATCCTTGGCTTGACTCGTTTGAGAGATCTGAATACCACATGGTTCCTGTCATTTGTAACTAAGAGCCATTTCATAAATGTAAGTTTTGTTATTCATTCAGTTAGCATTGCTACTGTCATATAATATGCTTACAATGAAGTCATTTTTCCTTAAATGTGTACTGTACAAAAATGCTCATTTTTCGTGTGCAACCATTTTAAATGCATTTTATATGATTTTGTGGGGGTTGTAAACATATGCTCTAGATTATATGTTTTAGTGCTTGAACTTAGATGAACATGATAACGTGGAGTGGTTGTTATGTATCATTTTAGGACCCTATTGTAAGTTTCCCGATTCATGCCCTTGTATAGGTATAAATCACCATATCCTTATATAGGCATAGAAAGCATAACCATATTTAGGTATAGCTCATGCAGTCCAAATACGTCAGGGCTACTTCCACCAGTTCTGAAAATCCACAACGATTTCTTGGAAAACTCAGCCTCAGCAGCCGGAGACTTCCCCTTGCTGAATATTGATTTGTCCAAGAACTCATGGAGTTTTCAAAGAACTGAGACTCTTTGATGACGGTATTATGCCCAACTGTACGTCAAAGTCTGCACCTCCTATAAATATGCCCACACTCGCCCAAGCAAACACACGGTGGTTTGGAGCAGTTCGACTATCTACTTGCCCAAAGCACCCTGCTACAGCAAGTGCCGAAGGAAGCCGATCCTCCAGCAGACGCACTGAGAGAGACGTTGTCTTTTCTCCAGCTCTAGTGTTTCCAAGCTACCCTTGCGGGTTGTTGGGAAATCGAGTCCCGAGACTGACCTTTTCCATTCTAAACTAAGGTACGGAGCTGATTAGACCCTTAGAGAAATCTTGAGCAGATTCTTGGGAAAAAGAATACTACCTTTATGCTGCACCTCACTTACTTCCTCCCTCGTACTAAGCTTAGGTTAGGTACACCGGGGTAGGCGTATTTTAGAAGCACCAGTTGAGTGTTTGTAGCCTCTGTTATTTATATATGTATTTATATATGGTTTAGGAACCATACAATGCTCTTACAGTATTATTTTATTCTTCTATTTATACTGTATGCATTACATTTTACAAACAGTTTTACTATTGTAGCAGTTCATTTCTTATGCTTGAGAAAGAAGACTGTTCAATAAATCCTTTTATTGAAAACGCCCGTCTTTCTACTTTCTCTGCACCTCTAGTGAAACGATGCATGCATGATTGACTGAGTGAAATATCTATCTATTGTTTCCACGACTCTGAAGATACGTTTTATCTTGGGGAAACAAAATTTTCATGTTTATGCGGTTGTCCGAGACTAATCCTTTCTTGTGAATTCGAGAAAGTTTCTAGTGACCTCTGAGCTAGCTGGCACACACAATTAAGTCTAGTATATTCGATAGAGACCTAGTCGACCTCAGTCCTACGTCCAATCTATGGGATATATTATTCCAATCGCAGAGCCTATTGGGAATATAGGAACTACACTACAACCCCTCTTAACAAGGAGAGAATAATTCTTGGCAACTATCGAACATGACAACTCTGTCACATCAAGGATTGTGAAAACGGTGCAATACTTTTCACTCAGTTACTCGTGCTCACTTTGTCTCAGAGAGATACACAGAATAAACGGTGGGGACATTTTCAATAAGCATTTATTGAACTAGTATCATTCTAGTGTAAAATAGGTGTGCTGAAACAACCATAAGACAGAAACAGATATAAATTATTCTAAGCACCAACAGAGTAAAAGGATGGTAGATTTTTACCATAGTGCTAAAACAATGAATACAGGCTGGTATAAAAAATATATGACAGTAATAATGCGTACTCCTACGATGCAATGTTAACTAGATGTACCTAAGTGTACCTACCATATATGTAGGTGTAGAGCCAAGAAGCCCTCTAGGATAAATGTAACCCCATTAGCTGAAGTGAGAGACTGTGGGAGCCCGTCTTGGTTTTGAGATGGACACCCTGCAAGGGATGTCAGACCACTGCGAGCTGTAGTGTCTGCTTGGAAGTCGTTTTCTCCTCTCCCTTACCCCAGCAAGATATGGTGTTTGAATACCCAAAGCGATACCCCCAGGCGTTCTACCTTGCTGTGTCATGTCGGACCTAGAATGACGGAAGGAATGGCCCTTAAACACAGTTATTATGCAGGAGATGGTAGTCCTACTGAGTTTCCAAGAATCCTCTTGCATAATGCAAGAGGCTAGTTTCCAGGGAAAACCCTACGTCTTGTAAGCAGTATCGTAACTAGGTAAAAGGTCAGTAACAAGAACTGTTATTGAGTGTAATGGTGGGGGAGAATATAAGTGAAAGGTTAGATGACTACCTGAGCCTATATCGGGGTACCTATATGAAACATAACAATATCTGATAAGGAAAAATAAGATTCGGTCTGAAAAAATTAGTATTGAAGGGCCCCACCTACAATCATCCTATTAAACTAAACACTGGCACTATTCCAAGACTAAAGTATTTAAAATTAAGGTCTTAGGGCCTTACAGAGGTGCCGGTGGAGTGTTAGTTTACTGAGAATAAAAGTCGAGAAATTCCACTGCCTGGCTGCATGGGCCCTGCAGGCTCACTTCTAAAGTGCGCCAAGTGAAAATGTGGAAAAATAAGTAGGTTAGATACCGAATAAGGTGCCAGAAAAGAACAGAAGTGTCTAAAGAACATCTACAGAAAATTTTAGCACAAGGCACTTGGCTTTGAAAATATTTCTATTTCCTGTGAGGAGGCAATGGAAGGACCCAAGAACTGGGGAGATATATGTGGTTTTGCACAGTACAACAAGCGATGGCAAAGCCCATAAGTCTGCTTTTTATGTCCTCATGCATTTAAGCATAAAGTTAGCCATATCCTTTTCTATAGACATGCAATAGATCTGTTTGACAGCAATGCTGTCAAAACCTGGACCTAAAAATGAGCCTCAAAATGGAATTCTGGATTCACTGGAGTCTTGAACAAAGCATGTTAGAGAGACCGAAGTACACCATTTCTTTAAACCAGTATGGATTGAATAAAGGCATTTCACCAATGAAACGATAGCTAAAAGAAAGACATGGCAGAATGCATTTGAGAAGCTTCATCTGCAGAAGAGAAATTAAAGCATAGTTAATTGAAGAGGTACTACAGATTAGTGAGCATAAGGCACATATTTTTCATGTTACTACAAGACCAAAAGAGTTCATCAGATTTGTTGGAGAGGAATTTGAATTGAGTTTCTTTTACTTTATTAAGTTAACAGGCATCTTCAATCTAATTCTGGTGAGACAAGAGCACAAGGAGAAGGTTGATGGTGCCTATAAGGACACCTTCAAGCTGATGAATTGTGAGTCAACTTTTTAATTAGAAAGTGTGTAGCGTAGCCATGAAGTAAGGTTGTCAAATGTTGTGTTAAGCAGATGAAAAGCATTTTGGTTTGAGGTCACACATGATTTACAGCACAAACTCTATCCCGCCTCTACCTTGTTTTGCATCTTTCTGGATATCTAACAACTGGTTAGTAGGGACTTTGCCTCCTAGCAGGCCACCCCATAGATTGGAGAGCTCATCTAAGGAAAGCTTTCCTTTACCACATCAATTTTTTATGCATTGGGGATCCCAGAATCCAAAATCAGACCCCCAGGATATAGCGGCATGGATTAGCAAATTTAGCGGCACAAAAATGGAAATTTAGCGGCACAAATATGGAAATTTAGCTGCAATTTTGCGGCATTTTATGTGGCCATTTTTCTCCTACAACAAACACAGATATCTTAGTTTTTTTAGTTATTTAACAACATGAAGCTATGTATATTTGGTTTCTTTACAATGTAGACACTTTGGGGCAGATTTACAAGCCCCTTGCGCTGCTTTTACGCCGCCGTTGCGTCACTTTTGTGACGCAGCGGCGGCGCAAAAGATGTACCATGGTGCGGGACATTTACTACGTGACGAATCTCCCAGATGCGTCACGTTGCAAAGCCCTGCGCCAGAAGAGGCGTACCATTGCAGGTCAGTTTGTGTCTTGCAATAGCCTTAGAGCTTGGTGCCACTGTACCTGCTGCATTAATGATGGCTATACCTATCGCCCCTTTTATTAGTAAGCACGTTAAATAGTACAGTGTATTTTGAACACGACCTGATATCCCACCGGATGCCCGTTCGACAGACCTAACCACTAGAGAAAGAGCAGTCAAAACCGCCAAGTGGTCACTTGTTAAACAGTACCGAACTGCATGTTGGTACTTGTAGTTTCGTTGCAAAATGTCAGCCTGCAAATCGTCTCCGATTTAAAAGCGGGGACTGGTTGAAGTTGACACCCATGACATGGGGCCACTTGACGCCCGTGTTAAATTTCTCGCCTCTAGGATTTTTCCCATGGCTCACTCCCAGGGGGAAATGGTCTGCAATAGGTGAGCTCAACCCTCTGACTTCATCCCTTGTCCAGCGCGCCTCTGCAGATACCCCGTCCCGTGTGCGCCTCAGCTCTCTCGGCTGAGTGGTTCTGTCTGTTTATCTTGAGGGACAGACATCTCTGCACGGCGCTCCGTCTCCAAGCCAGCGAATAGGGTGACCAACTGGCATTGGTGCAAGTTCAGCACGGTGAGTGTAAAAATTCAGGACAAAGGGCCAAAATTCAGGACACAAATTCAGGACAGGAGCTCAAAATTCAGGACAAAACTTCAGGACAATAGGTACGTTTTACAGACACATCAGAGGTCGCGCAATAGTATATAAGTAAGCCCAGCCATTTCCAAACATATTCAACCGTTTGCAAACCTATCCATCATGTATCCGTCCATCTATCATTTCACTCATCCATCCCTTCATCCATCCCCTCATCCATCCTTTCACTCATCTCCATTATCCATCCACCCTTTCACCCTATCCATCTGTACACTTATCCATCCACTCTTCATCCCATCCATCCATTCACTCATCCATTCAGCCATTTACCCTTTCACCAATCCAGCCATCCTTTCACTTACTAATCCTTCCACCCATCCACTATTTTAGTCATCCATCCATCCTCCCTTTCTCTCTCCATCGACCCTATCACTTAGCCATCCTTCCATCCATCCATCCTTTCACCCACCCATCATCCATCCATCCATCCATCAATCCATCTGTCCTTCCCCTCATCATCCATCCTTCCCCTCATCACCCATCCATCCTTTTCCCTCATCATCCATCCATCCATCCTTTTCCCTCATCATCCATCCATCCATCTACCCACCCACTCTTCATCCATCCATCCTTCCCCTCATCATCCATCCATCCTTCCCCTCATCATCCATCCATCCTTTCATCCGCCCCCTCATCATCCATCCATTCCCTCATCATCCATCCATCCACCCTTCCCCTCATCATCCATCCTTTCACCCACCCCCTCATCAACCATCCATCCATCCATCCCCTCATCATCCATCCATCCTTTCACCCACCCATCCATCCATCCTTCCCCTCTATCCATCCCCTCATCCATCCATCCTTCCTCTCATCCATCCTTCCCCTCATCCATCCATCCTTCCCCTCATCCATCCTTCCTTTCATCCATCATCCATCCTTCCCCTCACCCATCCATCCATCCATCCATCCTTCTCCTCATCCATCCATCCTTCCCCTCCATCCATCCATCCATCCTTCCCCTCATCCATCCATCCTTCCCCTCCATCCATCCATCTCCTCATCCATCATCCTTCCCCTCATCCATCTTTCCCCTCATCCATCATCCAGCTACCCTTCCACCCATACATCCAGCTATTTACATTTTCTCTCATCCATCCTTCCCCTCTCATCAATCCATCCATCCTCTCTCATTATCCATTTTTTCAATCTTTCATTCATCCATTCACCCTTTCACTAATTCATCCAGCCATTCACCCATCCCTTCACTTACTTACTCGCCGACCTTTCCATATTAATTTTGAGCTGAGCCCTTTTGAGAAGAGGCCCATCAAGAACTTCACCCTCGCTGCAGGGGCCGTTCCAGGACTGGGACAGAAGCCACCCAGGGCGGAGACAGGATCCACCACAGGGGGGGGACAAGAGCCATCACAGGTGTAGGTGGACTGGAGCCACAACATGGGGGGACAGGAGCCATCACAGGCGGGGGGTGGACTGGAGCCACCACATGGTGGGACAGGAGCCATCACTGAGGGGAGGGCAGGAGCCATCACAGGAGAGGGAACAGGATCCACCAGGGTGGGCACAGGGGTGGGCATGCAGTATTCTAGTATCATCTTGGGCTCCTCGCCCCCTCCTGCACAAGACAACGAGAATACAGGCTCTCTGTCCAAAATGCCATCCCCCACTGTGATGTACAGTACTTACAGGAGATACTCTAAGAGAACTGATTGAACTGATTGAACTCCATACTCTGTTAATCAGTGTGGGTGCGATTGTGCCATTTCTGTATTTTCTTAAATTATAGACTGCATGTTTGAAGAACCGAGGTTTGCTTACAATTTAGTGACAGTAATTACGCTCTGTGAAGAGAACCACGTGCTGCCTGGTGTAATCAGGGGTGTAATCTGGCCGAGTCTCGGATGTTTGGGGCCCTGGGTAGAAATGGAATGTGTGAGCCCCCCTCTAAATAGCAGAGACATGACACATTTAGGGCTGTTTGCATGTGAATAGATGTCGCAGCTCCTGAACCTGCAGCCCCTCCCTCTCAGTCACCTTCGAAGCACCTCTTAACAGGTCATCAAGGGCTGGAGGTGTGAGGTTTGCCATCCCGCTGTGACGCTTCAATGCTGCTGAGTATCTGAGGAGCTTTGGTGCAGCATCGGAGTGAAGAAGGGAGGTGGGTGTAAACTGTGCCGGCTTTAGGGTGGGGCAACCGGTGCCCTGTTAAAATGACGGACAAATGGCGTCCGTTAGCAAACACTTCCTTGTTCGAATGCTCCATGAATGGTGTGGGCAGACAAGCGTGGCAGTGAAGGCTGGGCGTGGCGTAAAACTCAGCACTGGATGTCTTTGGCTGCTAGCCCAATTCACAGGCGATAGCCACATAAAGCAGACCCCCCAGGATATAGCGAAAAATGCCGCGATTTCTACAAAAATGCCGATTTTGCAGGCATTTTTGTAAAAATCGCGGCATTTTTTAAAAAGTACCGATTTCGCGGCAAATCGCGAAATCGCGATATCCTGGAGGGTCTGCAAAATATAGTAGGCCATGGTATACTTTCAACACTGTAAGAAACTAGATTGCAATTGGGTGTGGATGACAACCAACCTCAAAGAATTATCACAACTTTTATCAGGGTAAGCCTCTTAAGTAATTAAATAAACCTGAACTCAACCCCTTGATAGCTAGAAGGCAGTGCAGACATGCTTAACATAGGACAATGTGTAGAGTGTTTATGCAGCACTAAAATAGTAATTAAGTCAAAATGTAAAGCAATAGAAATCCTGAACTGAATTGGAATCAATAGGGTATAATTTAAGAAAATAACACCAAAATGTAAAAAATTCAATAAGGGTAGCCGGAGATATGTCTTTTTAAAGTTTTAATAGGAAGAGGGCCAAGAAACAAAGAGAGCCAATGATAGGTACAATTTGACACAGAACACAATGGAGCGCTGGTCAGATCCACCAACCAGGTTCATCCTAGTCAAAGATTTTACCTCTGACCTTAGTACTGTATGTCTCAATCAACAATAGGAATATACTTTTAAAGCACCCCAAGGATCACAAGGGAGGCACATAGAGACCCACATGGGGTCAGGCAAGGGCCAAAAGCAGGGTCCACTCCAGGTCATGTTGCTACTGATCAGCTGGGCAGTCAAAGTAAAAGGACTCTTGTATATTTTTGTGTTCCTGTAGATTTAACAGGAGGGCAGCCTTATGACCCTCGGAGTCTACTTCTTTCTCATTGGTACAAGAGAGAGCAGATCCAGTCCTTCACAGCTCTTCTCAGGTCGCAGAAGGCAGGTTAAGTCCTCCCCTGACCTTCCACAGGTCCAAGAGTGTTCTGGAATCGGTACCTGGAGAGGCGACATCTAATCCTGGCAAAAGCTAGTGGGTTTGAATATCTCTTAGGCACACCCTAACCAATGGGGTAAAAGATCTTGAGGCCAATCCTACCCTTTTTGGTTATTTTCAAGAGGATCAATGTCTTCAGCCACACTAACTTGGGTGCTGGAGATGTACTATGGTAATCCTAGTCTCCTTCCACATTTAACACTAACATCCAGTTGGGGCAGCCACTGTAGTCATAATAAACCCAGAGAAATAAGTTTAGTTAAGAAAAAGTAGGGGTTTCCAGCAAACAGAAAAATATTGTTGTGGCATCCTGTTTCGCTTCCTTTCAAGTGTGCCCCCAGTGCTATATGTAACATTCAGAGACAGACATCTTGTGAGACAAAGGAAGATCCTTTCATCAACAAGACAGTAGATTCACAAGAATTTCCTTGGCATCCTGTTATCTACCTTGTAAGTACGCCCAGAAGTGTTAAATGTAAACCCAAAAGACCTGTCAAGCAGGCTTTACCCTCAAACAAGTTTTGACAGAGTAATGCTAAAATGGATGCTCACAGCCCCCTCCCTGGATTTTTTGGGAGAGTCAGAGGAAGCATTTCTGCCCTTTTTGGTCAACCAATTTGTTGTTCTTTGGGAATTTCACACACTTTTCAACTGCTAATCAGTGGCGGGGAGATGTTTTAGAGCAAATGCAACCTTCAGAGGCTGCTGGTAGAGAAAATGTAACTTTCCAAAAGTTATTTTTCCCTAATGTTTTTTTAAATCCGACTCCACCATTGAATTGGATTTTTAATAACTATTAAAAAATAGTTGTTTTATTATTTTTCTAGATAGTCCCATGCTAGAGCTATAGTATTAGGATTTTTAATATGTATTCTTTGTTCTACATGGGAAAGCTAGGCCCGCCACAGTGAAAAATATTTGGGTGCTAGTCACTGTAAACACATTAATATTAAATTTCTAAGTATCCTACTTTTAATTACCATGTACCCTATTTTGGGGAATACAAGGTCTCCATGGGTTGACTAATTAATATTTAAATGGGAGGCTTTGACCTGTCAAAAGGGTTTATTTTGGCAGGTGAATTGCTGTTTTACAATGCTACATTGGTATGCTTAAAGCCATGTTTGCATTGCCACTGTTGTGGATAGCACAATAGGTGCTGCTATCCATTTTGCGGCGGCGGGATTACCGAGGAACTACAGACCCATCATTGCCTGATTATTGGTGGCAAGAAAACTTAAAAGACCAGAGGCTTTCATTAAGTGAAGTGTCTGAAAACGACCCCGGTTGTAGGCGCCGTTTAGAGGATTCACAATGGGGCTGCAAGCTACTTTTGAAGAAAAACGTAGTTGAAATATCACTGGTTGTGCAGCACTACGTGTGCCATCACAGGAAGGATACAAGCTCTCTTCGCAGGTCCTGAGGATAACCCTCTAAAAATACTTTGAGGGTTTGAAACACATAGACTGTTCATTTTTGGCAGAACCAAGTGTTGTTATTAAAGAAAAGGTGTCAGGTGTACTTATAAACAATGTGTGATAGAGAGGATTTCATTGTATAACCTGAATACCATACTGTTTTGCCAACATCTGCTGGGATTTGATTTCTTTCCCTCTTCCTTATTTCTGCGAAATCCTTTAATTATTCCTTTTGAATTATTTTCCTACTGTTTCTTATAATCTTTCTTTGATTCTTTGTGGGATGATGGGCTAATGTTGTACTAATTTTGATTGTGTAATTGTATATGTAGGTGATTATTTATGAATTGTAAATATTATTGTTAGGTCCTTTAAAAAATTGCTATTTACATTGTATCTCTAAAATAAAAAAAGATTCCCAAAAGCATATTTAAAATACTAAACTAAAATAAAATATAGTCATTTCTAAATAAAATGATTTCAATCACTATGAGTGGCACGAGTGATTGGTATATCTGAGTGTATAAATCGCATCAGTATTGGCATTCTCTTGTTTTTTGATTATTTAGTTGGCCTAGCCTTGCTGATTTTTGGCCAGAACCCTTTATCGATTATTTTGCTATCCATTTGTGGCATTTAACTTCCAGGCCCGGGGGGCATCTTGTACCAATACACTAGGGGCTTATCAGTAAGTTAAATATACCAATTACGAATACACAATTTGACCATGTTTAAAGGCGGGACACAGGCAGTTTACCACTGGTTAATATAGTTAAAATGCACAAAGTTCTAATGCCAGTAAAAATAGGGTCCAGCAAAAGGCAAAAAATATGCGTGACCATACAGAACAGTTGGATTTCCAACAAACATAACATCCACTCGAGCTCTGGTAGTGACACGAGATCTACTGAACATCTTAGTGTAATGTTTCCAAGAAGACACTTTCCTTCAGAATTGGTACCCTTTTCTAGACTAGCTGAATGGGCCAAGCAGTGCACTTCAAGAAGAAGATGGCCTCCAACACAGGTTGTAGTGTGTCACAAGAGTAACCCCAGCAGACGGCAGTGATGGTAGGTGTCTATCAGATGCAAAGGGAAGGAAGAGCAATGGCATGACTGTCTCACATCCTTCTCTCAGAGCACAGATGTAACATGACGTTCACAGTGCAACCAGTCAGCATGCAAAACAGCACTGAGATATGAAACTCCACTTTGAAGAGTTCCTGGAAACCAGCAATGTTTGAACTAAGGTGGGGGCGAACAAGACATTGATTAGCAAAGAAACAGCCATACAAATGTTTTTTCTTGGAATGAGGAAAACCAATCGAGCTCAAGAGTTGAGATGGATTTGGTGTAACAGTGCGTCGGATGTTCGACTTCTTCTCAGAATTCTTTCAAGTCTCTCCTCCAACAAAATAACTCAGCTTGTTGGGTTTAGATGGCAGGCAGTCTCACCAACCTTTCTATTCGCTGCTTTCTAATGTATGTGTTATTCATTGAATACTGTCGGGTTCTCGTCTTCCAAGCGCACGAGACGAGGCTGCAAGGACTCTCCAATAACCTCTCTCGGTGCAGCACGCGCTCGCTGCCATAATTTGTGTGCCACAAACGGAATAAGGAAATGTGACACTCATTCTTCAGGTAATTAGACTTTAAAAAATAAGCCGTGTGCGTTTCATTAAGGGGATGGATCTATCACCAGTGGGAATACAGTTTGCAAATTCCTGCTTGTAATGGGAAAAATGAGCCGGTTGACAGTATGAGTTATGCGTAATATATTTACAAACAGCTGTCAAACTGACCTCGTGTATTACTGTGATGTGGCTTTGGTTTCTGCCTCGTGGCGCGCATTGGAGGTGTCGAGCAGTAGGTGCTTGTCTGGCGCAGCGCCAGCGCCCAGCGATGCAGTGATGGGGCCCGTGACAGGCGTTGGCGGCCATGCAGGAATGCCTGCCTGCCTTCCTTGGGGCGGGGGCTGAGAGGTAATATCAGAACTGTCATGTGACCTGTTCCACGTCAATGGTACCACATCACTTGCCAACTACTCCTGTTACCAGTGCCTCTTTCACCAGCACTATTGATGTCAGTAAATATTCCTTGCCCCCGTGCTCATTGTGCTCATTGTGCGCATGTGCACAGAATCTTTGTAGCCTGTATCCATGCCTGGAAACAGGGCCAGCGCTAGACATGGCAGCGTGGGCAGCTGCACAGGGCCTCGCACTCAGCCCACCAGCATGGGTCCCCGAACCTATCATGTGCCCTGTTGTTTCACTGTCTCCTTGCAATTAGTGCCATTGGAGGGCCCGGGCCTCTCAAAGATGGTGTCTGGAGGCATAGGGGAGGGAGAACTTCCCCTTGTCCCAATTGCAAGGAGACCCATTCAGAGACACTGCAGGAGGCCCATTGTACAGGATTTTAGCGCCCCCACAGTGTTAACTCATAGCCCACAAGTAAACCTTACACCAATCAGGCTGGAGGTGTGAGAATTGCTTTTGGGCTAAAAGTTTAAACTGTGGGGGCGCCAAAATCCTGTACAATGGGCCTCCCGCGGTGTCTCTGAATAGGGTCACTTAAGTAAATTAGAGGGGCCTCCATCATTCACTTTTGGCCCAGAAGTACCTCTGCTAGGCGGCAATGCTCCTATCTGAGCATCGCCTACATTTACTCTGCTGTTCGCAGGGCTTTAAGTGGGATGAAAAAACTGGGGAGTCTCTCAAGGGGATGTGGCCAATGTAATTAAGGTAACAATCTTTGCTTAACATAGTGTGCAGCCCCACTGGTTTTTAGCTGTTTCCGTCATTGCATCCAGATATATGATACAACTAGTAACATCATACCTACAACAAATCATGACTATTGGCTTTGTCAATGGGTGTTTGCTGCATAAGATAAATAAGCAGCAACTATAGCTAATATTTAATATTGAAAAAGCTTCCACATAAAGCCCTGGTGACACCACAACAATGTTGCTGCTCCTGAGTTCCAAAAAGAGAAGAGAAATCCAGAGAGAAAATGACTCTCTTTAAAGGATTTCCCTTCCCCTATAACGCTCGAAAAAACTGGACCGCCTGTGCCAGGACACACACAGAGAAACAGAGTCCGATAGAGAGACATTTCGAGGCCTCCTTAAAAAACTACCAGCGCTCAAGCTGGGTGAGACCCGGCCCACTTAGATCCCTGTCTGTTCGCATCGAAGTTTGGCAATACCTCTTCATGGTCTACCTTTGCGTAGCTGTAACCTCCTCCGTGTACCTCTTCAGATAGCGCCAGTGCTTCTTGTAACTCTGCTCCTGGCTTGCTTGAAGCCGGCATTCTGTGCCTCTTCTCTCTGTATCCATGCTTTTTTGTGCCTGTGCTGGGCTCTAGATCTTTTGCATGTATACCTGCTTGGATATGCAACTGCTGGCTGTACATCTGCAGGCTGTACCTCTGCACACTGTAGCATTGTACCCTGTACCTCCGCTTGTGTATACCACTGCTCTTTGTACCTATGCGGGCAGCACCGCTACTGTGCTTAGGCTGTACTCCTGCTGTCTCTACCTCCTGAGGTTGCACCCTTCTACCCCCACACCTATACTTGTTGCACCGCTGCTTCTGTACCTCTGTTGTATGTAGCTCTTTTAGACCACACCTCTTCTGCTTGTACGTCCAATGACTGCACCTTTGCTTTCCTGTACCTCAACTTTTTGTATACCTTATCTGTACAGTCAAGCTGAGCACTCGGATGTCGGAAAATCTGATTTTCCTTTATCTTCACTTGCCATTTCGTCTGCTTGTATTGAAAGCCCAGTTTTGCTGCAACATGTTTGTAGCTGCACCATAGAGTGACTATCCTTGGTTGCAACTATCCTACCTAGAGAGTAGCTGCTGTGACCAGAAAATCCTGTGGGCCTTATTTATGAAAAGTGTTGCATCGCTGGGGGAAACCAGCAATGCAACCCTTTGCATAGCGCCTTCCTTGCGACACCATGGATGCACCGTATTTACTGTATGGCGCTCCATGTCACAAGGATTTACAGATATGTCAGTATTACTGACATATCTATAGGCGTAAAATTGGCGCATTGCTGAAGTGTGTCTGAAAACAGATGCAACTCGAGCAATGTGTCCTTTCACATGGAGAAGGCCCCACGTAAAAGGGCCTGTGTCACTCCTTACACTTGCTTCGAACAGGTGTAAGGATTTGATACAGTGGCATCCTAGCAGTGTCATAGTGCACTATTATGAGGCTTTTTTGCGGGGTAATGCCCACCCTGCATACATTATACCTGACGCAGGTATAATGTAGCACAGGGGTTTACAAAGTGATGCATCTGCCTAGATGCATCACTTTGTAGATAGGGCACAGTGTGGTTCATATTTTAGAACGCCTAAATAAGGCCCTAAAACAGGGGCGGCCAGCACAGGTAAGCGCAATGTGGCGGGGCAGGGCGCGGCAGGGCCAAAGCAGACAAAAGACGGAATAGGTACTATTTGTTTAATTGATTATACCTATTCCGTCATCCGTAGATTTCCACCCTTCCGTGACCGTGCCCCTGCCCCTGCCCCGCCCTCCGCGTTTATCTGTGCTAGCCGCCACTGCCCTAAATATTTATTTGATTCCTCCAAAAATCCACATTTCCATTCTTTCTTATTTACTAACCACATTTCACTAATTTCTTTTCTTTTCGATTTTTTTACTGGGTCACTGATCCGGGTCAAATCGGGATTAAAAATAGGCTGGGGAATCCAAAAAAAAGCGGCCCATATTTGCGGATTGCACCTTTTCACGTAAAAGTTCTTCAGTGTTTTAAGTATTTTGAAAGGACAGAGGCAAGGGGTTCTCTGAAAGAGGCATGTTTTCTTAACTTCAATGAGATTTAAAAAAATGCTAATTTCGCTAGGACTTTTTGTGTATGAATTAGTTCACAATGTTAAATCACGCTTGAATATAAGTGAGGCCACTTCTGCTGAGGTCCCCTGCCTATGCCCCGTTTGGTAAAAAGGCCCATTTGTCTCCGGAAAGGCTGCTCAGTCCCTCACCTGGCCGCAGGCGGCATCTGAACAGCACAGCCAGAGCCTAAATAGACCGCCATTCTAGCCAAAAAAGCATCCCACAGCTGTAGCTCAGATATGGGCCCATCCCCCATTGCGCTAGGGCCCGCCTTACTAACACGACCCTGTCGCTGACCCTCCCTTTCTTTTTTCGTGCATCCTTACTTATCTTCTTGCTTCCTTCCATAGACCCTCTTCTTTCTCTCATGCTTTTCTTTGTTGATATTCTTGTTGTTATTCCCTTACTCTCTCCTCATAACCTAGTGCCTTCTTCCCCCATTTTTTTTGTATCACACACTCTTGAGTTTTAATATTTTTTTCTATTTGTTTATCTCTGTCCTACCTCCCTCCCCCTCTGCCCGGTTCTTCCTCCTAACATGCACTTCCCAGCCTCCCCTCCTCCTAGCCTCTGCATTCTCTCCACAGTCCCCGCGCTAATCGGCCTCGGAGCCTGTGGATGTAATTTGGTTTGTTTGGAAACAACAGTGCAGTGACTGGGCCTGGTAGGCCAACGAAAGATGCGTCCACTTCATATTGAGCCCACGTGGGTCATTAGGACCCCATTTCATGTAGTGACTTGGGGAAGGGCACTAGGACCCTGCAGTGAACAGTGGGGATGAAGGGAACCGGACACCACATCCGGTCATGGTGTGAGGGGAATTGGAAATGCTGAGAGAAGAGGAAAGAGGGACAGACATGTGCGTGGGCAAGAGAGAATAAGAACCAATTAAGCATTCACCACATACTTACCTGTCTCATGTGTGCTTTGTGGGGACCCAGGACACGACAACTGGCGACGAAGGCGGGATCATCATCTGGCAACCATCACCCACAGAAGAAGTCCTCCCCCCCGGAGCAGCAGAGAGACTGAGCCAGGAGCCCACCCTGATCCGCTGGCAAACAAAGGAAGAATCGCAGTGACGTCGGGAGTAGCTGAGGGGAGAAAAAACTGAGCCAGGAGCCCACCTTGGTCCAAGTGACCAAAGGAGCAATGATGCGAGACCCCACCCCGACTGCTGAAGAAAGCGGTAAGAAAACACTCAACTGCCTGCAAGCAAAGCACCCGCCGGTGCGCGAAAGAAGGAATAAGCGTCAGGCAAAGAGGCACACATCGTGCCTGCAGCCCAGTAAATAACAAAGACGCCCGAAGTTCAAACGAACTACCGCAAGAGCTGGGCGGCCATTTTAAGGAAAGGCAGATCGGACCAATCAGTGGCAGCCATTTTAGGAGGTCAGGCAAAAAAGCTCGAGGGGCAGAAATCTCAACATCAAAACGGCGGTTTAAAGGGCCAAGCTGGTGCAAATATCAATTGACCAAGCTCTGTATCAGGTGCTGCGTGACTATAGAAACACGCCCCATAACTACACCGGAAGATGCCCTGCAGAACTAGTACTGGGAAGAACAAGAAGGACGAGGCTACCGCAAGTAGAAGCAACTATGGCACCAGAACACAGCAGCATTCCAGCAAAAGACAAAAAGGCTAAAGAAAAAATGAAAAGATACGCAGACGTCAGGCGAAATGCCATCTCGTCGCACCTAAAAGAAGGGGACATAGTGGTAGTGCGTCAATGACAACAAAGGAAATCTGACAGCATGTTCTCTAAAGACCCGCTAACAGTAACAAAAGTGAAGGGCCCAATGATCACAGCGGAGTCAAAACACCAGAGGATAACATGGAACAGCTCACACTTCAAAGGACTGAATGAGAGGAATGAGGAAGACCAAGATAAGGAAACAGCAGAACGAGAAGGGTCGGGCACAACAGAAAGGAAACACACAATGGTGAGGGACCAGCAGAAGAGCAACAGATGGAGGCCTGCCCAAGAAGAGTAATCAGACAGCCAAAAAGACTAATAGAAGAAATGTAATGATGGGAGGCACACCAACATGTGCCCTGGCAGACTTGCATCTTATCTCTATCTACACATCTCTGTGATTCAAATTTCTCGTCATTTCCTTATGACAAAAGAGGGAGATGTAGTGACCTGGAAAAGGGCACTAGGACCCTGCAGTGGACAGTGGGGATGAAGGGAACCGGACACCACATCCGGTCAGGGTGTGGGGGGAATTGGCATTGCTGAGGGAAGAGGAACAAGCATTTACAATGCAACGGTTTCGCCTTCGGAAAAGTTTGAGCTATTGGCATTGTAAATGACAAACTTTTTATTTATGTGTTGGTTTTGAAAACAGATAAATAAATGGCATTCTCATTTACAATGCCAATAGCTTACTCTGTCGCAAATGCAAGACGTATTGCATTTGCACACACACACCCACACAAGAGCCCCCCACACACACACACACAAGAGCCCCCCACACACACCACACAAGAGCCCCCCTTGGTCTTGGTTGGAATCAGACCCTGGCCTTGGGAGTCACTTGATGCTTCATCTTATAGAGATGTGAACCCTGACCTTGGGGCCTGAGTCCTGGCTCTGTGAAGGAGCTGCTGCTTCACCTTGATAAGGATTTGTGCCCTGTTATTAATCAATATTCCAGACAATACATTTTAATTAAAGACAAGTATCGCATACATTAATACAAAATGCAGTGTACCCAAAATTACGTAAAAGGGAAATAAATGCAAAGATTGAACAATAATTGGAGAACAAAAGGACTACATAACAAAAGATTTATAATAATGCTGTTTGTATTACAAGTTCGATACAAAAGGGGATGATGGACAGAGCGTTTGAGCAAATCAAACACTCACCCCCCAGTCAAATGATCTGGGTTTAATCCATCACCGTTCTTTAGCTCACTCCGCCACCCCAGTTCAGACATGGCTATATGCAAATCAGTCTGACCCTGTGCCTCATGGAAACAGTCCAGCCCGAACTGCCAAGCCATGTCTTCCCTGGACTAGAAACAAGCATCCTGGGACCAGTTTCTGGCATTCCAGCCGTCCTCAACCAGGCTAGCTTGAATCCAGTGGCAAAGTGAGCAAGGGACTCACATCTGCGCATACCCTGCCAATTTAGGGCGAACAAAGCATTACAAAAGGGGATGTATTACAAGTTCAGTATGTTTTATATGTCAAACATATATACAAGGTGTATAAAGTATCATTTATATATTACAAATAGAGCAAGTATGGAAGGTCTATATCAAAGAGGCTAATGTAAGTTTATACAATTTACAAAAGCTGCAGTGGGGGCATCAGCTATCAGGCACAATGATTTTATAGTCTTAATCCTCAGTATGGTTGACAGCGTTTCGACTGAATCAAAATTCTGGGGTCATCATCAGGATAAAGATGAAGACTGAGCACAGGAATGAAAACGTAGATATAATGATTCGTCCAGCAGCGCAATTGTACTTGGTATTCTTCATGTGGGATTGTAGTGTAAAGTTCCATACAGTAGTTCAGAACATATATTGGCAGTACATTGTGGTTCAGCAGCCCCTGGGAGTTATTTTCTGAAGTGCTGTCAGTGCTGCCAAAGATGATGAAGCTTGAGACCAATCAAAGTCCATGTTTCCCACTCAAGAATTCCAAGTGGCCCTACAATTCCTGAACTACAACACAGAACTCCCTGTTCCACTCCACAGGTCTCCCTTTATCCACTACCTCCTCATTTTTGGCTGACTTTCTCTCCCTTGCCCCTTCCTACCTTCGCATAGGCCTCTTTCCTTCTACATAGTTCTCTTTTGTTCTCTTTTCTTTCGCTTGCCCCCTTTCTTTCCTTCTCTTGCTTCTTTCCTCGTCTCTCCCTTTACCTCACTCCCTCTGTCTCCTTCTCTTTCACTCGCTCCCTCCCTTCCCCGCTCCCTCCCTCTCTCTCTGCCTGGCTCCAACACCCTCCGTCTATCGGTAGTGGCGTGTGGCGCAACTCCCTTCTTCCCTTTCTAGTGTTCTGAAGACTTTTCTTCTCTCCCGCAACCAAACGTGGCTCTGAAGCCGCGTTTTGTGTAGGGGGAAACAGGCGCTTGGTTTCCCGTCCTGTCGAATGTTTGTATCCCCAACAGCTGTTAACGAAACCAGAGATAAAGAGACCCGCGTCCCTTCTTGGCTTTCAGTGTTTCTCCATCTGCCCCCGCTTCCGCCCCCCCTTCCCAGCCTACTGTGCTTTGTTCTGCTATAACACCACACCTTTCACACTGCAGGCTTAATTAAAGTGTGCCTGCAGTTTATTTAAAAACAACTAATTACCCAGTGCTACACTGCGAGTCTCCATTAACTCCTCCGAGCTAAACCACGTACGCGGCAATTACAGGCGAAAGATTACAGAGGACGGCCTGCCACAGAACCGGCGCCATTATTAGATTACTTTTGTGGCTGCAGCTAGAGGGAGCTGGGGGAGAGCCGGGGACAGGGGAGGGAAGGGAAGAGAGGTGGGAATGCGGAAGGAGAGAGGGGAAGAGAGCCCGGGAAAGGGAAAGGAAAGGAAGAGAAGAGAGTAAGGAAACGGAAGGAGAGCCGGGAAAAGGGAAGGAAGAGAAGAGAGGTGGGAGTACGGAATGAGAGAGGGCAAGAGAACTGGGGAAGCAAGAGAAGAGAGTTGGGAAACGGAAGGCGAGCGAGCGCACAGCCCCCCAGCGCTTCCTCTCTTCAGCCGGTGTCAATACCGGGTGCGGGGTGGAAGGCGATCTCCCCCAGCTTCTGGGCCGAAGACTCACCCTCGCAGGCACGGCCCCCGTCGCAGCTCCCACTGGCCTCCGCTGACGTCGAGGGTTCCCCCGGAGTCAGCCACTCACAGCGCGGCTCCCGGGGCAGATCCTGATGACGCGGCGAGGCTCCAACCAACGGCGGCGCAGCTCACGGGGACAGGCCCACTGCAGCGGCCAATCAGAGCGCGCCTCTGCCGACGAGCCTCCGAAAAGCCACCAATGCGGTAGCAGCCCCTTCGTGCCTCGGCCAAGGTGCCGAGCAGCTGCCGGTTGACCCCCGGGCGGGACGGGATACCACTATTTGTGAGGACACGGGGGGGGGTGGGAGAGGACGAGGGGGGCGGGCGGGAGAGGACGAGGGGGGCGGGAAAGGACACGGACGTCGGGAGGGAGGCGGGAAACGTGGGGACGGCGGGAGGAGGGACACAAGGCAGGACAGCAGCAAGCACGGGCTGGCCGGACCAGACTCGGGGGCGTTCCCGGCGTCGCGTGACGTCGCCAAAGCCAAAGAATCTCGGGAACGCCCCCGTGTCTGGTCCGGCATTGATGGACAGGCCCCTCGTCCAATGGCTAGGCTCCATTTATGGAGCTAGCCAATGGGACGGGGGGGCGTGTTCCATAGTGCTTACTGTACTCAATAGATTTCTCTGGAGGAGGAGCCTAACGGCTCCGCCCCCCAGCGAAACCTAAAAAGGGACAGACGTGTGCGTGGACGAGAGAGAATAAGAAACCAATAAAGCATTCACCACATCCTTACCTGTCTCGTGTGTGCTTTGTGGGGACCGTGGACACACACTTCACACACGCACTCAGCAGCATGATGAAGACTTGACTTGCCAATGAGAGTGGGCCAGGGGAGACAGGCAGCACGAAGCGGTATTCCACCTACTAGAATATCGTGGACAAGTATCAAGGTAACAAATATGAACAATGGTGGTATATATAAGTAAGCGTGGGTGTACTTCATTTAACTCCACAACTATCTACGTTAACGATACATACCCCGATACAGATTTCTCCCGATGGACTTTTATTGCAGTAAAGAAGTGTGGCATAGAGTCCAGCTATTCTGCCTTCCACTTCTAACGTCTACTCCAGAGTCCACACAGGATTCAATATGGGTAAAAAATAATTCTTGATCATACATAAATGAACTCTTTGAAGCTGTGAAAGAATCCTCAGTTCCCCCAGTTTTTTTCGGCTGTATTACGTATTCTTATAATTTCTATTCTTTTAAGAATTATAAGAAAGTTGTTATGTTTTTGTAACACAGTGTAATTCGATTGTGGGTCAGGATTCGTTCTGGAAAAAGGTTTTTACCAAAATGGAGATTGTCCAAAGTGAAGATTCTCCATTTATTTTGGTATAATCAGAAATGTGCTGCCCCATCCCATTTTCATGGACAAAATTGCACTACCAGGTACATTTGCACCATGAAAAAGTTGTGGTGAAGAATGGTCCACATACAAGGGAAGAGGCGAGTTTTCTGCTTTTTCCAGTATTTTGCAATATTTCTCGGCCCTTTCTCGTACTTTACAAATGTTGCTTCCAGGCAGAGGGGCATATGGGAATATGACATAGGGTTGTACTTGGAGTGTGATGTGAGCTCCGGGTAAAATGCTTGAATCCCACTGTGAAGGGATAGTCTGTTCTGATAAACACAATGTAATTGTACTTTTGTAGGTAGCCAGGTGTACAGCTGTGCAGAGCATTATGTATGAAGCAGTGATCTTGAACTTCACTGTTTGCTTAAGTGGCACCCGAGTACTAGCAGTTCCGGGATGATGTTCAAACTCTGCAAAATCCAGGGTTGGCTGTATAGTTTTCATCCCTTTGCAGTGTTTCAGTGATTGATGGAAAAGAGTCCAACTGCAATGACCAAGATGATACAGCCAGGCAGCAGTAGCCGAGTCGGAATCACATAAGAGCATTGCCGTGGAAGAATTCGCATTGGATACAGTGCAACCTATTGGTTGAGTGGCAGGGTGTCATCAAAGGTGGCTCCCGGGTCCAAGACCAGATGTGACTGTGAATGGGTGAAATGAACTTCATGGTCTAAGATCAGTGAAACTACAGCAGGGTGAACACACTCAATATTTCGTTAAAGGTCTCTTATTGATTTTATTTCTGCATTATTGCAATGAAATAGTGCATATAGAGCATTTCAAGATGTATCTTTTTAGTACTGCATGCGAGTCATACGTTTCTCATGCATTCACAGCTGTAGCTGTCAACGTCTCCAGTTATAGTGCCTTAACTTACAACAGCCTCAAACCTTAACTATTCAACAGCATTCTTAACAGCCCTGGATGCCCAGTCTTGCCACAAATTGTTTATCAGTAGTCCACAGTGCCATAGCCCACAGATTCCTCTACCCCCGCTTATTTCTCTCCTTCTTTCACCACAAGTGTTGTTAGTACCCATATCTCCCCCCATGAATGTTCACAGTACTTGTTCAGCACAGGGAGGGCTAATCCTTAGTCTCACTGAATTAAGTCAGTACCTCCATCCACAAGTCTGCAACTGGTCGCCTGCGTTTTCCCTATTCCTCTTCATCTCGCAATCTCTGACCAGTCCATCTCTCATCTCCCTTTCCTAAGGAGTGGGTCTCAGGTGAACACCAGCGAACACTGTTTTTCTCTTAGCGAGCACTAGCACCAGGTCAAGACACTTAGTGCCCCCCTTCTATACCTCAGATGGGTATGGGGGCCCAAAAGCATACCATCATACTACAAAGGATAACTCTATGCAGGGTTCTTCCCATATTTAGTAATTTGCTGGCCTTGTCTCCTATCTCATATAATCTATGCTGGGTAGCTAGCACCTGCGTCCTGGCACTGTCCTTGCACAACTCTTGCGACTCTCTCTGGCGTAGTCTTAGCTGGTGTCTCAAGTCAGAGGCTATCCCCTCTCCTCTCCCTCGGCCACTCGAGTCCCCAGGCTCACTATGTCACTTTTAAGGGTGTGGTACTATAGCTTCTTCTCCTTTTTCAATGCCCCTATCTGGGTCTGGCCACTAATCACCATTTTGAACACCTTCCAAAGCGTCACCATTGAACCCACCAGCCCTAGGTTTTCTGTGAAGAATTGCTCAGTACATTTCCTCATTCTGGTCTTAAATTTTCCATCTTTTAGATACCACGGGTAAATCCCTGGGGCATGGTGTGATCTCTCGTTCTATCATCTAGCATGACCTCTACTGGGGGATGGTCGGATACGCCTGCGCTTCATGTGTACCTTGCAGTGGCAGCTCGCACAGGTAACGCTGTGAAGCGGTGGGCCGGGTTGGGGGCGGGGCGGGTGAGGGGTAGTGGAGTGTTACATACAACAGGAAAGTAGAGAGAAAGTAAATAAATAAATAAATAAAAGCACTTACTTTGCGCTCACAGCATTACCAAGTTGGCGATGCTGCGAGCACAAAGTAAGTGCTTTTATTTATTTATTTACTTACTCTGCACTTTCCCGTCGTACGCCACCCTCCACTACCCCTCCACACAGCACCCACACCCCGCCTCACCACCCCACAGCGTTACTGAGAGCCGCCACTGGTACCCTGCATTGTGGATCTGCGTAACTAGGTAATCTAACCTGGTGAGGCCCCTGTGGGCCGCTGACATATGGGTATATGGCCAAAGGCAAGGGTGTTTGTAACACCAGACATCATGTAGACCCTAGGCCAAGAGGAAGTTCTCCTGTTTGCCTCACCTCCTCCATTATGCCACCCCCACAAAACATCCAACTCTATTGAGACAACATAATTCATCGGCCCAGTATTAATCGCCCCTCCAGAAACTCTAGGATGAGTCTCCTTACCGGAGTGCCAGCAGAGATTGTTAGAAGAATTGCCTTGAAGGTTTGCAGTGGACACTGGTCAGAAGGGCAGCAGGCCAGCTTGCTTTGACCAGGTCCAAAAATTAATTGTGTGAAATGTGTTGGAAGGAATGGAGAGGCTGGGTTAGAGTATTCTTGGATTGTAGCTTTGTAAAAGGGTTAGTGCTGATGCTCTGTCTCTGTTTCAAGTATGAGTCCAACGTGTCTGCGTTGTCCGTGTAATGATTTGTCCCTCCAGAAACTCTAGGATGAGTCTCCTTACCGGAGTGCCAGCAGAGATTGTTAGAAGAATTGCCTTGAAGGTTTGTAGTGGACACTGGTCAGAAGGGCTGCCAGCAGGCCTGCTTGCTTTGACCAGGTCCAAAAATTCATTGTGTGAAATGTGTTGGAAGGAATGGAGAGGCTGGGTTAGAGTATTCTTGGATTGTAGCTTTGTAAAAGGGTTAGTGCTGATGCTCTGTCTCTGTTTCAAGTATGAGTCCAACTTGTCTGCGTTGTCCGTGTAATGATTTGCCAGTTTGTCTGTGAACTCTTGAGGAATGGGATGAGCTGTTTCTAGGTAATTTGGTTTATGAAACTCAGTGAGAATTTTATAGAATTCTTTATTTGCACATTAAGAATTTTGATTTCTTTCTGAATAATATTTGTTCTTCGCTTTTTTGACAGCTGACTTGTATAATCTGTTCATTTTCTGTAGGCGAAGTTTATTTTGGTTGTTGTTTGTTTTGAGCCAGGCATGTTGCAGTTTTGTAATTTGTTGCTTTAGCTCTTTTATCTCTATATTTCTCCAAAGGGCTAGTTTTCCTTTGTTCTGTTTTGTGTGGATATGGATCCCAGCTGTTTTGACTTTGTCAGCCCTGATCAGTTTGACCTCAACAGTCATGGTATCTATTATTGACTCTAGGGGGCATTTCAGACCTTCTTTCACTGCCATGATTGCTCCTAGGGAGGGCTCCATATCTGCTTCTACCTCCACTACGACAGTGAGTTTCGGGACCGCGCAGTTGTCCATTTTGTTGGTCTGGGGCACTCCCATCCCTTTAGGCTACGTAATTATCACACTGTCCGCCCAATTCCAATTAGGCATGTCTGGTGTGCCTGTCCTGGTTTAGAGGGGAGAGGGGGAAGGAGGTGTAATGTGCTTTTCTGCACCTCAAGAGGTTCCTCCTCACAAGTCTCTCACTGCTGGCTAGTGGCTGCCATCATGACTGGGCCTGCTCAATCACACTCCTGGAGGAAAGGGGCTCCACTGCCCTTCTCCCACCCCTCAAACACAATTCAGGCTGCAGACTGGTCCTTATCTCCAGCCAGGCCCAGTTTTCATCCGTTCGTCTGGCCTGATTCTACCTATCCGCATCCATGGCTCCTTGTGCGATTCCTCAATGTGTAGTTTTCACTAAGATATGGACCTGGGCCCCACCTGACCACATTCTCCTCTCTACTTCGGGAATGGCGGGGTCCGCTCTCTGACAATGCCTGTCAGTTCATAACCATCGGGCCTCAAGGTTCTCAGGCTCCCAGCTGGTCGGCCTGCTCAGCCACTTCCCCATATGGGGGCCCCCCTCCTTCCTCCTACCCCTCCACTACCATCCAGCCTACGGGTAGGCCCCACTTCCCACCTGGCCCAGCGCTCAGTTGACTGTCTGGCCCAACTCCATCACTCTTCATCTGAGGCTCCTTTAGGACTCTCTCAAGTCTGAGCCTGCAATCGGATGTAAGCCAAGGCTCCTCCCGGTCTTGCTGACTCCTCTGCTTTGGGACCGGGGCCACCCACGATAACCTGTGTAGTCGCCCCTCGGGCCTCCGTGTGATCAGGGCCCCACTCAGTTCTCGCACAGGGATCTTACCATGGCAGCACGCTGCCCTGAACCCACCTTGGGTGGTTTGGTTAGGCCCATCTTGCTCTTCCACACCTCCCCTCGACTTTCGCAGCCCTGACACGCTCAGCGTACCTGTAGCACCAGGCCTTGGCTCATTCCTTCTACCAGCCTCGTGGCAAGGAGCGGCAGTGTCGCACAGTGAGTGCCTCAGGTAGTTCTTTGGGGCGTTCGCTCTCTGCCGTCACCTCAGCTGCCCCAGTTGCCACAGGTCTCCCAGGCCCGGGAGTACCCAATCCATCTATGGGACTTTCTCTTTTGCTGGGTCTGTAGCGGTCCAGTCCGTAGCAAGGTGAGTCGGATTCCTTGGTTCTCCTTTGAAGGACTGGGTTATTTAAGGCCCAGCGGTGCCAGGGGACAACACCTGAAACCTTCGTGGGTTACCTGTTCCGGCGTACAAATGACAGAGACACGGGACACTTCCTTCGGCGTCCAAGATTCGAGGTTTATTTACTGCAGGGAACACAGAAGTCACGTGAAGTACACAGCCGGTATGTTCGCGGGATCTGATTCAATTTGCTACTGTGGATCGCTCCTTTTATACAGTTTTCTCTCATAGGTTAACATAGTACACAAAGGTTTACAACTTGGTTCCCATCATTATCCCCAAGAGGGGTCGCTTTGATGTATTCAAGGTCCGGAACATACGTGCAGAAACATTCGGCGGTTCCCAACTGTAAAAACCCATCTTCCCACCATTAGTACATTCCAATCAGCAGCAAACAGATCGAAGGAGGAACAAGGACAGGTGCAAGGAAGGCAGAAACAGTGGGGAGATCGAAAAGGGTGAAAAAGGGTGGTATCGGGAAACACGAACTGCAAGCATCAAAGGGACGTGCCTAATGAGATGCACGGCTAAGACAATAGACCGGCACGGCAAGATGAGCCTCAAGCGGGGCCATCTGCCTTACAGTATCATTCCCCTCATCATAAAGACACTTTCAAAGGAAACGTGTCTTCCGCAGAAGTCTTGAGAATCCCAGGGTCGCGAAGCGGACAGCGTCCGTTCGCTGGCTACTTGAGGGCAAGAGACAAAATGGATGCCGTATCTAAGATGGAACCCGTGGGTACAGATAGAAACCCGCGAAACAAACGAACGGTTCAGGTTAGCACAACGAAACTGCACACACCCACTAAACTCGTCATTTGCGGTTCATAGATACCAGACTCGACCATATTCGTGCAAGTCGAAAACACCACATACAATTGTCACGGAACCTCAGACGCTCCTTTTGCCCTCATGTAGGCAAGCACTAGTCAGAATCATACTTGATATTCATCAGACCATCTAGATGTTGCTGCAACATAACTCTGTCCATCTGAGCTCCTTTGGTAACAGGCGGCTGTCTTATACACGTCGTAGCACAGAGGCCACATAAGGCAGGACCACACTGCACGCAAAGGCAACACGTGAACAGAAACGCTGCAACAACTCCGACGATCATCAGAATCTTCCAACCCCAAGTCGACATTAGGCCCCAAAACCACCCAAGTAACGTCCAATCCCCTACGTTCACGTGTATGGACTCAGAGATCTTATGCAACTTTGAGATGGCTTGATAGACAGTTGGAGCATTATCTGGAATGAAAATACAGCAGCTCGAATGGATCACCTTACATACTCCACCTCGATCTGCTAAGACCACGTCTAAAACCATACGGTTTTGTAACGTCATAAGCCTATCCGCCTGAAGTTCTGTGGTGATATTACCAAGGGCACTGGCAGTGATATTAGCTGTCGATTCCACCACTCGAGTTAATTGTCTCAGGTTCCTACTATTAACCATAGGTCCCCAAAACGGGAGGAAACCCTTGAAAAAGTCTCCTGCCTCTTGACCAGCAGTGTCTTCTTCGCTAATCACGCCTCTCACAACTCTAGTTTTGTGATAATCTGCATCGACAGTGAACGTCGGAGGCAACAGATTTGCGATATAACATGAGCCCACAAAGTCGGAGGGCAACCATGTATACGCACGATCATGGCAGACAAAGTATGTGCCCTTGGCAGCCAGAAACACAGGGGACGAGACCATCGGCAGGATATAAGTCTCGGAGCAAGCACTCTCTCCAAGACGAGCTCTCGATCTTCGGCCACGACCCAATAAACAGAAGTTACCAAGGTGGGGTACGACCCATATCGGGCGTGAGCTCCTAAACTGCTTTTCACCAGTGAGCGCACTATACTCAACCTTACTCAGGACCCTATAGGCTTGTATCTCTTCTTCTGGAATGAGCGACGGTTCATAGATATCCCTATCTAAATCATCTATCGCTATAGCCAAAGGCTTGTGATACGAACCAGGACCAGTGTAGGGAGAACGTGGCTCTCGATTGGGGTAGGAATCTAGTGCACTCCGAAACATTGTTTGAAATGCTCGAGCTGAACCCTGGGAACTATAAGGAAGAACCAGATATGGAATTCCCTTATCCGTGGTATGTGGCATTAACCCGCATACCCAGCAATTAGTAGTGTTAACCACTAACTGGTGCTGATGAAGGAGCTGGATGAAGGAATTATTTCTAAATTCTGCACGTCTAGCCTGTTCGTGTTCGGGTAAGATATGGAAAGAATGAGGGGATGCAGTGGAGGTATATTTAGGTTCAGAAGTAGGATTAGGTAAAGCAGAGGGTAGAAAGTACGATATCATGTAATACACCCCACCCGCCAATAACGAAGACAGAACCATAAACAGAAAGAAACATTGAAACACAAAACATTTGGTACGAGTTATCTGCTGTAGTTTGAATCTTTGCGCCTGAGCTTCTTCCAAGTCCATCAGCTTTGAAAACGCCATCCCCTAAGACCGTCCGCAACGTTTCTTGATGCACTTCGTTCTGTGTAGCAGTAGTCAATCCCTAGGAGTTCCCAGGAACCGACGGCCTTTAACCTAATGTCAAGACCTACTAACCAGAAGGAAGTACACGCGCGGCCCTACGGTACACCTGGATGTAAGGTATCTTATTTCACAAATATGTACAAAGTCTCTTAGCTGTGGAGGCAAAAGGGCAGATATGGAAAAAACTCAATATTTACAAAATAATCACAATTATACGAGGATTCAGACTGATCGTGGCAAATGGGATAATGCAGAATGTCGGGGGACAAAACGAACTTTTATTAGTCTTTGGTGCTGGATCGCAAAAAGTATTGAGTTTTCCCAGGACGTGTCTGTTCATCAAACAATGGATCCGATGAGGGAACAGAGTTCTGTTGATCAGTCAATTGTCCAGATCTTGAGTTTTGTGATGACAAATGTTCAACAATGTCGTTCTGCTGCACTGAGGATTCTCCAGCAGGTTCAGCGTCGCTAAAAGGTACAAAAGTCTGGAGTTTCCCTGTCTCAGATGAAGCAATGCCTTTCCTCACCCACGAGTCTGCCGGTAAAGGTATAGGTACCTTTTTCGTATGAGTGGCGTGCACCCAATTTTTGCGCCCTTCCAAACGGACAGCAGTTCTCGTGGCAAGGAGGACTTGAAAAGGGCCAGTAAAGCGGGGTTCCAGATTCTTTTTGCGAGCAAAATTGCGAGTAACCACCCAATCTCCTGGTTGGAGCTGGTGGCCTGGACCCTCCGTCTGCGTCGGCAGTGCTTCGTAAACCTGTTGGTGAATTAACCTCAGTTTAGCAGTCAGATCATGAAGATAATCAATCAACATTGGGTACTCAAGATCCGAAAACACACTTGGTCTAGGGACCCCCCAAACATTCGCAGGACGGCCGAACACTATTTCATAGGGACTGAGCCCTACTCGGGAGTGTACGGTCGCCCTTGCTGACAACAAAGCTAGAGGCAAAGCGTCAGGCCACGAAAAACCAGTCGTAGCCTGAATCTTAGCCAGTTTGAGTTTAAGGGTGCCATTATACCCTTCAACCAAACCTGCTGACTGGGGATGATTGGCGCTATGGAATTTTTGATTAATTCCAAGGCCCTTACACACATTCTTCATCACACTCCCCACAAACTCACTTCCGTTGTCAGACCATACAATTCGGGGCATTCCATACCGAGGAAAATATTCCTTCAGCAGGATTTTCGCAGTAGACAGGGCTGTATTGTCTTTAAGAGGATAGGCTTCAATCCATCGGGAGAATGCGCAAACCACAACTAAAACGTATTTCAAGTTATTGCATCGCTCCATATGAATGAAGTCTAGCTGAATAACTTCAAAGGGATATGAAGGGGGAGCAAAATGGCCAGGAGGTGTAGGGGTTCCCTTACCAGGATTGTACAACATACATATCATGCAATTCTTAACCAATCTCTCAGCACATTTCGTAATACCATCATTCTTCCACACAGGGGACAACAGCTTACAGATACCTTTCGCACTGATATGTGCTAACCCATGTGCCATAGTCACAACAGCCAGCACATACGCATCTGGCAACATCCATCTCTTATGCTCCGACAAATCAACCCAACAACCATTCACGTCCAACTTTCCCGTACTCTCTTTCCACTTCGTCTTTTCAGTCTCAGTGGCCTCGTTCTGTATCGATTTCACACTCTCGATGGTATCCTCACACATACTAGTCTCTGTAGGCCACCTAACCGAACTCGTCACATACATTCTAGTGCTAAGGTTCCGGGCAGTCTCCTTAGCAGTCTCGTCCGCAAACGCATTACCACGGCCCACATCATCCGTCACCTTACGATGCGCACTACATTTAACAATCGCCACCTGCTTAGGTAACGTAAGTGCATCCAAAAGATCATTCACAAGTTGTCCATGCTGGATCTTAGTACCATGCGACGTCATAAAACCTCTCTCTCTCCACAATCGTCCAAAACTATGTGCGACGCCAAAAGCGTATTGGCTGTCGGTAAACACATTCACCCGCTTCCCTTTCGACAACACACACGCTCTAGTTAAAGCGATCAGCTCCGCAGCCTGGGCAGAGCTCTGATTCAATCTCGCGGCTTCCACAACAGTATTCAAAGTTACCACAGCATACGCAGTCGTCACATCACCATTTGGCAATTTAAAACATGAACCATCCACATACAAGGTCCCATCGGGATCTTCCAAAGGAGTGTTTTTAAGGTCCACGCGACCTTTTGTTTCCTCCTCAGTTCTTAAGTAACAGTCATGCGCTGCTACTTCATCTGATTCCATGCTAATTGGCAACAGAGTCGCCGGGTTCAGGACATTACAACGTTTTATCTGAATATGACTTGCCAAAAGCGTCAACTCGTACCCCGACAACCTCGCACTCGTCAAGTGCTGAGTTTTCGTACGATTTAAGAGAGTGTCAACTGCATGCGGAACCATCACCGTGAGCATATTATCCATGACCAATCCTGCTGATTGTCGGATGGACACCGCAGCTGCCGCTGTTGCTCTCAAACAACTCGGCAATGCTCTAGCTACCGGGTCCAAGGTCGAGGAAAAATATGCGCATGGACGCTGCTTATCACCAAAAGGTTGCGTCAAAACACTCAACGCACAACCTTCCCTCTCGTGAACGTACAGTGTAAACGGCTTACTGTAGTCAGGGGTACCTAACACAGGAGCCGAACACAACGCATCACGCAGTTCAGAAAAACTTTTCTGACATTCTTCCGTCCATGGTAAAGGAGTTGGAACATCCTTGCACGTAAGAGCCACCAATGGTTTCGCTAACAATGAAAAATTAGGAATCCATTACCTGCAGTATGACGTGATACCCAAAAAGGCACGCACATCTCTCTGAGTTGTTGGCACAGTCATTCGCGCAATCGCTGCAATCCTCTCGGGGGTCAACCGTCTTCCCTCCTTTGACAATAAGTGGCCTAGATAGGTTACTTCTTGACAACAATATTGGAGTTTGGAAGGTGACACCTTGTGATGTAAGTCACAGAGATGTTGCAACAACGACACCGTGGCAAGTTTGCAAATGTCCTGAGTATCTGCAGCCACCAATAAGTCGTCAACATATTGAATCAAGGCTGCACCAGCCGGCAACACAAACGCATCCAGTTGGCCCTTCAAGGCTTGACTGTATATAGATGGACTTTCACAGTAGCCCTGAGGAGCACGTTTAAACCGGAAGCTGCGACCACCAAGAGAGAAACCGAAAAGGTCCCTGCTTTCCTCAGCAATCAGAATGCTGAAGAACGCATTCTTCAGATCAATCACCGAAAACCAAGATGCAGAAGCTGGAATTAGAGTCAGTAGCGCCGTGATGTCAGGCACAACAGGGAACTGAGGAATCACAATTTTATTTACCTCCCGTAAATCGATAACAAAACGATAAACAGGTGGTTTCGATGGATCTGTGCGTTTCAAGATAGGCAATACAGGGCTATTGCACACGTTCCCCCGTGTCTCCTCGATAACATCTTTCTCGATCAGGTCATAAATGATCGCTAACAGCGCTCGCTCACCATCAAGGGAGATACGATACTGGGGAATACGTGGCAATCGCACATTAGATTTCAAATGTACAACATAAGGGGAGATATCGAGCAGGCCCACGTCATTTGGACCTGTTGCCCACAAAGATGCAGGAAGAGAACTCAATTCTGGTGGAAGCTTATCGAGAGACAAATACATTGGAGAGACAACTCTCTTTCCCAACGTAAGCTTTACTCCCGCAGGAGAACAATACAAAGTCGCATACAAACGTTTTAGCAAATCCAGGCCCAAAAGATTTTCACCACAACCAGTGGTCAAAATCAACGGAGCTTTCAGCTCACGAGGCCCAATTGTAAGTGGTAAAGGGCACGAAACCGGATTGCTAACAGGGGCGCCAGAGAATCCAACGGAAACATTTGTTAAGCCAGACAAAGGTGCGCCAGGGAGTTTCGAATGCATCATGGAACTTTTCGCTGCACCAGTGTCCAACAGAAAAGGCTCAACGACGCCCGAGGTGGCAACTGCGACGTAAGGCCCTCTCTGATCAACCGGAACTGATACTACTCCCTCACCTTGTCTATGGCTGTCCTAGTAATTACCGTCGTCAGCATCCTGATCGACGTAATAATCATCCACATTGTACTTAGCAGATCGCCCTTGCGACGATCCACGCTGATCAAAACAATTATTGGAGTTGGAAGTGTTCGTGGAACGATCGTTCTGCGCACCGCGACCTCTACCACGTGATGTTTGTTGAGAACCACCACGACCTCCTCTAGACGGATTACCACTATTACGCTCATTGAGAACTGGACAATCGAATTTTAAATGACCCTCCTGTCTACAATAGGCACACTGATTGTACCCTAACGATGGTCTCTGCGAAGAGGAGTCATTTCGAGGTTTCGGCCTATTAGATTGCGGCTGCGATCGATTACGTGGTTGCGAATCATTCTGATTCGAACGCGGAGGATACGCCTGCTGCAACAACACTTTAGTTTTAAGCTCTTTCGTTTTCTTGTCAGCACGATCGTTCTCTTCTTTCTCCCTATTCTCATAATATTGTGCCGTAGCCAATATTTGAGTAGAAGTAGATACAGCCCACGCACTTTCAGAATTTCGCAATTTATTGCTTAAATCTGGCAGCAAATTGGAAACAAACTTATCCACAAACAACCTCTGACCACCTTCGGTACCCATGTCTTGACCACTGTGGTCGATGAAAGCCTCCTCAAATCTCGTAAAGAAATCAGAGACGCTCTCATCCTTCTTTTGTTTGCAAGCGGATAGTTTGTCCCAATTTACCTTCATGGCTGGCATAAGAGTTTTCATTAGGGTAATTATTCTCTGAGGCAAAGCCGTAATGAGCTGTTCGGGTTTAGCCCCACCAATTTGTCGTGTATCTGCCGCCGTAAGGGCAGCCCAATCACCACCTAATTCGTTTGCATGGTCTTCCTGACGAATTTTAGCCCATACCGGTTGCGGTACAACATTACCGAACAGCATATCGATATCGGCAAGATTCATTATCGTAGCATCTACAAGCTGCGATAATTCCTTATAATACCCTGCAGGATTTTTGCGAGGGTCGGGCAAAGATTGCTTCACCTGTAAAACCTCTGATCGTTTCCATGGGAGATGTATCCATACTCTCTGGAAATGTGGCAAGATCGGGGGTACTTGAGCGGCATCACCTGGCATCCACACTGGTGGAACTTCGCGCATGGGATACTGACCAGACGCATCTAACTGTCTCTCAACATCCTCAACGAACAATGCTTGAGGCATCATAGAGGGGCGGAGAGATAACAATTGCTCAACAGCGCGTCGAACGTTAGAATCCACTATCATTCCGCTCGAGAACTGAAGCTGTAGATTAGTCAAAGCGGTTAATACATCGTCAGATGCATCAGCCGATATTTGATCACGCAGAACCTTGCACATTTCTTCGAAAACATATCTTTGTGTCGGTATATTAAATTGACAGAACGTATCAAGCACAGTACGTGGAGGATTTCTAAGAGGGTGTGTCATCCAACCCATCGCCATATTATACAGCGCAGCCCGTTCCCTATTACCGGGAAGTTGACTACGTCTCTGAGGACCGTCCGAACCAGCGGACTCAAGAATAGGTCCAAGAGAATTAAAGAAGTTAGCAGCAACAGAAGGGGTACGACGTCGAGTAGATGGAGAGGTATAACATTGGGGATTAACAAGAGAAGAGCCGGGAACAGAAGAAACAACAGGAGTAAGTAGAACAGAAGCAGCAGCGGGAGCAGGAGTTTGAGGAGGTACAAGCGGTGGAGCAGTAGGAACAGAAGTAGGCAAAGAAGTAGGAGCAGTCGGAAGAACGGGTACAGGTTGAGGAACAGGTTGGGGAACAGGCACAGGAGCAGGGACAGGGGGAACCACAGGAGCTGCGGTACCCTGTGCGTACGGGGGTGGTGACTTCATAAGATAGGACATTAAAGGATCCTCAACTAATTCCTCCTTCTTATCCGACTCCTTTGGCAAAGCGGGATAGCATTTATCAATAGACATACGCTGAAGCCTATCAAAAACTTCCTTTTCCTTTTCCTCCTTATCACGCTGAAACTGCTCTGCTTTCTTTACTATAGTAGCGACTCCATCTCTCTGATTACTTTTTGTTTGTCTAATTTCTTTCTGTCTGGCTTCTTTACGCCACAACCGAAAGGCATCAAACATGGCCGGCCTAGATTTCTTTTTAAACAATTTTGCCTCGAGGTTATCTAATATGGAGGTCTCGAAACTACCATGAGGCGGCCAACCAAGAACACCATCCTTTCTGGTATAGCGAATCCAATATTTATTAAAGGTAATCGGACCTAACCCGTGTTTGCTGTAGAGCTCATAAGTGGGAGTTCCAACCGGAGGTATCGGACACGAGTCCTCCAGTCGGGAATCCGTACCACAACGTCTGAAACAACTGAACAAAGTACTACAACCAGGCATCTCGCACACTAGCCGAGTTTCACAAACTTCAAGGGTTACGGGATTTACCAAATCCCAGCAAAGAGCAAAAACCCTCGGTTTTTGGCGGCTGCAGTCGTCAAATATTACAACAAAGGACCAAGGACTAAGAACCACAAATGCAATGGAACCATGCAACAACTAAGAACCACAACTAAGGACTCTGGGAGCGACCCACAAATACTTAACTCAAAGATCGATGGCGTCACCAGGAAGGCCCGTCAATCGTCTCGCTGTACCAAGGTCTACGCCAGGCGCCAAAACAGGTCTACAGTCAGGGCAGCAGTCCGTCGCAGCCGTCAGGAGACGGGAATCTTCGAGGGAAAAGTCGTCGGGCCACTTATTTCGACAACAGGATCGATGAAGCGGGGTGCACCTTCCCTCGGAGATTTCACACGAAGTTCCTCACGACCGTCGGGCTTGGACCGGTACCACTGATGCAGCCCAAGTTGGGCGCCAACTGAAGGACTGGGTTATTTAAGGCCCAGCGGTGCCAGGGGACAACACCTGAAACCTTCGTGGGTTACCTGTTCCGGCATACAAATGACAGAGACACGGGACACTTCCTTCGGCGTCAAAGATTCGAGGTTTATTTACTGCAGGGAACACAGAAGTCACGTGAAGTACACAGCCGGTATGTTCGCGGGATCTGATTCAATTTGCTACTGTGGATCGCTCCTTTTATACAGTTTTCTCTCATAGGTTAACATAGTACACAAAGGTTTACAACTTGGTTCCCATCATTATCCCCAAGAGGGGTCGCTTTGATGTATTCAAGGTCCGGAACATACGTGCAGAAACATTCGGCGGTTCCCAACTGTAAAAACCCATCTTCCCACCATTAGTACATTCCAATCAGCAGTAAACAGATCGAAGGAGGAACAAGGACAGGTGCAAGGAAGGCAGAAACAGTGGGGAGATCGAAAAGGGTGAAAAAGGGTGGTATCGGGAAACACGAACTGCAAGCATCAAAGGGACGTGCCTAATGAGATGCACGGCTAAGACAATAGACCGGCACGGCAAGATGAGCCTCAAGCGGGGCCATCTGCCTTACAGTATCATTCCCCTCATCATAAAGACACTTTCAAAGGAAACGTGTCTTCCGCAGAAGTCTTGAGAATCCCAGGGTCGCGAAGCGGACAGCGTCCGTTCGCTGGCTACTTGAGGGCAAGAGACAAAATGGATGCCGTATCTAAGATGGAACCCGTGGGTACACATAGAAACCCGCAAAACAAACGAACGGTTCAGGTTAGCACAACGAAACTGCACACACCCACTAAACTCGTCATTTGCGGTTCATAGATACCAGACTCGACCATATTCGTGCGAGTCGAAAACACCACATACAATTGTCACGGAACCTCACCTTCACTCCCAACTTGTCCTGGACCCTCAGTTGTCGACGAGTGGTTGGCCAATGGGTTACCATGTGCCATCAGACCTCGGTTTGCAGCCATTACATTGGTACTTGCTTTCCACGTCTGTCGGCTGCTTCCTTGTCACCGAGGTTCACAATATGTTCAGGGGTCAGAGCCTCACACCCCTGTGAGCGTCGTTTCTAGTTTGGCTGCTCTCTGTGTTGTTGGATAGGATGACGGATTTCGGGGTTAATTACTGAACTGTGCGAAGCTCAGCTAGTGTGTGGCCATCTTTGTCCGCGGCCAAGCCAGGCCACCAGTAGTGAAAAGCTCTTACATTCGATTTTCACTACAGCAAGGGCTATCTCTCCCATAGCTTAACATTGGGATTACCTTATTCCATTTTATATGTGTAATTTCCAATTGGGAAGAGTTTGGTGTCTCTGGGATCACAATTTAAAATCCCAAATTATGGTGCAGTCAACGTAAAAAGCATGCGACCTTCTCTCCCTCAGCCCTCAGATATTTGTTTGTGTGTGAGTGAGTGTCCTGCTGACCGGAAGAGGAGGAGTGGAGAGCGGAGAGCGGAGAGCGGAGTACGCTGCACTGCTGCAGAGCTGCCGAAAAGGCCGAAAGCCGAACGAGTCAAGGGGCGTTTGGGGAAGCCGGAAAAAGCCGAGCTGCAGCCGCAGCCGTCGCTGAGCCGTTGACGTTGCTGAGCCAAGCTGAGGCCGTGAGAAGGCGGCGGTGTTTATACACTCATCGGAAGTACCGGCGTCGGCTTCGGCTCTAGTGTGGAGGAATCTTTTCTCCGCGCATTTCTGCATTTCTGAGCAGCTGCAGTGCCATCCGCCGTCCTTGGCGCATCGGCGCATCGGCTCCAGAGTCAGGATCGGGCGTCAGGATCCGGATAACCAATACGAAGGAGGTGAGGTGAGGCTGTTGCAGAGGGCGGGACGAAGGACGTGAGCGTGGCTGCCGATAGAGGCAGCCGCTAAGTAAGAGCCCGGGGGTCTGACCCAGGCAGATCTGACTAGGTCCGATCTCGTTGAAGGTCCCCCCCGAGTGCTCCGCTCACTACTAGCTGCTTCTAAGGGTTTGCTTCCAGCCCTCTCACAGCCCTCTTACTGCACCCTCCCTGCCCCCCTTCCCTGTCTGCTACCACAGGGACACTGTCTGCAAATCGCCTTCCCTTATCGGAACATTTTCTAAACCTTTCATCCTCACTGACTCTATATCTGTTTCTGACCCCAGACCTCTAGCAGAAGTATAAGTTCCAATGTGGTGCGAGTCAAGCGGCGCCGATCACGCCGGCCCGAGGTGGGCAGGCCATCAGAGCTGGACCAGGAAGCGGGAAATGGGGAACCTATTTCATCCTTATGATCAGGATTTCCCTCATAAAAAATTCTTGTATACACTATTGGAGGTGGCAGGAGGTGTAAGGTTGGGAGTGAGAGCTTGGAAAGTCGTCCGAGGTCCTATCCTCCTCTCTTGGAAATTAAAACTTTCCCATAGTGTATAAGACACATCTAGTCAGTATATTGCACCATGGCATACAAAAAGTTGAGATCACGAACAATATTTATGAAAAGAGTAGGAACAGACCAAGCAATAAGAAGGAGTGCTGGAAAAATCGTCCGTCCACTCTCTACCGATTCGCCTAATGAAATTCTCAAATATTTTTCAAACCATACCACGAAGGATCTGGAGCAAAATAAAAACAACCAAATAAAAAAAAAGAAGGAAAAAAGGAACACCTGGAGACCATTAGCAATACTGGACAAGAAGAAATTGAACAAATTCAAACTATCCAAACAAAAGAGGAAGGAAAAAAACAAATCTTGGAAACAATTAAAAAAACAAGGCAAGAAGAAGCATCAAACAATCAAAATTGGCCCCAATCAAATACTAATAGCACAATTATAAAACCACAAAAATCCAATGATCAAGAAAACCAAGAACATCTGGAATTCGATATAACTGGCCCCGACATAAGCCTAAAAGATCTAGTCTTCAGTAGGGCACATCAAAAGGAAATCCAGAACAGTACCCCACGAAAACAGCCAGATTCTGAAATTTCTCTTTCGCGAACTCCGAATTTCCTCATGCAAAAACCTATAGATTACTCCACTGATCAAACTACAGTATCCAAAGCACTGCTTATTCTAGAAAGAATCCTAGAATCAGTCCTTTCTCATTTAGGGAGCATCCTGGAAAATACAGACCAGACGTTAGATACCCAAATAGGAATCTTAAAACACATGGTGGAAAAAAAAGGAATAAACAACAATTAAAACTGCCAATAGACGGTGAAGATGAAAAACGAGTAATAGGGGACAAAGGGCTTACCACACAAGCGCCAAAACTGACAACAGCACCCTACTCATTTCATTTCATAAGGCTTTATTCGGAGCAAAAGACAAGTCCATTAAAGCACAGCATAAAAAGACAACAGAATAAAACAACAGTCAAAAGCAGGAGATACAGCAGTTTAAAAAGGTTAAAAAAGGATACTTTTCCTTACGTTAAATGATTTAAGGAGAAAGGTAGCCGTATAAAAACAAACGTCAGGGTGATGTAAGTTAAAAAGCAGGCTCATGCAGTCTCGTATTGTCCTGACTCCAAACTTAGCAAACAGGGGTTTCAAATAAGCAATCCGCAGGTATTTGTACAACTGACAGAGTAAAAGAAAGTGCACAGTGCTTTGAGGGGTGGTATTGTCACACGGACAAGGGCCAGCGGGATGTGAATGCTGAGAGGGGAAAGCAACAAGGTTGTGGACTACTCCGGTTCTCAGTCTAGTCAACACAAACCGATGTGCCTTCCAGGTCACTTGTGACAAATATGGGTGGAAACCCACAAATTCATTTAAATCATAATAAAGAACACATGATGAGAGTTCAGAGCTATTTTGATGCCTCCTGGTGGAAATGTGTTGTAAAAAACAGTGCTTAAGTTCGATTTTAGACAGCTCAGTAGCCCCACATCGATCTGCAATGATGTTAATGTTAAAGATCTCATGAAAATTATCCACAATATACTTTAACCATGGGATCTTTAAGTGATGGTCCAAAGAGAGGCAATCAGAAATAATGGCTCTGCACAATGAGGTCTCTTCTTTTATCCAAATAGAACGCCATAGCATCAGTGGCCTAAGGAGGATCAAGTCGGAAAGATGGTGAATACCCAGTTCATTGTGCACTAAAGCATTAGAAACAGAGCTTGGGAGGCACAAAAGTCTCTTCAAGAATGCATTCTCCTCAACCTGAAGAGACCCTGCCGGGGCATGGCCCCAAATGCCCGCTCCGTACAGGGCAATCGAGACACAACGGGACTGAAAAATTTTAAGCATGTCATGGACCCGCCTGTCTCCCAGTTTCGTAGCCATTGTGAATATTCCATGAGCACTCCTCGCCATCTTAGCCCGGACATTCTTATGTTCATTGGCCCAAATGTTATTATTTGAGAAGGTGACCCCCAAGTACGAAAAATTGTCAACAGCCTGGACCTTCTGTCCCTCTATAAAAAATGAAAACTGTTTCTTTCTGTTCCTTCGCCAATATTCCATAACATAGGTTTTAGATTTATTTAGCACTAACTTTCTGCTTTTAATGAATTGCGAAAAGCCGTCCATCAGCCGTTGAAGGTCGATGGGGGTGCGTGAGATTAGGACTGCGTCATCCGCGTAAAGTAACACAGGGACGCTGTCCTCATTGATTTTGGGAGCATCCACTACCAGAGATTTGAGAAAAGAATCAATCTCATTGATGAAAAGGTTAAAAAGCAGTGGGGCCAACACACATCCCTGTCTAATTCCACGCCCGATTTTGAACTTACTAGTACATTCCCCGTTAGAACCGTAACGGACACAAGCACGTAGTTTGGCATAAAGACGTGCTAGGAAGAACACAATGCCCTCGGGTGTCCCTATTTCAATTAGCTTTGCCCAGAGAATGCCATGGTCCACCAGGTCGAAGGCACTACTCAAATCCGCAAAGCAGAGATAAATAGTGCCGGTCTTTGCCAGGGTATATCTACTGATGAGCAGGTCTAAATTTAGACACTACTCAATCGTACCATGACCCTTCCTGAACCCAAACTGGCTCTCTGCTAGAATGCCATTATCCTCCACCCATTCTTCCAACCTTACTAGAAGCACTCTACTCATTACTTTTACGGAAGAATCCAACAAGGAGATTGGACGATAGTTCTTAACGTCCCCTCGGTTTCCTTTCTTAAATATTGGGATTAAGATGGATTCTTCCCAGGTAGGGGGCACCTCATTACGGACTGCTGCGTTGAAGATATTAGTTAACAGAGGCCCCCATACTTCGGGGACCAATTTATAAACATTGATTGGTACCCCGTCTGGACCCTGTGCTTTTCCTCCTTTGCTGACCCTTATGCTATCTAAAACCTCTTGGACAGTGATATTGAGTGGCGTAAGCGGCCACCTATCCCCTATATCCCTGGATGCACTGTCCGAATCAAAGATTTTAGAAAAATGAGAAACCCACTCTTCCTTCATAACGTTGGAAGTTAATTCAGGGATCTTATCATCTTTAAGGAATGGGGAATTAACTGTTTTCCAGAACAGGGTACAATTATTCAATTCAGCAGCTTGGTCAAGTTGTCCCATGCCTCCTGTTGGAGTTCCAATTTCCTCCGTTTTAGGGTTTCTTTGTATCTGGCTCTAAGATCTACAACCAAACCCTTATCTCTAGGCGTAACTGATAAAGCTGCTCGTAACTGATAACCCTACTCAATAAAGGTCGTCACGGCTTCACAAACTGGTCAAAGTAAACAAAAAGGAAAAACAGAAAAGAACAAGTATAATCAAACATATTCATTGAGAAAACTCTTTAGGGAGCAAAAAGAGTCCAAATCGGTGGTACAGTCTATAATTTACTATCCAATATTTAATAAAACAAAATCAAAAAACCTATCAAAAGAGCTAAATGCGACAAAACAAGTTAGAGTAGAAATTCCAAAAAATACATCAATAGACGCATCTCCGCATCCAGGGACCACAAAAATCAGGAGAACAAATGTCAACGGCCGTAAGCGGATAAAGAAAAGAAGAAAAAATAGAAGGATTGAAAAACAAAAGGAACGAAAACCACGATTCCCAGAAACAACACCAATAATCAATGCAAAAACAAACGAACATCAGATAGGTAATAACTCGACGGAGCAAAGGCAACCGTATACAACCTCAAAGGCGCAAGCAGTGCTTTCCCTACCTCTAAATCCTATTACCCCAATATTTGTCCCTAGGACTATAGATAAAGAATTAAAGACGCAAAAGGAAAGCCAACAACAAACCCCATTGATGAGGGATGTGCCTGCCAAATCACAGGTAAATTATAACTGTGGAGTGAAAATTACAGATCTCTTTCCCTCGGGCAAGGACCCCTAAATAGGGAAAGAATAATAAATTTGCTTCAAAGGATACAACCCCTACAAGCGCTTGCAAGAAATGACATAAAATTAGTCTCCTTCCCAGATGAAAACAAAATTACATTAGCTGTTGCAGAATTTTGGTCACCAGTCATCCCTGCAATAATATATAAAGAAAAAGAGACCCTTCATAAACTAGGATTCGACGTGGCCCCTGTAAAGGTGGAAACCGATTCGACACCAGAACGCTATCGAGTCAAACATCATTATTCTGTAGCATCCCGGCTTACAAATAACAGCTGGTTAAATCCCTACAAAGATGACATTTCGGTTTCAATTAACAACGGACAAAGACGAAGCTGGGTCAAGAATAACCAATCTCAGCAAATAATCCCAATGGACAACTCATGGGCTTGGATCGCAGAAAACCTTAATAACAAAAAAACGGGTCCCGAAATCAAGCGCCCTTTTTAGCCAAGGTCTAACCATCTATTCCTGGAACATCGCAGGAAAATCTCAAGAAAAATTAGCAATAATTTCCCAAGATCGTCCAGGGCAAGATCGTCCCATGAAACTTGAGCAACCACAAACTTCGATTTCCCCGACTACTTTGTGTATGATATGCCAGCAGAACTGGTTAACCAAGGACACGCAAGAGGAGGGATCGCTATTCTCCTATCTGAAGACTATCATTGGGAACAGGAAATTATTCCAACACATTCAAAGAACTTTCAATGTTTAAAAATCAAAATAGGGACTGATAAGACCAGAAGCTCGACCAAAATGCTTATCTGTAACGTCTATATTCCACCGGGAGCAAAAATGGATGCATTATCGATAACTATTTTCGAGGATATCGAAAAGGTGGTAGAAGATCAGAATTTCCCGCTGATGCTCCTTATAGGAGACCTAAATGGGCAAATCTCTAATGATTTATTAGAAACATGGGATTCAAGAGAAAAAAATGATGCCCAGGCAATATCCATTCCTCAATTTCCCTCAGGATGTAAACCAAATAAGAGAGGGAAAATCATTTTAGCATCACTTGCTACTCTAAACGGAGTGCTTTTAAATGGCAACATAGAAGGTGATATCCCTGCTTCCTTTACAAGAAGGGGAGGATTCAGTGCATCAATCCTTGACTATATGATCTGCAGTCCAGGCCTCTTTGCTCCAGCCCATCAACTTAATATAAAGTTCGAGAAAGGAAGTGACCACTCTATTCTTCAATTAACAACAGCTATAACCCTGAAACAAACAACTTCAGTACATATAATGGAACTGCACAAAACAGCTTTCATAAATCCAGTCCAAGGTCGGCTAGCGTGGAACCCTAAAACTTTTGAAAAAATCACCCAAACCATTGAGAACTCAAATTTACTTTCAATTAATCACAACATGAACCCAATATTAAATTTTGAGGCAGTTGCCAAGAATCTAGTTCAACTACTACAGAAGAGCGGAAAACGAAGAATGATAAAAACAAAAGGCAACAAAAGATTGACCTCAGATCCCAAGGCAAAGGAATTAAACAAATTCATTAGGGCACAATTCCTGTACTTCTCTGACACCAGAAAACAGGAAATCAATAAACTAAAAAACTTTCGCAGAAGACAAAAATTAAAAGAAAAACAAATCTTACAGGATAAGAAATGGATAGACCTACAGATAGCAGCAAAAAGACAAGACAAACGTACTTATTGGACTATAATAGCAGAAGAAACAGGAACAAAAAAAATGTTAAAATCAAACCCTGTCCCACCTTCAGACTGGGAAACATATATAACTAATTTATACAAAGTAAACCAAGTCCCCAACTGTGACAAAGTAATGCAAATCGATATAGGACAAGATAAAGTCATAAACATTGAGCCACTAACACCTTCCTTAGTAGAACATTTCATAAAAAAGGCAAGAAGCTCGGCTGCAATGGGTCCAGACCAAATCCCGATTATGGTCTTAAAGAACAACCCAAAAGAGTGGAGTAATCTTTTAACATGCATGTATAACCACATACTTAGTACAGGGGAAACCCCAAAGTCCTGGAAGGGAAGCATAGTAATCCCAATTCATAAAAAGGGCTCGAGACTGCTCCCCGGGAATTACCGACAAATAGCTCTCCTAGATGCAACCGGGATGATTTTTGCTGCCGTACTTCTAGATCATCTAAAAGAATGGGCATTCTCAACTGGCTCCATTCCACTCTACCAAGCAGGATTCAGACCCAAACACTCAGTCATAGACAATATTGCAGTACTTCAAACCATACTTGAAAAATACGTGGTAAAAAAATCGCAGGTAGTATATGCAGTATTTGTAGACTTTACCACTGCCTTCGACAAGGTCGATCGAGTCAAACTTTGGAACAAACTACAGAAAATGGGAATACCACATCATCTTCTCCATTTAATAACATCATTGTACTCTGGGACTTGGTGTCAAGTTCAATTGGGGAGGGAGAAGGGTCTAACCTCCCCATTTCCAACTCCAAACGGCCTGCGACAGGGGTGTCTTTTATCCCCCTATTATTCTCCTTATATTTGAGCGATCTACCAGAAACTCTTAATCAGGTCAAAAACTTTCCGCCGAAGATTGCTTCCACCAAAATTCACTGCCTGATGTACGCCGATGACGTAGTAATCTTGGATTTGACTCCCTTCGGTCTCCAACGAAACCTCACGGCACTCACCACATATACAGATGAAAACTATTTAATCCCAAATACCACTAAAACAAAGATTCTACCATTTACAGGAAAGAAGACTTATTGCAAATATAACTGGTTACGAGGAGGTAATCCATTGGAAATCGTAAGAATATATATATCTTGGGAGAACATTTACTCAGACTTTGCGCAACCAGCCTCATTTGCAAAAAATGGGACAGAAAGCAGATGCCCATACAGGGGCACTCCAAAGACTTTACTCATCCACTGGTCGAAGACAATTCTCCTCCTTGCTCCAGGTTTATAATGCGAAAATTCCTGCAGTTTTATCATTTGCAATAGAACATATCCCAACAAAAGAATGGTCTCAAATAGATATCAAAGAAGGGAAAATCCGGCGGAAGTTAATGAGGATGCCGCAAGCAGTCCCGGTTTAAGCTCTCAGGCTAGAACTATCGTTAGTTAGTTCCTATGCCAGAGGGATCATAAACATAATTAAATGGGCATATAATCTGGCTCACGCAGATCCAGGAACACTTAGAGCACTTTTAAAAATAGAAACACTGGGCCAAGACTATCAAAAGTATATATTTGGAAAAAACGTAAGTAATGCTTTTAAATTATCATCAGTTTCTCTAGAAATGTTAATATCTTGGACACCAGCCCAGCTGAAACTCTGCTTGAAGCACTTAACACCAAGGCTAAGCATGGAATTGGATTTTCAACACTGCTCCAGGCTTTCAATGTACAAACAGTTAGCGGACACAATACTTTTTAAAAAACGCAACCATATATCTTTTTTAATCTAAATCATGGAGTAAGGCGAGCTATACTTCAAATACGGCTAGGAATATTGCCGCTGAAATCATACACCTTTAAGTGGTCATCAAATCAAGGAGAGACGAATCTCTGTGACTTATGCAAGGGTGGGGTGCAAGACCTAGAACATGTTCTGTTTGTATGTCCAAACGAGATCGTGATAGCAGCTAGGAACAGATACATTACCCCAATCAAAACAAAATGTAATATAAACTCAGTCGAGATGTTGATTTCCCTCTCCAATGCTCCACCCAATGAATTTGTGTGTATTAACCTGTACAACTTTTTAAAGTGTTTTTTAAAATTATATTAACGTGATAATCTCTTTTAGCAAAAATTGAATTTGTATTGTGTATAAATTTGTTGTTCTCGTAAGAAAACTAAATCAAATCAAATAAAATGTCAAATGTCAAATGGTGCAGTTAGATTTAAAATTGTAAATCCAAAATGGCAACTTATAGAATGTTGGCATGTTTTTACTTTAGCCATGTGGTGCCTTCTGCCTGTCTCTGAATGCACATCTGGGGTGGGTGACAGCCGGGATTTGTGTATTCCCTCTAGACAGCCACACACAAAGGAGCTCAGTTGTGACTGATGGGCCATCCACATCCTGATGGGCTTTTCTGGGCAGGATGGGAGGGGGGAATAAGAGACACACATGAATAGGATGTGTCCTGTCCCCACACATACCCCCCTATAGTGAGTCTGGTGCCAGGGCAGGAAGGACAGAGACTCTCTGCATTTCAAAGGCTTCTCTTTAAACTCTACCCCACTTCAAAGACACAACTGGGTATAAGTACTGGCCCTCTAACACCACCAAATCAGAACACATCTAGACCTGTGGATACTCTGCCAGGAAGAAGGACTGTTGTAATGCTGAAAGGACTGTCACTCTGCTGAACTCCTGCTCTGCAGTGCTGACCTGCTGCCAGCTTCCCTCCTTGCCTGGGAGTAAGAAAAACTGGCCCTGCATCTCTCCAACCCAGGACCAAAGTGACTCCAAGGACTTGCTGGCTTGCCTCCTGTTTTAAGTTCAAGGGGCATCAAAGACTTCTAACCCATCTGCCCATAGCAACTGGACTCTGCCATCTGAGGGTCTTGCCCTGCCAAGTAGTGCCAATCCAGTTGTGGGCCCTTTAAAGTGGGTATTAAGTCTGGAACTGCCAAATTCCACACATGGACATTGTTGCGCCGCTCAAAACTGGCACATCTCAAATTAGGCTGACGCATCGCAGCTGCTGCAAGTATCAAGGACACCCATTAGTATCATGTAGGAGAGCACCAAATCTATTGGACCACCTAGTGAGAAGTCACTTTGAAAGTAGAAAACCAGAATCATGGTTGAAAAGAAGATCAAAAGTATTCACCAAATGCATGGTATGCAAAGCGTGCTGAATTGGGAAAAATATCAAGAGTTTGAAGGACCCAAACAGCAGATCTTTGAAATCAGAGAAACTACAACCTGCGATTCAACGTATGTTGTATACATCCTTGAATGTTTGTGTGGAAAATAATATATAGGGAGTACAATATGCCTCCTAAAGAAATGCATACTAGAACACACACGCGCGATACAAAATGATGACTTTGCCTATGCTATTGCGAAACATCTCAAAACACACAAAGGAAAAACCTGGTTGGACATAAAATACTCAGGACTGGCAACCATCCCTCCTAATGAACGTGGTGGCAATCGCATCCAGAAACTGCGTAGACTTGAGTCCAAAATGATAATGAGATTTAAAACAAAACATCCCATGGGTTTGAATGGGGACGAAGAGATGCATGTTCATCTATAGAGATATTGATTAGGACATAAACTGATCAGAACTGGACTTGACTTATCTCGAATACATTAATAAGTTTGATTTATTGTTTGTGTGGAGTTATTTGTTAGGCAATGTAAAATAATGTGGTTCCACCGGATGACAATAGAGCAATACTGTATTGAAAGCACTATTCCGGAAAGTGATGTACCAGAAAAGAAAAAAGAGAATAATGGAAGGAAAATGTGATTGCAAAACTGTCGTTTTTAGATATATAAATTTGATTTGAGCATTTAATGTACCCCATGATGCAGCGATGCTGCCGGGAAAGGAAAGGGCACTCAGCCCAGTAACCTTAGCAGTTACTATAACTAAAATCTGTAATCAGGTTCAATACTGGCAAAGCCGTTTGTTCCTATGTGCCCGGAAGTACACTTGTGCGGCGCGCTTTATGACAAATGTATTTGGTTTTGGTGCCTCTATATTGCAGATACATATGTAATTAACCACTTGGATGCTAATGACAAGGGTAACTTGTCATGCACTGCCCATTCATTTCAATGGAAATCTCATTATATGGGCTGGATACCCTTAGCGTCCAAGTCGTTAACACCCAGGCATCATTTGGTTGCAGATGGGATTTCATATACATGTTTAAAACTGGTAATGAGAACAATTGAAAAAGCATGAGTAGTGAATAAACTACAAAACCCACAATGCACTATAGTAGTAAATAAGTGCAAGGCTATAAATAGCAAAATAGAAAAAGGACAATGTGAAAGACTACTGTGAAAGGGAACGTTGGTTCGAAATGCGTAGGAGAGTTTTCTTGTGATCTGCAATAAACAACATCTTGAAAACCGAGAGGTGTGCCGTGATCTGAGTTTTGTGAAAATATATATATATATATATATATATATATATATATATATATATATTCACTGAAAAAACCATAGGTTATAGACCATATATAGTTAGGAATTAGCATTTACAAAACCTTAATTTACTCGCACAAAACCATAGAAATTCGAATATATAGTTAGTTCCAATAACTATATATCGCGCACCCGCAATCCACTGCTGATGATGTCACATATTACATCATTCATGACATGTTTCTGTAAAGTTAAAATATGTCTTAAATATTGAAGAATGAGTGGATGTATAAGTGTCTGGATGAAGGATTTAGTAGGTGCATGACTGACTGTATGAGAGAGTGATTAAATGTGTCTCACTGAGTGCATGGGTTAGTGACTAAACTGTCTTAATTTGAGAACATTATATCTGTTGTTCTGTAAACTGCTGCATGTGTTGATCAGTAGCTATATGAGTAACTATATGGGTTATTGATTGGTTGCCCAAGTATTTGTATGGGAGAGTGAGTGTGTGTGTGTGGGTGTCTGGGAGGTGTGTGACTCTGTGCATAGATGTGTGAACAGTTGATTCACTAGATGTATGGGTTCAAAACTGCATGTGGAAACAGCTGTATGGGCGGTTGACTGTGTGCATGAGTGTATTGGCGAGTGAATGGATATCTCAGTGCTACATTTCAAAGTAAGTACATATGTAAAACACAGTACACGTGAGAGTTGGCATATATAAATAACTGTGCATAAGAGCCAGTGAATGTGTGAGTGGCTGTATGGATCATTGTGAACTTGTATCAGGAATTGTATAAGAGTGTAAATATGTGTTTGTATATGTTTGAATAAGTAAGGTGTGCATAACTGTATAGTTGAGGAAATGGAGGTGTAATTGATTCTTTGCATGACTGACTAGGTGTGTGAGTAACTCCATGGATGAGTGACAGTCTGTGAGTGTCTGTTTACACTGATTGTATCTAAGGTTATATTAGAGTCTGAAGAGGTTCATCGTATTATCACATGAATAATATTATCAGTGATGTGATCAGTAATGTCAAATGAGATGTCATCAGTGATGTCATCAGTGATGCCATTTGAGATGTCATCCGTGATGTCATTTGAGATGTCATCAGTGATGTCATTTAAGATGTCATCAGTGATGTCATCAGTGATGTCACTGACCATGTCATGAATGATGTAATATGTGACATCATCAGCAGTGGATTGCGGGTGCGCGATATATAGTTATTGCAACTAACTATATATTCGAATTTCTATGGTTTTGTGCGAGTAAATCAAGGTTTTGTAAATGCTAATTCCTAACTATATATGGTCTATAACCTATGGTTTTTTCAGTGAATTTCAATGGTTTTTTAATAGCAAATATGAAAAGCTGTAAAATGTCAAGTACGTGGTAAGTAAAAACATTTTCGTATTTATGCACGCTGATGATTCTTGGAAGAGGTTGACACAGATGACATCTTAGGGAACAAAGAAAGACAAATTAAGGATGAGGAAGTTGTCACTTTAGTTTTTTCATCAGCTAGCGATAGCAACAAACACATTGTAATGGAGATTAGAGAGGCTACGGATGGGTGAATAAATTTTGAAAAGAAATGGCGACTCCCCCCTTTAGTAGATTAGCGAAATCTTCGCGTAATTTGGGCATAAAAGTTATATTATTGTAAGTAGATGGTTATAGTTCTGGTTAATTTCCATTCAGAGTCACCATGGTCCGGACGAAAATGAAAAATCAATGATACTAAGTACCTGTAATCACTGAGCAGACATGTGAATGTGACATTCTGATTATTGCTATGCCCGAATATGTATATAACTGCTCCAATCACTATGCTAATAAACAATCTTTTGTTCTGTTTTGTAAAGTAAAACTATTGTGAACGCAAGTATTATACATAGTAAGTGTTTAATATAGCATTTGTCAGTCATTGGTTAAGCAGCTAGGACCTGTTCACTCTTGACACCCCAGGTGCTGTGTATGCAGATTTCGGCCTTATTTATTGCCTCTAGTTTTCAAAGGCAAATTTCTGTGGAAAACATGCACATTAAGGGTTGCCTTTCCTTAAACCTTTGTTTTTAAAAAAAATTGGAAGAAACAAAAAATCTTCCCTTCCATAAATAACCCAAGACTTTTTTTTTGTTATGGCAAGGTAACGAAATAGAGAATAAACTATAGTTGGTCACCATGGTCCGGACGAAAATGAAAAATCAATGATACTAAGTACCTGTAAACACTGAGCAGACATGTGAATGTGACATTCTGATTATTGCTATGCCCGAATATGTATATAACTGCTCCAATCACTATGCTAATAAACAATCTTTTGTTCTGTTTTGTAAAGTAAAACTATTGTGAACGCAAGTATTATACATAGTAAGTGTTTAATATAGCATTTGTCAGTCATTGGTTAAGCAGCTAGGACCTGTTCACTCTTGACACCCCAGGTGCTGTGTTTGCAGATTTCGGCCTTATTTATTGCCTGTAGTTTTCAAAGGCAAATTTCTGTGGAAAACATGCACATTAAGGGTTGCCTTTCCTTAAACCTTTGTTTTTAAAATAAATTGGAAGAAACAAAAAATCTTCCCTTCCATAAATAACCCAAGACTTTTTTTTTGTTATGGCAAGGTAACAAAATAGAGAATAAACTATAGTTGGTCACCATGGTCCGGACGAAAATGAAAAATCAATGATACTAAGTACCTGTAAACACTGAGCAGACATGTGAATGTGACATTCTGATTATTGCTATGCCCGAATATGTATATAACTGCTCCAATCACTATGCTAATAAACAATCTTTTGTTCTGTTTTGTAAAGTAAAACTATTGTGAACGCAAGTATTATACATAGTAAGTGTTTAATATAGCATTTGTCAGTCATTGGTTAAGCAGCTAGGACCTGTTCACTCTTGACACCCCAGGTGCTGTGTATGTTGCACTATAGTGCTGAATCGGGTACATTTTTTTATTTTTTTCTACAGCACCCTCAGTGCATGAACAACTATAGCAAGAGTAGAAAATATGATCATTGCCTTTTAGTCTAGACTTCATTTTATGTGTTTTGAGTGGGAGAAACGCCGTCTTTCGCCATTTTATGTGTTTTGAGTGGGAGACACGCCGTCTTTCGCCATTTTATGTATTTTGAGTGGGAGACACGCCGTTTTTTGCCATTTTATATGTTTTGAGTGGGAGACACGCCGTCTTTCGCCATTTTATGTATTTTGAGTGGGAGACACGCCGTCTTTCGGCGCAGCATTGTAGGATGGCCACACCAGTGCGGCAACTTGCTGGACACCACCTCGGTGCCATCCGGATCTCGGCGCGTTGTGCTGCCTTCGGCCTATTCGCACATCGGTCCGCTACTGACGCCGCCTCATGGGCCAACGAGTTTTGTATGCTTTTTATAACCTAAAGCCGCATAACAGGTCATGTGACTTGTTTATAAAACTTTTCATTGGTTCATTTTACTTTTGGTTTCCTAATGATGGAAGGCTTGATCATATGACCTAAAAATAACACTTTTCATTGGATTAAAACAATTTTTTTCCCAAACGATGAAAGACCCACCTTTTTTTTTCTCACTCGGCAATCAAAAAAGGTTCCGTTAGATGACAACAGAGGGGACAGGCAACAAGAACCATCACTCAAAAAAGGGGAGGGCAAGTTCTTCCCTACCGGGTCACGTTGGGGCTCCACCGGAACTCATCGAATTGATAGTCTACAGTGTTTCTGGATGTTTCAGACTGAAGCTGGCGTCAGCATGAGAGCACCACCATCTCGTAGCTCCGTCGTGGCCATTCCGCAAGCAATCATGGCAGCCGCTCCCCACCGGAAGCCTGCGGGAGTCGGGGGACCCCAAGACTTTTATAGAATCTTCAAGGCTGAGAGGGACGCTTTCGGGAATGGGGCCCATGCCCTAGCAGACAAGCGTCCGAGTTCCAAGGTGTCCCAGGGCCATTTTAGTGGACCACGCCCAAATCCGAAGAGCCGGCCGCCATTTTAAGAGTCCTGTGGCGGCCGCCTATCGCTGCACCCACCACAAGAGTGGAAGCAACTCAACTACATGGTGAGCGAGACGCTGTAGCTGCAAGAGCGGGCGGTAAACAGCTGAATGGCGGAAGAGGCACAGTGTAGCAAAAGCGGGCGGAATGGCAACTGAAACGGTAAAGGGGCGCCCCACAACAGCAGACGAGCCTCCACCTGGGGAGGCCCATTCACGCCGCCTCCCCCCCCGCCACCCCCCGGGGCGCCCCACGCCGTTTTTCGGAACAGCATTGTAGGATACCAAAACCAGTGCGGCAACTTACTGGACATGACCTGGGTGCCGTCCAGATCTCAGCGCGTTCTGCTGCCTTGGAACTATTCGCACAACAGACCGCTACTGACGAGACACAGTGCAGCAAAAGCGGGCAGAAAACCGCTGAATGGCAAGTGAAACGCTAGAACAACGCTAGAATAACATCTGGAATAATTGTCACTCAGAAGAACAACACACAAAACTCTGTAGTGTCTGAGGAAAGTAAAACAGAGAAGGTCACTGTAGTTTCAGACACACTTAACACTAATGACTTAACAAAGATATCGTCTGTCTATGAAGCAGCTGTCATGTTCACAGAATTGACAAAGAAGTGTGCAGACACCAATGCTATTAAGAAACACAAGGAAATCCCTAACGCATCTGCATTCTCGGAAGAGGTTGACACAGATGACATCTTAAGGAACAAAGAAAGACAAATTAAGGATGAGGAAGTTGTCACTTTAGTTTTTTCAATAATGGAAAATATGCAGTCATTGGCTATGAAGGATGTCTAGTGAAGCAGAAAAAAGGCCATTTGATTAATCATCGAAAATTGAGTAATTGCGTAATTTGGGCATAAAAGTTATATTATTGGAAGTAGATGGTTATAGTTCTGGTTAACTTCCATTCAGAGTGTCCTACACAGCACCACTCTAGGTAAACACTACTTTATGTAAAACATGGGACATAGCACTCATTGGAATGTTTGTGATCTTTCCTGTTAAGTTGCATCATAAGTTATTTTAACCATTCCATATAAAGTCATACATAAAAATGAATACACAGACACAAATAACATGTGTATCCAAAAACAAAATACAGATTTCGGTCTTATTTATTGCTTCTAGTTTTGAAAGGCAAATTTCTGTGGAAAACATGCACATTAAGGGTTGCCTTTCCTTAAACCTTTGTTTTTTTTTAAAAATTGGAAGAAACAAAAAGTCTTCCCTTCCATAAATAACCCAAGACTTTTATTTTGTTATGGCAAGGAAACGAAATTAAGAAAGGGTAGTATTTAAATTTGCATATCAGTTATGTTTAACCTTTTAAAAATATGATATGCTAGCTTGAACTTATGCTTTACATTTGAAGCCGAATTCAACAGCTTAAGTAAGTAGGTTTTCGTAGTTGTAACTTTAAAGGGTGATGTAGCAAACTGTGAAGATTTTCTAAAACAGTGGAGCGTATTTAGTTTTTTAATGTACATGTTTTTGAAACGATTACACAAATGAAACATTTGTGAGTTTTAAATTTACGGAGAAGTATAATTTACCAATAGTTTTCTCTGTAGATGTTTTTCCATTAACAAACCCAGTTCCATCACCCGCCCAGGATATCACTACTGTTCCCCATGTCATAAAAACTTAGGATGTTCAATAACTGAAACAGCTAATATGGGTTTACTTACAGGGGACATCTTTTGTTCTGTTTTGTAAAGTAAAACTATTGTGAACGCAAGTATTATACATAGTAAGTGTTTAATATAGCATTTGTCAGTCATTGGTAAAGCAGCTAGGACCTGTTCACTCTTGACACCCCAGGTGCTATGTATGCTGCACTATAGTGCTGCATCAGGAATACGGACAACCCTATTGATGTCGATTTTTCATTATTGATTATTGTAAAGAAATGGCGACTCCCCCCTTTAGCAGATTAGCTAAATCTTTGCGTAATTTGGGCATAAAAGTTATATTTTTGGAAGTAGATGGTTATAGTTCTGGTTAATTTCCATTCAGAATGTCCTACACAGCACCACTCTAGATAAATATGCTGCCTTGGGACTATTCGCACAACAGACCGCTACTGACCATTGTTCCTTCTGTTTTAATAAAAAATGTTTTAAGGTGTTTACTGTTTTTGTTGCGATGTATATATTTATAAGTTATTAAAGTGTTATAATCCTACTACTTTGTTGGAGTGCTATATATTTTTAATGTGACACATAATTGTGAAGACTTTGATGTACAAAAAGGCATCCCTGGAATCTTCCGCTTCAGGCTCGGTCCCACACACCCTCACAGTGAGAATCCCCTCCCCAATCACAATACAGGATGGTTATCAGATTGTAGGAATGCGTGTAGTGTGACGGATCTCATCGGGTGGGGGCCTTGATCTACTGTAACTCCTTTGAAGAGGGGTGATTCTTTACAGTTGAGGCAATAAACTACATCCGCAGGGCTAGGTGATAGCCTGGGACCGGCCAGGACAATCGGACACAGAGGAAGAGGAGTGTCAGAGGGTGCGGTAGTGAATAGGGTGAAAGGGAGGTGTCGGACGGGCACAGGGTGTGATTCTCAGGGAAGAGCAGCGCAAATGGGGGGAGGTTTATGGCCCATGCATAAGACAGAGAGCGGGGGTGACCAGTGCGTGGGGGAGATGCTTGCAAGGGTGGGGAGCCATGCTGAGGATCGGCAGCGTGCAGAGAGTGGGTCTGGTCAAAGCATCTAAAATGGCTGCCGTGCACGACAAAAGTGTGGCATTGGAAAAAAAGCAAGATGGCGCACACAATGTTTATCAATACGGATTAATTTATAACAATTATTTTTAACAATATATTTACTCGCAGTGTCAAAATGGCGGTCAACACTTCCTGATTTCCTTCGAATCGAACGTCAACAGACGTCACGCAGCAAAAAAAAAAAAAAACGCTCACGCGCAGCCGCTGGAAGACAAGTATCAACATATATGAGCCTCCTCAACCACCCTCAGAAAACATAGGGGGTCAGGATACGTCTCCCGTACCCCCTTATACCCATTTCTCACATTGTTTTTCCTCCATCTTGTAATTTAATTACATCGAAACACAAAATGGCGAATTCCCGTTTCGCGTCCCGATTCGCTACCCAGTTCGCGAACCGGAAAGCGCTTCTACCGCAAAAAATAAAAAATAAATTATTTGCCCCACGGGACCCTTTAATAACCCCAACATCATTCCTAGGGGGTCAAGAGGGGTCTACCTTGCCCCCTTTCATTAAATTCCCCCTTCGTTTTTCTCCTCCTCTTGTCTCTCGATCCTACCGAGAGACAAGATGGCGGCCGCACCGGACTGTTTAGAATGTTGACAGACACCGGAGAGCCAATCAGCTTCGCTTCGCAAAGCTCCGTTACGCGAAAAGTACGCGATCTGGAGCGCTATCCGGGACGCTGTCACAGATATATCTGTTTTTTTAAACGTTAATTTCTCGAAATCCACTGGAGCACATATATTGAGACCCAGCAAAGGCACATCGGGCTAACAGTCCCTACAATTTTGCCAAGTTTCGTGTAAATCCATTCAGCCGTTCGAGCTAAAAGTGAGGCCAAACGCCCTATGGAAAAATGAATGGGAAAAACGAGTTTTGGGACCCCCCTTTTTTCTTGTCCCCCCCCTTGACGAAACCCCCCCAAATTTTCAGGGGCTGCTCAGAAACAAAATGTGCCATTTTCCTGAAAATTTCAGCCGATTCCGTCCACAAACCCCAAAGTTATTAGACATAGAATTTTCAAAAGTTCCATAGAGAAAAAATCCTAACTATATGTACCTACTGGCGACCGCCAGTAGGTAATATGTAATTTAAAAAAAAATATATATATATATATATATATATATATATATATATATATATATATATATATATACACATATACATATTCACTGAAAAACAACAGAGGTTTCAGGGATCTTACAGTTAGGAATTAGCATTTAAAAGTGTTGTCACTGACCACGTCATGAGCGATGTAAAATGTGGTGTCATCAGCAGTGCATTGTAGGGGCGTGAGTTATAGTTAGCTCAACTAACTATAACGGTTGAATTTCTCTGTTTTTGTACGACTGAAATGTCCAACTAACTATAATGACCCTGAAACCTGTGTTTTTAAAAAAATGAATTTCTATTGTTTTTTAAATGCTAATTCCTAACTATAACATCCCTGAAACCTCTGTTTTTTTCAGTGAATTTCTAAGGTTTTTTTGAATGCTGGTTCCTAACTGTATCGTCACTGAAACTTCTGTTTTTTTAGTCAATTTCTAAGGTTTTTCAAATGTTAATTTCTAATTATGCCTACATAGGTAGGACATGTGCAGAAAGAGGAAAGAAGGCACAGAAAAAGGCAAGAGAAGTGCAGAAAGATGCAACAGAGGTGCAGAAACAGACAAGAGAGGTGCAAAAAGAGGCAAGAGAAGTGCAGAAAGAAGCAACAGAGATGCAGAAGGAGGCAAGAGTGTTGTAGAAATGTGCAAGATAGTTGCAGACAGAACTAAGAGCAGTGGAGAAAGAACCAACAGAGGTAAAGAAAGAGGCAAGAGGGGTGCAGAAAGGGGCAAGAGAAGAGTAGAAAGAAGTCAAAAGGTGCAGGAAGTGGCACGAGGGGTGCAGAAAGAGGCAAGAGAGTTGCACAAAGAGGCATGAGAGGTGCAGAAATTTGCAAGAGAGGTGCAGAAAGAAGAAAGAGAAGTGCACAAAGAAGCAACAGAGTTTCAGAAAGAGGCAAGAGAAGTGCAGAAAGAAGCAACAGAGATGCTGAAAGAGGCAAGAGGGGTACAGAAAGAGGCAAGAGAAGTACAGAAAGTAGCACAAGATGTGCATAAAAAGGCAAGAGGGGTACAGACAGAGGCAAGAGAGGTGCAGAAAGAGGGAAGAGGGGTACAGAAAGAGGCAAGAGGGGTACAGAAATTTGCAAGACAGGTGCAGAAACAAGCAAGAGCAGTTCAGAAACAACTAAGAGTTGCAGAATGAGGTAAGAGGGATGCAGAAAGAGGCAAGAGTGGTACAGAAATAGGCAAGAGTTTTTCACACCATTAGTACCAATTTAACACCCACATTTAGCAATAAATAAGAGGTGGCCATTCTAGGTTTGCAAAGGGCCTTCCACAAGGCTATAACACTTGTTGCTGCCGTTTTGGTAATGTTTGAGCCTTATGAGCTAGAAACAAGGTTTTTTTTGTTCAAAATCTGCAGATTATGCAGCAGATGATGGATTATGTGTCAAATGCGTAAAATATATAATAGTGAAAATGTCGGTACGGCCAAACAGATGCATAACTCCAGTGGTCCTGCTCATACCTCTGACTAGGTCCAGAAGTGCTCCTCAGTGGTTCCTTCTTTTTTTTGACTCATTGCGTTTATAGTTTTGCTTCTATGGAAGCGAGGAAGACTAAACCTGATCTTACCACTCCAAAACACAGACTATCATCTCACATAATTACTCTTCATAAGCCCACTCCTATACTGCATACTTTCTATCCACATAATTTCACAGCACAATATACCACATAATTTCACTACAGACAACATACATCCACTCCAATGCAAAAAACATTAGTAGAAAACTTTTACATTTACAACGCCAATAGCTCTAACGCTCGCAAATGCGAGACCTATTACATTGCAAATGCTTCTTTAACTAGTAGTCGCATATGCAGAGTGGGGGAGAAAGGGTGCTGGACCTCCGACCAACAATTAAGATTTCCTCTGCGTAGGACTTACAGGACATACCAGAAGGACTTCTTGACCCCCAAAGTCTCTCAGGAGTAAAGTGGACTTCATCCTCCAACCCGTAGTGTGCCAGGATGCATGCTTGCAGAGAGGTGGAAAAAGGGAGGCGTGGCCTCTGAAGATTTCTTTGAAATCCCTCTGCGTGAGACTTACTGGAAATAACAGGAGTAGTAGTTGACCCCCAAGAATATCCTTGGGGGCCAACTACCTCTTCTATTACCTCCAGTAACTCCCACAAAGCAGGATTGCTAAGTTATCATAGCAGGCCACTCCCCTGGCAGCCGTGGCCGGCAGTGGGAGTCCCTGGTGACCTAGTTGGCCCCCAGGGACCTTCAATAGAGACGAGAAATTCATACTTCATACTTCAACCCAGAGCATAGAAGGAGGCTTGTTTGCAGGGTCGTGCAAGGAGGTAGCAGGGCCTCTGGCGAGCTGCCAAATTTTTAAAAACTTTTTTAGGCAAGGTGGTCGCGTGGCCCCCCTTCCCTGGGTCACTTTTGGCCCCGGGGACCCCATCCCCCAGGCCATACCCAGCCTTTTTTTTTATTTTGGAGGAGGCCCGCGTGGCCCTCCTCCTGAGTCAAAATTGAGCCCCGGGGCCCAGCCTTCTTTTGTTTTGTTTTAAAAAAAACATTAAATAAAAAGGGAGGGGGGCAGCGAGGACCACCCCCGGCCCATTTTTGGCCCGAGGGATCCCAACCCTCAAGGCTTGGCCATTCCTTTTTTTAAATAAAGGGAGGGGCCAAGCAGCCCCCCTCATTGGCTATTTTCCACCCCGGGGACCCCATCTCCTGGAGCTTGGCCACTCCTTTTTTTTAAATAAACTGACAGGGCCATCCCTTCTGGGCCATTTTCGGCCCGGGCCCCACTCCCGGGGCATGGCCACATGTTTTGATGAGAGCCCCCCTCCCAACTGTTTAAGCCCCGGGTAGGTGGTGGTCCCTGGGGCCGGGGGTCCTTAACGGTTCCTCGCATTTTAATCAAGAGTGCCCGGGGAGGTGGTGGTCCCTGGGAGCATGAGTGGGCTTGAGCCCCCCCACACTTTAGTTTTAAAAGTAGCCCTGGAGAGATAGCAGTCCCTGGGGAGGTAATGGTACCCGTGGCTTGGGGGTGCCCACGAGGCTCCCCGATCTAAATAAATTAAAGCCCCAGGGAGGTGACGGTCCCCAGGGATTAGGTGGCCTGTGAGGGGCCCCACCCTAAAATTATGTAATGCCCCAGGGAGGTGGCAGTCCCTGGGGCGGCGTGAGGGTGGCAGGTACCCAATGCATGTTTATCATATGTGTGCCCCCCCGCATATGATGTGGCGATCCCCGGGGCTGCAGGAGCACTGCGGGCCCCCGCTACACAATTAGGAATTGCCCCCAGGACCTGGCCCACCCGGCTTAAAGAAAACTAAGCGCTGGAGCCAGCACTTCACTTTTTTCTATTGTTTTGGGCCAGATTCACACACCCTGCGAGAATCCCGCAAAAACTAAAATAGAAATGCTTTTTAGGGCCCTCAGGGACCCTATGGGACCCCTTGAGCAGGCCTAGGGGGTCAGGGTATTTTTACCCTGACCCCTTTTCTTTTTTTTAATCCTTTTTTCTTGTGACTCGGTTCTACCAAGTCATTAGCTAGCTGCCAACACTTCTTGGTTTGGAGTGTTGGCAGCCAATCAGAATGAAGCTTGTGGTCGGGAGGGTTCACGGATCCTCCTCAGCCACCAGAACATTTTATTTTATATTTTAAACTTTCTCAGGAACTACTGAACGGATTTACACCATTCAAAGCAAAGAGTGCACTCTGGACCAAGCACTACCTCTCTGCCAAATTTGGTGTAATTCCGTTCAGCAGTTTGAGCTGTAGCCGCATCCTATAGAAATGAACATGGAGAAAAAGCATTTTGGGATTCTCCTTTTTTCTCATTCCCCCGCTTAACGAATCACCCCGAAACTTTCAAGACAGGAGCTGCTCAGAGTGCCCCATTAGTTTTGAAACTTTCGTGAAGATTCGTAAAAAAGCGCCAAAGATATTGGCAAATCAAAAAACGCTTTTCCTATGGAAACTAGGTCCTAACTCTAACTACCTACTGGCGACGCATACCAATAACATAAAATCTATTTAAAAAACATTTGATTATAAATTAAAACATTAAGCTATTTAAAAATCTTTAAACTTACATTTCCCACTCCAATCAATGCACCAGTAGAGAAAGTGTTGAATAACGGAGGGGTAAAAATTTCTATTCCCACTCTAGTGAGTGCAACAGTAGGGAAAGTGTTGAATAGCGAGGGGTACAAATTGCTATTCCTACTCCAATGAGTGCAACAGTAGGGAAAGTGTTGGATAGCGGAGGGATACAATTTACTATTCTCACTCCAGTCAATGCAACAATAGGGAAAGTGTTGGATAGCAGAGGGGTAAACATGACTATTCCCACTCCAATGAGGGCAACGATAGGGAGTGTTGGATAGTGGAGGGATAAAATGTACTATTCACACTCCAGTGAGTGCAACATTAGGGAAAGTGTTGGATACTGGAGGGATAAAATGTACTGTTCCCACTCAAGTCAGTGGATTAAATGGCAATAGTATTTAACAACTAATTATAAAGTAAGTGAAATTAATTTACTCCGCACCCTTCATCCTTTTAAACCCAAAACCCAAACACAAAAATACAATAATTAAACAATTACTCTAATTAATTATCAATGAATAATTAATATTATTTATTTATTAATTAAACATAAATTACTTCCCGCACCGTACTCCTTGAAACACCACAAACCACAACTAAATTATTTACATAATTTCCATATTTAAATGTCAAGTAATTAATTAATATTAATTAAGAACTAATTATTAATTAATTAAAAATAAATTACTTCCCATCCTTTGCCTCTATAATCCCCACAACCGGCACCTAAAATTAATGACACAATTACCATAATTATTTGTTAATTAATTAATATTAATTAACAACTAATTATTGATTAATTACAACTAAATTAATTCCCACCCTTTACCCCTATAAACCCAATCACCCACACCTAAAATTTACCCCAAAGAATAAAAACACAATAAACAATATAAAATGTCAATTAAAGAAATATTAATAAATAAAAAATATTCATTCATTTATTATTATTAAATTACTTCCCTCCCTATTCTACTATAAACCCACAACCCACTATGGAACTAAAAAATGCAAAATGTCATTAAAATAAAATTAAAAATTACTAAAAACTCAACACATATATTAAAAAACATAAGCAATACTTATACAAAAAAATGCATTACATACAGTTAAAACAACCATATTTTTGCAAACGTTATTAATGTATTCTATATTTTTAAAATCGATTTTCTTACCTTAAAGTCGATATTCTTGACCACAATATTCTTGCTGTCTATATTTCTGTGTCCCGATATTTAAAAAATCGATATTAGTGTAAGTCGCCATTTCCATCTCCATATTTTGACTGAATATTCTTTATATATAGCACTCCTATTCTGACTGAGGAGCATAGTGTTATGAAGTTATGCTTAACCCCTTGCATGCGGGGCTGATTCCCCCGCTGTGCTGCGGGGAGGGGGGCACGCACAGCGCCCCGGTGCTCATGATGAGCTGAGTTCGTCATGAGCCACGGTGCTCGTGTGCTCATGACAAGCTGAGCTCGTCATGACCACACCCGTTCCTGTAGAACGCTCGCACAGCAGGGGAATTAGCCCAGCGTGCGAGCGTTCCAACGGTCATGACGAGCTCAGCTCGTTATGAGCACACGAGCACCGTGGCTCATGAGCGTCAAAGGTGTTAAATGTTTTCCACAATGATGGGTGCCAATCTACCTGTTGTACCCCTGAGAGCCAATATAAGTCCAAATTGGAGTCTCTGTGTGTGCTGAGGAAAAGAGATCCCAAATGCCATTAACATTCTATACTCTTCACAGGCAAAGCAGATCCATATATTGGAGAGACAGAAACGAAAAGCACATATTAATGCAGTTCAATTTACCCTTAAGTCAAGATACGCCTATTAATTGTCCCCTGTATTTATACGAAGTTGACAACTCATATTTCATATTTGTTGTGCCAGCTTGTATCAGCGAGAACACAGAGCCACCACCATTACACATATCAAACAATAATAAAAATCAGTTGTATCCACATATAGGGGAAACAGAACAAATACCCCAATACTACCAATCAGTGACACAAATCAGATCAGTCATGGTCGCACACGGGGAGGCAGAGCAAACACCTTGATCATTGTTGTACCATATTCTACAACATGTCATTTTATGCATTGCTATTGATGTCAGAATAAAACCTATAGGTTTACACATATATATGGTTAACTCATATACATTATATTCTTAATCAAATGACATGACAGAGTAGATGGATATCACAGTATTACGATCACTGCTCTTCTTCTTTCTCTATTACCAAATGTACAACAGTGTGTAAGAAAAAAACTACTGAACAATTGTCGAGCTAGTTACAGTGCTGCAGAAGAGCAATGGCGTCTACGGTGTTTACAGCAGTAATCACCAGCCTTTTCTACAATGTGAGCTTAAAGGTAACGAATTAAGCTAAGGAAAATCAACCCGAGCTACTAACACAAATGATCAGTGTTACAACAATGCTATTTCAAGCAAGCTTCCATTAGTGGCTGAATAGTGACTCCTTAGTGCATCAGTCAAGGTCACCATAGGAAATGTCAAAACAAGCTTTAGCAATTTTAATTTTAAACGCCTCTACATGCCTTAGCAGTAAAATACGCAATGCTGCCTGGCAACCAAGAAAGAACATAAGTAACCAGACTTGCAATGCTGCATTAATTACAGTTTAACTATTAACATTAAATATATCTGTTCTCCAGGCTTCATCTTATCAGTTCCAAAAAGCACACATTTTACTTTTCAATACATTCTTTTTTATTTTAGGAACATGCCTAATTCAACCAAACCAAAGATTTTCCTTTACTAGGTTGGGCTGCACATAAGTGAGCTCCTCGCAAGTAGTCGGAGAGACGCTCCCGAACTCCTGAGGGCCAATTAAAATGTAGTTAGGAAAGCATTCCCACCGAATCGGGTTAGGAATGCTTTCCAAAAAATTCATATTCTTGGAGTCCTAACGACCGATTACAATGTGTCCAGATACTTACAGACTCGGTTTGGTCAGACTCCTATTGACTTCAATGGGAGCCTGTGTTCCGAAAGAGAACACAGACTCCCATTTGGAAAAAGAGGTGCTTGGGGAAAACCTGCACCCTGTGGAGGGCACCCCATGGTGCCTGCCACACTGTGCTTGGTTGGGAAGGGGGTCCCTTGGGTACACCCACGGGCACCATCCGGAGGCCTGCGGGTGAAGGGGGGCCTGCTACAGGCCCCCAAATACCAATTCCCACAGCTGTTTCATCTCGGTCAAACCTCGGTCACCGTACTCGCTCATTAGGAAACCGTCTCTATTGGGCTCAACGATTCTGCTCCGATTGACTCAGGCTACCTGAATCCCATTCGAAATGGATTCGGACAGCCCGGATGGCTTCCTTGTGTCATACTCCGTCGTCCGGAAAATTGACTGATTCGGTAGGAAGCAAGGGTTCCGAATCGGATTTGACAATACTGAATCCCATCCGGAGCCCGTCCTAACAACATCATAATTGGCCCCCTCGTTGGAGAACCCTGTTTGAAACCACAGAGTTTCAGCAGGATAAAGGCGTAGGTGAACCCTGACCTCTGAAGATGCTCAGCTTTTCTGTCATGTCCATGAGTGTGGTGTCAGTCCCATGCAAACAACAGGCCTCTGATGGAAACCACCGAAGAAGGTATTATTATTCAGATGTGCGGGAAGGTGAGATATTCCCTTCAATATGAGGATTTTTGCCCTATTGTCTGATAGGTCGCCAGGTTTTCTAGAGCTCCATTTGTTTTCTTAGAATAGTAATGATGGCAAGTTTGAGATCCTGGGGGACCCTACCGAACCGGAGAGAGAAGGACGCCAGCAAGCTTTATTGTAAATGGAATAAAGATGAATTGACCCAATTTGATGGTTTTAAAATGGTAAATGTCATGGGTTTCCTTGAGTCTGCTTTTTGATTGTTTCAGTAATTCAATCTTTGAAAATAGCTGTGAATTCACTGGGCAATGTGGAGCAGCATGGATTACCACGTTGGAGGTCAGGCTGAGAGGTGTCTATCAGGGTGAGAAGTAGTTGCTGTTGGATCATTTAAATAGGCTAGATGATCATCATGGAAGTGTTGCAATGAGGTGGCAGAAAGAGCTGTTGTGGTAGCCATCAATTCCAGATGAATTTAGGGTAGTTACATTAGGGGGCGTGGCTTAGCACCCGGCGCAGACGGCGGCTCTGATGTGAGCGGTCCGTGCCAACCGGGAGATTCGTCCATTTTCTCCTTTGGTAACTGCTTTCTGGGAGAAGGCTTTTGTACTGGAGCATGAGGGACGTGTGCTAGTGTTGTTTTCTGGGCACATTCCGGCATTTTCCCCTCTATTCTGCTGAGTTACAGTGCGGTCGCGGCTCTATGGCGGCCGCGACCGCCATTTTGTTTGAACTTCGCGCGTCTGCCGCGCTGCCTGCTCCAGAGCCTGCTGACCTCCTGGGATGTCCTGCGACTCCGAATCTGCTCATGGTGAGCTAATTTTGTTCTCCTCATACTAGCAATGCCCTTGATTCACTCGTTTTTGCTCCCATGAGGTTTTTTTTTAAATAATGCAATTCCGGTGGCCATTTTGTACTTAGTGAGCTCTCTCCTCATATAGCTCACCTACGGAAGGACTCTGTGTTCCTCACTATTGGGCCTCACTTACTTCTTCTGCACTTTCTTGGTTTGGGGATTTACTCGCTCCTTCAGTTTTTTGCGCCACTTGCGCATTTGCTTCAATGGGCATTCTCCTCAGACATTTCTCACCTAACTGAATGCTGTGCTTCTCCTACTGGACAGTTCCCTAAAACAAAAAAAACAAAAAAAATTTCACCTCTTTACCTTTCGCCGACATGGTGCGCTTTGTTTTTTCTTACATTATGGCCTTTTGACCTCGGAATATGGACTTTCCTCTGTGACTGTTTTTGGCTCATGGCTACTACTATTTGCGTTTGAGGCACGCTGTATCCACGTTGCTGGATTTTCCTTTGCTTCCTACTTAGTGGTGGTTCCTATCATATGGAAAGAGGTACATCTGGTCGCATTTCCAAAACTCCACGGCGTGTCTTCATCAAAAACTCGAAAGTCTTCTCTGCATTGGCACGCTTGGAAGCTTCCCAGGCAATTGCTCTCCAAATGTCGCAGTCCAGTGCAGAGCGCCCTGTTCAACCTCCAGGAAAAATTACAACAAAACGTCTTAAAAAGGATCCTCCATCACCGACGGGCTCTACCTCAGCGGTATCTATGGAGCTACTGTTGGAGGAGATACGCGCGCTTCGCCCTTTCATGGAGGAAACTAATTCCAAGCTGCAGATCCTAACAGATAATTGGACACAGATGGATACAAGAGTCACGACTGTGGAATGCACCATTTCTTCCCTCCAGGAATCATCCTCCAAGGTGACGCATATGCAGTCGCAGATCTCCTCTCTCCAGAAGCAAGTTGAGGAGCTTGAAAATCGTAATCGACGCAACAACCTTCGAATTTACGGCCTGGCGGAGAATTGTGAGGGGAATGACCCTGTTGCTCTCTTCAAATCTTTCCTGCCTAAGCTTCTACATCTACCTGAAGGTACCGCGTTCAATATTCAGCGAGCGCACAGGCTTGGTCGTATATCTTCCTCTGCTTCTGCTTCTTCAAAACCAAGAGGTGTCATCATGTATTTCCTGGAATACACCGATCTTCTCAGCAGCCCGCGCTTCTCCTCGCCTCACATGGTCAGGATCTACCCTCTTCTTCGCGCAGGATTACGCCAAAGCTACAGCCAGCCGTCGCAAAGCTTTTCTGGATATGCGACCGGAGCTTCGCTCTATTGGTGCTAGATATGGCCTTTTCCATCCTTGTCTTTTCAGAGTCACCTATAATAGCAAAATGACGACCTACGAAGATCCTGTTCGTCTCCGGAGCTTCCTGAACTCATGTCAAACACCGGATATGGATCTCTCCAGCTCCTCATCAGCTTTTCCTCCATGACTCTCATACCTTGCTGTGGATTAGTGTTTCAGCACATCCAGTGCCGACTTTATCTTTGCTCGTGCTTGTTCTGTTGATATACCCCTTATACATGTAACCCTTCTTGCTTCTATCTCCTTCCACTTGGCTCCATATTTTGTTCTTCTGTTTCATGTTTCGTTTTTATTATAGCATGTCCCATTGTCTTCGTCTCCTCATGTTATTTCTAATATTTTCTCTTCTCTTTCTCTCTCCAGCTCCTCATCAGCTTTTCCTCCATGACTCTCATACCTTGCTGTGGATTAGTGTTTCAGCACATCCAGTGCCGACTTTATCTTTGCTCGTGCTTGTTCTGTTGATATACCCCTTATACATGTAACCCTTCTTGCTTCTATCTCCTTCCACTTGGCTCCATATTTTGTTCTTCTGTTTCATGTTTCGTTTTTATTATAGCATGTCCCATTGTCTTCGTCTCCTCATGTTATTTCTAATATTTTCTCTTCTTCCCTACAGGTTTTACAGTTCACTGTATGTCTCCCCTTCGGTTTGACGGTTCGTTTGCATCGGTTGTCCTGCCTCCTCCAGTTGGTGCTCCCCCCTCAGTTTTTTCTCCTCATCTCGTCTCCCTTTTGACCATCCCTCCCCAGTTCTATCCTTCGTAAGTATGTTTACCTTCCTTCCCTCACTGTTTGATACTTCCCTCATATCCTTACTCTTGATCTTTTACCTGGTTCTCCTCTGTTCAAAGGTGTCTTTTTTTTCTAGTTATTACCAATGTTCTTGTTTTCGCCTTTATCATATCTACTTTTTTATCACTTGTATTCTTCTAACTTATTTCCTTACTCAATTGGCTTTCACCATCACTTTTTCTTTTATATTTGTATTCTTTATTTATGCTCTTTCCTTTTCCTCTTCTCTATCCTTTTCTCACCTGTTCTTTTGATTACTACTTTTCACTCATCCTTGGCCTGGTTTTTCGCTCTCTCACTTCCTTTTTATTTAATTTTTCTTGCATTTCCAATATTCTTATTGCTGACTTTCTTGCACTCTCTTCTTACCAGTTCTAGATTTCATATTTTACTCCCTCTTCTTGATTCTCTGACACTTTTCTGCTTTCTTTCTTATCTGGACTTTTATTATGTTCTTTTCTCAACTGATATTTTTTCTTCCTCTCTTCTAATATGTCGTTAAAAATAGTTACTTGGAATGTTAAGGGCATAAATTCTCCCATCAAACGGCAGAGAATTCTATCGCATCTGGCTCGTTTGAATGTTGATGCTTTTTTGCAAGAAACCCATTTGTCTGCTGAAGAATCTGTTAAATTGAAAAGAGGTTGGGTGGGTGATGTTTATTATTCTCAGGGAGATGGTAAACGAAATGGAGTGGCTATTTTATGTCACAAAAATGTATCACATTCATTGCTTGCTCAGGAAGCAGATGATATTGGTCGCTGGGCATACGTTAAATTGTCTATTAAGAATGTTCCAATTTCACTTTTGAATATCTACGCCCCTACTACTGGTGATCCTACCTTCTGGCATACTTTCTCTCATCATATCACCAGATTTATTGACGATAATTTTATCCTAGCGGGAGATTGCAATCAGCCTCTTGACCCCTTTTTGGACAGACACTCTAAGGCCCACTTTATTCCTAACAGATCCCATAAACTTTTCTCCCAGGCTATTTCTCAACACAAGCTCACTGATGCTTGGCGGCTTTGCAATCCAGACACACGGGAATTCACCTTTTATTCTCCCTGTCACCATTCCCAATCCCGAATTGATTACATTTTTGTTACCCACAACATTGCCCAAACCTTCACTCATGCAGAGATTGGTCCGATTCTACTTTCAGATCATGCCCTCACTTTGGTTCAGCTTGACATTATTCCTAAATCAGATGGACCCAAGCGATGGCGCTTTATTAACGCTCTTCTTCTGGACCCCAAGTTCACTGCTTCTTTCACTGCATTTTCATTTTTATTTTTTTAATATTTTTATTGTTCATCAACATCAAGATTACATTTTCATTTTTATTATATATTTCATCAAGATAAGAAAATCAGCAAACATTCATTTTAGCAAATTAATCCTTATAATAAGTTCATGAGTTCATTATGCAAATTCTACCTATACTGATTATTACTGATTCAAAGTAGTTCAAGTTATTAAATATCTTACTACATGCTTAAGCCTCCCCCAACCTTTGCTTCCATTCTATTATTGGAGCCCATATCCGTCTCGCAGCTTCTCTTCTTACCCTTCCCTTTTTTTCATATAGAGCCTGTTCCAACGTATATATCGCCAAAACCCTAGAGACCCATTGTTGTAATGTCGGTGGTCTGGGATCTTTCCATAACGACACTATACATAATCTACTTAGTACCATGGCTATATACAAAAACTCATAGTGAGGTACATCCAAGCCATCCTTTGTTACTCCTAAAATCATTACTTCATCCAGCAATGCTATACTCATTCCCAAGGAATTCTTGAAAAACTGCTCCAATTCTTGTTTATACTTATCTAAAGCAGGGCATGAAGCAAACATGTGGATAGTATCAGCTTGGGTAGATTGACATCTTGGACAGGTTATGCCTCTTATTCCACCCCACTGTGCCACCCTGTGGGGAGTATGGTATAATTCAAACAATGTTTTATATTGCTGGGTTTGCAGATTTGTTGCTCTCAGCACAGTATTTGACAATTTTAACGATTTCTCAGCCTCATTCCCTGTCAGCCCCAGTTTTGTTCCCCATTTCTCATACATTTTTTTCAGAGTCATCCTCCTTATATTTACATATTTCACCATATAACTGCGATATGGAACATCCTGTTTCTTTTCTTATATCTTCCATTACATCTATCTTTTGCATATCAACACCCCCACCACGCTTCTTTGATAAGACTGACCTAATTTGTAGATATTTATAAAAATCTCTATGCCTTAGATTATATAACCGTTGCGCGTTCTCATAGGTGATTATTACCCCTGCCGCCCCTATAAGATCTCCTATAGTTCTTACCCCTTGCCTATCCCAACCTTTCATTACAGAGTCATGAAATATTCCTGGGAGCGATGGGTTCCCATATAGCGGTGTATAGTAGTTCATTCTACCCAATTTTATCTTCCTCTTAATGGTAGACCATATTGTTATTGCAGCCCCCAGGGTCTTGAAGCGTACCTTCTTGGAATAACTTTTCTCATCGTATTTAAGAAGCCATCTATCCGAGTCTTTGACCAGAAGTTCATATACATCCTGAATCATATCCCTCCCTCTCCATTTATCAGTTATATCCCCCCCCCCCGGCATCCCTCTTATATATTGCAAAACTGTAGCCCAATAATAGGCTTTGAAATCGGGAAGCATCAGCCCGCCACGTTCTCGGGGTAGCGACAAATATTTTTGGCTGCGGCGTGTTCTTCCTCCTGCCCAGATAAACCTGTTTGTTACCCCTTCCAGCTCCCTAAACCATTTATTATCAAATAACAGGGGGATGGTCCTAAAGAGATAAAGTACTTTAGGTAAAAAAGACATTTTTATCAGATTGCACCGGCCGATTGTAGTCAAATGTAGATTATTTAATCTATTAAAATCAAGCTTGGCCTTACTTATTATAGGTTCTATATTTTTTGCCACCACTGTTGAAATATCAGAGGTGATTAAAACCCCTAAATATATTGCTGTTCCGGTAATTCTTTGATCTACCATCGTTATTTTTTGATTTATTACAACTTGTGTTTTATCTACATTTAACTTGTATCCTGATAGTTTTCCATATATAGCTGCCTCTTCTTCTATCGCCCGCAATGCCAATTCGGGATCACATGATGTGACCGCCAAATCGTCCGCATACCCCAGAATTTTTGTTACGTATCCGTTCAAAACAATTGGCCGTATGTCTATATTCTGCTCTATTCTTCGTATAAATGCGTCTATATATAGGGCAAAGAGGAGCGGAGAGCAAGGACACCCCTGTCTGGTTCCCCCCAATCATTATCATATTGCTCATTTCACCCATGATTCTAAGTTTTATTCTTGGATTAAAATATAATGCCCTTACAGCTTTTATAAAAATACTCCCAAGATTTACCTTTTCTAGCACTGCCCAGAGGAATCCCCACGAGACCCTATCAAATGCTTTTTCTGCATCTAATAATATTAATGACATAGGGTCTCGTGAGGCTGCTGTTCCATCAAACAGGGTTAATACTCTCCTAATATGCTCTGCAGTGCCTCTCCCAGGGATGAACCCATGTTGTCTGGGGGATACGATCTTACCTATTACACTCCCTAATCTATTTGCCAAAATGTTCAAATAAATTTTCACATCGCTGTTCATTAAGCTAATAGGTCTATATGACCCAGGATTAGTTGGAGGTTTATTTTTTTTAATAAACACAATCATGACTGCTTCACTCCAAGACTCTGGGGGGGAGGTACCATTTTGAATATTAGTTATTAAATTGAAAAAATCCCCTTCTATTTCAGGCATAAAGGTTTTATAAAATTCTAATGGAATAGAATCCGGGCCAACAGCTTTTCCTGCTGGAAGATCCAAAATTGCTCTATGCATTTCCCCTCGATTAAACATTGTTTCCAGAGCCCCTTTATCAGCCGCATCCAGTTTTTCTAAATTTTCTCCTTCAAGAAACTCCTCTATATCACGTATCTCACCCCCTTGATCAGGGCTATAAAGTAGCTGATAAAACTCTTGAAACCTTGCACATATATCCCTAGGTGCTGTTACTTTGCTACCATCTTGAAGCATTACCTCCACAATATCCCCCTTTGTGGCCGCTTGTCTTGTTCGAATAGCTAGTATGCGGCCAATCTGTTCACTGTATTCATATTGTTCCTTCCTCCACGCCAGGTATTTCCCTGCTGCCTTAGATGCAAATATCTCCCCCACTGCTGCTTTAGCGACTGTTAATCTCTGCGATATTACAATAATGTCTTGTTTGGACCTGATAGCAACACCAAGTTCTTCCACAATATTAGCCACCGTTCTTATTCTCACTGCCACCTCCTCCCTTTCTGCCTTGTTTCGTCTGATTGAGTAGCTAAGTGTCTCTCCCCTTATGCCTGCTTTCATTGTGTCCCAGACTATAGCAGGAGAAGCTGTTCCTCTGTTTACCTCGAAAAATCCTTTCAACCATTCTCTCATATGATCAATGTACTTAGCATCTTGTAGCAGGGCTCTCTCAAAAGTCCAATTTGAGGTTTGTTTATTTTGCGTTGGAATTGCAATATCTAAGATCAGCGGGTTGTGATCCGACATAACCCGAGGGAGCCTGCTCACTTTGCCCATAGTTGCTATTGTAGGGGAGACCAAAAAATAATCTAACCTTGCTAATATTTTGTGGGGTGCAGAAAAATACGTACTACCCCCACCAACATTGTGCTGCTGTTCCCATATGTCTATTAAGCCGTTATCTTCCATTAGCCTTATCAAAGCCATATGGCTTCTCTTTTTCCTCCCCACAAAATTTTTGGGATCATTCTTCCATAAGCCGTTCAAGCCGTTAATATTTAGATCCCCACATACCACCAGGGGCTGGGGCCAATTAGCCAGTTGTGTATGCATCGTGCTAAGCATTTCAGGATCCTCAACTGTCGGGGCGTACAATGAACATAAAGTAAAGTTAAATCCCTTCACCTGGCATTCCATCAGCACCCAACGCCCATATGAATCTACTTTTTGTCTTTTAACAACCACACCGCCTTGCCGCGCTAATACAGCCACCCCTCGTGTCCTCGTCCCTTGTGTCGTACAAGCAAGCAGTTGAAAACCTAGCTGCCCCAATAATCCCTTTTGAGCCACCTCTATATGAGTCTCTTATAGGCAGAGCAAATCAACATGAATTGTTTTTAAATACTCCCTCACCTCCCTTCGCTTCCTTCCGTCATTCAATCCACAAATATTCAATGTACCTATCCGCATTGATATTCTTGTTTTATCCTCAATTCAACATTCAGCCTTTCTTCATCTCTCTCGTCTTTCAAAATTTGGTGTTTCTGATCCTCCCCTTGTTTTATCTTATCTTGATGTGATGATTTTATTTGTTTTTCCCCCCTTCCTCCTCCCCCTCCCCCCCCCCACCTGTTAGAGCAAGCAGGCCGCTGGCCTCTGTGATGGAGTCTTGCTATCGACTCCCCTTTGCCGACCTTTATAATTGCATTAAATCACCTGAATAAGTAACTTCACTTTGATATCTCCTTCACAACCCCTTCATCCAAATCACCCGTGACTTTACCATTACCCTCATCATTATATTCCATTGTCCTTATTTTGTCCCCAATCAATATGTGCAATTCCTTTGCCCCTAGCCCTCCTTCATACATATACTATCTCTTTGTATATATTAGACAAGGCTGGACCCATCTAAGACCAACAAGCAACGGGGTTAATTAAAAAAAACGTCATCAGAGAGGTCTTCAAGGTTTGTCACTAGCTTCTCCACTGGCTTCACCACTGGCACGAATCATGTCCATATATTCTTTTGCTTGGATTTCAGAGAAAAAAACCCTAGTAGAATTATTATAGATTATTTTAAGTTTTGCCGGGTTCATTAAATAGGCCTGCAGGCCCATTTTATGGCATGGATCCAGTAATTCTCTGAGTCTCCACCTTCTTTCGACAGTGCTATGACAGTAATCTGGGGTTGAGAAGAAGGACTGGCTCTCAAACGAGCGTTTGGCATTGGGGCGAGCTTTTGTATACACCTCTTCTCTCAATAAAAAGTTGCCAAAGTACACTAATATGGCTCTCGATCTTGGTACCCCCTCTGTAGTGGAAGGTCCTTTCTTTTTTAAGGTCATTGGGAATCTGTGCACTCTTTGAACTTCCCTGTCCCAGTCCCAATGATTCAATTCCGGGAAAGCTCCTTTGAACATTCTCAGGACGTATGCCCTGATATCCCCGCCTTCTGCCCCTTCCTCTATACCCAGGATTCTGAGATTATTCCGTCTCTGGCGGTTCTCTAGGTCCTCTAGCTTCCTTTGGGCATCCACCATCTGTTTTTCGTATCCCATCAGTCTAGCCGAGTCTTTGACTTGTTGGTCCTCCATCATGCCCGTTCGATCTTCCAAGTGTGTCATCCTCGTATTTGTGGCTGTGCAGATCTTGGCCACCTTCTTTATAGCTCCTTGTAAATGCTTAGTTGCTAGGCGTTTTTTTTTCCCCTCGGCCTTTGTTGCATCCTGCAATTGTTTAATTGAGTTTAAAATTAGCTGAAGTGTGGGTTCCGCTGATGGTGTCTGTCCGTGTGCCCCCCCAGCGTTAGGATCCTCCTTCTCATTCTCAATTTCATTATAAGTATGCTGTGTAGCTGAGTAATCCCAGTTTAGACCTGCTTCTGTTTCGGTACTTGCCACACTAATTCGTCTTCGGCTACTACCGGCTTTCTCTTGTGACTGCGTACTTCTCTGTCGCCTGGACAATCTTTTTTTCCTTGGCTCTTGACCTTTCCCCTTTGGTGAAGATCCGCTTCCCCCTTCCAAACTTAAGGACAAACTTGAATCAGTGTTTATCCCACCATTCTCTTCCAAGTCAGAACATGTGTCCTTGGATGCATCAGACCCATCTGTCACTGAGTAGAAATTATCTACTGGATCTACGTTATCCTCTAGCCCGCTCAGGCCGCTATTTGCAGTTATTTTTTGTACCAATAGACCAGTTTGTTGCGCTATAGTGGTTGCTGTCTCCGGAGTCCCACCTATGATTGTGTCCATATTTGTCGCCGCTGCTGTTTCTTCAGTGGGGCGTGTATTTTCCTCTATACTGTCCACTATATCATTGAGGTCCATGATGTTGCTCCACTGAGTCTCTACTGAGGGAGTACTGGGCGGCTCAGATGTATTGGCAGTGTCCCCTTTAGCTGTATTAGCTGTATTGGAGGGGGTAAAGTATCCGGCAATGCTTTTTAATTGACCGGTTGGCTGCGTAGCATTTATTGCAGCCTGTTTCCTGGCTCTCGTTTTGCTCCAGGCAGCTGCTCCTTCCTCATTCAAAGCGCTGTGAGCATGGGCATGCGGGTCCTTATCTCCCCCTTTATTTTTCACGACTTGCCCTGAAGGTTGTTTGCCAGGATTCTCACCCCCCTCGGGCGCTTTTGCTTTCCCTCCTCGAGTAGATTTTGGTGCCATTTTGACCCCCTCAGCAACCTCTGCCAACTCTGATACCTCTGTCTCTGTTACTAAATTGCGATGTCGCTGTGAGACTCTCAGCCGTTTTGTGCCGGGCAAGCTCCAACTCAGACTCAGGCTCAAGCACCAACGTAGTATGTATCTTCTTGCAGTGCTTGCTACTCCTGCAGCCCTGCCTGTTGAAGTTGTCAATGCAGGAATCTCTCTCGCAACCCCTCTGACCCCACGCACTGCTTCTGACTTACCCCTGATGCCGTGATCAGCTTTGCAGTCCTTTAGTGTGGTAGTCTGGGATGTTCTCAAGCCATCACCGTGAAAGTAACAGTGTAGCGATGCGTACCGCTGCTGCTTGCACCACCTCCGTTGTCCTCGTTTCAGCTGCCGTTTCAGTGGCGTTTCAGCCGGTACTCTGCTCTTCTGAGCTCCGCTGTCTCTCCTGCGCCGTTGGGTACTGCAGGTTCCGAGAGCTCCGTGCTCCACCCAACACGCTCCGCAAATTCCGCCTGCTCCGCTAGGTTGCCGAAAACGCCATGAGGGTTGCACCTCAGCTGCTGCCGCCACTACCGCTGCCGCTGCTGCGGAGATCGATCCCAGGACCTCTTCAATCCCCATTCAGGTATCGCCGGAGAGTACCTTTGTCTTCGATAAAGCCTTTAAAATATCAAAGTGTAATTTCTGCTGTCAGCATCGTATCCCATCCATATTCCTCAAAACAAACAGGACGGCATCGCAGCGTTCTCCTCTAACCGCTTAGCCAGACGCCATCTTGCTCTCTCGACTATACTCACTGCATTTTCAGATGAATTCTTCTTGCTTAATGATACTCCATCCATCCCCAAGCACACCATTTGGGATGCCTTTAAGTCTGCGGCAAGAGATTTTATAATTGGCTTTGTAGCAAAGAAGCGGAGAACTGCCCGTAAATTCACAACTGACCTTCTCCTTGATATTAAGAAACTGGAGCTTTCTTATTTCACTTCCCGTTCGCAAGACAGTTTAACCTCATAGATGCTATTAAACATCTCTCCCCAGTGCTGCGCTGTCCATTGGAACTAGTGCTGAATGGACGTCCAATGGTCGTGCGCAGCACTGGGGAGGTAGTGCTGCCGTCGGCCAATGCACCGAGGCAGCACTTAAGGGGTTAACAGCCCTGGTCAATGCTAAAATGAAATTCAACAAGAAGTCTATGGAAGACGCGTCTTTATATTTACTGAAATCGAGTGCAAAGTTTTATGGGGGTAAGAATAAAGCTGGGAAAATATTAGCTAATTACTTGAAAGTAAAGCATAACAAATTAAATATTGAATCAATTTATGACACACATTCTGTCCTCAAACATAAAGACGCAGATATTCTTGCTGAATTTTCTGCCTTTAACGAAACTTTATATACCTCCGAAACCCAGCCCACCTCTCAATCTTTGGATCGTTTTTTCTCCACCATACAGAACCATCTCACTTTCCCCTTGATCTTTCTCACCTGGAGATTAGCATCTCCCAACAGGAACTACTCACAGCACTTCAGAGTCTCCAAAAGGATAAGGCTCCTGGACCGGATGGCTTTACTGTTGAATTTTTTTTGCATTTTTCGAAACTTCTCATTCCAAAACTACACTCCCTTATTGATGTTTTCCTTACTTTGGGTGCCTCCTCCGGTTCTTTCTCTGACGCACACATCTGTCTGATACCCAAGGAGGGGAAAGATATTCAATACTGTAAAAATTATAGGCCAATTTCTTTGGTTAACATCGATTATAAAATATTTGCAAAGTCTCTCGCGGCACGTCTTGACCTTCTTCTCCCGGATCTTTTGGGTGAGGAACAGTCAGGCTTCGTCAAGGGTCGTTTCATCACTGACAATACCAGACTATTATTTAATGTTTTAACTCAGTCCCGTCACTCACCTCATTCTCTTGCAGCTATCGCCCTAGACGCTGAGAAGGCGTTTGATAGGGTTGAATGGACTTATTTATTCCACACACTTCAATGGTTTGGCTTTGGACCTAAATTTATCTCCTTGATTTCTTTACTTTATTCTAACCCGCGTGCAGCAGTCTGTGCCAATGGTCAAGTCTCCTCCTTTTTTGACCTGAAAAGAGGTGTCCGTCAAGGTTGTCCCTTATCTCCTTTTCTATTTAATAGGGTAGTTACATTAGATGAATCTCTAATTTGTATTATATAAATACTATATTTTTTACCAGGTGGGTGGCTTCTGAGTACACACCTTCAAAGATGCAGCAAACCAAGTGATCTACAGCGAAGTTTGGCTTCTTTGCTAGCTTTCAACAGGTCTACTGTTGCGTTTAATACATTGATATCATCAGAAAACCATGTGTGTAATGCTATTTGTTTTTGCAACAGGTACAACTTTGTAAAAGCGGGAGTTGTGGCTACATAATTCATTGTGTTATATTGCCTCTCTTTTCCCCAGGTGGGTCACCTTTCGCACCATTTCAGTCCAGGGATTTCCAACTACTGACTGTTGCTTTTATTTAACTACAAAATCTGTATTTTCTACAGGATTAATATATGACCTTTTAGCATATCCATAAAAACACAAGGACCTTGGAAGGAGTAGCACAAAGGAATGGATGGAATGGGAGATTTTAAAGATGGAAAGACTGGGAGAAGGGAACTGGTAAGGAGCAAAAGATGGAAAGAATGGGCACAAAGAGGAAGGGTTATGGCCCAACTGCTGCAATGAAGAAGCAATGCTCTTTCTGAATAGGAGAGTCTATAGAAGATCTGGGACGAGCTATGAGGAGCAGACTAGAAGACAGGGAGCACCTCTCCCCCTATTGTATCAGAGGGATTGAATGCATAGTGGTCACTTTCTTTGAGCTACAGACTCAGTTTAAGTCAATTCTGTCTGTTCCACACTTTCATAACCCCATTTATTGTATGGGGTTTGCTGTAAGTGCAATTGGTGCTGTATATGAGTTATATTGTCTGCTGCATTTGTTACAGCAGTTATACTTTCGAAGTATTTTCTGGGTGAAATCATGACTTGCTGTTCCAGGACCACTCCGGCTCTATTTCTTTCTTTTGTGAACATATTTTGATATTCTGCTAGTTCAGCTGCACCATGATTACTCCCATAATGCACTGGCATATTAGGCAAAAGCATAGTGAATTAAATGTGGTGGTCACATTGTGTGGTGTTACTGTGGCTTCTATGCTGCCAACCAGCTAGCTATTTGGCTCTGGTTATGAACAATACAACATTAATGTGTTTGTAGGAAGAGTGCTAATTTGAGTAAAAGGGATCCGCCCCATTTCAAGGTGTGTGCACAGGGAAAAAGATGTTACTGTGCATCCTTGATTGCCATCCATCAGCCAAGAAGAGACCACAAAGTACCAGATGTGGGTCCCGTGCTCTCCATGCCATTGGAGTCAAGCTAGCCTGACTGTTAAAGGGTGATAACCTAAAACCAGTCATAGGATGTTTTTTTCTGGTCCAGGGAGGACCTGGCCTGGCAGTTCGGGCTGGACTGTTTTTATGAGGAGTAGGGTCAGGACTGATTTGAATATGGCTGGGTCTAAAGTGGAATGGCGTGGCATGCAAAAAAAAAATGGATTTAACCCAGATCTGTGACAGACGTGAAAGTTTGATTTGTTCAGCATTCCGTCCATCATCTGTTCTTTTTGCATTTGTTACCCTAAGTGGGACGGGTATGCTTCAACGTGGGGCCCGTGTTCACTAGGCCACCAGATTCAAGCTAGTCTGACTGATGAGGGTTAATACCCCGAAACCGGTCCTGGGATGCTTGTTTCTGGTCCAGGGAGGACTGGCCTGGTAGTTGGGGCAGGACTGTTCTCATCTGGAGCAGGGCACAACAGATTTGCATATGGCTTGGTCTAAACTGGAATTGCGTAGTGTGCAAAAAACAATGGATTTAACCCAGATCTGTGACAGGGGGTGAATGTTTGATTTGTTCAGCATGCCGCCCATCATCCGTTCTTTTTGAAAATTCTACTTTTGGCATGTAAAATAGTTCCTCACGCATAGCAATGCAAACTTTTCATTGGATGTGGAATGACACACCAAATAGCCAGTAGCATGTGGTGTGGTAAGAGTAAACAATAATTTAAGGAATTGTTAAAGGTATAGCACACAACTGGTCTGTCAAGCCAGACATAAGATTTGCAGGCTATTGAGGGTCTACGGGAGGGGCAAGGGGTCAATAATGGCACCATGAGGTGAAAGGTTATTTGCTGATACTCCCTTTCATCCTGGGACCGTATTATGCATATGGTGCACTTTCCCTGTTTGTGCCATGGCGCATTCTTCAAAAAGGTACTGTGGGCACAAAAAGGGACAGTGTGCCATATTACAAAGAATGCGGTTCTCCCAGGGCTGCTCTGTGTTTAACAGTGCAGGGGCCAAGCCACCTCCCTTTTGAAGAGGGGAGAGAGATCCTCTAGCACGCTGGTGCAGTGAGTGAATGCACCCACCTGTAGGGAAATGGCTGAGGGTCCATGGAACCCCCTTTATCTCCTCCAGAGGGTTGCCTTTGGAGGTGCAGTGAAAGCATGCCACCTTTTTATGGTGCATTTTCCGTGCACCTTCTAAGGTGCACATGTTTGCCTCTGCACCCACATCCATAGTGCGGTGTGGGTGCAGAGGTAAATTGATTCCCTCATTTTTATGGGGACATGCAAATGAGAAAACATCCTCTCATGATAGAGCTGGTGCTACGTGTCCGCCAGCACCATCAGCATTAGATAAGGGGACTCACAAGTGTCTGTGGCCCCTTCTGCACTACCTTTCTGCAGGCATGCACAAAGTGGGAGCACAAGCCAATTGCGCCTGAATTTTAATTACATTTATATAGAGCATACTACCCCTTATGAGGTTTTGAAGCCCTTTTTCAGAATGTAGTATGCAACTCCAGAACCCATAAAGGATTAGTGGTGAATTAGTATAGTGAAATATGAAAGTAATGTGAGGGGCGGATCTGTTAGTCAGTTATTTAGATTAAGAAGGATAGTGGAGGGATAGAAAAGGGAAAAAGGGTTTTATTTATATAGCGCCTGCTCCCCCTGATAAGGTGCTGAATTGCTTTTTCATTGAGTAGCACACTACTGCGGAATCAATAAAGGATTATTGGTGAATGAGTATAGTGAAAATATAAAAGTAATTTGAGTGGTGGATATGTTAAGTCAGTTATTTGGATTGAGAAGGATAGCGGAGGGATAGAAGCGGATGAGGTGTTGAAGCACTTTTTCGGCTAGTAGCACGCTACTCTGGAACCCAGAAATGAATAGTGGTGAATTAATGTAGTTAAATATGAAATTAATTTGAGTGGTGGTACGTGTTAGTCTATTATTTGAATTGAAAAGGATAGTGGAGGGATAGAAGAGGGAAGGATTTAGAAAAAAACTTTTTGGAGCTCATAGCAGTAGAAGGAGGCTTGGCATGAGTAAAAGGGAGGGTTTAGAAAGGCTTGTTTGGGAGATCTGAATAGTAAAGGAGAGTTGTGGCGCAGCGGCCAGGGCAACTGACAACGAAGCACGTGGTTCCCGGTTTGATCCCTGACAGCAGCTGAGTCCAGCACCATGTGACTCGGGGCAATACCTCTCTTAATCTCCCCGATGGCCCCTGGCGCCTTGAGACCTTTAAGTGTGATTAGTTTGTGCTTTACAAATACCAGGTTATTATTATTATTATTTAATAAAGAGGTATGAGCTGATGCAAGAGGGGTAGAGTACGGAAGAGTCTCGAAAGGGTTATTTTGGGGATCAAATTAGTGGTATGAGGTTTGATATGCATGAGAGAGTGGAGATAGAGAATATATTGATAGAGGTATAGGGTGAGAAATAGAGCAGTGCATTGGAAAGAGTAGTAGAATGAGGTTTGAGATGAGTCAGAGAGTTGAGATAGATGATATATAGAAAGCGGTATAGGGTGAGAAATAGGGTAGTGCATTGAATATGATGAATTAGACGAAAAGTAATAAATATATACATGCATAAGTACAAAGAAGGTATATATATGCATAAGGATGATAGCATAAGTATATTAAGGATGCATTTAATAAAATCTGGCTTTCAAGTGTTGTTGTAATTTAAATATATATGTTTATTTGAAGTTCAATGGTGAAGCAATTGTTGATAGTTATGATAAAAGATTTACCTATTTATGCAATCACTTATATACATGCTAAAACATAGAATAATGTAACCATCAGTAATATGTACATTTGTTAAGCAGAACTAAGGACAATCTATATTTTTAAAAACATAATGATGATACACGTTTATACAAAGCAATACACATATATAGGTACAGATCTATAGTGCAAATAAATGCTAATATACAGAGGTATATGCTGTTTTTTCTGATTGCGTATGGTGGTTATGAAGGGAAGAGCCAATTCTTAAGAGGTTTTCTAAAGATAAGGTGGTTATCCATGGATCTTATGTTGAGGGTTAAAGAGTTCCATAATTTTGCTGCTTGAACAGAGAAGGATGTGCCACCCATGATTTTTTTCTCGTGCATAGGGATTTTGAGGTGAGGTGCCACTCTAGAGCAGAAGTTCCTTTGTTGAATGTGTTTGGTGATTTTATTCCTAATGAAGAGCCGTCCCCTTCCATGTGTCGCTTTGTGGGTGATACAAAGCAGCTTGAACGTGGATCTTCTGGCAACCAGTAACCAATGCAGGGCTTTCAAGGCAGGGGAGATGTGGTCTTGCGGCTTTAAATGGCAACTGAGTTCTGAATCTGTGGTAGTCTTTTCATATTCGTTAAAGGTGATCAGTGGTAAAGGCTATTGGCATAATTGAGTTTGGACAGAACAAGAGAGATGGTAGCCTGGACCTTGTGTTGAAATCTCAAATGGGGGAAGAATCGTCGCCGAGTTGTTATAGTAACAAAGCTTGATCTTGCTAGTTTGTCCACTGTGGCATTCATTGATAGCTTGGAGTCCATGGTCATTTCGAGGTTTCTTATTTCCTTTGATGCTTCAGGTGGTATCCCAGATCATCAGGTCAGTCTTCATTTTTCTAATCACCACAGTATTTTGTTTTGGAAGCATTCAATTTGAGATGGCTCTATGTCATCCATTGATCGACATCTCTGAGACAGCTGAAAATAGGTGACTTTCCAATGTCTTTGGGGCATTACAGTTGAAGGAGCATTTGTGTGTCATCTGCATAGTTATAGCACATAAGGTGAAATTGATAGATCAGTGCCGGTAATGACTTCATGTAGATGTTGAAAAGCATTGGCAAGATGATGTTATGAAGTACTGTTTGGAAAAAGAAAGAGGGGTATGGATGACATTAGTTCTGTTGCAGAGGTATGATGTGATCTAGTCTAGATCAGTCCCCTCTGTACCAGTGCCGTAGAGTCTTTGTATCAGAGTGTTGTGGTTAACCATGACAAAGGCAGCTGAGAGGTCCAAGAGAAGTAGCACAGCAACCCTGTTGCGGTTACATGTGTTCTTCAGTCATTCCAAATGGCAACAAGGGCAGATTCTGTGATTCATCCAGGACTCAATCCCTTATGGAAGTCTGAAAGTATGACATTATCTGTAATGAATTCTGACATCTGCGCAAATGATGCTCTTTCTATCAGTTTGCCCAGCAAAGGTTCATTTGTAATCGGTCTTAGGTTGTGAAGGTTCAGCAGGTCCAAGTTTTTTTTCTTCAGTAATTAAGTATGTATGAATTTTTTAATTCTCTGGTTGTTAAGGAATTGTTGATGATTCTTCTTACTGGTGTTACTGCAGAGGTTGTTAGAAGAATTTTCTTGAAGCTTTGAGGTAGACACGGGTCAGAATGGCTGCCGGCAGGCTCACTTGCTTTGACCAGGTCCATAAATTCATTGTGTGAAAGGTGTTGGAAGGTACAAAGAGGCTGGTTTTAGAGTAGTCTAGGATTGTGGTTTTGGAAAAGGGTCGGTGCAGGTGCTTTTTCTTTGTTTTAAATATGAGCCCAACATGTCTGCTTCGGCCATATAATGATTTGACAGTTTGCCTGTGAAATCTTGAGTAACGAGATGAGCTCCTTCTAGGCAATTTGGTTTACAAAAATCATTGAAAATGTTAGAGAATTCTTTATTTGCACATTTAGCATTTGGAATTATGTCTGAATAGTACCTGTTCTTAGCTTTTTTGATAGCTGAGTTCTATCATCTGTTAATTTTCTGTAGGCAATGTTTGTCTTGATTTGTGTTTGTTTTGAGCCAGGCATGTTGCAGCGTTCTAATTTGTTGTTTTATCTCTGTATTTCTCCAAGGTGCTTGTTTTCTTTTGTTCTGTTGTGTCGTTTTTAGTGGTATTAGAATATCAAAAGCTTCTTGTAGCCACTCTTTCAGTTTTTTAGCAGAATTTATTGTGTCTAGATCTGTACTGGATGTTAATTTTGCTTCCAAGTGTTCCCGAATTGAGTTTGTTCTACGGTCGATAGTTGGATGCACGTAAGGTGGTTTTAGGTATGCCGCTTATTGATGCTTTATGTTGGAAAGCAAGAAAATGGTGGTCTGAGTATGTGACTGGAGCCATTGTTTGAAAGGTAAGTAGTTCTGTATTTGCAAAAATGACATCTACGGTATGTCCAGCGATGTGTTCGGGTTTGTGGACGATCTGATGCAGGTTTTGTGCATTTAGGCCAGCCGTGATTGTTTTGAATGGGGCATATCGGGTTTGTCAAACTAAATGTTGAGGTCACCCAGAATGTATAGTTTGGAGTGTAGTGTTATCAGGTTTGAAACTGTGTCTAGAAGTGTGTCTACGAATGTTGCATTGCTAGGTGGAGGTCTGTAAAGGAACAGGAAGTTACAGGCGGAAGATGGTGTAGGATTGTATCTGGTGAAAAAGGCCTCACAATCCTTTATGGAGACGTCGTCAGCTTTAGTGATATGTAATGTTTGCCTAAACTCAACAGGTAGGGTACCTCCTTTTTGCCTGTATGGTTTTGAGTGATAGTTTGATAGCCTGGAGGAAGGGCTTCATGCAGGGCTGGAGCCATATCATCTCCCAACCATGATTCAGTTATGAATAGCATGTCAGGTTTTGCATCAGTGAGAAGGTCGTACATGTGATGTTTGTTTTCATAAAGCGATCAAGCATTTATTAGTAGGCCGTTAGAGAATGTGCTTTGACGATAGTATGACCTTGTTTTGCAGAAGAGTGAGCAATATCTTGTGGGCTTGTAGCAGGTGTGTCCTTTATGTATCGTGTTCCTTGTCCAGCAGGCTAAAAGGGCATTTTGATGGGTCTGCATGAGAGTGAGTTGGTGCACTGTATTGTTTTTGTAGTGTAACCTTGTTGTGCAGTAGACATAGAGAAGCAAAGTTGGGACATGTGGCATGTCATTTATTTTGTTGGTGTCTTTTTTGGGGGGAAGGGATATGAGTTTGGGGTAGTGGAGTAGCATGTGGGTCATGTTGTAAGGTTCTAAATTGCCCAATGGATGAGAGGGAGTTAACAAAAGTGGCTGTGTTGCTGTGTATGTGTTAAGTGTGGTGGAAGGGAGAAAGATTGCCATTGGAGTTTGTTCATTTGTGTAGTTTGAAAGGCGGTGTATGTTTGTAGATTGTGACGGAAAGTATTATGAGGTGTTGTGCTTGAGAGAATTTGAGCGGTTGTGTTAATGTGGGAGAAATGATGGAAGGCTGAGTATAGATTTGTTAGTGACAAAAAGGGGTCAAAAGAAATCACCATAGATGACACCGGCAACTATTGCTAATGAGATCCAGAGTAGGCGTTCCCGTGCAAAAGCCACAACAACACCACGAGGCAACATTCTCAACAACCAGCCAGATCAGCAATAAGATCACAGAACACGCGATAAGGCGCGTTAGCAGCAGGAATTTTACACCTGCTCTTACCTGGTGTAAAGCCGAACGACAGCCTGCACCAGAAAAAGAAGCCCAGCCCAGAGCCACACCTGAAGGGCAACAGATGTCATGGAGCCAACGATCATGCAGCTGGGAGCCCCAACAGGGCCACAACACCCACCGCCACGACACCCAGGACCGCCCCCCCGGTCACCCCACCTGGCAAAGAAATGTCACATCAACTTCATGAAATCATGTACAAAAATATTTACCTTATGTCCCACAATAACAACAGGTAACATGCATGTGTCATCACAAAAATTAGCATCACACATTGACCTTTGAATTACCAAAGGAAACATTTTATTAAAAAAAAATCAAAACTACATTTATGAAGACTCATGGCGGGTCTCCTCAGGACAATCTGTGGGTCATAGCATGCATGACAAAAATCAAGATAAGAAGGTATGTAATGCGCTCATCAAAGGACAGAAAGAGAGCGAAAGAGAGAGAGAGATACAGAGATGGAGAGAGAGAAGGACGGAAAAACAGGAAGAGAGAGAAAGACGGAAAGAGAGGTAGAGAGAGAAAGATGGAAAGAGAGGCAGAGAGAGAAAGACAGAAAGAGAGTGAGAGAGAAAGACGGAAAGAAAGGGAGAGAGAGAGAAAGTCGGAATGAGAGGAAGAGAGGGAGAAAGACGGAAAGAGAGGGAGAGAGAGACACAGAAAAAAGAAGAGAGCGACAGGGAGAGAGAGTGCCAGCACTGTGCACCCAGGCCTCACTGCTCACCTGCTGCCACTGATGTGTTTCCAACCACGTACCGGTATGTACTGCAGTTCACCAGGTCCCTCATCTGAGAAAGATCCCTCATCTGAAACAGAGTCCAGATACATGAATGGCAGAGTATATACAATTGCACACGCCATCATCACCAGTCCGCCCCTAGGCACCCAGGCAGCTGCACCCCAGCCCCTTCCACCGCCCAGCAGTGCATGCCCGCCCCACGCAGCCAGACCTCACTGCTCACTTTCCACCACTGGCATGTCCCCAAGATGGCCCACCACATGCCAGGGCAAGCCCTGAACCCAGTACCCATGAACATTGCACCCTCCACATCATGCAGCCCCACTCCGTGGGCCACCAGGTCTCACACTTGAGTCTGAGTTTTGATTTTGTTATGGCAGAGGACATATCAGTGCACACGGCATGATCTCAGGCTGCCCACACGCTCAGCCCTTTAGGTGCCACTAACTCTGTGATCCGCGAGGCAATGCCACATGCCGTTAGGCATGCACTGCCTGATGGCTCAGGCCTACACTGCAGTTCAGCAGCGCTCACAATGATCAGCACCAGTCTGGACTGCCAGGACGGGGCATCATCGCAGGCTGCACACCCACACAGCACTTAAGGGGCCCCTACCTCCGTGCACTGAAAGTCACCGTCCCGTGGCGGTGTGCCTGTGCCTACCACAGGGTATCCGGTGCCACCAAGTCTGTGCCCCGCAAGTCATGGGCCCTCTATGATTGAGTATAGTGGTCCGGACACCATCCTGTCACCTCCGGACCTGGGGAATGTGATGTTGCAGGCCCTAGGGTCTCATGCATAAATAATAACCACACAGATACACCCAGTGAGATAGTGGAAATGGCGTTGAGCACGTGCACCCGCCTTTTTTTATTAGCAGGGTCACATGTCCAGTGATGTGTGTGCTGGATGGGTGTGGTGTGGGTGTATACCAGCCATGAGGGAGTGGCTGTGGCATGCTGACAACTAGACCTGTGATCAGCAGATCACCACAGGGAAGACCTGGGACATGTAGCATTGTCGTTCCTCCCTGTGAGCGTAAGCAAAGTGGGCTGGCCTGGCGTATGACAGTCCAGCGTAAGGGTGTGAACAATGGCACTGGGGCTCTGGGTCGGGTTCCGTCCTGGCCTGGACAAGGAACTAACTAATGCATATGTCTCTGTTGTAGTATCGGCACCACCCAGACCGCAATCGGCAATGTGTCACCCTGTGACCCATGTCCGACGACATGAGCAACATGTACATAAGGGGAATTTAATTACCCTACATTCATCCATACTTCCACACTTGAAAGATCATAGACATGTCAAATCTGTATGATTATGAATGTTTAATGCATATTAAGTGGTGTGTTGCAGCTGGAGCAGTACAGGGCCATGCAAACCCCATTTTTCAATTTTGGCCCATGGAGGGCCAGCCAGAGTCCTTCAGGGAATGACACGTCCAAAGGAAGAGGAAGAGTTCAGTCAGCAGTCTGATTGATGTGTCATTGGCGATCAAACAGAATATGGCAGTCCGTTTCGAGGTCCAAGGTGAGTGTCTCAGAGTGTATCGGGGGACAGTGGAAGGTGATGATGCAGAGGGCAGAACCAAGCAGAAACTGTCCATATGGCGGAGATGAATGCTACAGTTTTCTTCTTTCCAGTAGGGAAGATTCATCCGCATCTTCGTCCTCTGCTGTTTCATGTGCCTCAAGTGTGGGTGGTTTTGTTCTGTCTCCAGCACTGTGTGGCACAGATACCTCAGGGGCCATAGGTGCAATGTCTGCTGCACTGTGTGGCACTGACACTTCCTGGGGTGGAGATGTGGGTGTAGTGGTAGCAGCAGCATGCATAATCACCAGGCCTTGTGGCAGCAATGCAATGAGGATGGTCCTGAGGTCATTGAGAAACCTACCTACCTCTCACTGATGTGCAGCCGTGGCAGCCGCTCTTTCTGCCTGCGTCCGCTCCATGGTCTGCATTAACCTCCGCATGTGTCCCAACTCCCAGGTGACATTGCTAGAGACACTCTGACTGGACAGTTGTTCTAGTCTCTGAGTCAGGGCTCCAGCGATGTCAGCCATGGTCCGTTGGAGAGCATAAAGCGGACTGTGGGTGCCAATTACGGACTGTGAGTTGTACCTGATGGGACTTAGACACCCACATATGGCTGCCATGTGGTCGAACCCCACCCGCACCTGTTCAGCCAGCTGCTCCAGGCACCCCAACACACAGTGTTGGAAGGATGTATGGTCTTCGTGGGGGTCCTGGGAGGCAGCCCTGGTGGTGGGTGCTGCCTGCTGTGTCGTCTGTGCAGGGGGTGGGGTCCCCTCGATGCAGCTTGGCTGCCCAGCTGCTGGAAGTGGGCTGTGGAGGCTCTCCACGAGCTGTTGGAGGGTGTTGGAGTCGAAGGTGTGTGTTCCTCTTTGTCATCAGAGAAGAGAAGTTCGGGCTGCTCTGCAGGAGGTGTTGGACGTCCCTCTGCAAATTGAAAGGGAGATGCAGTTTAACATTGTGTTCACATGTATGTTGTCACATTGTACATGTTTACATACAGACTGCATGACTGTGTACATTGTGGATGTTTGGGAGGAGCTAACTATTTGCTGTGGGACACTGGACAGTTCGACAACATCACGGATGTGTGCTGGTACTTGTACATTATCAACTCATGCCCTGCACTGCCAAATGTGATTGGCCAGTTTCTACACACATGGGGCACCAGTTGTGTCCTGTTTTCTGTTGTGGATGTGTTGCGGTTTGTACCACATCATTGTCAATGTTGATGGGCTCTGCATGTTATGTTTGTGCTGCATTTTGGTTGATTCGCCCCTGCAGCTCTTATTTTGCTGCCCCTGCTCCATTACATGCGGTGTGCCTTTGACTTCTGTGCTTGTACATAGCTTTGATTTAGCGTAGTTGGGTACATTGATCTCTTGATGGGAGTTGTTGGTCTGGGGCATGGTTGGTCTGCAGATTTGCTCTACTCAATTGTGCATGTGTGCCATTGTGCTCCTCTCCCCGTCCACCTAGTCCCTGGTCGTTACTCACCCTGGTGCTGTTGTGTACGGTCATGTTGAGCAGTGTCCGGTCCCCGAACTCCTGCCACTGTCTCCCCACTGATGACTGTGGACACCATTTCCTCCATATCGTCCAGCTCCTCCTATGACACAGGACTCCCACCTCCAGTCTGCCTTGCTGCCTTCTGGATGCTGGGGAGTTTCTTCTTGGTTTTGCGCTAGACGTCATTCCAGCGCCTCTTGACCTCTTCCATTGTCCTCTTCAGCACTCCGACTGGATTCACCTTGTCCACGATGGACTGCCATATTCCATTTTTTGTTGCCAATGACACAGTGGAGGTGACGAACAGTAGTTGATAGTGTTCTACCTCCTCCATTATCAGGATCATGTTTTCCTGCAGACTGAACGCTTCTTCCTACTCTTCTTCTCTTTGCCCTTTCCCTGACCCTGAGGCCCCAGGCTGGCCCTCCGGGGTGCTTGTGGGGTTCTGGTTGTCCTCTGTACTTGCTCTGGCAACATCCATTGTGCTATGCTGTTGTTTGGCTTTTGTTTGTATGTTTTTTTCTACTTTTATGGTGATTTTTCCCACCTGACGTGTGTGAATTGCAGGCCTGTCGCCGGTTTTCGCTGATTTTTGTATCGCGATTGGCCTCATCGCAGCTTTTTTTGCGTTCGTGTTTCGCATTTTTGCTGCGTCGCGTTGACTTTATCACGGACATTTGATGCGTTATTGTGGGACTATCGCATGGTACCGCCGTGTTGTGAATACAACGTTAACACTGTGGTTTTTTCCCGCAATGACTGCGATAAGGAGAGTTGTGTTAAGCTACTTTTGCAGTAATTATCACACGTTCTTGAAAATATCCCCCATTGTTTCATTTCTTCCAGGTAACATGATAATTCTGTACGAATTCTATAATAAACTTTCAAGGGTAAAAAAGAGAGAGACACCTGAATAACGAGTAAAGGTTGCTGATAAAAGTATAGGCCGAAAAATGGATTATCCGCAGCTATGGAAAATGAGTGAACGAGCTGTGTGTCCCATGGAGCATTTCCTCTGGTAACTCCTGGTAATTCTGTAGTAGTGCTAAGAATGACTTTCGAAGCTAAAAAAGAGGCCCCTGAATAATGGGGAAAGGTTGCAAACACTCCCTCAACCTTTACACGTTGATTGATTAGGTTGCAAGTTGCCGCGGAACATTGCATGCAGTAATTTCATTTTGCTTATTACCCATTTTTGTTTATGATCAGTGCAATAAATATTGTAAAAAATATAGGCGGGCAGAATGGATTATCCGCAGCTATCGGAGAGGAGTGAGCGAGCACCGAGCTCCTGCTATGTGTCCCATGAAGCAGAAAAGCAATTCAGTCAGTCTGCAGGCTACAGACGAGGCAGTATTTTCTCGGCTACGAATGCAAATGCACAAAATTCATTGTGCAGTGGGGGCGAATGGACGAGGGAGGGGGGACAAACGACAAGTTCCCAGCGCATGTTTAAGACCGGTATAAAATCGACGGATTGGACATCACTCACGTCACAAAAAATCGGAGAAAGCAAAAAAAAATATGTGTTAAAGAATGAATACGGCCTTTTCTTGTGCAGCTCCGCGGAACTCTCCGTCTTTCATCGAAGTGCATCAACCCGCAATCTCATGGCATCTGAGGAATTTTTATTTCGCTGCCACACTTATTTATTTAATTTGCATCATGTTTGTGACAATGTGGAATTGAGTATCTCAGCTTTTTCTTCAGAATGATTTTGAGAAAAAAAATGAATGATGACTGTATGAGATGGCGCAGACTGAGGGGTTATTGTAAGCTTTTGAAGCAAACACAGCAGAAGGTAGCATGTGTTACAGGGGGTGTTTGGAAAAAGGAGAACACGCCACATATTCACGGCTGCGAGGAGCGTACCCCACATCCACACCCATCTTACATATCCTCGTTTCGACGGACTACATGATCCAGCATGCAGACTGCACACTTAGGTACGGAGAAGGCCTTGCCATTTACAACATGTTGCCCTAGGCTAGTCCTGCGCTCCAGACAAGCAGCACTCAGCTCCATGCCACTCCCCACAACACCTTCCATTACCTTCAGATCCTGAAAAGACTACTCCAGCGAAGCCTAAACTTTCACCTCATCTGTCACCTTGCCACCAATCCACATCAGACTTCGACAAACATCTCAAATATTTCGAAGCATGCTGGGAAATCATATAGACACACACTTCAGCTAAAATATCAACATGCAAGCCAAGCATCCAGTACATTGGAATTCAAAATAATTTGCTGACAACAAACACTCTATCCCTAAATCACTACTGAAGTCCCTCAATGCAACACTCAACACACTCTTACAGCAGCCAAAGACAGGTGATATGACATCCGCAATGAAGCTGCCAACTGAAGCAGAATGTTCTTCACGCCAGTCAGGTGCTGCACCAACCTTCTGATGATCCTCTAATTCCACACTCAATCATAGAATAGGACAATGCCATCACCCTCTTCGGGGATTAATATAAAATAACTGCACATTAACAACTGGCACCTACAGCTCCTCGCGGCATCACACAATACACATCCTTGGACTCCTTTCTCTTATAGAGCCCGGCAATACTCAACTCTTTGAAAGCCACCACCTATGAAGATGAACGATGATGTTTTACCCTTGTCTTTCATCAAAAGCCTCTTCATAGAAGCGTCGTCAAATCTAGGAACCATCATCAACACTCTCTCCCTCGAGGCATTCACCTGCCCCCTCTTGACACACTCCCAGCCAGGACACTATCGGTCTGAGGATGAAGAAATGCAAAAGAGAAACCATAGGGCAACATCTGGAATGATGAAACAACGCTATTGTGTCTTTGGGCTGGATTGTGGCTATACATATACACATACAGAATACCTACGTGTACTACATCTTTATTGGAGATAGAAAGGTACATGGACCTTGGGCAGAGTTAAATGTCTTGTAATTTACAAGGCACTTAGTACAATTTCAAAGCAATAGAATTTGATAGATGTGTGAACGGATGAAACGTATGACTAATTGCCCAATATGGAGTTCACTGATGATGGAAATTCCCACAATTTGTGGAGGAAGTGCTAAAAAGAGAAGAATACACTGGCTGGATATCCTCAACTGCACAGCCTATTTTGTGGAGCAAATTCCGTCACAGGGTTCTTAATATAATTTTGCATTTCCTTCAGGAATTTTGCCAGTCATCTATTACTGTGACATTTTAAATATGGCGCTGGTGCATTTCACAAGGGCTACACATTGCGATCAAATCGTGAAGCACTGGCAAAAGCCACATCCGATGAGTTCTTCTTTAACAATTTAGCTGGCTATACCAAATCCTCTTTGAGAAGTTTTGTATGACATCATAGGATCTTTGTATGGCAGTTTTATCCTATTCGACTTTTCTAGTCTTTGCCAAACAGAAATGTTACTTTCCCACTGGAACTTGTGCATCTTTTGTACATCAATGTTTAGACTCACACACCGCAAGACTTCAGTAAACAATGAGCATTAAAATATCTATTTTCAAAACAACTTTATAAATAGATACTAAAAGGTGACCTAATCACACTCCAGCTAAGAAGCCCGAAGCCTCAACCCTCCTTGGAAGATCAACACTAGTTTTACTGATTGGGCAAAAACTCCTGCAGGTGCTGATCTCAAGAACTGAAGTGCTATATGCAGAAAACCAGTTTCAAATATATCCATGGATGGATTTGAAGGTTCTATGTCTCTTTCAGTGTCTGTACATAACTGCATTCCCAGGTGCAATTCCATCAGTTCCTTTGGCTGCTTGAAAGACTTGGCTAAGTGGACTACTCCTTATGGAGCTATTTGCTCCTGCGTAAAATTACAATGCACTGACCACTATTTTATTAAGGCCACTCTCTTCATCCTTACCAAAGGGTGGCACTGTGGGATTGTACTTGTGGCGTTGAATAGTAAACCGGTCTCTTCACTGAGAGCCATGAATTGAAGAGACACTTCGTTTGAGAAAACAGATTAGAAGTCTTCTTAACAATCTTATAAAACTCTCCATTGAAAATCATAGCAACGATTTTTCCAACTTTTTATGCCATGATTTCCCACTGTACCTACCAGAAACACAGGAACCTTACTACAGGAACCTTGAAGAAAATCATACAGAAAGTCACTAATCAGATCACAAATATGTATTCAGAGCTAAAGAGCAAGAAATGGCTACTAACCACTGAAAGAGTTCAGAATAGTGAGGGATTGTCTGCTTTCCTGAATTATATAAATTAAAGGAAACATCTCACAGAATTCCAGGCTGTGCAAGGAATCACTTATAAAGTCCACCAGCGTGCCTTTTTTTTGCACTTTTAATGGTGCAAGATGCCTCTTATTGGTCCGCCTTAGGATCATACATGGGATATAAGGTTCCGATTTCTCAGCCAGATATTATGGTGCATTCAAATGTATCGCTTTGTAGGCAAGCTCAAGCTTTTCCGATTTCAAATGGGAATTCCAAGGAAACCAATGCAATATTCTCAATGTCTGAGACACATGATCGCACTTTGGAGGATCACACATTGTTTTGCATGCCTTGTTTTGTCCAACTTTGAGCTTTTCTGTTTAGTGCTTGGCACTCCCACCTCATTTGGGATTACCATAATCTAACTTGAAGGCTACTGTAGGCCTAGCTATAACAGCTCGGTCAATTTTAGAAAGAAGAAATCCATTTTTACTCAGCATCTTTCTATCAAACCATCTCACTAACTTGATTGAACGAAACTTTAAAGGAGATGTATGGAGCGCCATTGAGTTTCAGACAGTGGTCTCTACCAATGAGCAAGAACTATCCATCCATGTCTTTTTTGTGCAAATATTTGGTTGGGTCTCGTGAGAGATGAAGTACAATTTGTCTATCATCTGCATAATTTTGAAACTATACCTCAAGGTGTAGAGATTTTGTTACATATGTTGTATATACAAATTGAAAAGTAGAGGTTTTTTTTTACAGTGTTAACAGCATTGGCCGTGCTGTCCATCTTATCCGCCTTTTCCACCTTATCTGCCTTATCTTCCCCTTTTTCTCCAACCACCAGCAGACTCAATTCTGCTGAGAGTTCAGATAGCGTTTCTTCATCTTCATCCCCCTCCTCATCTTCCAGGTCCTCTTCCTCAGCTTGCTTGTTTAAGGCATTATATTTATTTTGTCTATATTTCTCTGGAGCTTCCATCACTTTAAGCTTTAAAGCACTCCTTTGTTACGTCTTTCTTCTGCCTTTTTTCCCCCACCTTTAACCACAGGTAGAGGTATGGTCACAGATGGCGATTTTAAGAGCTCCCTCACTAAGTCCATTTTGGCCTGCTTATTCCTAGCTGTAGCTGCCATGGTTATAACCAGGGTATGAAGGCTGCGTGTGGCTACTTAATTTGATCCAGACAGAGGGGAGCCCTTATTGGAGGGAGAGTAAGGCCCCTTATTACGAGAAAAGGCGCCAAGACAGAATATCTACAAGATATATGCTCCAAGGACCGCTTCGGTGTCAAATTCCTATATAACCCAGCTGGTAGATTTTCCTGTAGTGCCCGATTATCGCATGAATGGGCAACAGGTGGAAATAGCAGCCCAAGAAGGAAATTTTGCCGACAATCTCTGACTTTTGGGCGCTCACCTCAGCTCCCTGCTCCCCTGCTCCGCAATTCCACACCGCCTGCCAGGTCTCGGTCCTGCAACTGCTGCAGCTTCAGCAGGCTCAATGTTCTTCCCACCACGTCACGTCACAGTCCTCCGATTCCCGTGGCCAAAGGAGATCGAGGAGAGCGAGGCCTCAGCAGTCTCAGCAGTCCCAGGGAGTGGCACGCTGCAACTGAGCAATTCAGCAGCTGGGCAAGTGGGCAAATGGGGGTACGCGAGTTTAGTTAGCCCGGTCTGCCGCTCCGGTTTGGTCATCTGCCATCCGTCACCCATCTTCCGTCTTTAGCGGCAGTGAAAATGCAGGGGGGTGCTGCAGTCTTTACACCTGGTGCTCCGCACGGAGGGGCAGAGCGGAGCGGTGAGGAGATTCGGCATCAGCGTCTGACATCGCCGCTGTGGGCGGGGCTTAGCGGGACAGGAAGTGTTAAAATCTAGTTTGCGACATCAACATTATTGGCGCCATCTTGTCCCTTTTCAGGCTCATATGTGCGAGTAAGTAGCAGCCATTTTGAATGCCATGGCCTCTCTGCCCACTGCCGATAGCCAGCGCGTCTCTCTCTCTCTCCCTCTAACCCCGCAAGCATCCCCCGCACGCTGACAGCCCCTGCTCTCACATGCTTGGGCCATAAACCTCCCCTTCAGCGCGACCTTGCCTCGGATCCACATCCCATTCCCAGCTAAACACCTCCCTCCATCACTTTCATGATCTCGTATCCTTTGATGAACCCCCCTTTCCTCTGTGCCCGATTGTCCGGCTCGATCCCAGGCCACCACCTGGCCCTGCGGATGCAGTTTATTGCCCCCATACAGTAGGAAGCTGCTCCCTTCAAAGGATCTACAACTGATCAAAGCCCCCACCCCATGAGATCCGATCAGCCGCACACATTCCAGGAACCGGCGGAATGTCCAGCTGTGCGACAGTCATCACCTACTGAGACCGGGGTGGGGACTTCTACTGTAAATGTGTGTGGGAACGGGCTTGAAGCGGGGATTCCGAGGATGTCTTTCCGTACTTCAAAAGTGTTTGCAGGAATGTGCCACATGTAATAAACTGTAACAAAGACCATAAACCTGTGTATAAGAGGCCAGGCCTCAAAGATGCAGTTAGAGCACCTCGAGAAGATACCCTGTTGTCTGATTTGACGTGTTCTGCTCCGTCAAAATAAACTCCTGTTTTCTGCCTTCCAGTCTCCAGCGCCTGCCTCTTTGTTTGATAATTTCGAGTGGTTTGAGAGGCGGCTAACGCCGGGCAATACTTCAAGGTTATCGGTCGAAATCGGCCCTACCTTTTACAAATTCGCGTCCCAAACGTGGGGCCCATCAGCGACATGTGGATCCAGTGGGAGAGGTCCTGACGACAGAGTGAACGACTGCAACGATCGGGAGTGCACCTGCCCGATAGACCCTCGTCTGGCAGCCGATCATCCGAACTGCACCGGTTCCGAGCAGACTTCTCTCGAGTGATCTACGGTCCTGACTGGGAACCATCAGGAGTGCCGCAGCAATTACGGAAAATAGAGGACGATCGGGCGCTGGAAGCGGAAGACGAGAAACTGTCCATGCGGTCCGGGTAAGGTCGTGTAAGACAACAAATTGTGAAACGATTGTTTGATTGTTTGAAAATACTAGTATTGCTCATTGATTGTTTTTGAGATATTCTCTGCCTGCTGTTGAAAAAGGTACAGGCAGAAGACCTTTTTCGAAGTTGCCCGGCGTTAGCCGCCTCTATACCCACTCAAGTTTATCAAACAAAGAGGCAGGCGCTGGAGACTGGAAGGCAGGAAACAGAAGTTTTATTCCGACGGAGCAGAACACATCAAATCAGACAACAGGGTATCTTCTCGAGGTGCTCTAACCGCATCTCTGAGGCCTGGCCTCTTATACACAAGTTTATTGTTTTATTACGTTAAACACATCTCTGTCATTTACTTTGATGTAAGGAAAGACGTCCTCGGAATCCCCGCTTCAGGCCCGTTCCCACACACATTTACAGTTGAAGTCCCCACCCCGGTCACAACAGGTGATGATTATCGCGCAGCTGGACATTCCGCCGATTCACGGAATGTGTGAGGTTGATCGGATCTCATGGGGTGGGGGCTTTGATCAACTCTTGGATCCTTTGATGAGGGAAACTTCCTACTGTACAGGAGAGGGGGGGTAATAGCAGTATCCGCAGGGCCAGGTGGTGGCCTGGGAACGAGAAAGACAAACGGGTACAGAGGAAAGGGGGTTTTTATCAAAGGATCCGGGACCATGAAAGGAATGGTGGGAGGTGTCGCGCTGGGAACAGGATGAGGTTCCGAGGCAGAGCTGCGTGGAAGAGGGGTTTACGATCCAAGGCATGTGAGAGCGGGGGGGGGCTGTCAGCGTGCGGGGGGGATGCTTTGCGAGGTCAGGGGAGAGAGAGAGACGCGCTGGCTATCAACGATGGGCAGAGAGGCCATGGTACTCAAAATGGCTGCCGCTTACGCGCATGAATGGGCTCGAAAAGGGGGCAAGATGGCGCCGATAATGTTGATGCTGCGACCTAAGGTTTAACAGTCCTCCCTTTCAACATATCTAGCCAGCTTGCCTATTCGATATCAATCTTCATTAGATCTCTGACCTCGGCATCATATAATGCTCCCATGCGTTCATTTCTAAAGTCCACAGTTTTAGGGCAAATACAATTTGTGCATAGTGAACACAGAGGTGGCAGACATTAAATTCCTAAGCATAGACCACATATCACAACTACAGGGATCAGGATAATGGTAAACAGTCTCCAGCCCCAGTTCTTAACAGTACTCCAGAACCAGCCACCAAGCGACCATTCTTCCTGTTCCTGATGGACTTCTGAAGAGAGTCTGTGGAGATGTTCGATGGCCTTGTACACTGAGGGTGAATTGTCCGGTATGAATGTACAGCAGCTGGACCCAATAATGCGGCAGGCTCCACCGCGGTCCGCAAGAACCACATCTAGGACAAGGCGGTTCTGAAGGGCCACCAAGCGGACCGCTTGAAGTTCGGCGGTGTTGTTAGCAAGGATACCAGCTGTGATGTTCATTGTTGTCTCAACTGCCTGGGTCAGATGTCCGATGGCACGGCTGTTTGCCATCGGGCCCCAGAGTGGAACAAGTCCCTTCATGGCATCGAGGAACTGCGCTCCTGTTGAGTCGGCTTGTTCAATGTCCTTGGCTCGTTTTTGTCTATGATGATTCGCTGGAGCCACATAAGTCGGAGGAAGGATGAAGGAGATGAAACAAGTGCCCCCCCAGCCTTTGGGGAGCCAGGTGTAAGCTTTTGTGCCGCAGACGAAATGCATATTTGGGGACGACACAAAGGAAGGTGGATCTGTGGAGTCCAAAGTTCTGGTAAAACGGCAAGCACTGCTGCCTACCAGCTGTGTCCCAAGCCCTTCCATGCACATGTGGCCTGTGACGTTGATGACTGACAGGGCCACAGTCAGAGTGGCAGCCGTTCGTTTCCGCAGGTAGGAGAAGGTGGGTCTGGTTGGATTGTTGAACACCTGCATTTCAATTCGTTCTTTAGCAGGGATGTCCATGTGGATTAAGTCGTTGGAGGTCTGCGGGCAGAAGTGTGTCTTTGTTTTGTTTCGCCAGACCTCGTGGAAGAAATGTGTTACAGTTTTGCTGGAGGTGGCATTGTCCTTATAACTTTCTTGCAAGAGGATCAGCCAAGCAAGGCAAGAGCCGTGAACTGAGAAGGGTGAAGGGATGAATGGTATTGAATGTCCAGTGGCGTGGGGTAGTAACCCACAGATCCAACAGTTGGTGGCGTTGGTGGCAAGATTGTGCTGGTGCAGCAACTGTACAAAGGAGTTATTCCAAAATTCCTTTCGCCTCTCTCTGAGTTGAGGAGAGAGCGAAATCAGGTAATGTTCCTTCATGGTGGTAGGCTGAGCGGTGGTCAGGAATGTTTCGTGAGCAGGTGCATTTTCTTCCACAATCCAGAGCGTGGTCATGAGGAGAAAGCAGAAAAGGATCGTGATGAAAAGTGCAATTGTCTTTGAGCTGTGGAGCTTGTCTGCTCTCGGGTTTCTGTAGTGGGTATTTCCTGTTGCTTCCATCACCTTCTTATTTGGCGCTTCCATCATCTTCTTATTTGGCGCTTCCATCATCTTCAAGGTGCTCGGTAGCGGGCAGAACCACAGACTTCGTTTAGCGTCTCTCCGGGTGACCCTTGGTGGTGTTTAGGTCACCGTTCTGAGATTTAACTTAGTCCGTGGTCTACTTAGCCGAAGCTCCCTCCTTTCGTCGCAGGAAATACCCTTCTCTGGATGGCACAGTAGGATCAGAGAATTTTGCAAGTTCGAGGGCTTCGGAATCCGGATAGCAGGCTAAAGACGGTCGGTCCTTGTCCAGGAGCTCTTCTTGGTTGTCGATGTTTTCTGTTGTAGTCAAGATCGAGGAGACCTTCTTGCAGTGGTGCACGTGCAGCCAGTGCCGTTTCCCCTCCACACGAAGAGCCGTCCGGGTGGTGAGCAGCACTTGCCAGGGGCCCGTCCACCTGGGTTCCAGACTTTTCGTTCGCTGAAAATTTCGGATCAGCACGAAATCTCCAGGTTGGATGGCGTGACCCGGACCCCTGGAAGCATCGGGGATGGACTGCTGCACCTGCTGATGAATGACAGACAGAGTTTCAGTCAATTTATACAGATAATCAGACATTAGGACGTCCGGGACGTCATGAATGGAAGTTGGTTTCGGTGCAGACCAGACACTCATGGGTCGACCAAAAACAACTTCGTAAGGTGTCAAGTGATGTTTGGTGGGGGTGGAACGCATCGATAGCAATGCCAGTGGGAGGGCGTCTGGCCATTTCAGACCCGTGGTAGCCACTATCTTGGCCAATTTGAGCTTTAGGGTGGCATTGTGTCGCTCAACGAGACCCGCAGACTGGGGGTGGAAAACTGCGTGGAACTTCTGCTTGATGCCCAGCCCCTTTATGATGAGCTGGATGACTTCGGCTATGAAGTGGGGGCCATTGTCGCTCCATAAAATACGACAAAGGCCGTAGCGAGGGAAAAATTCCTTTAATAGTACTTTTGCAGTGGCCATAGCAGTGTTGTCACAGGTTGGGTATGCTTCCACCCACTTGCTAAAGGCGCATACTACTACAAGTACATATTTCAGGCCTTGGCATCTGTCTAGCTGGATGTAGTCCATCTGCAGGACTTCAAACTGGTGATTTGGGACCCCAAACCCTCCCCGGGGTACTACAGTTCCTTTCCCGGGGTTGTGTTGCAGGCATATCAAGCATTGTTGGACCAGACGTTTGGCGGAGTCTGAGATTTTATCATTGTGCCAAACTCTGGAGACTAGTTCAATCATGGGGGCTGATCCTATGTGGGCAGGGGAGTGTGCCATAGTCAGTATGGGAATCAGGTACGAGTCAGGTAGCAACCATTTGTTTGTGTCTTTTGTCCACCAGCAGCCTTCGTCATCTTTTAACCCCACCCGTGTCCATTCAGTCAGTTCGTGTTGTGTGCTAGCCATTTGAATGTCTCTAATAGTGTCCCTAGCGTCAGTCCATTTTTCTGCTTGTGACCTGGTCACGTACATATGTGTTGTCGTCCTATTTTCGGCTGTCGTTCGGGCAGTGATGTCGGCTAGTGCATTTCCCTGTCCAATAATGTCCGTCACCTTCTTGTGTGCCTGGCATTTGATGACCGCAAGCCTCTTGGGGAGAAGGACAGCTTCGATCAAGGCGGAGACTAGATCTCCATGCAAGATGGGGGTGCCGTGTGAGGTCAAGAATCCCCTTTCTCTCCAAAGGAGCCCAAAATGGTGAACCACCCCGAAGGCGTACTGGCTGTCAGTGTAAATGTTCGCCGTGGTTCCTGCTGCTAGAATGCAGGCTCGTGTCAGGGCAATCAGTTCCGCTGCCTGGGCAGATGGTTGCGTGATGCGGGCTGTCTCGACTACAGTTCGAGCCGTGGTGACCGCATAGGCAGCTGAAGTGGTGCCATCGGGGAGTTTGATGCAAGAACCGTCCACCCACAGCTCTCCGTCAGGGTCAGGAAAAGCCTTGTCTCTGAGGTCAACCCTACTTCTAGTCTGTTCGTTCGTAAGAGTCACGCAGTCATGTACAGGGTGCACGTTGGGATCGTTCTCTGGTAAGGGTAACAGAGTTGCTGGGTTCAGTGTGGTGCATCTTTTCAGGGTGATATGGGGTGCAAGCAAAGTCAATTCGTATCCAGTCAGTCGTGCACTCGTCAGGTGTTGCGTCTTGGTTTGGTTCAGGAGGGTGTCAACCGCATGGGGTACCAGTACCGTGAGGGGATTCGAGAGCACGATCCCCTCACTCTGTCGGATAGAGATTGCAGCGGCAGCTACAGCTCGAAGGCAGGCAGGCAGGGCTCTGGCTACAGGGTCAAGAGTGGCAGAGAAGTAAGCGCACGGTCGTTGCTTTGGGCCAATGGACTGGGTCAGGACAGATAAAGCGCACCCCTCCCTTTCGTGAGTGTAAAGGGAGAAGGGCTTTGTGTAATCGGGGGTACCTAGGACAGGGGCCGAACAAAGGGCGTCTCGTAGTTCCGTGAAGGAGGTTTGGCATTCAGGGGTCCAAGGGAGTGGGAAGGGGACGTCTTTGGCTAGCAGAGAAAGCAGCGGTTTCACAATGAGGCTAAAGTTTGGTAACCACTGTCGGCAGAAGGAGGTGAGGCCTAGTAAGGAGCGAACCTGATTCTGAGTCTTAGGGACAGGTGTGTCGAGAATGGTTTGGATCCGGTCGGGAGTGAGTTTCCTTCCGTCTTTGGACAAAAGGTGGCCTAAGTAAGTGACCTGGGGTTGGCAGAATTGCAACTTTTTCTTGGAGACCTTGTGGCTGTTTTCCGCAAGGAAGTGCAGGAGTTGAATGGTGGCTGTAACTGCTTATGGAGTGGTGTCGGCTGCCAAAAGGATGTCATCGACATAGTGCACTAACACCACTCCATCGGGTAACTGGACTTGATCCAGTTGTCTCTTGAGGGCATGGCTGTAGATGCTAGGGCTTTCTGTGTAGCCCTGGGGTGCTCGGCAGAACCTATATGAGCGGGCTTTTAGGGTAAAGCCGAAGAGATATCGGCTGTCTGGGTGGATGGGGATGGAAAAGAATGCGTTTTTGAGGTCAATGACAGTGAAGGTGGTGGCAGTAGAAGGAATCAAAGTCAGGATGGTGGTGATGTCTGAGACCACGGGGTACTGGGGTACCACCACTTTGTTGATCTCTCGAAGGTCAATAATAAAGCGGTATGCTTTCTCATCTCCCTCTCCCTGTTTCTTGATGATGGGCAAGATAGGGCTGTTGCAAACGTTGCTAACCACTTCCTCTACCACTCCTGCGTCTATCAGTGACTGAATAATCTTTACCAATGCCTTCTCGCCCTCGGGCGATATCCGATATTGTGGAAGTTTTGGGAGTGTTGCGTCTGGTCGGACAGTAATGTGCACTGGGTCAATCATCATGCGCCCTACGTCCGAATCCGTCTTGGCCCACAGATGCGGAGGCAGAGTGTCAAGCAGGGATATGTCAGCTTCAGTGATGGAAAACATGCGTCGGGGAGGGCAATGTCTAAGCAGAACGGGGTTGTCGTAAAGGAAAACTCGAACTCCGTCTTGAGAACATCTAATTGTTGCTCGGAAGTGTTTCAATAAGTCAAGTCCCATAATGGCGTCAGGGCTATTGGAGGAAAGCAAAAACGTGGTGTCAGTGGTGTTGTTTTCTAAGTCGAAGAGGATCGGGGCGGACAAAGGGTTAGTGGAGGGCGTTCCATCGAAACCTGTTGATGTTATGAGTGAGCCAGACAAGGATGCCCTTGGAATCAGTCGTTTAGATAACGCACTACGTGTTGCGCCAGTGTCTACCAGGAATGGAGACTTTGTACCCAAGACCTTAGCAGTGACGTAAGGGCCTTGCTGGTCAACATAGAGCTCGACTGGATCCCTCCCTTGCCCTTGGCAGTCCTATGCAAAGTCGTGGGCGTCGTCATAGTCAGATTGCTGGCATTGGTTCTGTCTAGGTCGATCAAATGCATTTGGTCTGCCTGATCTGTCATTAGTCGTGTCATTTGAGGGCCCTCGCTGCTGTCCCTTATTTCTCGGTCCATTTGCTATGTCCTTGGGGTCTTTGTTTCTGATTATTTCCGAAAGGATCGGGCATTGGGATTTCCAATGGCCAGTTCCTTTACAGAAAGCGCACTGGTCCTCTCTAATGTCTGTACGTCCAATGTGGGGAGTCGAAGTACGGTCCTTGGGAGGTGTAGTCTTAGGGACGTTCGTCTGATAGCTTCCCCTGTATTGGTCACGTCCTATAGTCACCCCTTGCAGTTGTGCGATCATCACCCTTTCTTTCAAATCTTTCTTCTTTTTCTCTGTGGCTCTATCGATTTCATTTTTCTGATGTTCGTAATATTGGGCCATTTGGAGGATAGCCGTAGGTTTGGAGGCTGCCCAACTACTCTCGCTGGCCTGCAGTTTCTGGGATACCTCTGGTGACAAACCCTTAACATAATTCTGGACAAACAGATGGTGTCCGGTTGCAGTGGTCATGTCCTGGCCACTGTAATCGGAGAACACCGTTTCAAACCGGGAGAAGTAGTCCGATACATCCTCCTGGGGTTTCTGGCGACAGGCTGTTACTATCGACCAGTCCACTTTCTTTTCTGGAATCAGGGTTTTTAATTTCTGTACGATTTTATCTGGGAGGTCTAAAATGGGTTTCAAAGGCTTTTGTCCAGGCTCTCGTTGTTTGTCAATGCCATCGAGTTGTGACCAGGTATGTCCAAACAGCTCAAGGTGGTCGACTTTCCGGATTTGCTTCCACACATCAGCTGGTAGACATAACCCGAAAAACAAGTCGATGTCAGCCAGGGTCATAATCGTTGAACCTAGGGCGGTAGCTAACTCAGTATAGAAGGCAGTGGGGTTTTTACGTAGATCAGGCAGAGATTTCCGGAATGTCAGAATCTCTTGCCGGTCCCACGGCTGGTAGACCCAGTTGTACACTACCCTTCCTTTTGCATCTTTGTGGTTTGCATCATCGTTAGTCCCTTCACCTCGTGGAGGAACCCAGTAAGGGGCAGCTTCTCGTATCGGCATCATGGCGTTAGATTGCCCCGTTTGTGGTTCGGTCACTACGGATGTCGTGGTTTTAGTTTCCGATTCTTGTTCAGTGAGGTGGCGGAAAACCTCAAACGTACGCATAAGGAGGTCCGTCACATCACACTCGCCCTCATCCCCGATATCGACCTTCCGGTACAGAGTCGTTAGGCTCCCGGGACCTTTGTCTCGATATCGGTCCTCGTATGCGTTTAAGACATGGTAACACAGTCGAACGGTAAAATGTCGTCTGTGACTTCCTGTATACGAGTTAAACATATCTGTGATATACTCTTCATCTTCCTTTCTTTCTACCAGTGTCCTTGCTATCTTGTCAATCCCTGCTCGCTCATCTTTTCTTAATCTGCTTGTTCTAGCGGAACCGGCCCTTCGGGTCTCAGGGTCGCCTAACGTTGTTGTTTGTGTAGTATCTAATACAAGGAGTTCGGCCGGCACAGAGGCCATGGGGGCCGAAGCTGTGGCACTACTCTCGTTTGTACCTGGGGGTGGTGGGTGCTGTGCTAAGAGTTGGGAAGGGGCATATGGAGGGGGCATGTAGATGATCTGAGGACCTAACAGCAGATCATCGTTGGTTCGTTGTTTCGAGGGTAATTCAAGATAGAGCGTAGGGGGCGTTCTAACCGGACACTGGTTTGATGTTTCTATTTCTAGTTTCTGTTTGGCTTCCTCTCTTTCTTTTATCTCTTCTTCTAGTTTCTGAGCAGCTAGGTGGGCTGCTTTTCGCAGCTCTTTTCCCAACCTACTCTCAGTTTTCTTTTTACGTTGTTCAGTTTCTTTGCGCCACATGCCGAAACTATCAAGCATAGTGGGCGTTGTCTTGTTTTTACCAAGGGCTGATTCTAGCGCGTTCACTTTATCATCATCGAAGGATCCTATCAGTGGCCACTGACTTTCTCGATCCTTTTTCATATATTTATGCCACAGCTTGCTATAGGCTATAGCGATTAATCCATGTTTCATGAACATGTCCTTATTAGGGGTGCCCTCCAGTGGAGCCGGATGGTTCATCTCTAATAAGCGGTCCGGGCTAAACAGGCTACCAATCAGTGGGGAGAAGACAGGCATGACGGATCACAATGGGGACAAAAGTCAGCACTACCTATCTTATCACTGCGTGCAAAGACTAGACAGAATATTTCTATTCTACGTTGTTTGCAGGCGGTGAATACCTCAAGAACCAATATCAAACAATCAATGCTCGGTCAATCAAACAATCAGTGGGGAGAATAAATAGGTACGCAAAGGTCTGCGTTCCCTACCCTTTCACTACCTGCAAAGAGGGAACCTGTTCTTTCCTGTTTGTAGACAGAGAATCTCCAGAAAGCAATCCGCGAACAGTAGTTCGGGTTCAATCAATTAATCAGTGGGGGAGAAAAATAGGCACGACGGCTGCGTTACCTATCCTTCACTGTTTGCAAAGAGAGAGCCTGTTGTTTCTCCGTTTGCAGACAGCGAATCTCCAAACAAATCAATCAAAGAGTAATACTAGTATTTCCAAACAATCATTTCGCAGTTCGTCGTGTTTACACGACCTTACCCGGACCGCATGGACAGTTTCTTGTCTTCCGAATCCAGCGCCCGGTCGTCCTCTATTCTTCGTATTCCTCGCGGCACTCCTGATGGTTCCCAGTCAGGACCGTAGATCACTCGAGAGAGGTCTGTTCGGAACCAGTGAAGTTCGGATGATCGGCTGTCAGACGAGGGTCTATCGGACAGGTGCACTCCCGATCGTTGCAGTCGTTCACTCTGTCGTCAGGACCTCTCCCACTGGATCCACTGGTCGCTGATGGGCCCCACGTTTGGGACGCCAATTGTTGAAAAAGGTACAGGCAGAAGACCTTTTTCGAAGTTGCCCGGCGTTAGCCGCCTCTATACCCACTCAAGTTTATCAAACAAAGAGGCAGGCGCTGGAGACTGGAAGGCAGGAAACAGAAGTTTTATTCCGACGGAGCAGAACACATCAAATCAGACAACAGGGTATCTTCTCGAGGTGCTCTAACCGCATCTCTGAGGCCTGGCCTCTTATACACAAGTTTATTGTTTTATTACGTTAAACACATCTCTGTCATTTACTTTGATGTAAGGAAAGATGTCCTCGGAATCCCCGCTTCAGGCCCGTTCCCACACACATTTACAGTTGAAGTCCCCACCCCGGTCACAACAGGTGATGATTATCGCGCAGCTGGACATTCCGCCGATTCACGGAATGTGTGAGGTTGATCGGATCTCATGGGGTGGGGGCTTTGATCAACTCTTGGATCCTTTGATGAGGGAAACTTCCTACTGTACAGGAGAGGGGGGGTAATAGCAGTATCCGCAGGGCCAGGTGGTGGCCTGGGAACGAGGAAGACAAACGGGTACAGAGGAAAGGGGGTTTTTATCAAAGGATCCGGGACCATGAAAGGAATGGTGGGAGGTGTCGCGCTGGGAACAGGATGAGGTTCCGAGGCAGAGCTGCGTGGAAGAGGGGTTTACGATCCAAGGCATGTGAGAGCGGGGGGGGGGCTGTCAGCGTGCGGGGGGGGGGATGCTTTGCGAGGTCAGGGGAGAGAGAGAGACGCGCTGGCTATCAACGATGGGCAGAGAGGCCATGGTACTCAAAATGGCTGCCGCTTATGCGCATGAATGGGCTCGAAAAGGGGGCAAGATGGCGCCGATAATGTTGATGCTGCGACCTAAGGTTTAACACTGCAAACGGGGAAGAATAGAAATATTCTCTCTTCCTTTGCAGATAGTGAAGGGTAGGTAACGCGGACTTTTGTCCCCCGTTGTAATCTGTTGTGCCTATTTTTCTCCCCACTGATTGATTGATTGTCTGAACATTGATTGTTCGAAGTTGGTTCTTTGAGATATTCTCTGTTTGCAAATAACGTAGAATAGAAATATTCTGTCTAGTCTTTGCAAGTAGTGAAGGATAGGTAGTGCGGACCTTTGTCCCCCGTTGTAATCTGTCATGCCTATCTTCTCCCCACTGATTGGTAGTTGGTTCAGCCCGGACCGCTTATTAGAGATGAACCATCCAGCTCCACTGGAAGGCACCCCTAATAAGGACATGTTCATAAAATATGGACTAGTCGCCGTAGCCTATAGCAAGCTAAGGCACAAATATACGAGAAAGGATCAGGAAAGTCAGTGGCCACTGATAGGATCCTTCGATGACAATAAAATAAACGTGCTCGAAACAGCCCTTCGAAACAATAAAACAACGCCCACTATGCTTGATTGTCTCGGCATGTGGCGCAAAGAAGCAGAACAACGGAAAAAGAGAAACGAAGTCAGATTAGAGAAAGAGCTACGAAAAGCAGCTCACCTAGCTGCCAAGAAATTAGAGGAAGACATAACGGAGAGAGAGGAAGCCAAGCAGAAGCAGGAGTCCGAAACATCGAGCCAGTGTCCCGTTAGAACACCCTCTACGCTCTACCCTGAGTTACCCTCGAAACAACGAGCGAACGATGATTTATTGCTAGGTCCCCCGATCTATCTATATGCCCCCTCCGTATGCCCCTTCCCAACCCATAGTGCAGCACCCGCAGCCCCCAAGCACAGGTGAGAATGGTGCCAGGGCCTCGGTCCTCATGGCCTCCGCGCCGGCCGAGCCTCTTGTACTCGATGCAACGCAGGCAACAACATTAGATAACCCCGAGACCCGAAAGAAAGATTCCACTAGAATGAACCGGTTGAGCAAGGATGAGCGAGTAGGGATTGATAAGATAGTAAGGACACTGGTAGAACGGAAGGAGAGTGAGGAGTATGTTACGGATATGTACAATTCATATGCCGATAGCCACAGACGACACTTTGTTGTGCGATTTTGTTATCACACCCTCAATGCCTATGAGGACCGATACCAAGACAAAGGTCCTGAGAGCCTAACAAACTTGTATAGGAAAGTCGACATTGGGGATGAGGGCGAGTGTGATGTGACGGACCTCTTCACGCGTACGCTTGAAGTTTTCCGCCACCTCACCGAACAGAGGTTGGAAGCTCAAACTACGACTCCTGTAGCGACTGAACCTCGAATAGAAAAAACTAATGCAATGATGCCTATAAGGAGGCCGCTCCCTATTGGGTTCCCCCACTAGGACAGGGAACGCATGATGACGTTAACCATCAAGATGCGAGAGGGAGGGTAGTTTATAACTGGGTCTACCAACCATGGGATCGACAAGATATCCTGACGTTCCGAAAATCCCTGCCCGATTTACGAAAAAACCCCACTGCCTTTTACACTGAATTAGGTACAGCCTTAGGTTCAACGATTATGACCCTAGCTGACATTGATTTGTTTTTCGGGTTATGTCTGCCAGCTGATGTGTGGAAGCAAATCCGGAAAGTAGACCACCTTGAGCTGTTCAGACACACCTGGTCACAACTCGATGGCATAGATAGACAACGAGAGCCTGGACAGAAACCTTTGAAATCCATTTTAGAACTCCCAGACAAGATTGTCCAGAAACTGAAAACCCTGATCCCAGAAAAGAAGGTGGACTGGTCGATAGTAACGGCCTGCCGCCAGAAACCCCAGGAAGACGTATCAGAATACTTCTCCCGGTTTGAAACTGTGTTTTCCGATTACAGCGGCCAGGACACTGCAACCGGACATCATCTGTTTGTCCAGAACTATGTTAAAGGTCTGTCACAGGAGGTCTCACAAAAACTACAGGCTAGCGAGAGTAGTTGGGCGGACTCCAAGCCTGCGGCTATCCTCCAGATGGCCCAGTATTATGAGCATCAGAAGAACGAGAATGATAGGGCGACAGAGAAAAAAAAAAGGACCTGAAGGAAAGGGTGATGATCGCACAGTTGCAAGGGGTGACTATAGGAAGAGAGCAGTACAAGGGAAATTACCAGTCGAATGCTCCTAGAAATCCACCCCCTAAAGATCGTACACCCGCACCCTATGCCGGACGTAAAGATATCGACGAGAACCAGTGTGCATTCTGCAATGGATTTGGCCATTGGAAATCTCAGTGTCCGGTCCTGTTAGAATTGAATAAGAATAGGGACACAAGAGATGTAGCAGGTGGGCCTAGAAATAGAGGACAGGGACGAGGGTCCACGAACGACGCCAACAACGACAGGCCAAGCAGACCGAACACATTTGACCGTCCCCGACAGAACCAGTACCAGCAGTCTGACTGCGACGACACTCACGACTTCGCATAGGACTGCCAAGGGCAAGGGAGGGATCCAGTCAAGCTCTATGTTGACCAGCAAGGTCCTTATGTCACCGCTAAGGTCCTGGGTACGAAGTCTCCATTTCTGGTAGACACTGGTGCAACATGTAGTGCGTTATCTAAACGACTGATTCCAAGGGCACCCTTGTCTGGCTCACTTGTAACATCGATAGGTTTCGATGGAACGCTCTCCACTAATCCCTTGTCCACACCGATCTCCTTTGACTTAGAAAATAACACCACTGACACGACGTTTTTGCTCTCATCCAACACCCCTGATGCCATTATGGGACTTGACTTACTGAAGCATTTCCGAGCTACTATTAGGTGTTCGCAAGACGGAGTTCGAGTCTTTTTGTACGATAACCCGACTCTGCTCAGACTTTGTCCCACCCGACGCATGTTTTCCATCACTGATGCTGACTTGTCCCTGCTTGACACTCTACCTCCATATCTGTGGGCCAAGACTGACTCGGACGTAGGACGCATGATGATCGACCCAGTGCACATAACTGTTCGACAGGATGCTATACTCCCAAAACTTCCACAATATCGGATATCGCCAGAGGGCGAAAAGGCATTGGTAAAGATTATCTAGTCCCTGATAGATGCAGGAGTGGTAGAGGAAGTAGTTAGCAATGTTTGCAACAGCCCTATCCTACCCATTATAAAGAAGCAAGGTGAGGGAGATGAGAAAGCGTACCGCTTCATCATCGACCTACGAGAGGTCTACAAAGTAGTTGTACCTCAGTACCCCGTAGTCTCAGACATCACCACCATTCTGACTCTGATTCCTTCCACTGCCACCACCTTCACTGTCATTGACCTCAAGAACGCTTTCTTCTCTATCCCCATTAAGCATGGGCGAATTTTGCGAATCTGGCGTTCGCGAATTTTGCGAATTTGCGAACTCGCAATCCGCAAAATCCGCGAATTCTTGCGAATTTGCGGATTTTTTTTTTTGTGTTCGCAAGGATTTCTGCCAGTTCGCAAGGATTTCTGCCAGTTCACGAGGGTTTTGTACCAGTTCGCAATTGCGAACTTACATGTCGGCTCGCAACGGTCACGATTATGTTGTTTCTACGTCTGGTTCATCATCACAGGTTCCCAGAACCCTCTGTTTCACCCCTGCCACCCTTTGTTTTACCCATGCCATCCTCTGGTGCATCAATGCCACCCTCTGGTTCATCATCACTGTAGATTATGGGGGGGAAAAGCAAGCACACCTGCCTGCTTCAACTGACATGAATTAATTTGGGGTTGATTTATTAATGTGTCACTGTTTTAAAATTCCAGTCTGGCACCTGCTTCCTTATCTGTAATTTGCGTTCTGTTGCAGTGCAATTTTTTTTTCCAGGACCTTTGTGGCCTACTTGTAGCTATTCTATGAGCCTGCTGTGAGGGTCAGAGCAGGGTCATATAATTGTTGCAACTAGCAACTGAACTCTGGAGGGGCCCTTGTCAGGAAGCACTACAGGGAATGGTTACTAATGATGAGTTTGAACTTTTGAACCTGCTGAATGCTTTTTTTGTGTTCGCAAGGATTTCTGCCAGTTCGCAAGGATTTCTGCCAGTTCGCGAGGGTTTTGTACCAGTTCGCAATTGCGAACTTACACCGCACGCAGCAAAAAATCCACTGCGTGCGAATTTGCGGATTTTGCGGGAAATTTGCGGATCTCGCGGATTGCGAATTTACTGAAAATCCGCAAAATCCGCGAGCGTAACGGATTTTCCGCCCATGCTTAATCCCCATCCACCCAGACAGCCGATACCTCTTCGGCTTCACCCTAAAAGCCCGCTCATATAGATTCTGTCGAGCACCCCAAGGCTACACTGAAAGTCCCAGCATCTATAGCCAGGCCCTCAAGAGACAACTGGACGCAGTCCAGTTACCGGATGGAGTGGTGTTGATACAGTACCTCGATGATATCCTTATGGCGGCCGACACCACTCCACTTGCAGTCACAGCCACCATCCAACTCCTGCACTTCCTCGTGGAAAATGGCCACAAGGTCTCCAAGAAGAAGTTGCAATTCTGCCAACCCCAGGTCACTTATCTAGGCCACCTCTTGTCCAAAGACGGGAGAAGCTTACACCCGATCGAATTCAGACCATTCTAGAAACCCCTGTCCCTAAAACCCAGAAACAAGTCCGCTCCCTGCTTGGCCTCACCTCCTTCTGCCGACAGTGGTTGCCAAATTTCAGCCTCATTGTGAAACCACTGCTTTCCCTGCTGGCTAAAGATGTCCCCTTCCCGCTCCCTTGGACCCCTGAATGCCAATCCTCCTTCAAAGAACTATGGGATGCCCTCTGCTCAGCTCCCGTCCTAGGAACCCCCGATTACACAAAGCCCTTCTCCCTCTACACTCACGAAAGGGAGGGATGCGCTTTGTCTGTCCTGACTCAGTCCATCGGCCCCAAGCAACGCCCATGCGCTTACTTCTCTGCCACTCTTTTTTTTTTGGGGGGGGGGGAACCTTTATTATTACGTCAAGCAAATACAAGCATGGGCCTACAACCACCCCGGCCGGCCGCTAGTCAAGTCGTAAGTACCGCAAATCAATGTGGGAAAATATAGCAGCCCGAAAACCGGGGTCTAACAAGTGTCCAGGATATGACTTGTCTTCAAGCGTACTGGCCGAAATTCAGGATTCATGAAGGTTCATTTTACAATAAAGTAAAAGCTAAGAGTCAATGCCATACGGTCATACATGGTCCTACAATAACAAGCATGAATCAGGAAATCCGCAAATAGTGCAAATACATTTGAAGTATTGGGGGTAAGGTATACAAGTCAGGATAAATGTGAACACAAACCCGTTCCATAGCAAAGCTGCACCCCACCCCTCAAAACGAAACATACTGTAGGAAACATGAAAAACGACGACACCAAAAAGGAAGAAAGACAAAAGGGCCATAGAAACAAATAACGGACCAATTAACAAACCCCATCCCCTTACCCCCCACCCTGCACCCCTGCAGAAGGCCACGGCCTACCCCCCCCCCCCAGCAGCGTGCCTGTCGCCCTAAATAAGAGACCCGAAATATAGAAAAAGAGGAGAAAGAAGAAAAGAAGAAAAAAGTGGAGGAGGGCCCTCGATCTTGTCACCCGCCCCCCCGACCCCCGCGCCCAGTAAACATCCTAAAAGCAAGATCAGAATAGCCATGGAAAACATTAATCACCGATAGCACCGTCAATAAAATCCCCGTTGAGTGTCCCCCAAATCACCATCAGCCATCAATAAGTCCACTGGATCCTAGACGGTATCACCCCTGGCCTTTTCTAACAGTAGTACCAACATACGTCCACTTATCAATCGGCATACAGAGCAGCGTGGAGGGTCCAAGTGATCCGGATGGACCGGGCCGTGTTATTACTCCATAGGACTTCAGCAACCAAAACCCAGCCGAATATGTATGGCGGAAATCCGTCTGTGTCGGTATCGACCCCGAAAACATCCTCAAGTCCGAACACAGTCTCACCATCCCATGAGAGAGAGTCACACCATCAGGCAAGCGCTGAGACGTCGCCGGGGCAGCCCAAGACATAGATCGGCGTTGTTTCTCCAGCCGCTGATTAGATATGTGCCCCGACAAGTCACTCACATGTACTACAGATCTGTCCAAGGCGTTCTCGTGAGCCGGGTCTTCCAGCGTCTCCACTAGCCTAGGCATAGCTGGAGCACTCTTCACCGACATAGAGGCGGGCACGTCGGCACTACCTTGAGATCGAACTGTGCCCGTGTGGAACGGCGGGACAACAATGGCGGCCATCCTTCTTCCCAGGTCCTGGGCGTTACGGATCAGGGTCGCATGCAGGGTCTTTAAAGCAGCCAATATATCTTTGGACGTGGGCTCTTTCTCGTGCCGCCAGACCCCCGAACTCTCCCGCACGGCAGCCTCTATATCCGGATGTGGTCTGCGTAAGAGGGTGCCAGCCGCCATCTTAGCTGATCCGGCCTCGTCCTTCTCCACCTCACCTCGGGACCAGGCCCCACACCAGGCCGCAACAGGATTCACAGCGAGGACCCAAAAAGTCAAGGCAGGCTTCCCGGAGAAGACCCACCAAAGGGCTAAACAAAATCTCTGCCGCTCCCCCGGGAGCCGCCCGCCAATTCCGGGGGAAGTCCTTAGTTATGCCCGGACACAACACTGGAAAGGGGGCCAAGTATCATGCACTCCCCTCGATACTGCTTTGCCACGCATCCCCACGAGACACTCCGCTAGATGGACTGGGTCGTCACTGTTTGGGCCTTAAACCTCCCCTTCAGCGCGACCTTGCCTCAGAGCCACATCCCGTTCCCAGCTAAACACCTCCCTCCATCCCTTTCATGATCTCGTATCCTTTGATGAACCCCCTTTCCTCTGTGCCCGATTGTCCGGCTCGATCCCAGGCCACCACCTGGCCCTGCGGATGCAGTTTATTGCCCCCATACAGTAGGAAGCTGATCCCTTCAAAGGATCTACAACTGATCAATGCCCCCACCCCATGAGATCTGATCAGCTGCACACATTCCGGGAACCAGCGGAATGTCCAGCTGCGCAACAGTCATCACCTACTGAGAACGGGGTGGGGACTTTTACTGTAAATGTGTGTGGGAACGAGCTTGAAGCGGGGATTCCGAGGATGTCTTTCAGTACTTCAAAGTGTTTCCAGGAATGTGCCACATGTAATAAACTGTAATAAAGACCATAAACCTGTGTATAAGAGGCCAGGCCTCAGAGATGCGGTTAGAGCACCTTGAGAAGATACCCTGTTGTCTGATTTGACGTGTTCTGCTCCGTTAAAATACACTCCTGTTTCCTGCCTTCCAGTCTCCAGCGCCTGCCTCTTTGTTTGATAATTTCGAGTGGTATGAGAGGCGGCTAACGCCGGGCAATACTTAAAGGTTATCGGTCGAAATCGGCCCTACCTTTTACAGAAGCACAACGGCGACATGCGTGGATTCACGTCAGCCACATACTCTCTTTAGCTAAGAGGGTCGAGAGTCAATCGAGCCCCAAGCAGTATCCTCTCCTCTCTTCTCTAAACCGCTGCTCCAGGGGCAGCTCACAAGTACACCTATGCGGGAAGAGATCAATCAAAGGGGAACAAGCGGCACAGCGGAGCAAGAGGTTTCTAATGAAAAAGGAATACAATAAATCCAATAGTGCCAGTGGCAGAGGCAGAGCTACGCTCAGAAGAAACGCCAGCGGCAGTGCCAAACGACAGCCCGCTCCCACCTATTAATACATCACAACCCATTCAAAATCGGGCCTCTCCAGCCCCCTGTGCCACTTTTTCTCAGACCTCACCTCAGCCTCCCCATGCTCCAAATCGCAATCCGAACTGCATCATAGTCCCGCCAAAATTGAAAAGATGGCCCCTTCTGCAGCAAAAACACCGCCTGTGAATATCGACTCTTCACCATCTCTCACAATCATGACAGTCCCAGGTCAAGGTATATGTCCACACATGATCCAAGAGGGCAAACTTTGCATACTCCTCAACGTTTCAAAAGCGAATTCCGTGGAGGATGTGCTTGTCACTATACTCCAGGAACTAAGGGATTTTAAAATCTCCCAAGCTCACGAAATATCGCAGCTGCATAATAGGCTCACGAAAATGGAGGAGTGCCTTGGAAATCTCCCCATGAGGGTCTCGGAGGCTTAAGCTCGGATCTCGACCCTAGAAGATACCTTAACAACGATGCAGAAAGATCTTCACGCAGCAAACAGAGAGAAATCTCAATTAGTGAAAAAAATGCAGGACTTGGAAAATTATAATAGGAGGTCCAATTTACGATTAGAGGGCATCTCCGAGGGCCTGGAAGATAAGGATGTGGTAAAGTGGTCAAAGTCCCTCCTAAAAAAAGCCATACCTGAGCTGCAAGGCGATTTAACGATTGCAAGAGCACAGAGTCCCTGCGCATAAACCAAATAACCTGAAATACCCTCGTACAATATTGCTCAACTTTTCGGATTATAGGGTAAAAGAGAGAATCCTAAACACTGCCTTTTCGAAGAGATCATTCAACGTTGATGGAGTAAATAACTTTTGGATTTTCTCGGATATGTCTGCGGAATCTGCCCCTAGACGCAGAGACTTTGTTAAAATGATTGACTCCTTTAAGGCTAAGGGTGCTCAAGCCATGATTGTACAACAGTCCAAACTGAAGGTGTTAGCTAAAGGGAGATTCTTTATCTTTACAGATTTACAAGAAGCCCAGTCATTTCTTGAAGGACTCGGCGTATAACTATACGTTGGTTATTTAAATATTTTTTCTGCTTGAGTAAGAAAGGGGCGGCTACAAGGGGGGACAGGAAGCACACAAGGATGCAATACAATGGCATCCACAAAGAAGAAAAGGACACAGAGAGGGGCGGAAGTGGGTCACGGGGGTTACGGTCCACTCTAGGGGGAGGTGAGGGGGGAGGTGAAGGGGGTGTTGCAGGGGGGAAAAAAGAGCTCATACACCAGGAAATTGCTTGGCCAACTATTGACACAGCCACGGCATGGAAAAATTTTGTGATATATTAGCAGTAGCAGTTTGTCTTTCATTTTTCTTTTTTTTAATATGGGAAGGTACTTAAGATCTAAGTTGGGGTGCTTTATTATAAATATCGATTGTAATATTGCTTAAATAATGGCAGGTCTGAGTTCTATGTTATTTGCACTTTAATTGCTTTCTTTGCACAATGGTTAGTTACAGGAGGTTATAGATTCTTTCCCTCCACTAGCCTTGTTTCTATACTCTTGCTCGCTCCTGATCTTCTATCTCAGGGCTCGCACAATCTGAACGTTTTTGCACTTTAAGTGTTGAAGCCGTATACCTGTTTTTTTTCTATATTTGGAGTAGGAGAATTGCGTATTTTGCACAAAAGAGCGTCGTATCCTCTGAATTACAGCCTCGTATTATGCACTTTAAATGCTGCTCCTCTTCATTAACTCCTCAACTACTTGCTGCTATATGGAGTATTGTTTCGTGTATTTTGCACAAGGGGTTGTCCTCTGAATTACAGCCTTGTATTTTGCACTTTAAACGCTGCTCCTCCTCAATTACTCCTCAATTACTTGCTGCTATCTGGAGTATTGTTTTACGGATTTTGCACAAGGGGATGTTTAAATCCTTCTTGAACTTATCTTATATCTATTCTTCTTTTAAGCATCTTAATTAATGAGAAATATGTTTAAGTTTGTCTCCTTTAATGCAAATGGTCTGAACAACGTTCGCAAAAAAAATGCTATTGAGTGCTGGTTAAAAAGCCTCAGGCCGGATGTTATTTATCTACAAGAAACCCATTACAGAGCCCAGGCTGAATCTGCCAAAATTTTCAAGGGATGGGTGGGTCATAAAATTTCATCAGTAGCTGGGCTGGCTCAGAGGGGAGTATGCATTCTAGTAGGAAGACATGTAGGCTTTTCCCTGGAAGGGTCACTTACAGACCCCAGTGGCAGGTGGGCACTCGCGCATGGTAAATTAAACCACGTAAATATAATTTTAGCCACAATTTATGCACTAGTTATAGACGACCCACTCCCAATTTTACAATTGAAACAAGCCTTAACAGGTTTACCCGGGCATATAATATGGGGGGGATTTCAATTTTTTACAAAATCCTTTAAGTGATTCATCCAAAAAAGATCAGCGCCAGAACAAACCCCAAGTCGCTATCGCCATACAATGCTGTAAACTAGATCTCAATGTCACCGACTACTGGCGATCCTGTAATACCCTTAAACGTGAATATTCCTGCTATTCTGCAAAATATAATTCAACATCCAGGTTAGATTTCTTTTTACCATCATATGGGTTAGAGGTACATAAATATGTCCATCTACCGAAAGCATTTTCAGATCATGCAGTACTCTACATGGAGTCAAAAATAGGGAGCCAAGAATTAGAGTCATCTAGGAGATGGTACTTTAATAAATTGAACCTCTTGGATATACAATGGTGTACAGACATCGAGGAAGAGATTGAGGAGTTCTTTGCACGGAACAGAGGCTCAGCTCCACTCAATACGATCTGGGATGCATTTAAGGCCACTTTGAGGGGAATAATTACCTCCAAAGAAATTCCGAAGCAGAAGGCAAGAAGGGAGGTGAAAATTAAATTACAAACAAATCTTACGCAGGCAACCCAAGAACACTACAGGGTGAGATCCTCAGTTTCTGGACAAAGGGTATCTGAAGCAAAGAGAAAAATGAAGGATTTTTATTATGATTTAGGTGATACAAACAGTAGTCTTTATGCCCAGAATCTATATGAAGAGAGTGAATACACAGGAACATTTTTGGCGTGGCAAGCCAAAGAAAATCAAGCCCGAAACAGGATAGAGCAACTAATTGACCCTGTTACCAAAGTTCAGGTAAAGACTACAGCTTCCATTGGTGAAATGTTTTTAATACATTATGAGGGAGTCTACCAATCTACTGAAGGGGTTGCATTAGAAACTATTGGGGAATTTTTAGGGACACTTGAAATACCCAAATTAGATTACGAGGAGAAGAAATTGCTGATCGAGGACTTTTCTAAGTCAGAACTCGATGAGGTAATTCGCTCTCTTTCTAATGGCAAGGCGAATGGCGATGATAGGCTCCCTGTGGAATTAAAAAAAAATGTTTAAGGTACTCTGCGTAAATAATTTTTACTCCTAGCAAATTATTTAATACAAGGAGGATCACCCCCGGACTCCTTTCATTCGGCAGTGGTCGTTAGCATTTTAAAAACTGGAAAGGATAAGGAAAATACGAACTCGTATAGGCCCATAAGTCTTTTAAACACAGATTATAACATTTTTACGAAACTTTTAACGAACCGGCTGAATAAAATAGTAGGGTCTCTTATAGGCCCAGATCAGTGTGGCTTTATTGCAGGAAGGCATCTCCATACAAATACAAATGTTTTACTGGAGGCACTGGATTATTTTAAGATCAATAAGGTGAAAGCACAAATTTGGCTTTTAGATGCCGAAAAGGCCTTTGATCTGGCGACATGGGACTGCCTTTTTGCGATTATGCACAGCTTTGATTTTCCGATTGTTTTTATTTCCCTCCTGAAACAACTTTATGCGAACTCCAGGGCACAGATTATTATCAATAATATTAATATTGGGACATGTCAGGTTAATAGAGGCATGCGTCAAGGCTGCCCTCTATCGCCAATTTTATTCGCCTTATTTATTGAACCTTTGGAAATTGCAATCAGGGGGATAATGACCGATACAGTACCCGTAGCCGGAATGACAAATATAAAATTATATGCCGACGACATTGCCCTTTTTTTAAATTCAATACCCACAAGTCAGGTAAAAATCTTAAAAATCTTTTCTGACTTTTAAAAGTTAGGGGGCTATAAGATAAATGTTTTTAACAAAACGGAAATAATCTTAGCTAACTGCACTGTAGACACTTTATTGCTGGAATTTAGGCAGATTTACAACACGCGCCCAAAGAGATATCTGGGAATATTTATCTCTAAAAATGTGGAAGATTTCTATTCGTTACATTATACACCTCTGTTAAAAAAGGTCGGTTCACAATTAGAACACTGGAATTTGCTGCCGTTATCTATAATGGGACTGGCTGCTCTAATACGTACGTCTATTTTAGCTCTTTTTTAAATTTCCTTTTTAATGCAGCCCCTTGCGCAATCCAGGTCTCTTTTTTTTTTAAAGTGGATGCCATGATTTCCTCCTTCTTTTGGGCAAAAAAAATTCCGAGACTTGCACTGAGCACTTTGTACCTCCCATCCGCACAAGGAGGGCAGTCCCTCCCAAACATTAGAGAATATTATTATGCTACTTTCGCACATCACAGTTTTAGGGTTTTTTTATTAGACGATCATGAGGCAGACAATTTTTTTATGAGGAAGATGTTGTTAGAATCAAAAATTACCGATCCCGTAAGAATTACGAAATATCCAAAGAAGGTCCGCTATAAGTCCTTACAGTGGCTATTTAAGCAGAAAACCCAGCTCCTGAAATATTATGGTATTTTTAGAACAAGCAGTTCAACTGATTTAATCAATTTTTGTTTAGGAGAGGGGGGATTCCTGGATAAAAATATAGCGAGACTATGGAAGGAGAATCGTTTTGAGAAGATTAAGGACTTCCTTTTAGGGAATAGATGGAAATCCTTGGAGGCAATTACTAGACAGATCCACCACTCAAACACAAGATTGGAATGGTCCTTGTTTATGCTCCATGCGGAGCTTAGAGAGCTAGATATAGGTATTCTATCCCACAAAAGTGATATATCCACAGCATTAAATAATCCAGTGCAAAAGAAGATCAGCATTTGGATTAAAATATTAAAAGAAGACAACTCAATCGAATTTTATAATAAGTTCAGAGAAAGGTGGAAAAAGAGGGAATAAAATCGAAATTTACAAATTAACGTGGGATAAAATTAATAAATTCAACAAATCTATCTTCCGTGGTGCTAATTTTAAACGTATGCAATTCTATAGCAAATGGTTAATTTACAGAACTCCCTCGTTCCTTCACAGTATATATCCCCAAGTCGAAGATAAGTGCTTCCGTTGCGAAGAAAAGGGTACCTGTAAACACATTGTCTGGGAGTGCCCTAAAATACAGGAATTCTGGAAGGAAATAGAAAAATATCTCAGTATCACGACCAAAGCCAATATTTCATTTGATGGATTAACCTCAGCCCTAGGTTGCTCTCCGAGCCCCACTCCCGATGATGAGTCCTTGTTTATAGCATCTCTGATAGCTAAATCGCTTATTTTGCAGTGCTGGAAATCAGAGATAGTACCAACTCTACAAGCGTGGAAGGCAAAACTACTAAGGATTCAGGGAAGGGAAAGAAAATATGCATTGAGGTCAGGGGCCCTCAGGAAATATGATACATTTTGGAGTGTGTTTGAATTCTAGACTGACTATGTTGGATATTGATTTTAACTAAGCATGGTCGAATTTTGCGAATTCGTGATCCGTGAATTTGCGGATTTGCGAATTCGCGATCTGCAAAATTCGCGAATTTGTGCTAATTTGCGGATTTTTGTTTTTTTGCGTGTTCGCAGGGTTTTTTGCGTGTTCGCAGGGTTTTTTGCGTGTTTGCGGGGATTTTTGCATCTTCGCGAGCCGCTTGCATAGCGAAGTTACCCATGCAGTCATTTATGGGAGAGGGAGAGAGAGAGATAGATAGATAGATAGATAGATAGATAGATAGATAGATAGATAGATAGATAGATAGATAGATAGATAGATAGATAGATAGATAGATAGATAGATAGATAGATAGATAGATAGATAGATAGATAGATAGATAGATAGATAGATAGATAGATAGATAGATAGATAGATAGATAGAAAGAGAGGGAAAGAGAGAGGGAGAGAGAGAACGAGAGAAAGAAAGAGAGGCCGGATCTCTGAAGGGCCAGATTCCTGAGTTGCCCCTACAGAACATACAGCTTTTTATTTTTAGCAAAATGCATATGAAAATTGTGCTGTAAAGGTCTCTTTTAGTTTAACCCCTCCTGACAACTCAAAATGGGTGTATTTGCCATCCTCTCCCTTCTTCGTGTTTTTTATATCTGTAAGTGCTTCCTGATGAGGTTTAATTCCTTGTACAGGTGCCTCGTTGCCTACTTGTAACTATTCTCTGACCCTGCTTCAAGGGTCAGAGCAGGGTCAGAGAATAGTTGCAAGTAGGCAACGAGGTGCCAGGAAGCAATTAGCAGCAGGTGTCCAAGTTGAAGTTAATTTGTTTGTAACCCTTTTGTAAAAGGTTACAAAGAAATTAGGTTCAACTGCTGTAACCCTTGCGTGGCTGAAAATTCGTCCCCGCTGATTCGCGGATTTTACCGCGATTTCGCGAGATTCGCGGATCGCGAAATCGCGGAAAATCCGCAAATTCGCCCGCGAAACGGATTTTACGCCCACCCTTAATTTTAACTACTTCCTCTTTTATTAGCCTGCTGAATCGATAAGATAAATGCACTATGCACATTGCACTATATGAGTAGTTTTTTTAAACTGTCGAAATTTGAATATGTTTCTATATTTAAATGAAGTCAGTGAAAGTTGATATTGGTTTCTGTTCTGTATATGCACTTTACCTCGCACTTTATTAACCCTGCTGCTGATGTGCCATGTAATGTTTATTCTGTGTTTATGAACTCTCATAAATAAATAATAAAAAAAATTGAAAAGTAGAGTGAGACAAACAACATCCCTGCATGAACTCAAACGTAGGAATAATCATCCCATTGCACTCTTGAGTCAACAAACACCTGGACTTTCCTTTAAGAAAATACTCCAATCATTCGGTCTCTGCACGCTCCTTACCCTTTGCACCAGAATATTATGATCTACGGTATTAGAGCACAAGCAAGGAAGGGTCATCTGATACACTGATAGTCAAGATAGTCTTTTTAATATCTAACAAGACAGTTTCTGTATTGCTGTGAGATTGAAAGCCCAGTTAATTATCGGCAAACGCATTGTTGGCTTCCACAAATTCCAGAGGTGCTACACTGCATCTATCTCTAACAGTTTTCACAGCCACTGGGTGTTACAAATAGATTAAAAAAACATTTGGGTTGGAACTGTTGAGCTTTTCTAATGAGAATTAGATGCTGGCTCCTGGACGCCTATCCACCGCAAAGGCAGGTGGCTGAGGATATACCCTCTGGGTGACTGTGTAAGATAATGCAGGAACCCCTTTGAGCGCACGCTGAGTACCCCATCCTTCAGATAAAATCTTTAAGGCCAAGCAGTTACAGGGAACTCGCTACTGTTATGTTAGCTGGCGAGGGTTACAAAGGCTATTAAGGAAAGTAAACATCAGTCTAAAGTGCTGCCAACAAGGGTCACCATTATAGCATTATTACAAAGTAACCTCTTATTGGGTGATCAACCCAGTTTTAATTTTTTGGAGGACTCGTCTGTTGTATGGCTTGTACGTTCTCAAGTAAAACTGTGTTTAATGGACAATATAAACATTGGACTGGTGCAAGACTGATTCTAAGCATCCCTCAGGATAGGTTGGCCTATATTCCTGCTAGCTCACAGTGCACCGTCTGCACCCCTAACCCTACATGGTAACAAATGTGTGTGCAACATCAGAACATGACTACCCAGATGCCCATTGGAAATCATGTTAACAGATATATATTCCTTTCGTTCAATTACTTATGCATACCCAAAGAGATAAACAAGAAGTACACAACATGCTGTTTCAATATTTATTGAAGCATTGTTATTCATCAGTAAAGTACATTTGCGGCAACTATTAAAAGACAGAGAACTAATCATTTTATTAGGATTACGAGAATGGTGAAAAAGATGAACAATTCAACCATTTTGCAGATTACAGAAAACTCTATGCTTGCATACAAGTACTGTAATATAGTGTACTCCTTACCTAGCGCATTCTACCCTAGTGGTCTACTCCCCAGTACCTGTGGGTAAGTGTCAACAAGCTGCCCATCTTTGGATAGAGTAGGACAGCATCCCTCGCATGAGGTGACAGGAATCAACAAAGCTGGAATTGCAGCATGGATCGAACTCTCCTCAGAATAAACAAAGGCTTGATTTCATATATATAATAACATCCTCCATGTTACCATTTCGAAATCCCGGTAAGGTCGTTATTGTTTATTCTATTATGATCTGTTGCTGAGCAGCAACAAACAAAATTACAACATCTTGCATGCATAACTTAGCCCTTGCACAGAATGTTCAAGGCGGCTTGATAGAGTGCCTACACACTGAGTTCGAAGAATGTTATCCCATATGTGCACACAATTGAATGTTTGCCAAATGTCATCACATTTAAGGTGAGAAGGCAACTTAAGAATGCATGCAAATCAAATGGCGATTTCTTACAGGGCCTAATACCTCCACATGACACACCTGCTGGGAATCTTGGAATCTAGCTTTGGGGCACTGCTATCCGGTGCCCAGTGTAAGTGCTCTGACCCCCTAAAACATGTTGAAAATGGCTTAAAATAGGATTAACACATTTAACTTTTCTATAAGGCCAGAATAAATGTTGCAGAAATACACCCCTGTCATGGAAAGTTAAATGTAACTTGTAGACTTGAGCACCTATTGTGCCATCCATCCTAGTGGCAATGAAAACAGGGCTTTAAGACTACCATGTGTAGCATGGCAGAAGCAACTTGAACCCTGCTTCACAGACCTGTTAACATCACCTTGATATTAAATGTTCAATAAGTCTCCCCTAAGCGCATCTTACTGTCCACAAGGTAGAGTGGATAATATTTAAGAGCAGAATATACAAGACTTTAAAAATTGCTTGTTTCATAGGCCCAAAGGGACAATATCAGTGGTCAGGCTGTAGCTGGTACATAAGTAAAATCAAAGTATAGAATATACACGTTATAGCATTTCACCTGTGCCAGCTACATACTCCATCGAATGGCTTATTATTATATTTAACAAAAATCCAATCTAATGGTAAAGTTAGATTTTTATTAATCTATGTTAAATGCAACTTTTAGAAAGTTACTTTTACCGTGCCATAACTGCTGGAGGCTAATTAGCATTAGCTCTCTAGCAAAAGCCCAGCCTATCCTTAGCTGATATTAGGTATGAAAGAGGTGTGAAAACTACTCTCAGAGGAGTGACAATGGCCTGGGAGTGGGGAGATGTTTTCTTACTCTTATAGAAAGATAAGTTCGGCTGGACCCAGGATTTCAATTAATTTCAAAGGTTCCTGATCTGACAAGCAAATGTTAGATGACTCTTGTAAAGTCACAGCATTTTCCCCATTTTCAGGGTAGGATCAAACCCAGTGAGAGGAATGCTTCTTCCAGAGCCAGTTTTGAGTGACCACAGAGGAGGGGACTGCTTATTGACCAGGCTATACCGCTGGGTGGCACACACAAGGAGAGAAGGGTTTCCCTGTCTTGGAATTTGAGAGTGAAGGGTACTGTGGGATTGTTTGAAGTAGGGAAAACAGGAACTACTGAAAACGTTGGTAAGGATGCCCAGGGAATGTGTACCTGATTGGTTATGGAGTGCCAGGGATCTTCCCCACACACAGGCTGGTGAATCCTATGGAGCTGGGCCATCACCTACTCTTCTTCAGATCTCTTTCTGACCAGTGGAAGAATAAAAGAGGTTGGACCTACCCAAGATAAAAAAGTGGACTATAAGGGTCAGTTTGCTGACATCCTGTGTGGCAACCAGGAACTAAAAAGCTGCAGGAGGAACTTTCCCTACAGTTCTCAACTGACCAGTGGTAACTGGAATTTGGACTAGACTTTTCTGGTGGCATACGAGGAGTCACTAGGTGCCCCCCTGATGTCCTAAGGAGCTTAGAATCGTACTCCTGCAGTTCCTTTGCCACCCCTCAGGATCAGTTGGCCAGAGGAAAAGAAACCTACAGTGAAAATTACCTGACTAGCAGTTTCACGCTGTCATATTGAATTTCACATTTGTCCCTCTGAAAACCTCTACCATCTCTGAAAAAGCATCTAAGTTCATTTCTGTTTTGGGACTTAGACATTCTTTCAAGCAAAAACCTTAAAAGCTCCAAAGCCTTAGTGCGACCAACCTATGGGAGGTATCCAGACGGCAGGTATACAGCAGTGGCTTCAAATTTGGATTTGTCCCCTGGGAGGCAATTTTTTCTTTTAAAATGACAGACTCTTTTTGGATGATATTGAAACTCATTGAAACCCATCACATTTGGCTTCCAATTTTCAGTAGGACAAGTCCACTTGGTGTATCCAACTAGGGATCTTTTGCGGTCAGCCTCAAATCACATCTAAGTCCCAGACTACTCCATCCATAAACCATCAGTGGTGCTTCATCCTTTTGGCATTATTTTCACTTAAATTGTTAAAATGTCATATCTTCATTCCCCTTATTGTTTTTTTTTTTACATTTTGGTCTTATTTTACACATGCATTTTGTCTCCTCAAGTCTAGAGCTAGAGCCGGTGGGCGTTCATTCCGCTGTCTGGCGGCAAAATTTTGGAACTCGCTCCCGGCTCCCATTAGAGCGATTCCAAATCATTTGGCATTTCGAAAAGCCATAAAGACCTGGCTCTTCCCTGCTTTTGCTGTCTAACACTCTGTTTCACTTCCAGATTACTGTTTTCGGTCTCCGGTCACACTGGGACGCCCCTTCACTTGGGCAGCCATGCGCAATACAAATCCGAAATAAATTTTAACATTGGTTGCAGAATGTTATTGTGTTTTGTGTGACCTTTTTTACTGTGTATGCTCTGCTCAAATACTATGCACATTGCCTTTTGATTTAAGTCTGAATGCTTTGAGTCACGTTTCCAGTGGTTGAGCACACGTTTATTTGATTTCATTTGTGTGATATGTAGCAGGGGGTGGCCTTACACATTGAGGTGGACACCTGTCCATTCCAAATAATAATCCACTTTCCTACAGTAATCATAAAATGATTTCATTTGGGTTTGTCTACGAGGAAATGGTTGCAGAATATCACTTTACCCAGGGTGGCAGACATCTTTAATTCAATCCTTATTTTTAAACCCATGAATCAGTTTAGACATTTTCTGGTGGCTGGTGACGGGATCCATCAATGCACTAAAAGAGCCGTGCCTACGCCTGAAGTGGATGCAGTATCTTTCGGTCTGCCAGCTTGCTTTCCCAGCCACTCTCTCAGGCCATCACACTAAGTGCCCACAAGAATGGTTAGAGATGTAAAAAGCTGACAGCACTTAGCTCTACATCAAAGATTACAGACTTTAAAAAAAAGTCAATTTTGTACTTATTTTGAGCTCATGGTAGATTTTGTTTGGAAACGTTTTTCATAAACTGCTCTTTTAGTAATGCACGACATTCGATCATTTTAACAGAGGTAATGCAGTTAAGGGTTGGTCTCTTTATGCAGCGTAGTTTGTAGAGCATACCATGCTGTAGTATGGTGTAAGTCATATCCTCAAAATATATTCCTACTCACACAAGAACATATTCTTTAGAGCTCAGATTCAGATATCGAAAGCACATCACACAAGGTATACTGGTTGCCTTTGAATTGCGACATTTAATGTTTGACGTCGAGCATTTTTATAGAAGTGTGGATTCCAAAGACAGCTTACCAATACAAATCAAAGTAATATCATAACACACATAAATAACCAGCTATGCAAAAAAGTCAAATTATAAGCACTCAAGAAAAGGGAGTGTAAGTTGGAAAGTAGATCTTATATTGAGTCCTGAAAAACGTGATGTTTTGTGTGGTTAAAATAGCTAGTGGTTGTGAGATAGACATTCAAGAATGTGGGTCATCCCAATATCATGTTAATTGCACTTGGAATGACTAGGCACACAATCTCTAAAGAAGTAAAACGTAACATATTATAGATACCTCAAATCAGACATGGGAGATCACAACTAACCAGTGAAGACACACGGAGCAGAGACTAAGGGGCCCATTAGGATGGCGGGCAGATCGCCCCCGCCAGGCGGGCCAATCGCCACCGCCAGGCTGGCGGATCGCCCCCGCCAGGCCGGCGGTGGCGATCCACCCGCCATCCGTCCGGGAATGACCCCCCGCCAAATTAGAATGGCTGGAGGGGTCCACGGCAGACGGAAAGACCGTCTGCCGCCTTTTTTAGAAAAGGGTTTCTATGGTGGCGGTGTCTGTCAGACACAGCCAGTCATATTAGGATGTTTTTTTTAAATACCTTTCCGTGGTGGCAATATCGCCACGGAAAGGTATGCGGAGTCTGCATTGGGGGCCCAATGTGGGCCCCCATGGACTCCGGGTGGTGTGAGGGGTTGCACATGGGGGGTACCTATGGTACCCCCCAGCAGTACCATGCACAGCATGGCAGGCACCGCGCGGTGCCTGCCATACTGTGCATGGAAGTGCACTGCATGCCTTCCTGCGATTGTGGCGGGCGGTGCTGAGTGCACAGCCCACCACAATGGTAGGAATGCTTGATCTGCCCCCCGACTGTGGCGGGTGCATCCTAATGCCATGCACGGGACCCCCGCCCTTATGGCGGGCGGTCCCTAGAATCGTGAGGATGGCGGGTGGGCAAAGTCCGCCCACCATCCTAATGGGGGCCTAAGAGCGAAGCTATTTGAGCTGTTGTGTTCTGCATCGCCTGGAGCCTCCAAATTAGGCAGATAGGGTACTCCTCAAACAGAGAATCCGTGTAATCAAAGCCTGTCCACCAAAAGCATGGAGTAATATTTTCACATCCATTGCTGTCACCAGCAAGTGCAGTCTACAGAACCTTCTCAGACATTAATATCCGGTCCTGCCAATGATTGTTACCAGAGAAGGATTATTAAGGCTCTAGTCAAAGAAAATACAAAGTTTAAAAAACAAGTAAACATTGAGATGATGCACAACATCATTTACACCTAATACGAATTGGCTGTCTGACTCATGAACATTATTTTAATTTTGTCTGGAAAAATAGGCTGCCAATCTGTCGCCATCCAACAGCTCACTTTGCTTTAGCAAGTTGTCTGAGACCCAAAGGCTCACTCCTAAATATGTGCCCAACAAGGGTATTATCAGTTTGTTTTCCTATGGCATGGCAGACTGTTGAAAATAACCATCTTTTTCATGATAGTCCCTCAGATTTTTCTCTTCTTTTGCTCAACCCGTTTTGCTGACCCTAGGACTCTGCACAATTTACTCCTGCTAAGGAGTGGTAAAGTGTTTTGCTCTCCTCTCTAAACATGCCTTGGACTGAAAATGCATCTGGCTGAGTTCTTCTAGCATTGTGTGAGTTAAGTTAGCATTTGCTACACCATTTTGTATTCAGCCGCCATCTTGTACCATGATCAAAATGAAGCTTCTGTCTCTTACTGTCTGCCTCAGCAGTAGGCAGAATCCATTGTTTCTCTTTATCATTCAAGGTTGAGCTTCGCTGCACTAATGAATAGATTATTCTGTAACCACATATCTTTCCCCGTAGGTAGGTCTGCTCCCACTCTCAGGAAGACAAGCATGGACAGAGTAACCTTGAAACTAAGATAGCGTGTTCCCAGTCTCGGGATGGTAGATCGTCTTTCTGTACCTCTTTGTTCATCGGTGCCCAGGCTGGAAAATTCCAGTCTGGGTTGGTCTTAGGGGTGTTGGAAATGTATATCTGACTTTACCTTGTGGACGGGGGTCTGTCCTTTGGCAGCTATATAAAGAGGCTGGTCAGACTGGACCCTACTCGAGTGCATACTAATAAATAACTTTGGTTTGTATTCTCTACTGTCTGACAGACTCTTCATTTGTATGGAAGGCTGAGAGGTGGTTACGAGTGACCCGTGGGGCCCTAATCGAGTCACTTCCTTCAGTTGGCGCCCGAACAGGAACCCCATTGGGTGAGTGTCCCTTACATACCCGTGGACGGGTGAGGAGGAAGGGGCCACATCGGGTTGAATGGGTGGACCAGGGATCCCTGCACGAGAGAGTCCAGTACTCACAGCTACCCTGTTTGATCCTGGCTGGGGTCCTGAACGGCGAAACAATTGGATCTGACCGTTTGGTCCGAAGAGTCGGCAGTGGAGAATAACTTTGTTTGATCTGTGTGCACCAGGTGAGCTTGCTTTGGTTTTATTCTGTGGCCATGGCGCCACTTTGGTTTGTGTTTGGTACGGTCTGAGGATCATTTCTGGATAAGCGCTTGAATATGTTTGCGTTCTTTGTGAACATGATATTGTTCTGATATGGATTTGGTGAGGTCAGTGGACCAATTTCGGTAAGATATTTGCAAATATCTGCTCTGCATAGATAGTGAAAACGTTCTTGTTTCAGATGCCCTGTTTTAGTAAACTATGTTTTGTGAGTTGTTGTTGTTCTACTGATGCTCAATTGGAAGAAAGTCCGCCTGCGCCTCCAGAAGGTACCCCAAACTTGAGATGTATGTTAAGCATGGACTTTGCCCTATTATGTTTAGTACATTATGGCACAACTATAGGAGGGACAACGCCGAGTTTGTGAAAAGGAGTTGGCATCAATGTTTGATTTCCTTAGAAAGTGGCAAAAGGAAGCTAAACAGCGACGAATGAAACAGAAAAGGAGGCTCGAAAGGCAAGGATGCAGGCAGTGACTCCGAAAGCCATTGCGTATGATAAAGAAAAGACTGAGAAGGGAATAGACTGTGCCGATAGGAAGTTTTGATTGCAATGCAAAATGTCTTATGTGGTTCGGGAAGACAATGATACATTTGTGGAGGAATTGTTAGACACCAGACCTTCGCCTCCATTTGCCCCACAGAGACTATACCCTGCTGTGCCACAGCCCCAGTCGTCTATCGCTTCTGCCCCTGCTGTTTCTGTTTCTACTTTTGTTGACTTAGTTGCTTTAGTCGCTGCGCCTCCTGTCAATTCTGTGGCTTCGCCCCCCGCGCCTGGGATAACTGCTAGTCTCGCTGCTATGCCTATTGTGTCAATGTCTTCTTTTTCTCTAGCACCTACGAACACAACACAGCCATTAATGACATTGGTGCCTACACTTTCCGTTACTACTCCTTCCCTCTTCTCTCATTCCCCAGCAGTATTGGGTAGTGAAACATCTGTACATGGACCAGGGAACAGGGATTGGGAAACTGCTAGAGAGCGGTTGGGGCAAATTTTAATATGATCTAATGTAGGGGAGGAAGAAAGAAGGGCGGTAGAAAATCAGACTGCTCAGTGGGCCCATCATCCCATTTATAGTACTGAAGATGTGTGGAGTGTGATGAGAGATTATGAGTTGTTTGTGCAGAAGCATGCCTTTAAGCACATGTTGGCTACACTGATTGGATTGCGGAAACAGTGATTCAATCCTATAGCGCCCCAGATTATTTATGATATCAGAGATAATGTATACGTTGTTGGTATGGTGCCTGAGGAGGTTTTCAGAAATGTTGCAACATTGGTAGCTTACCGAGGAATTGGCATAGGGCAATGCCGCAAGTCTTCGTGCTGCACTGCAGGGCAGCGCTGCAAGTCTTCTTGCAGCGCTGCCCAATGCCAATGCCAATGTGAATCAATTAGATGCCTCTCAGTGTTGGTCCTGAAGCCCTCTTCATTTAAACGTGGAAATTTCTCTGGAAGTCAGATCCGCCCCCCCAACCTCCGACCAGTGGGACAAACCAGAAAGCTGAGTATGAACATCGATTTGATGTTGATGACTGCAGCTTCAATAGTAATCTCGGTCCCCGCCAGTCCACCAGGCAGAAAGTTGTCAAAATGTTTATAAATCTCACTTCCTGCAGTTTGGGGACAGGTGGACTTCACTCTAACACCAGCCAAAGATCCAGGACCTGGGAGGCACCACTTGGGGATTAAGACTAATTCCAACAGAGGCCAGCAGCAGGGTCCAGGGTAGGACCAGTTGGTGTGGATCAAATGTGCAGTTGCACAGAGAAAGGCCTGGAAGATTTTTGTGTCCCTGTAGGTCAAAAAGGAATCAGCAAACTGATCCTTGGACCCACTTCTGGGATCCTGAGTTTAAAGCAAGCCGGCCAAGTCTTCTTTCAAGTCTGACACAGAAGGTCAGTCGACAGGTCCAGGAGTGCTCTGGGGAGAGGTCTGTTGGATCCACTTTTATGCCCAGTGACATACTGTGGGTGTAGAGCAAGCCTTTGTCCACCTCCTAAACCAGTTCTGGCCAGTTCCTCAATATGCACTGGGTTTGGTGCCAGTCTGAGTTGAGAGACAAGGGGGAGGCAGAAGTAGATGTGAGCGTCATCTACCAATGAGAAGGCAGGCATCCTATTAAGCTCAGTAAAAGGTTGGGCACAGCCCCTATGTCATCCTGCCAAGGTAGGGATTCACACACCCAGAGCCCTTTGTACCCTGTCTGTGGGAAACGTGCCTGGTACAACCCACGGGACATTCTGCTTAATCCAGAAACAAACAACATAGGGGAGATGGACCGCATGGTCTGCGTTACCACCTTCTCGACCCGCAGCAATGAAATTAAGCAAATTATCAATAGGAACTGGCACCTTGTGGCAGAAGAAATCGAACACATGAACCCACCTCTTAATGCCTTTAAGAGGGCTAAGAATATACGGGACATGGTAGTCCATTCTTATCTGGAACCTGTAAGTCAACCAACCATCACTACCCTTTGGAACTTACCCCATCTGTTGGGACACTATAGGTGTGGGACATGTACCGCTTGTGACACCACCATTCAGACCAAAAGTTTTGAGCAGGGTGGACGCACATTTTACCTGAAACATCACACCAACTGCAATACGGCCTGTTTAATTTACATTATTCTGTGCCCATGTAAACAGATCTATGTAGGCCAGACTCAGCAAAAGGTAAAAGCGAGGATTTCATCCCATAGCAGCAGGATAAGATGCAAGGTGACAGGGGCACCTTTGGTGGACCACTGGCAAAAAAGTGGGCACTTAGTAAGCGATCTGAGGTGGCTGGTTGTTGAAAAAGTAACCCTTGGTAGGAGAGGGGGCAATGTAATGACTGTATTAAACACATGTGAAGCAAAATGGATGTCCCTTTTGGATACCATTAAAAATGGCCTTAATGAACAGGATAGTAGCTTGTCCCAACTGGCAGCACTTGGCTAATAGTGGGATATATAGATCTCTGCCCCTGCATGTTATAATGAGGCTGTAATGCATCAATCATATGTTTTGAGACAACAATACTCGGTTTCACTCTCGTGCCAGAGAAGTGCCCGAGTCTTTATGATTGGCCATTTTTGGCAGCGTTCTAATAGTGCACCCACTGTTAACAGATATGAAACTGATACCACGATTATGTCATTTGTCAGATATTCTGTGATGTTGTAACCTATCCGTTGGATACAATCCGTTTACAATCTCATGCTTTGAGAATTGCACGGGGAGTTCCGATGGACTTGTTAAGGTGACCCGATTCCGTCTGATCTAGAACTACATTGAGCTCTCAGATGGCCTTTCTTTAAAAAATGTGTTGCGTAATGAGTGACAGAAATACATTATAATCATGATGGTAATTGTGCCTGCTACAAATCGTTTACAACCTCATGCTTGAGAGTTGCACGACTACCGCTTACATAATGATCGATTCACACCATCCTTTCCCCAAACTCTACTCCGCATTGGCATTATGGTTGGACATATGGAGGCTTTTATTGTCATCTCCCCTTATTTTTGATTTGTCTTCATACTTCAAGAATTTCCAATAATTAATCTAGAATTGTTCAGTACCCATGCATGTGCTCGGGTCCTGTGGGCAAAAATATATGATTTGCTCGTACGGTGAAGTATGTCTTCACTCTCTATCATGATTTGGACACGTGACCCGACTTTCCAAAACTACGCGTAGTGTCAACGGCGTTCTGCCTTGGCGTTCGTCAACCCGCTGGATGGCGTTCTGAGATTGACTGATCGTAAGTTCCCTTCCACCTCTCCCTTTCTTTAAGTAGAAAGCACCGTCAGGCTAGCTATTTTTAGCCGATTTCCTCAACGAGTAACTGATCGGTTTCCCGTTTGTTTGTTCATCCCCTATACAGTGCTAATCGATTGACGTGATAAGCAGTTCCTACTCATCCGGCCCACGCCTTTAGGATCATGTAAGTAATCGTCCCCCTACATCTTGTGGTAAAGTTTGAACCACAGACCATAAAATAAATGAGCCTTGTAACAAGCAATACATTTCCTTTATTCTGTCTGCAGTGCCTCACTAAAGTGACCTTTGGGAACTAGGCGCCCTGTTTCCAACATCCTTAGCCCACAATAGTAAGTGCCTATACCGTACACAACAAAGGAGTCTTGCGATATTACTCAGCTGTGTACTTCATGATTTAGCATGTTGCCAATCCACTGATCAGTCTCATCATTTTCTGCCCACAGCGTGGCTTGTCTGAATTGATATCCCTTTTGCAATAATGTGTCATCGGTATACATGACCCTCTAGGACCGTGTGCAGGAAATCTGTAATTCCACAAAGCAGTTCGGTTTCTCTAGATGTCTCAGTCTCTTTTAAAGCAAGGGTGAGATCAACGTTCCTGTCTGCTTTCAGTTGATGTTTCATTTCGCAAAAACTTTGTAATTAGCCTAGCAACTATGATGATATATAATTCTCTCTGTATTAGATAGCTAGACAAACTTTCATTATAATGGAACTAACCATACCTTGTGTATGTTGTGAATCCCCTTGTTTTCCAAATGACCACTGGCTACTATACTCTGATACAATCTCAATTATCTGATGTAAGAGGTTTATCCTCTATGAACTGATTCTTTTAGCTATATATCTGTAAGGACTCTTTGGAACCAAAGTGTGTCTAATAATGGACTCCTTTTCTTATTCTAACTCCTCTGTAGTTGCGAATTTGCTTTCGCGGCGGCTCTCCACTACGACTGAGTGGTGTACCCGAGTTCCCATATCAGAGCCTTCTGGGGCCTGTTGACCATGGTAATTGTTATTAAAAGTAATTCTGACGCCGTATTTACGTCTCAAGTTAACTTGCAACATTAGCTGTAGCCCTTTGAAAGTCTGACCCTCTGTTTTTAAATTTTCAGATATCCTTGCCCCATCACCTCCTTCCCTGTTTTGTCCTGATGAAGACCCCACCTAAGGATCTAATCTGACCTATAATACAGGGGTCGAAACGTCGACGGCTTGTGTTGTTTATTTTGACATCCGGTTCAAGTCCCTGACTTTTCCATTGATAGGCTGTGACCGTAGAATGTCTTTCTAAGTTTTATTAATTTTGGCCACAAATTTCGGTTTGTTGCATCTGAAATGTTTGATACTGTTTTGTCATTACTTGATTGTTCTGACTAAATATGCCTATTTCTTTTTGTACTTCACATCTTTAAGCACCCCCCTTTCTTTTCCTTTCGCCCCTCTCCTTAGGGCCTCTTAATAGATCAATTATCATTAAGTATTTGTCACCAGTTTAGGTGCTCAGTGTTGTTAATAAATCACAATACTTCGCAAGTTTCATAAAAATGTGTACTTCAATTTTGAATTTTGTTTAAGTGCTAATACATCTAGTACAACACATCTTCCTTGCGGGGACCCCCTATCTATATGTACCACATAGCGCCCAGGTCCCCGTGACTGCATGGGTTAAACCCTTTTAGTGTAATGTCTTCTGAGCAGGTGCTGACCTGCGAGGTTTCTTTATTGAATTAAGTTCCAATAGACCATGGCGGAACAAGAATTATTATCATATACAGAGGAATATATCAATCAGCTGACCAAAGATTTGTCCACAACCTTTTTATCCACTTGTGTTCCAACTATTGATTTCTCCCTAAATGATAAGATATCCAGATTAGAGAGATTAGAGAAAAAATTAATCAGAACACGCTTGCATGGACACCTTTTTACAAGGTACCTCCAAGAAAATATCATACCGGTCGGTCTACAAATTAAGATAGAACCTGCTATTTTTGTAGACGTGCCAAAATTCAAAGAAGGGTTCAGTTACGTGGCCAATAATTGCTCCCGGCACTGGATGGTGCTGGGGGTAGAGACTGCTGCAGAACAAGTTGTCACTCTCAGCAAAGAAATTGCAGATCTAAAGGCAGAGATTCTGGGAGATAGTACCCTCACTAAAGCCAAAGAGGCCTTGGATACTCTGGAAGCCACGATCAAAGACTTTGATCTCACAGCCCAAACTAAGAAACTGGAGAAACTAGCCAGGGATTTGAGAAACTTTGACAAAAAGAGCGTATATCCATACCTGCAGCCTGACTATTACAAGCAAGACAATCAAGGCCGTTTCATCAACCGTAACCGCGGGGGTTATCGTGATAGACGAAACTTCACGACTTTCTCAGACTCCTCATAAAGCTCAGGCAGTGACAGCGAACCAGGACCTAGCACATCTTACAACAATCCTCCACAAGAGCCTGTTTACCAACAGTATCCTCCTCAATACCCACCTCATTTTTTAGAACAGGGCCGCTGCGGTCAATGGCGGCCCCCTCGAGGACGAGGCAATTGGACGAGAGGACAAGCCAGGGGACAACAACAGAATCCCGGAGGCTGGGAGGGCAACGGAGGAAAGTCCCAGAAACGGGTGACATTCTGTCCCGAAGCACATGGGGAGATATCAACCCGGAGGAACACTTACAGATGGTGAACCCTGATTCTTTGCCAGACAGAGTCCAAGGATTAGACAGATCACATTCCAGCCTGTCTGCAGCCAACCCTGTGATCAACATTTCCACCTATGACCTACAAGAAGAGGAAGAGAAAGTCCTAAGTAGAGGCCTTTCATTTGTCCCGACAGCACCAGTCAACAAATTCTTATTGAAGACGGAACTATATCGTTTCTTCAGGAAGATCAGACTCAAGTTCTTCTTCCGCAATCAAACTACTCGACAGCCTAGTTCCACTACTGGATTAAGGGAACCCTCTACTTTCTTCCTCCCCACCTACGCGATAAGCCACAAAATTTTGGCTTTTGAAGAGATTGTCACCTCTGCAGTAGATAAAGCACTGGACCTGCGGAAATTTTCCAAATACAATCTAAGCCAAGGGGAGAAAAGGGCCCTTACCGGACTTAGTACCAACAAGGAGGTTGTCATCAAACCCGCCGATAAGGGCGGGGCAATTGTTATACAAAACCTTGGCCAATACAAACAGGAAATATACAGGCAATTGACTGATGGAGTAAGCTATAGCAAACTCACGAGTGACCCTTCACGTGAGCTTGCGAATAATATCCTATCCATCACACAGAAAGGTCTGGAGTCTGGTTTTCTAAGCGAACAAGAATTCAGATTTCTGAATCAGAAATTTCCTAGGTTAGCGACGATATATACACTACCAAAAGTGCATAAAAACCTAGAATGCCCCCCTGGTCGGCCGATCGTCTCAGGCTGTGGGTCAATGCTTGAACCGTTGTGCAAGTATGTTGACTTCTTTTTGAAGCCTATTGCACTACAAACTAGAACTTACCTGCGAGACACTACTCAAACAATCAACCTCATAGATGAGAGACCATTTAATCCAGCAAGAGAACTTCTGGTAACGTGTGATATAGTGTTGCTGTATACCAGCATACCTCAAATGGACGCATTAGAAGTTATGCGACAAGCATTGGATAAAAGACCAGCCCCTGTTGTGGTGCCTACTGCTTTCATCATTCAACTGTTAAGCATTGCTATGACAAAAAAAAATTTCATTTTCCAGGATGAATTCTTCCTACAAACAAAGGGAGTGGCTATGGGGGCCACTTTTGCCCCGAATCTGGCAATCATCTTCATGGATCACTTTGAGCAACAATTTATCTTTGCCAGCAATAACCCATTCCAGATCAATCTTACTCTCTGGGTAAGATACATTGATGACGTCCTATGTATCTGGGATGGGAATAAATAACAGTTGTGTGTTTTCCATGCATGGTTGAATTCATGTAATCCAAACATTCAATTTACCCTGGAATCCAGTAATGTGAGCATCCCCTACTTAGACATCACCATATATACCAATGAGGATCGACTACAGACAACTTTGTATAGGAAGCCGACCGAGCGCAACTCCCTACTACAATATGGTAGCCACCATCCTAGGGGCCTAAAAGACAATTTAACAATTGGCCAATTCCTCAGGGTTAGAAGAAATTGCTCGACTAGAAGCAACTATATCCAAGAATCTGAGGTTTTGTGCGATCGCCTTATCACTCGTGGATACCCAGCTCGAATGGTCAAACGAGCGAGGAAACGTGTCTGGTACAACCCACGGGACATTCTCCTTAATCCAGAAACAAACAACAAAGGGGAGATGGACCGCATGGTCTGCGTTACCACCTTCTCGACCCGCAGCAATGAAATTAAGCAAATTATCAATAGGAACTGGCACCTTGTGGCAGAAGAAATCGAACACATGAACCCACCTCTTCATGCCTTTAAGAGGGTTAAGAATATACGAGACATGGTAGTCCATTCTTATCTGGAACCTGTAAGTCAACCAACCATCACTACCCTATGGAACTTACCCCATCTGTTGGGACACTATAGGTGTGGGACATGTACCGCTTGTGACACCACCATTCAGACCAAAAGTTTTGAGCAGGGTGGACGCACATTTTACCTGAAACATCACACCAACTGCAATACGGCCTGTGTAATTTACATTATTCTGTGCCCATGTAAACAGAGTGTGGCAGGGTATACTCAGACATGAGCCCCTTGCTCACTGCACCACCAGGATTCAAGCAAGCCGGGCCGACGATGGCTGAAATGCCAGAAACCGGTCCCCGGAAGCTTGTCTCCTTACCAGTGAAGAATTGGCTTGGTAGTTTGGTCTGCCCTGTTCCCATGAGGCACGGGGTCAGGCTAATTTGCATATAGCCAGGTTCTGAACTGGGGTGATGCAGTGAGCTAAAAAACGGTGATGGATTAAGCCCTGATCTCTTGACTGGGTAAGAGTGGTCTGCTTAATTCAGACACTCTGTTCATCACCACCCCCTTTTCTGTATCGTTTTTGGCCACTATAGGTGTGGCAGGGTATACTCAGACATGAGTCCCTTGCTCACTGCACCACCAGGATTCAAGCAAGCCGGGCCGACGATGGCTGAAATGCCAGAAACCGGTCCCCGGAAGCTTGTCTCCTTACCAGTGAAGAATTGGCTTGGTAGTTTAGTCTGCCCTGTTCCCATGAGGCACGGGGTCAGGCTAATTTGCATATAGCCAGGTTCTGAACTGGGGTGACGCAGTGAGCTAAAAAACGGTGATGGATTAAGCCCTGATATCTTGACTGGGTAAGAGTGGTCTGCTTAATTCAGACACTCTGTTCATCACCACCCCCTTTTCTGTATCGTTTTTGGCCACTATAGGTGTGGCAGGGTATACTCAGACATGAGTCCCTTGCTCACTGCACCACCAGGATTCAAGCAAGCCGGGCCGACGATGGCTGAAATGCCAGAAACCGGTCCCCGGAAGCTTGTCTCCTTACCAGTGAAGAATTGGCTTGGTAGTTTGGTCTGCCCTGTTCCCATGAGGCACGGGGACAGGCTAATTTGCATATAGCCAGGTTCTGAACTGGGGCGATGCAGTGAGCTAAAAAACGGTGATGGATTAAGCCCTGATCTCTTGACTGGGTAAGAGTGGTCGGCTTAATTCAGACACTCTGTTCATCACCACCCCCTTTTCTGTATCGTTTTTGGCCACTATAGGTGTGGCAGGGTATACTCAGACATGAGTCCCTTGCTCACTGCACCACCAGGATTCAAGCAAGCCGGGCCGACGATGGCTGAAATGCCAGAAACCGGTCCCCGGAAGCTTGTCTCCTTACCAGTGAAGAATTGGCTTGGTAGTTTGGTCTGCCCTGTTCCCATGAGGCACGGGGTCAGGCTAATTTGCATATAGCCAGGTTCTGAACTGGGGTGATGCAGTGAGCTAAAAAACGGTGATGGATTAAGCCCTGATCTCTTGACTGGGTAAGAGTGGTCTGCTTAATTCAGACACTCTGTTCATCACCACCCCCTTTTCTGTATCGTTTTTGGCCACTATAGGTGTGGCAGGGTATACTCAGACATCAGTCCCTTGCTCACTGCACCACCAGGATTCAAGCAAGCCGGGCCGACGATGGCTGAAATGCCAGAAACCGGTCCCCGGAAGCTTGTCTCCTTACCAGTGAAGAATTGGCTTGGTAGTTTGGTCTGCCCTGTTCCCATGAGGCACGGGGTCAGGCTAATTTGCATATAGCCAGGTTCTGAACTGGGGTGATGCAGTGAGCTAAAAAACGGTGATGGATTAAGCCCTGATCTCTTGACTGGGTAAGAGTGGTCTGCTTAATTCAGACACTCTGTTCATCACCACCCCCTTTTCTGTATCGTTTTTGGCCACTATAGGTGTGGCAGGGTATACTCAGACATGAGTCCCTTGCTCACTGCACCACCAGGATTCAAGCAAGCCGGGCCGACGATGGCTGAAATGCCAGAAACCGGTCCCCGGAAGCTTGTCTCCTTACCAGTGAAGAATTGGCTTAGTAGTTTGGTCTGCCCTGTTCCCATGAGGCACGGGGTCAGGCTAATTTGCATATAGCCAGGTTCTGAACTGGGGTGATGCAGTGAGCTAAAAAACGGTGATGGATTAAGCCCTGATCTCTTGACTGGGTAAGAGTGGTCTGCTTAATTCAGACACTCTGTTCATCACCACCCCCTTTTCTGTATCGTTTTTGGCCACTATAGGTGTGGCAGGGTATACTCAGACATGAGTCCCTTGCTCACTGCACCACCAGGATTCAAGCAAGCCGGGCCGACGATGGCTGAAATGCCAGAAACCGGTCCCCGGAAGCTTGTCTCCTTACCAGTGAAGAATTGGCTTGGTAGTTTGGTCTGCCCTGTTCCTATGAGGCACGGGGTCAGGCTAATTTGCATATAGCCAGGTTCTGAACTGGGGTGATGCAGTGAGCTAAAAAACGGTGATGGATTAAGCCCTGATCTCTTGACTGGGTAAGAGTGGTCTGCTTAATTCAGACACTCTGTTCATCACCACCCCCTTTTCTGTATCGTTTTTGGCCACTATAGGTGTGGCAGGGTATACTCAGACATGAGTCCCTTGCTCACTGCACCACCAGGATTCAAGCAAGCCGGGCCGACGATGGCTGAAATGCCAGAAACCGGTCCCCGGAAGCTTGTCTCCTTACCAGTGAAGAATTGGCTTGGTAGTTTGGTCTGCCCTGTTCCCATGAGGCACGGGGTCAGGCTAATTTGCATATAGCCAGGTTCTGAACTGGGGTGATGCAGTGAGCTAAAAAACGGTGATGGATTAAGCCCTGATCTCTTGACTGGGTAAGAGTGGTCTGCTTAATTCAGACACTCTGTTCATCACCACCCCCTTTTCTGTATCGTTTTTGGCCACTATAGGTGTGGCAGGGTATACTCAGACATGAGTCCCTTGCTCACTGCACCACCAGGATTCAAGCAAGCCGGGCCGACGATGGCTGAAATGCCAGAAACCGGTCCCCGAAACTTGTCTCCTTACCAGTGAAGAATTGGCTTGGTAGTTTGGTCTGCCCTGTTCCCATGAGGCACGGGGTCAGGCTAATTTTCATATAGCCAGGTTCTGAACTGGGGTGATGCAGTGAGCTAAAAAACGGTGATGGATTAAGCCCTGATCTCTTGACTGGGTAAGAGTGGTCTGCTTAATTCAGACACTCTGTTCATCACCACCCCCTTTTCTGTATCGTTTTTGGCCACTATAGGTGTGGCAGGGTATACTCAGACATGAGTCCCTTGCTCACTGCACCACCAGGATTCAAGCAAGCCGGGCCGACGATGGCTGAAATGCCAGAAACCGGTCCCCGGAAGCTTGTCTCCTTACCAGCGAAGAATTGGCTTGGTAGTTTGGTCTGCCCTGTTCCCATGAGGCACGGGGTCAGGCTAATTTGCATATAGCCAGGTTCTGAACTGGGGTGATGCAGTGAGCTAAAAAAGGTGATGGATTAAGCCCTGATCTCTTGACTGGGTAAGAGTGGTCTGCTTAATTCAGACACTCTGTTCATCACCACCCCCTTTTCTGTATCGTTTTTGGCCACTATAGGTGAGGCAGGGTATACTCAGACATGAGTCCCTTGCTCACTGCACCACCAGGATTCAAGCAAGCCGGGCCGACGATGGCTGAAATGCCAGAAACCGGTCCCCGGAAGCTTGTCTCCTTACCAGTGAAGAATTGGCTTGGTAGTTTGGTCTGCCCTGTTCCCATGAGGCACGGGGTCAGGCTAATTTGCATATAGCCAGGTCCTGAACTGGGGTGATGCAGTGAGCTAAAAAACGGTGATGGATTAAGCCCTGATCTCTTGACTGGGTAAGAGTGGTCTGCTTAATTCAGACACTCTGTTCATCACCACCCCCTTTTCTGTATCGTTTTTGGCCACTATAGGTGTGGCAGGGTATACTCAGACATGAGTCCCTTGCTCACTGCACCACCAGGATTCAAGCAAGCCGGGCCGACGATGGCTGAAATGCCAGAAACCGGTCCCCGGAAGCTTGTCTCCTTACCAGTGAAGAATTGGCTTGGTAGTTTGGTCTGCCCTGTTCCCATGAGGCACGGGGTCAGGCTAATTTGCATATAGCCAGGTTCTGAACTGGGGTGATGCAGTGAGCTAAAAAACGGTGATGGATTAAGCCCTGATCTCTTGACTGGGTAAGAGTGGTCTGCTTAATTCAGACACTCTGTTCATCACCACCCCCTTTTCTGTATCGTTTTTGGCCACTATAGGTGTGGCAGGGTATACTCAGACATGAGTCCCTTGCTTACTGCACCACCAGGATTCAAGCAAGCCGGGCCGACGATGGCTGAAATGCCAGAAACCGGTCCCCGGAAGCTTGTCTCCTTACCAGTGAAGAATTGGCTTGGTAGTTTGGTCTGCCCTTTTCCCATGAGGCACGGGGTCAGGCTAATTTGCACATAGCCAGGTTCTGAACTGGGGTGATGCAGTGAGCTAAAAAACGGTGATGGATTAAGCCCTGATCTCTTGACTGGGTAAGAGTGGTCCGCTTAATTCAGACACTCTGTTCATCACCACCCCCTTTTCTGTATCGTTTTTGGCCACTATAGGTGTGGCAGGGTATACTCAGACATGAGTCCCTTGCTCACTGCACCACCAGGATTCAAGCAAGCCGGGCCGACGATGGCTGAAATGCCAGAAACCGGTCCCTGGAAGCTTGTCTCCTTACCAGTGAAGAATTGGCTTGGTAGTTTGGTCTGCCCTGTTCCCATGAGGCACGGGGTCAGGCTAATTTGCATATAGCCAGGTTCTGAACTGGGGTGATGCAGTGAGCTAAAAAACGGTGATGGATTAAGCCCTGATCTCTTGACTGGGTAAGAGTGGTCTGCTTCATTCAGACACTCTGTTCATCACCACCCCCTTTTCTGTATCGTTTTTGGCCACTATAGGTGTGGCAGGGTATACTCAGACATGAGTCCCTTGCTCACTGCACCACCAGGATTCAAGCAAGCCGGGCCGACGATGGCTGAAATGCCAGAAACCGGTCCCCGGAAGCTTGTCTCCTTACCAGTGAAGAATTGGATTGGTAGTTTGGTCTGCCCTGTTCCCATGAGGCACGGGGTCAGGCTAATTTGCATATAGCCAGGTTCTGAACTGGGGTGATGCAGTGAGCTAAAAAACTGTGATGGATTAAGCCCTGATCTCTTGACTGGGTAAGAGTGGTCTGCTTAATTCAGACACTCTGTTCATCACCACCCCCTTTTCTGTATCGTTTTTGGCCACTATAGGTGTGGCAGGGTATACTCAGACATGAGTCCCTTGCTCACTGCACCACCAGGATTCAAGCAAGCCGGGCCGACGATGGCTGAAATGCCAGAAACCGGTCCCCGGAAGCTTGTCTCCTTACCAGTGAAGAATTGGCTTGGTAGTTTGGTCTGCCCTTTTCCCATGAGGCACGGGGTCAGGCTAATTTGCATATAGCCAGGTTCTGAACTGGGGTGATGCAGTGAGCTAAAAAACGGTGATGGATTAAGCCCTGATCTCTTGACTGGGTAAGAGTGGTCTGCTTAATTCAGACACTCTGTTCATCACCACCCCCTTTTCTGTATCGTTTTTGGCCACTATAGGTGTGGCAGGGTATACTCAGACATGAGTCCCTTGCTCACTGCACCACCAGGATTCAAGCAAGCCGGGCCGACGATGGCTGAAATGCCAGAAACCGGTCCCCGGAAGCTTGTCTCCTTACCAGTGAAGAATTGGCTTGGTAGTTTGGTCTGCCCTGTTCCCATGAGGCACGGGGTCAGGCTAATTTGCATATAGCCAGGTTCTGAACTGGGGTGATGCAGTGAGCTAAAAAAGGTGATGGATTAAGCCCTGATCTCTTGACTGGGTAAGAGTGGTCTGCTTAATTCAGACACTCTGTTCATCACCACCCCCTTTTCTGTATCGTTTTTGGCCACTATAGGTGAGGCAGGGTATACTCAGACATGAGTCCCTTGCTCACTGCACCACCAGGATTCAAGCAAGCCGGGCCGACGATGGCTGAAATGCCAGAAACCGGTCCCCGGAAGCTTGTCTCCTTACCAGTGAAGAATTGGCTTGGTAGTTTGGTCTGCCCTGTTCCCATGAGGCACGGGGTCAGGCTAATTTGCATATAGCCAGGTCCTGAACTGGGGTGATGCAGTGAGCTAAAAAACGGTGATGGATTAAGCCCTGATCTCTTGACTGGGTAAGAGTGGTCTGCTTAATTCAGACACTCTGTTCATCACCACCCCCTTTTCTGTATCGTTTTTGGCCACTATAGGGGTGGCAGGGTATACTCAGACATGAGTCCCTTGCTCACTGCACCACCAGGATTCAAGCAAGCCGGGCCGACGATGGCTGAAATGCCAGAAACCGGTCCCCGGAAGCTTGTCTCCTTACCAGTGAAGAATTCGCTTGGTAGTTTGGTCTGCCCTGTTCCCATGAGGCACGGGGTCAGGCTAATTTGCATATAGCCAGGTTCTGAACTGGGGTGATGCAGTGAGCTAAAAAACGGTGATGGATTAAGCCCTGATCTCTTGACTGGGTAAGAGTGGTCTGCTTAATTCAGACACTCTGTTCATCACCACCCCCTTTTCTGTATCGTTTTTGGCCACTATAGGTGTGGCAGGGTATACTCAGACATGAGTCCCTTGCTCACTGCACCACCAGGATTCAAGCAAGCCGGGCCGACGATGGCTGAAATGCCAGAAACCGGTCCCCGGAAGCTTGTCTCCTTACCAGTGAAGAATTGGCTTGGTAGTTTGGTCTGCCCTTTTCCCATGAGGCACGGGGTCAGGCTAATTTGCATATAGCCAGGTTCTGAACTGGGGTGATGCAGTGAGCTAAAAAACGGTGATGGATTAAGCCCTGATCTCTTGACTGGGTAAGAGTAGTCCGCTTAATTCAGACACTCTGTTCATCACCACCCCCTTTTCTGTATCGTTTTTGGCCACTATAGGTGTGGCAGGGTATACTCAGACATGAGTCCCTTGCTCACTGCACCACCAGGATTCAAGCAAGCCGGGCCGACGATGGCTGAAATGCCAGAAACCGGTCCCCGGAAGCTTGTCTCCTTACCAGTGAAGAATTGGCTTGGTAGTTTGGTCTGCCCTGTTCCCATGAGGCACGGGGTCAGGCTAATTTGCATATAGCCAGGTTCTGAACTGGGGTGATGCAGTGAGCTAAAAAACGGTGATGGATTAAGCCCTGATCTCTTGACTGGGTAAGAGTGGTCTGCTTCATTCAGACACTCTGTTCATCACCACCCCCTTTTCTGTATCGTTTTTGGCCACTATAGGTGTGGCAGGGTATACTCAGACATGAGTCCCTTGCTCACTGCACCACCAGGATTCAAGCAAGCCGGGCCGACGATGGCTGAAATGCCAGAAACCGGTCCCCGGAAGCTTGTCTCCTTACCAGTGAAGAATTGGATTGGTAGTTTGGTCTGCCCTGTTCCCATGAGGCACGGGGTCAGGCTAATTTGCATATAGCCAGGTTCTGAACTGGGGTGATGCAGTGAGCTAAAAAACTGTGATGGATTAAGCCCTGATCTCTTGACTGGGTAAGAGTGGTCTGCTTAATTCAGACACTCTGTTCATCACCACCCCCTTTTCTGTATCGTTTTTGGCCACTATAGGTGTGGCAGGGTATACTCAGACATGAGTCCCTTGCTCACTGCACCACCAGGATTCAAGCAAGCCGGGCCGACGATGGCTGAAATGCCAGAAACCGGTCCCCGGAAGCTTGTCTCCTTACCAGTGAAGAATTGGCTTGGTAGTTTGGTCTGCCCTTTTCCCATGAGGCACGGGGTCAGGCTAATTTGCATATAGCCAGGTTCTGAACTGGGGTGATGCAGTGAGCTAAAAAACGGTGATGGATTAAGCCCTGATCTCTTGACTGGGTAAGAGTGGTCTGCTTAATTCAGACACTCTGTTCATCACCACCCCCTTTTCTGTATCGTTTTTGGCCACTATAGGTGTGGCAGGGTATACTCAGACATGAGTCCCTTGCTCACTGCACCACCAGGATTCAAGCAAGCCGGGCCGACGATGGCTGCAATGCCAGAAACCGGTCCCCGGAAGCTTGTCTCCTTACCAGTGAAGAATTCGCTTGGTAGTTTGGTCTGCCCTGTTCCCATGAGGCACGGGGTCAGGCTAATTTGCATATAGCCAGGTTCTGAACTGGGGTGATGCAGTGAGCTAAAAAACGGTGATGGATTAAGCCCTGATCTCTTGACTGGGTAAGAGTGGTCTGCTTCATTCAGACACTCTGTTCATCACCACCCCCTTTTCTGTATCGTTTTTGGCCACTATAGGTGTGGCAGGGTATACTCAGACATGAGTCCCTTGCTCACTGCACCACCAGGATTCCGGCAAGCCGGGCCGACGATGGCTGAAATGCCGGAAACCGGTCCCCGGAAGCTTGTCTCCTTACCAGTGAAGAATTGGCTTGGTAGTTTGGTCTGCCCTTTTCCCATGAGGCACGGGGTCAGGCTAATTTGCATATAGCCAGGTTCTGAACTGGGGTGATGCAGTGAGCTAAAAAACGGTGATGGATTAAGCCCTGATCTCTTGACTGGGTAAGAGTGGTCCGCTTAATTCAGACACTCTGTTCATCACCACCCCCTTTTCTGTATCGTTTTTGGCCACTATAGGTGTGGCAGGGTATACTCAGACATGAGTCCCTTGCTCACTGCACCACCAGGATTCAAGCAAGCCGGGCCGACGATGGCTGAAATGCCAGAAACCGGTCCCCGGAAGCTTGTCTCCTTACCAGTGAAGAATTGGCTTGGTAGTTTGGTCTGCCCTGTTCCCATGAGGCACGGGGTCAGGCTAATTTGCATATAGCCAGGTTCTGAACTGGGGTGATGCAGTGAGCTAAAAAACGGTGATGGATTAAGCCCTGATCTCTTGACTGGGTAAGAGTGGTCTGCTTCATTCAGACACTCTGTTCATCACCACCCCCTTTTCTGTATCGTTTTTGGCCACTATAGGTGTGGCAGGGTATACTCAGACATGAGTCCCTTGCTCACTGCACCACCAGGATTCAAGCAAGCCGGGCCGACGATGGCTGAAATGCCAGAAACCGGTCCCCGGAAGCTTGTCTCCTTACCAGTGAAGAATTGGATTGGTAGTTTGGTCTGCCCTGTTCCCATGAGGCACGGGGTCAGGCTAATTTGCATATAGCCAGGTTCTGAACTGGGGTGATGCAGTGAGCTAAAAAACTGTGATGGATTAAGCCCTGATCTCTTGACTGGGTAAGAGTGGTCTGCTTAATTCAGACACTCTGTTCATCACCACCCCCTTTTCTGTATCGTTTTTGGCCACTATAGGTGTGGCAGGGTATACTCAGACATGAGTCCCTTGCTCACTGCACCACCAGGATTCAAGCAAGCCGGGCCGACGATGGCTGAAATGCCAGAAACCGGTCCCCGGAAGCTTGTCTCCTTACCAGTGAAGAATTGGCTTGGTAGTTTGGTCTGCCCTTTTCCCATGAGGCACGGGGTCAGGCTAATTTGCATATAGCCAGGTTCTGAACTGGGGTGATGCAGTGAGCTAAAAAACGGTGATGGATTAAGCCCTGATCTCTTGACTGGGTAAGAGTGGTCTGCTTAATTCAGACACTCTGTTCATCACCACCCCCTTTTCTGTATCGTTTTTGGCCACTATAGGTGTGGCAGGGTATACTCAGACATGAGTCCCTTGCTCACTGCACCACCAGGATTCAAGCAAGCCGGGCCGACGATGGCTGCAATGCCAGAAACCGGTCCCCGGAAGCTTGTCTCCTTACCAGTGAAGAATTCGCTTGGTAGTTTGGTCTGCCCTGTTCCCATGAGGCACGGGGTCAGGCTAATTTGCATATAGCCAGGTTCTGAACTGGGGTGATGCAGTGAGCTAAAAAACGGTGATGGATTAAGCCCTGATCTCTTGACTGGGTAAGAGTGGTCTGCTTCATTCAGACACTCTGTTCATCACCACCCCCTTTTCTGTATCGTTTTTGGCCACTATAGGTGTGGCAGGGTATACTCAGACATGAGTCCCTTGCTCACTGCACCACCAGGATTCCGGCAAGCCGGGCCGACGATGGCTGAAATGCCGGAAACCGGTCCCCGGAAGCTTGTCTCCTTACCAGTGAAGAATTGGCTTGGTAGTTTGGTCTGCCCTGTTCCCATGAGGCACGGGGTCAGGCTAATTTGCATAAAGCCAGGTTCTGAACTGGGGTGATGCAGTGAGCTAAAAAACGGTGATGGATTAAGCCCTGATCTCTTGACTGGGTAAGAGTGGTCTGCTTAATTCAGACACTCTGTTTATCACCACCCCCTTTTCTGTATCGTTTTTGGCCACTATAGGGGTGGCAGGGTATACTCAGACATGAGTCCCTTGCTCACTGCACCACCAGGATTCAAGCAAGCCGGGCCGACGATGGCTGAAATGCCAGAAACCGGTTCCCGGAAGCTTGTCTCCTTACCAGTGAAGAATTGGCTTGGGAGTTTGGTCTGCCCTGTTCCCATGAGGCACGGGGTCAGGCTAATTTGCATATAGCCAGGTTCTGAACTGGGGTGATGCAGTGAGCTAAAAAACGGTGATGGATTAAGCCCTGATCTCTTGACTGGGTAAGAGTGGTCTGCTTAATTCAGACACTCTGTTCATCACCACCCCCTTTTCTGTATCGTTTTTGGCCACTATAGGTGTGGCAGGGTATACTCAGACATGAGTCCCTTGCTCACTGCACCACCAGGATTCAAGCAAGCCGGGCCGACGATGGCTGAAATGCCAGAAACCGGTCCCCGGAAGCTTGTCTCCTTACCAGTGAAGAATTGGCTTGGTAGTTTGGTCTGCCCTGTTCCCATGAGGCACGGGGTCAGGCTAATTTGCATATAGCCAGGTTCTGAACTGGGGTGATGCAGTGAGCTAAAAAACGGTGATGGATTAAGCCCTGATCTCTTGACTGGGTAAGAGTGGTCTGCTTAATTCAGACACTCTGTTCATCACCACCCCCTTTTCTGTATCGTTTTTGGCCACTATAGGTGTGGCAGGGTATACTCAGACATGAGTCCCTTGCTCACTGCACCACCAGGATTCAAGCAAGCCGGGCCGACGATGGCTGAAATGCCAGAAACCGGTCTCCGGAAGCTTGTCTCCTTACCAGTGAAGAATTGGCTTGGTAGTTTGGTCTGCCCTGTTCCCATGAGGCACGGGGTCAGGCTAATTTGCATATAGCCAGGTTCTGAACTGGGGTGATGCAGTGAGCTAAAAAACGGTGATGGATTAAGCCCTGATCTCTTGACTGGGTAAGAGTGGTCTGCTTAATTCAGACACTCTGTTCATCACCACCCCCTTTTCTGTATCGTTTTTGGCCACTATAGGTGTGGCAGGGTATACTCAGACATGAGTCCCTTGCTCACTGCACCACCAGGATTCAAGCAAGCCGGGCCGACGATGGCTGAAATGCCAGAAACCGGTCCCCGGAAGCTTGTCTCCTTACCAGTGAAGAATTGGCTTGGTAGTTTGGTCTGCCCTGTTCCCATGAGGCACAGGGTCAGGCTAATTTGCATATAGCCAGGTTCTGAACTGGGGTGATGCAGTGAGCTAAAAAACGGTGATGGATTTAGCCCTGATCTCTTGACTGGGTAAGAGTGGTCTGCTTAATTCAGACACTCTGTTCATCACCACCCCCTTTTCTGTATCGTTTTTGGCCACTATAGGTGTGGCAGGGTATACTCAGACATGAGTCCCTTGCTCACTACACCACCAGGATTCAAGCAAGCCGGGCCGACGATGGCTGAAATGCCAGAAACCAGTCCCCGGAAGCTTGTCTCCTTACCAGTGAAGAATTGGCTTGGTAATTTGGTCTGCCCTGTTCCCATGAGGCACGGGGTCAGGCTAATTTGCATATAGCCAGGTTCTGAACTGGGGTGTTGCAGTGAGCTAAAAAACGGTGATGGATTAAGCCCTGATCTCTTGACTGGGTAAGAGTGGTCTGCTTAATTCAGACACTCTGTTCATCACCACCCCCTTTATTGTATCGTTTTTGGCCACTATAGGTGTGGCAGGGTATACTCAGACATGAGTCCCTTGCTCACTGCACCACCAGGATTCAAGCAAGCCGGGCCGACGATGGCTGAAATGCCAGAAACCGGTCCCCGGAAGCTTGTCTCCTTACCAGTGAAGAATTGGCTTGGTAGTTTGGTCTGCCCTGTTCCCATGAGGCACGGGGTCAGGCTAATTTGCATATAGCCAGGTTCTGAACTGGGGTGATGCAGTGAGCTAAAAAACGGTGATGGATTAAGCCCTGATCTCTTGACTGGGTAAGAGTGGTCTGCTTAATTCAGACACTCTGTTCATCACCACCCCCTTTTCTGTATCATGTAAACAGATCTATGTAGGCCAGACTCAGCAAAAGGTAAAAGCGAGGATTTCATCCCATAGCAGCAGGATAAGATGCAAGGTGACAGGGGCACCTTTGGTGGACCACTGGCAAAAAAGTGGGCACTTAGTAAGCGATCTGAGGTGGCTGGTTGTTGAAAAAGTAACCCTTGGTAGGAGAGGGGGCAATGTAATGACTGTATTAAACACACGTGAAACAAAATGGATGTCCCTTTTGGATACCATTAAAAATGGCCTTAATGAACAGGATAGTAGCTTGTCCCAACTGGCAGCACTTGGCTAATAGTGAGATATATAGATCTCTGCCCCTGCATGTTATAATGAGGCTGTAATGCATCAATCATATGTTTTGAGACAACAATACTCGGTTTCACTCTCGTGCCAGAGAAGTGCCCGAGTCTTTATGATTGGCCATTTTTGGCAGCGTTCTAATAGTGCACCCACTGTTAACAGATATGAAACTAATACCACGATTATGTCATTTGTCAGATATTCTGTGATGTTGTAACCTATCCGTTGGATACAATCCGTTTACAATCTCATGTTTTGAGAATTGCACGGGGAGTTCCGATGGATTTGTTAAGGTGACCCGATTCCGTCTGATCTAGAACTACATTGAGCTCTCAGATGGCCTTTCTTTAAAAAATGTGTTGCGTAATGAGTGACAGAAATACATTATAATCATGATGGTAATGTGCCTGCTACAAATCGTTTACAACCTCATGCTTGAGAGTTGCACGATTACCGCTTACATAATGATCGATTCACACCATCCTTTCCCCAAACTCTACTCCGCATTGGCATTATGGTTGGACATATGGAGGCTTTTATTGTCATCTCCCCTTATTTTTGATTTGTCTTCCTACTTCAAGAATTTCCAATAATTAATCTAGAATTGTTCAGTACCCATGCATGTACTCGGGTCCTGTGGGCAAAAATATACGATTTGCTCGTACGGTGAAGTATGTCTTCACTCTCTATCATGATTTGGACACGTGACCCGACTTTCCAAAACTACGCGTAGTGTCAACGGCGTTCTGCCTTGGCGTTCGTCAACCCGCTGGATGGCGTTCTGAGATTGACTGATCGTAAGTTCCCTTCCACCTCTCCCTTTCTTTAAGTAGAAAGCACCGTCAGGCTAGCTATTTTTAGCCGATTTCCTCAACGAGTAACGGATCGGTTTCCCGTTTGTTTGTTCATCCCCTATACAGTGCTAATCGATTGACGTGATAAGCAGTTCCTACTCATCCGGCCCACGCCTTTAGGATCATGTAAGTAATCGTCCCCCTACTTCTCGTGGTAAAGTTTGAACCACAGACCATAAGATAAATGAGCCTTGTAACAAGCAATACATTTCCTTTATTCTGTCTGCAGTGCCTCACTAAAATGACCTTTGGGAACTAGGCGCCCTGTTTCCAACATCCTTAGCCCACAATAGTAAGTGCCTATACCGTACACAACAAAGGAGTGTTGCGATATTACTCAGCTGTGTACTTCATGATTTAGCATGTTGCCAATCCACTGATCAGTCTCATCATTTTCTGCCCACAGCGTGGCTTGTCTGAAGTGATATCCCTTTTGCAATTATGTGTCATCGGTATACATGACCCTCGAGGACCGTGTGCAGGAAATCTGTAATTCCACAAAGCAGTTCGGTTTCTCTAGATGTCTCAGTGTCTTTTAAAGAAAAGGGGGGGATCAACGTTCATGTCTGCTTTCAGTTGATGTTTCATTGCGCAAAAACTTTGTAATTAGCCTAGCAACCATGATGATATATAATTCTCTCTGTATTAGATCGCTAGACAAACTTTCATTATAATGGAAGTAACCATACCTTGTGTATGTTGTGAATCCCCTTGTTTTCCAAATGACCACTGGCTACTATACTCTGATACAATCTCAATTATCTGATGTAAGAGGTTTATCCTCTATGAACTGATTCATTTAGCTATATATCTGTAAGGACTCTTTGGAACCAAAGTGTGTCTAATAATGGACTCCTTTTCTTATTCTAACTCCTCTGTAGTTGGGAATTTGCTTTCGCGGCGGCTCTCCACTACGACTGAGTGGTGTACCCGAGTTCCCATATCAGAGCCTTCTGGGGCCTGTTGACCATGGTAATTGTTATTAAAAGTAATTCTGACGCCGTATTTACGACGTCTCAAGTTAACTTGCAACATTAGCTGTAGCCCTTTGAAAGTCTGACCCTCTGTTTTTAAATTTTCAGATATCCTTGCCCCATCACCTCCTTCCCTGTTTTGTCCTGATGAAGACCCCACCTAAGGACCTAATCTGACCTATAATACAGGGGTCGAAACGTCGACCGCTTGTGTTGTTTATTTTGACATCCGGTTCAAGTCCCTGACTTTTCCATTGATAGGCTGTGACCGTAGAATGTCTTTCTAAGTTTTATTAATTTTGGCCACAAATTGTTACTGTTTTGTCATTACTTGATTGTTCTGACTAAATATGCCTATTTCTTTTTGTACTTCACATCTTTAAGCACCCCCCTTTCTTTTCCTTTCTCCCCTCTCCTTGGGGCCTCTTAATAGATCAATTATCATTAAGTATTTGTCACCAGTTTAGGTGCTCAGTGTTGTTAATAAATCACAATACTTTGCAAGTTTCATAAAAATGTGTACTTCAATTTTGAATTTTGTTTAAGTGCTAATACATCTAGTACAACACATCTTCCTTGTGGGGACCCCCTATCTATATGTACCACATAGCGCCCAGGTCCCCGTGACTGCATGGGTTAAACCCTTTTAGTGTAATGTGAGAAATACAGATCACACCTTAGGTCAGACAATAGGGGTCAGGTGGCAGCTGGGATACTGGTAGGAAAGCCTTTTTGATTTTAGGCAGGAAAATGACAACTTTCTAAAAGTGTCATTTCCAAAATAGTAATATAAATTCTGACTTGACTATTAAGCTGGATATTAAATTACTATTAAAATAAGTCTTTGAACCATTTTCAAACTTGGCCCAAACTGCATTTAGCACTTATTAAGGGTAATAGTGTATAACAGTGTTAACCTATGGGAGTGACAGCCTTTTCACAGTGCCACTGTGCAACACGACTTTGGAGGTTCATACCACCAGGACATGCAAGACATTGAATATACATATCTTAATTTTTACATGCCATTCACCTTTCCATTCTGTTCATTGGCTCTTTCCTTTTCTATACATTGGTTCTTTCCATTTCCTTTTTCTTTTCGTTGCCTCTTTCATTTCCTTTTTAGCACCTTTCCATTCTATTCATTGGCTCTTTCCTCACATTTCTGTTCTCTCTGTCATTCGTCCTTCTGTCTAGAGGTGTGTGAAATTTGCATAGCTTGCTTTCAAGTAATTGCTACAAAATTACGCAAAATGCAAGTACATCATATTCCTCTATATTTTAATTCAAAACTCATACCTTTAGCAATTTTAGGTGCGAAGATACATTTTTTGCTACTGTTCTACTTCTATTCCCTTTTTTCACCCTACAATGTTTTTCACCCTCGCTTCAATATTTCCTGCTCCCTCTTTTATTCCTCTGCTCCTTCCCTTTTTTATGTGTCACCTGTGCACATTCTCTTTTTACTCCTGCTCCTTTTATCTCTTCTGGTGCCCGAGATAATATTTCTCACTTCTGTCTTTCAGCTCTTTCCCTCTTCATCTATTGTCATAGCTCCCTCCCCACTGTTCTCTTCCTTGTTTTCTCTTTCCTGTTCCCCTCCTCTATCCTCAGATCCTTTTCCCTTTTGCTTCCCGACAAGCATGTTTCCTCTTCTATTCTATTCTATTCTATTTGAGCAAGCATTTCTGGCCCGCGACACCATGGCCATGCCACTGTGCCCATGCACTTTCCATCCCTTCTCCAATGCCCCAGGCACAGTGGGCTGCGTGATCCCATCTGCCCAGAGCCCGCCTTTTCCTACCATCCCTCCGCAGGTCAACTGCACTCCTTTCCCCTAATCAGAGCACTCAAGCCACTCTTGTCCAAGAAACCCTATTTACCAACATAAGTGCTAAGACAAATTGTGGGGATGAATTCCATAGATGTATTAATGCAAGTGTTTCAGGTGTCCGCTCACCGGTATTGTTAGTCACATGCGATACAATATTATGAGAATGCAACATTTATTAAAAATTGTTATTGTCTTCCGTTTGAACCACTTGCTGTGAGTGTCTTTGCCTTCAGTTGTCTTTTTGGTTAGCACTCCTACAGATTCTAGGCTGAACTCGCTAACCATCAGATATGATAGCCCACCCCGTGGACCAATTTCCCACAGCACAGAAAGGAACAGGGGTGGGCCTCACGTGTTGCCACCCAAACCACATGTCAGCAGGTAAGTGAAACGAGAGATGCCCAGGGGTCTCCCTGTGTAAGTGACTCTGTGAGGCCACTGCACCTCATCCACATTAGGCAGGTAGTTCTAATTGTGGAATGCCCCAACTGAGTAAATCAGCCATGCTTATCTGAAATACCGCCTTAAACACCAGTCAAGCTAATACGCCTCCACTCCCTTCTGCGGTGAAGCAACAGCCAACCTTCTCATAGGGCTACCTGCACACTGCCTCCTTGTGATGGGAGGACTCTTCCATAAAGCACCCTCCTTGAGGAGCCGTGCCCAGGGGGTGAACCTGCCTTAGCTGTTGCTGTTAGGGAAATAATTATTATTGGGGGACATCTATGCTCTGCTCCAGAAGAAGTTTGTGTCGTCTCTACTGGATGAGTAGTCAGCAGTATGAGGAATATTTCCAGCCTCTAGTTTCTTTCCAATCTTGCATGTAGATCCTCGGAGCTCCTGCCACATTCTTGCTCTGCTCACTGCTTCTTTGTGTCTGCCCTTGGTACTGGACAGACTCTTTTTCCAAGGGAGCCTCCCTCCCTGATCCCTTACCCCCGCACTATGATGGTGCTAGGTCTCAGTCATCTGCAGCTTCCCTGGATGTTCCTCCAGGTCCATGGCACCCCTCTGCAGCCTGGCTCACCATACTTCACCACCTGTGCCTCATCGCCTCTTCGCTGGAGGACTACTGCGGTTTCTGTGGGTGATCTCTAATGGGGTGCTTGCTACTGCTGGTGTTCCTCAGCATGCTGTGGGCTGTGGTGCATTTGCTCATGGTCGTCACAGATGGTGGCACGACTCAGGTGTCCCACCACTGCTTCATCAATCCGGTACTTTTTGTTCCTCCATCGGGAGCTTCCTTTAAGGATGCAGAAAATCCTCAGTGGTCTTCCCAGGCAGTTGCCAGACCATCACTCCGGTACCCTTGGACTTTAAGCTGCAATGGTTTGAAGGGCAAGACCTTGAGTGTAGGGTGACCAACCGACCGTAAATTTCACGGACAGTCCGTAATTTTCACCTCTTGTCCGTTGTCCGTCATAACATCTTTAACGGACGCCATTTGTCCGTAATATTGATGATTTTAGATTGTGCTTTCCAAGCATTGTTAGTGTGTTCTTCACTCTCCGATACATAGGTTTGGCTTGAAAGCCATAAGCCAATCCTAGTGCTAGCTGCTCGACGGTTCTCATTGGCCCTGATGCTTCAGGGCCAATGAGAACAGCTTTAGGGTGCCCAGCCTTAGCCTGCTTTAGGATCTGCAGGGCACACTTAGGGTCTTTCGATTCGTGTTCACGCTACAGGGTCCGACTCCTGCATTTTGGGGGCAACTGTGCAGCAGACTCACAGACCTTGAAGAACTGGAATACAAAGTCAGCCACAGTCTTTATTACCCCCTGCAAACAACTTATCGAACTCTCAGTAAAGTTGCAAAAAAGTGCTTTTCATGAGTCTTTATTTTCCGTGTGCGTGCATTTATTGTCTGTTTAGTTTACTCCATGCTCCCCCTGGCGTACTCGTTCCTAATCACTCTCCACCTTTCAAGGGCCTCGTGACAGCATATTTTTAGCTCCCAGCTCCTCTAATGGGCAGCATCACGTTAAATATGGACTTATCTTTTTCTCTCGACAACTGGAAAGAAACGGTGAGCAGAGGAGGTGGTGAGGAAAAGTTGTTAAATCAGAAAAATTATGAATCTGGAGGTTCACAGAATGTGTTGTTTTCCTCATTTCGGTTGCCGGGCCTCATGCTCCTTAGAGGTACAACAATGCCAGACGGGATAGTGTGAACCTAAAAAGCATGCTTAGATTTTTTTTTTTTTACAGACAATCGAGCGTAGATTGCCTGACATGGCGATACTTGTGGCCTGGAAGTCTGTCATACCTCTTAAGTGGTTCCACCATGTCACTAACTTGGTGACTGCACTTTGTATACTGTGATGGTTAACCCAATACTAGTAGTGTTAAAATCATACATTAAAATTACACAACACAAAGCACTGTTGGATATAAAGCCAGGGCAATGTCTAAAATGCCAGGACATTGGCAGTGTCCCTCAGGGCGTGTGGTTACTCAGCACTTCGCACAGGAGTGAATTTGAAGGCATGTTTTTCTTTAAATGTGGAAGTGTCATTTTGTGGAGTAGCAGGTGAGTGTTTCGTTCTCCTCCATAATTACTGTTCATGAGCAAAAAACCTACACATAGGATTTTGAAGGCATTTTACATTCATGTGGTTCCTCACCTCACCCTGAGACCCTCATTACGAGTTGCCATTTCTTTTGGGAGGTTATATCATTGCAGATATTTACTACATTTCTACAAACAATTTGTATTTTTGCTTTTTTGTATTTAGTTTATTTACTATGCATAACGTGTTCAAGGCAAGTAGGAATAAACATGCTGGAATAACATTAAAATAAATGTACAAAAATCCGAAAATATCATCATGAATGTGCAAATAAAACAATAGAACTCTCTTTGCTTAATGTAGACTTGGCAGTCATAAACATTATAGGGTTTATGTTGGCAGTGATGATGCCAAGTCAGGTAGATTGGGGCACTGGCCTAGCAGATTGTTTACCGGCCATTCCTACTGTTTCGCTAGTACTGGACATCTCTCCATCTGCTGAGTCTCCAGTCCATGACATTACTAATACAAGCGCATGCTTACATAGTTGTTGTATTACCCAATGGACGCAAAAGTAATTTTTTACGAGGTTAAACATGAAGGATGCTATTAATCTACCTTTCCTGAATCCTGAAATGCATGATAATAAGCTCTCCTTCATTGTATCCACTGTGTGTTAATGTTGCTCGTTCATGGCTTCCATGCCAACAGTTTTATTTTGCCTCATATGGTTGGTGGGGTGACTATGTTGATATCCAAAGATTTACTCTGTCTAGCATGCTGTCTCATTATTCACTGTGGGTCGTATTTATGGAGAATTGGCGTAGGGCAGCGGCGCAATTCTTCTTGCTGCACCGCCCTAATCAAAAGTGAAAGGGCAGAAATATCAGGCTGTTTCTTTTGACAAATTCCTGTTTATTCCTTTAACACGTGGATTGGTGTTTACAAAATTCTCTCACTTTGCAGTTGAGTACAGAATAGAAAGGTCGATTAGTTGCCAATCTTCTTGTGGTGGTAAAGGACATGTGAAAACAAAGGATGTAAGCTGTCAATTTTTTTGTAACACACAACAACTTTTAAAGGCCTGTAGATAAACATTTTAACCTAATATAAACTTATTTAGACTTGTAGTTATGTTTGTCTATTTCCTTATTTATATAATATTGCGCAACCTCCTTTGTAGTGTCGGTAAAACATACCATTTGCCCCGAATTTTTATCCAGAATTTTGACCTTCCGTCCAGAATTTTTGTCCTGAATTTTTACCCTTTGTCCTGAATTTTTACACTCACCGTCCTGAATTTTCACCCATGCCAGTTGGTCACCCTACTTGAGTGCAAATTCCAATTTGAGGGTTCTGAGTTTTCAGACTCACTGAAGGATAGCAGACTGAAGCGAGTAAGCATTCTGCTCAAGAGAAGTGGAGGATTTTAACTACTTGGTAAAGGGGATCCTCTTGAGCCATATTTTTTTATTTTTTGCCTGGGATTTATTGGCCCGTTCGATTCTAGCTCAGTTGGCCAATCTGGCAGGACATGGCCCCTCACTTCACGCCCCTTTGTGCTCCTTTGTCTTTAAAGCAAACAGGGGCCATTTTGTGAACTCTGCTCCCGGCCTCCTGGTCCTCACTTTGTGAGCTGGGGCTTCGCTCTTCTTTCACAAATTCTTAGGGGCAGATTTACAAGCCCCTTGCGCCACTTTTGCGTCACTTTTCACATGGGAAAAGAGACGCATATGTGGCGCAAGGGGCTTGTAAATCTGCCCCTTTGTTTCTGCCCAGCAGCCCTTGCGCCTCCCCTGGTTACGCTGCGTGGATACAATTCAAGTTCTAAACATGGTGGCAAAGCTTTGCAAATAAATTATTCTGCGCCAGTTTGTTTAATAAAACCTTAAGACGTGCAGCACGTTTCACTGTGATATGAATGAAGTGTCAATGAAGTCATTCGCGTTTGAGGTTATTTGTGGATATTTTGTTTTATAGACAGATGCCGTTGCTCTAATGTCCTAAATCTTGAATGGACGTAAACGTAATATACACAGCTAGTCTCCCATTGCCAGAAAACCAATGGGGAACAGATGAGTGATTTGAAGAAGTATTACCAAAATACAAATTTTCTTATGCCTCGTTCCAAAATATTTCTCAAAATGGCACGGAAGCGATTGGAATGTTCCTGTTATACTGTTACTGGCCCCTGCACATTGGAGCAAAATTAACTTTGGGGCACATGTGTGGCACCAGTCAAAATATGCTGTAAAACAATGAAATGTAAATAATAATCGAAGTAGTCACCTTCTCATCCATTCCATTTAGATAATAGCTCTTTAGAATGGAAAGAGTCGTTCTTTAGTCAGATTTGCAATCAATGTCTGCTTAATTTCTTAACCTCAGCTGAAGTTAGGCGTGTTTATTCTTCATTGGTGCATGAACTTGCCAACTCTTTTCTTTTTCAGTCATTGCAAAGCTATATGAAAATGTTGCAGTTTGACAAAGATTGCAACGTTTTAGGCTTGCCATATTTGTTTGAACATACAGACTTTTGTGGCGATGTATGCCCCTAAAGGTAAACATACAAAGATATTTCTGTAAATAGTGGTCATTATGCAGAGAAATATACTCATAAAAAAAGATAAACCGGAAGAGAAAGCCATCTATCTGTACATATTTTCAGTCTTGACTGGGTTCGGGTGAAATGACCTCGCAACGCAGTAAAAAAGGTTTCTTAATGCCCAGAAAAATTTTGCGCGCCGAAAGGTGAGGTTAAGCCCGGAAACATTGTTGCGCAAACCGAGATCTTAATGAAATTTTCCAAGCACAAACATACTTTGCACACCACTAGTTGGACAACTTTCAAGGACCTGGAGAAATCTGGTCCCTCACTGATCGTTTCAAACCTAAGACATTTGCGAAGGGTGCTGGCTAACTTTGCCCGTAAACTTTATACTCCTGGGGGAGATTTACTAAGATTTTACACCGTATTTTCATCACAAAAGTGACGCAAATTGGAAAAAAATATTTTTTTCCAATTTACTTTCCAGCTCTAAACTTGTTTAGCGTTGGAAATAATGTGAAAGAAACGTAGTGCATGGCGTTCCCATGCAACTACCCAAGGATTCTGATGCTAAAGCCAATTTACTAAACAAAGTAGACAGGGTTTAGCGTGAGAAAACTGCACCCTTTTAAAGTAGGCGCAAGGAAGGAGAAATGCTTTAATTTCTACTTCCTTTTCCGCAGTTGTACTTGTGCTATACTGTGCAGCACACATACAAAGTCGGAAATGGGTCGAAGGCAGTCTATGGTTGGTATTTCATACTGGTCATCTTCGGTGATGTGGAGGCTAGAGATGCTAAAGTGGATGAAGGAGTGATCGGTCCATGTGAGTTCTGTGACATGGCTGTATTTGACGTGGTTGCTGGAGGTGAAAATTAGATCCAGTGTATGTCCTGGGTCATGGATGATCGGGGTTAATCCAAGGCTGAACATACTTTCGAGGAGGTGTGTGGTGTTTTTCTCATTAGGGAGGTCGATGTGAAAATTTAGATAGCCGAGGAAGATGTAGTCCTTGGAGCCTAAGGCTAGGGGCACAATGAAGTCTGCAGTGGTGTTGCAGAAGCTGGAGCGCGGCCTGAAGGTCGTAATGCGGAGGTGCCTTTGATAGTTGAATTGCCATCCATGTGGAGCTTGAAGTTGAGATGTTCCATGGGGTGGTGGTGTTGTTGGTGCTCTCCTTTTAGATGATGGTTGTTCCTCCTCCCGGCTTGTTGGTGCAGTCCAGGTGAGGGCTTTTATTTGCATCTGGAATCGCTGTGGGAATGTCTGGGGTGACTGTGGGGTTGAGCCTGGTCTTAGTGAGGAAGACTGTGTTGCGTGCAAGGGTGGTGATGAAGTCATATAATTCAGTGGAATGCTTGTGTAGTGAGCGTTTGTTGAGAAGGGCACATGCAAGTTGGTGTTTTTGTTCAGGTGGTGTCTGTAGTGTGTTGGGGGGGGCTGGTAGATGGGCTGGTGAGTGTGCAGGTGAAGTGGAAGTGGGTGCAAGTGAAAGGTCCTACCATGGAGCGTGGATCGGCACGGTGGCAGTGTTTGTTGCGGCGTCTGGGGTTGAGCGTGTAGAGCTCGGCAATGCTTTATCCTCGGACGGGAAGGCCGGGGGTCATGGCGCTGGGCGCAGTCCAGCTGCAGATGGGCTCGTCTTTGGTGTGCCAGTGGTATGCCCACTCCGCGCACCCAATGTGCGGTCACACTGCATTGAGTAGGTCCTGGGTTAAGTAACTATGCATTAAGTGGGCCCTGGGTTGGCAGCCCTTTTTTTGATTGGAAGATTGGTGAGTGGAATAACCCAGTAGGGAAAAAACCAGTGGGAAAACAAGGACAAATGTGGTGTCACTGGATAAGTTTGGAATAAGCAAGAACTGGAGGGCATAAGCAAGTGCTCCAAGTACCAATGTAAAACAGGCATAAATGCTAATAAATCGTGGTGAATGTTGGTGCGCAGAGTATTTTAAAATCAACCATTTACCTATTGTGTCCTAGAATGTTATAGGAAAGAGCATAATTAGATGTTGTGGTAGAAAGGGGTTGGTTAGAAAAAGAAAGAGTAATTATTAGCAGTAAAACCTTTTTGTGCATGACTCTCAGATCAGAGAAGTTTGGCTAAGACTGAAAAACATGAGCATCCTATCACATCTATGCCATGGTGTGACCCTCCTATCACATCTAAGCCATGGTGTGGACCTCCTATTACATCAATGCCATGGTGTGAGCATCCTGTCACATCTATGCCATGGTGTGACCCTCCTATCACATCTAAGCCAAGGTGTGGACCTCCTATCACATCAATGCCATGGTGTGAGCCTCCTATCACATCTATACAGTGGTGTGAGCTTACTATCCCATCTATGCCATGTGCTGTCCTAGCTGAAGCAACAGAAAAGGGGTAAGTCTACTTTTATCATGTTGTTGTTGTTATTACCCTGAAATGCAATTACCTACTAATAAGAAGAGAGGAAAATTTACAACGGTAAACGATTCTATCTCATGCAAACTAGGGAAGCGTAAAACTCTGGTGTAAAAGAGTATTGGGCTCGCATGGAGAGGTGAAGTCTAGGAACGGTCAACATGGGGTTCGAGGTGGGGGTGCTTCAGTCATGCTCTGTCGTGGTAGCAACATACCAAGTGCTTCATATCTCACCCAACATGCGCAGTGCCCCAGTCTTGCTAGGGTTTCCCATGGCTTGATTAGGGTTCACTCTCACTGGAGCTATACTTCTTTGGGAACCTTTAGGAATCTTCAGGTGCCTGAAAAGAGCCGGGATTGTCATCCCTAGCTCAACATGTATCCTCCGAGGTGTAGGTGAAATCTGGACTTCTAAAAGGTTGTGCAGTTTCTTCTCAGGTAGTCAGTTTTCATTACTCTTCCAATTGTTACCTCGCTCCAGAGGTGGTACTGTACAACAGTAGGCACTATCCCTGTCTTTAAAAAGATACAGGCTCTGCTCACATCACCAGCTATGATTGCAGCAGTAACTGTTATTTCTCTCATTTGGCAGTGTTCCTGCCTTGCACATTTTATCATATGGATTGCAGGACCTGTTTCTGGTGTGAATGCGCATACTACCATGCCATTGCGTGTTAGGCTAGGTGTGCGCAATGCAGATTCCTAAAGGGTATAACTCCCCCTTAAGTTCCACCCCACATGCTACAAATCTTACTGTGTATCTAGTCATCTAGTTTCTACACTCAGGAGGAAATAGTAGTCACCTCTCATGCCTCCAACATAATGAATACACATCCTGTAGTTCGAAAGTTCCATATCTCTGAAGGAAAGTCAGCTTCTCAATGATGATGTAAAATACATAGCAGGTATAGCTTTAGTATTGTAAAGGTCAACTGGATGGAACTCATGTTTGGGAACATGCAAAATCCTTGAAGCAATAAAGACAGCTTGATTTTTTCCAGAAGTGCATTTAGAAAATCAAGCTAACAGTGTGTGAAAGGGCAGTGCTCTAGGATGTTCATGTAGACCTCTTTGTTTTAAACCTACATAACACTGCCTCTAGGAGTTGGGTCTATATCACTTTTTAGTGTTTCCCTTATAGCATATTACCTAGTGAACTCCACAGATCTGAATGCTAGGCACCCTATGACCATCTGAACTTTAGGATGCAGGCCATTCCTAACAATGTTTGGTCTGTACTGCTGGGTCTATCCACTCTCTCCGCAGCACCTCATGCTTATCTGAAACAATGATTGGTGCACCTTGTTTATAGGACATCTTTGATCATCTCAGGTCTTAGCCAACACCTGCAATATAGGACAAATTATATGCAATGCCATAGCTTTGTGAGGAGTCTGAAGTGCTATTCAGATTCTGTATAAATACCATTATTTCATCCATTTAGGTGTCGCGTTCTAATCTAGGACCCTGATAGATACTGTGACCTTATGCCCCTATACGGCTATAAATCCATTTATTCCCTATATTGGCATAACCGATCAAATGCAATATTCAGAAACTCGTCTCTGGCCTCACACGAACAGAGACATATTTCAGAATCGCTTCCTCTGCAACTTCCTTTGCAGCTCATTAGTGCAATGACATAGCAGAAGTTACTATCTAAGATTCCTAGATTAACACTCCGAGTTCTTCAACAAGATAAAAACTCAGCAACCTGGGAAAGCCCCGCTTGCTATGTTTTGATTAGTAATAGAACTCTAATGAGCACTGATAGACGATCACTTCCTAGTGACATCTTTATTGACGTCTTATGTCCAAAAACTTACGTCAAACAAGGCACCTTTCAGGTATAAATATTACCAACGTTGCCTTAAGCAAATGCTGCTGTTATGCTGAAGCTATCGCTGTCAAGCTAATGCTGACACTATCGCTACTGCTATCGCTGCTAACAAGTGAACGATGGTGTGGTGAACACAGGAGCTGAACAGCCGTCCCCTGCAAGAGCCCAGCAGATGCAAGCTGCCCGCGGACGCTGCCCCTCCTCCTCCTCCTCGACGCGCTGAGAGAGGCGCTGTCTTTTCTCTTGCCGAGAAAATCCAGCTCCGGCGTTTCCAGCCCACTCTTGCGAGTGACTGGGATATCGAGTTCCCTGAAGGAGATACCAGACTTCCAGCATTCTATTCCAGAGGTATGGTGTTGACTAAATCCTTAGAGAGAATTCTTGAAGCAAACCTTGGCAAAACCAACTTAACTAAAGCTACTTACTTACTCCCCTTCCAAGTATTAGGCTTAGGTCAGGTACACTGGGGTAGGCGTAGTTAGAAGCTCCAGTTGAGTATTTTAGCCTAATGTATATATGAATGTATATATGTTTTATTCATTTTAAAGCATTGTATGGCTAAGAAACCATATCAATGCTTTTACAGTATTATTTCGCAATACTCATCTTACTGTACGTACTTTTTATAATAACAAGTCTTGCAATTGTGGTAATTCATTTCTCTTGTATGAGAAGAAAGACTGTTCAATAAATAATACCTTTTATTGAAAACGCCCGTCTCTCTATTCTCTACATATTGTGAAAGTAATCTGTACAACAACTGACTGAATAAAATAACTGTTTATTGTTTCACACGACCCTAGAGATTGACTCTTATCTGAGGAGCAAAGTTGTCACGTTGCACGGTTGTTGGAAAACTGAATCCCTTCTTGGCTGTGCCAGGGAAACTGATCACTTCCTATTCAGTCAAGAAAGTTTCCAGTGACCTCTGAGCTAGTTGGTAACAAACCCAATTAAGTTTAGCATAGTCAGTAGAGGCCTGGAAGATCCGCACTTCTACATCGATACTACTGTTTATGTTATTCCAATGCGCAGGGCCTATTGGGAAAATAGGAACTACACTACATGGCGCCCAACCGTTTGGTAAGGCGATAAACTAACGCAAGACGTTAGAGTAACTCAGTCGTGCATATTTCACACAGACCCCTTTCTCCCGTAAATACGGTTGTATGACGATCCGTCGATGTCAATGTCATCGCGGCACTTCAAATCGCGGGCATTACATCGCATCGGCAGTCTCACCGGCCATTATGTCATCGCAAGCAGTTGCGCCGCAAATGCGGCAATTTAATTGGATCGCGTGTCACATCGCCGATTTAACATCGCGCGACATGACAACGCTACGTCGGCTCTTGGGAGAGGGTCGGGCGGCTGGTAGCTGGTCGGTTTGGGTGAAGGCTTGGAAAGAGTTGAAGGGGTTGACGACCTTTTGGGTCTCTGCTAGAGCGCCCTGAGTTGCTCCACCTGCTCATTGTTGTGTTTTTCAGCACCAGACTGGGACCCTTTTCATGTCCTGTCAACGATAATTGCGGCGGCAGGCAAACCTTATTATTCACACGTAGGAGTCTGCGCTCCCGAAAGCGTCACTCCCACACACGAAAAGCGAAAAAGGGTGCAATCCTGTCTCAAAAACAAAAATACATTTTTCATTATCGGCCCAGCAGAACTGCTACACTGTTTGGGCGTCTGGATTGTGTTTGAAGCATGGGAAATGTTCCATATTAATTATAAATGTGTTACTGTTACTATTACTAAATAAAAGGAGCGATAAGGATAAAACAGGTGTAGTCTAATGCTACTGTTAGCGACTTAAGGGTGGAAATAGTTTTTTTGTTTAACTACTGAACCATAACCAGAGTGGGATAGGCAGGGGGGACAGTCGACCATTGCCCGATGGCCACAAGCAGAGACAGGTGTTTTTTCTACCCTGGATAAAGCTGCTCAACATGCCTTGGCCGATGTTGCAAGTGTCCCAGAACCCGAAAGACTGCTGTAGCTTTAGGAGAGAGTTGGTCTTTGCAAGCCACAAAGTCAGGCCCATTCATTGTCCTTTGCAGAATTATAAAGGGCACAGTATGTGGTAAACCTCCTCCCATCCTGAGAGGCAACTCTCTTTAGCTGCACAAGCCTTGGGTGTGCGTAGGAGACTTCTGTCCTCAGCAGGAGTCCACAATGATGGGACAGAAAAGGGCAGGTGCCTGCTGCCAATGTTTTTTAATACAGATTGGGAGTTTCATTCCAATGCTGTGCTGTGGATGTGTCAGGGACAAAGGAACCGAGAAAAACACTAAGAGCCCCAGAAGTTTTAAATACACTTAAAGAAAATCCTGAATAGAAACGGATAAAAGAAAACACATTTTTGACAATGTTGTTGTACAAACCCTCATTCACCGTCCATCTTGGGGTAAAAGGGGAGAGAGGATATGAAACAGAGAACCAAATAAGGAAGAGAATCCAGAAAGAGAGGAGGGAAGAAAAAATATAAATAAGGAGATGGAGGGTGAGAGGAAGAAAGGAGAGAGGGAGAGATAAGGACAAGACAAAGTAAGGAAAGACTGGGGTGGAGAAAGGATAGAATGAGAGGCTGATATATATCTAGAGAGAGAGCAACACGACATGACAACGCGACGTTTGAGTTCACACAGTAAAAAAAATTTGAAGCAGAGGAGGACGGCTGAAGGGAGGGCAGGTCTTGCATATTAGTTGTGGATTTTGACGACTCGTCCTCAGTTTCACCTGAAATTTGTGTCTGGACCCAGAAGTAACTCTTCCTGTGTTCATCCCTACATGGCACAATGCTTCACCCCTTCAACTAAATCTGACTGCGGCTTCTTCACCAAAGTGCCACAGTATGAAATTGAAGGAAGGCCCTTTCTTGAGCGGAGTCATGCCATCCACGCTTAAACTGTGGCATTCCTAAATTGCGCCCCCCCACCGAGGAAACCAGGAGGGCAGCAATTAATTTGTCTCAGAATTAAATCTTCTTGACATCTTCATCCGGAGAGTTGCATCCTTAGATATTTGCGAACAGCAAGGCCAAAAACAAGGCAAAATTGGTGTCTTGGAATACTAATACACCAGACTTGCATAACAATAATAATGATTTGTTTTTATATAGCACATAAAAACACATTTCGGCAGATCACTACAGCCCAATTCAATGGTACTCAACAATTCACTGGCCTTAGAAAGAGAGAGTTTACCCTGCCAAGGTTCAAACTTGCAGCCAGCTGATCACAGCAGACATCAGTGGCAAACTTGTAACTTCTGTCTCCAGTTTTATGGCACCAGGAGCAACACTTGCAGCCTATTTTGCACCAAATAATAACTGCATTCTGTGTTTGCCAACGGGATTTGGTGGAGGGTGTTCGAATGAAATGTGAAGGACAAACTTGGTGATTGGTCAAAAGTGAGCCACTAACACTTCAATAAGGATCTAAAAACATTTTCTAGCAGTCATTCAGGTCCACATTGACACTTCTCCCCCATCTCTGCAGAGGTATTACTTCTCCCTGAGGCAAAATCTACAGCGGCGAAACTGAATCATGGGCCAACATCGGGCGGAGCCGCTCACCCACTATCCTCAACTCTCTGATGCAGCCCGTTGGTAATTGGCGGACAGAGCGTACAGAAGCAAAATAAAGGATGCATGCTGCACTTTGCAAGACTCACAGACAAATAAGCCAGTCTCTAGATCGACACAAAAATAGCAAAAATGTCAACAGCTAGGGGCGTTTATGCAGGATAGATGGGGACCATGAGCGCCGGGACACTCACTGAGTAGCTGCACACTTTATAAATAATCTCATTCATTCATATCCTATCATTGCTTTTTCTGACCCAAGTCAACTTTTGGCTGCTTAGATTTTCAAATTTCTAGGCCTTAATTTCCATCCATGCATCCATCCATACACCCATCCATGCATCCATACACCCATCCATGCATCCATCCATCCACTCATCCATGCATCCATCCATACACCCATCCATGCACATCCACCCACCCATCCATGCAGCCATCCATCCACCCATCCATGCATCCATCCATACACCCATCCATGCACACCCACCCATCCACCCATCCATGCATGCATTCATCCATCCATCCATACACCCATCCATGCATCCATCCATACACCCATCCATGCACACCCATCCATCCATCCATCCACCCACCATCCATCCGCCATGTATTCATCCACCTATCCAGGCATCCATCCATACACCCATCCATGCATCCACCCAGCGATACAGTAATAAATAGGTAATGTTGCGCTGTACTGTTAATATACATCCATGCACCCATCCATGCATCTATCCATCCACCCATCCATGCATCTATCCATCCACCCATCCATCCACGCATCCACCCATCCATGCATCCATCCTTACAGGCATCCATCCATGCATCCATCCATCCACCCATCCATGCATCCATCCATCCATCCATACACCCATCCATGCATCTATCCATCCACCCATCCATCCACCCATCCATGCATCCACCCATACACCCATCCATGCACCCACCCATCCATCCATGCATCCACCCACCCATGCATACACCCATGCATCCATCTATCCGCCATGCATGCATCCACCCATCCATCCATCGATCCTTACAGGCATCCATCCATCCATGAGTCCATCCATCCGCCATGTATTCATCCACCTATCCATGCATCCTTCCATACACCCATCCATGCATCCATCCAGTAATACAGTAATAAAAAGGTAATGTTGCGCTGTACTTTTAATTCCTGCATCCATCCGTAATACATTAATAAAAATGCAGTTGAACGCTGCCCATTGAATTTCTCCGAGTGGATAGGAGGCTCGAACGCTTGTTGACCACACCTTAGTCGGCACACCTACCCGCTAGACCACATTCTCTCACTGTTATCGATGCGGCCTTTCTAAGCTATATTTGTTAGTCCGTTTTTCGCAAAATGATCTTTCATTCTGTCCGCATTTTTGCAAAAGCTTTCTAAACTGTCCATTTTTACGTCCACTGTAGCAGTGTAACTGTTTCCGTAGTCCATTTTAACGTCCGACTTTAGCTTTCTGGTTAATTCCGTTTTTGTCTAAAATCCATTACAAAGTTAATTTCCCATTTTAAATATCATCTTCCGTTCCCAATTGTTATAAGTACATTGTAACGTTTTCCGTTTTAATTAAAATCCGACGAAAATCCATTATAAAGTTACTTTCCCATTTTAAAGTACATTCCCATTTATTATTCCGTTCCTTTTTTTATGCGTAGTAATGGCATTTTAACATTGCATGCGTTGTAATTGCATGCGATGGTAATGCCATCGGTCCATTGTAGCATGCGCAGTAAAATGCTGCGATGCCAACGACAATGCGATGTAAACGTCGCGATGCAATAGCACCGCGATGTATTTCCATCGATGTCATTGGTGTTTCCCCGTAAATACTCCAATAGACGTCTGGAGTGGGTGAAAGGTTAAAATCCGCCTGACCTTAGTAGGAAGAGATTCCTATGTAAAGCTCTGGTTTATTCAACGTTGAAGGATACAGTGTTCCAAAATATTGTGCACCTAATCTTTGTCTCCTTGGAGACCTGCTCTGCAAAACCTGCATTTATAAAATGTCAGTAGAAAACGACGGAACTGATGTCACAGCAGATGCGACTCAGCAGGGTCCCGACGGGACTACTGAACCGGGTGCAATAATCATCCCGGCACATTTAAGAAAATCTATAACGTTAAAACTTATAGAAAATGGACTGACCACACAAGGTGGCACAGTCGTCTTCGTGATAGAGGCACACGAATATCGGCAGACAGCGGTATTCTATTCATGGATAAAATTTCCGGCGGCAAACGCTGCAACACATGAGTTCCACTATTATAAAATAGAGGATCCACCGGGAGAGTACGCTCCTTTCGAGGAGATTGAAATCCCATTAAAATTCCAAGAGCACCTGCTCTGGTTTAATGGCGCCCTAAAACATAATGATCATATTACCAGGCTCGGTCCACTAGGTAGACCAGGAGCAACGTGGCCGGTTCTAGCCAGCTACACACCACATCCGGACATTGATAAAATGTCTAGAGAAGAACTTTTAGCACAGCTAAAAACATTAATTAAAATACATAGGCAATTAGTCCAATATGTAATGCGGACTGCTACAGTCCAAACAGCTGTTAATACACCACAGCTGACCCCTCATCAGGGTAACACTAATAAAATGACACCACAGAACATACAGTCAGGTCTTGGTAAAACACCCATAAAACGGGAACAAATTCCTTTCTGGTTAGCGCAGAAAATCACTCAAATAGAGGCAGTATTTCCGAATACTACCCCTATTGAGAAACACAGGATCTTGACCATCTGCCTTCCTATGGGGGTCGCACCACACGTGGAGGACTGTGACACTTGGGGTACAGTCTTTGCTTCCATTTACACAAAAACACATGGGGTTCCGTCTATGGCAGTAATACCAGAAGTGCTAAAACAGATTTAAAATGAATACGGTCCAGAACCTGCTTTAACTCTTGGTATGAAATTACTGAAAGACTTCAAGCAGGTCTTGGCTATATTATTAGCCAACATTAAGGGAGAAGCAGCATCTGTGGCGATCCGCCAGAAGTTGAGGGAAACAGATATAACAGATCAACCAATTGAGCTTGCCAGAATCATAGAAAAATGCTATGAAGAATTAGGTAGAGACAGCTTGGGTGGAAAACCAGTAAAGCCCCAACTGCTTGAAGATCCTGAAAAATTATTTATTAAAAATAATTCAAACACTCCTAAAAAGAGCTGGGATGGAAATAAACATCCAATCCCAGAGAAAAAGTTTTCCAGTCCAGAGGAAGGTCTCCTCGACGGAGGGAAAGATCTCTGACTCGAGAACACCAGTCTCCCCAGAGGGAGCCCTCTGAGAAAAGATATAACCTTAGAAATAGGGATAATTTGAAAAAACCTGATACATATCAAAGTATTGATACACGTCCCTCTCGATCTTTTTCGCAGAAATCGGAAAGAAGAGGACGGTCAGACCCAGGAGAGCACACCAAGTCCAAAGACAAGGAACCTGCTCAGAGTAAAAAATCACAATTTCCAAAAAAGAAGGTAGCCAGTATTAGAGTAATCAACCATGCCGAGAATACTGAGGGCACAGTTGAAAAACGGGGAGTGGGCACAGACAATGCTAGACAGTGCAGCAGAAATCAGTATAGCCCGCAAGATCCTGATGAGTCATCTGGAGACAGTGGACACGAATGAATACATTCAGGTTGAAACTGCCGACACCAGACTTAGCGAGCCCCATAAGATATACGAAATAACATTGCGTATAGAGGGTGATAAGACTAGGAAAATAAGGGGTCTATTTTGGGATAAACTCTCAAAAGGCTATGATATTCTGTTAGCTGAAAAAGATTGGCCCCCAGAGTTTGTCAGGGAGTGCCCTCGTGGCGAAGAAATGATTATGCCTGCCTTCTCGAATCACATTCCGATTAACAAAAAATATACTTATGCAAGGAAATGGGCAGTAGCCCAGGCACCGGCATTATATAAAAATCATGTAGGATGGGATGAGGACTCTCCTCCTCACAAAATCCAATTAAAAAGTGAACCAACTGCACAAAGGCAGTATCCCATTAAGCAAGAATCTAAAAAACAAGTCAGGGAGATCTTAGATCAACTTAAATACCAGGGGGTGATTGAAACATGCACCTCTCAAATGAACAATCCTTTGTTTCCTGTCTCCAAGCCAGACAATTCATATTGTCTAGTTTTGGACTACAGACACCTTAATGCATGTTGCAAAACATTTGCAGTACAAAATTTGCATAGTGTAGCACTAATGAACAACATAGTTAGGAAAAAATGTAAATTGACATTAGACATATCTAATGGTTTCTTTTGTCAAAACATTGCACCAGAAAGCAGATATTTGACCGCTTCTCAGTAATGGGGTCTCAGAAAAATTTCTGTAGGCTCCCACAGGGGTTCAAGAACAGCCCAGGACTATTCTCAGCTAGAGTAACAGAGTTACTACAAATATATGATGATGAGGCATTATCTTACGTAGATGATATCTATCTCACAGACGACGACTTGGATACTCACTTGAAAAGAGTGAACACCATTATACTTGGGTTCGCAGCAGAGGGTTACAAATTCAACTTTAAAAAGTCTTGAACTGCCCATCTGACAGTATTATTTTTAGGACACGAATTATCAAGTGAAGGAAAAAGCCTAGCGGACAACTTCTTAGAGAAGTGCGCTGTACTCCAAGCTCCAAAAACGCTGAAGAATTTACAATCGATTCTAGGCTTCCTGAATTTCGGTAGAACTTACATTCTAAATTACGCGGAGAGGGTTAAACCTCTCTACAAACTAATCAAACCTGATTTTAAACAAATCACCTGGACTCAAAAACACACAGAAATTTTGAGATCACTGCAAACAGACATGTTAGCAAAAACAAAATTAGATACACGTGACAACACATGCAATCTTGTAATCCGAGTCATCCCAGGAAGATGCGGATTCACGTACCTGACCTCTAATGAGGGAGAAAAGGTACCAATTTCAATTAAATCTCACTTGTACACACAAGTAGAAAAAACATTCAGTCCAACAGAAAATACTGTGAAAGCAGTAGAAATTGCATTAGCAAATGAACGAGAACTAGCACACGGCAAAAGGATTAACATCCTCACAGCGGAATCCGCCTTCGAGGCGCTATTCAGCCCAGTAAACCTGCCTACAGTGTCACTGGATCCGAAATGGATACAGTGTGTAGATTCTCTTGGAGCGGAAGATGTGAAATACTATTTCGCCCCGCAATTCGAAGAGCTGAATGATTTAGAATATGAAGAAGAATATCCTCTGCCAATCGAACTTCTGCCTCTCCCACAGTACGCCTGTATAATCTATACAGATAGATTTGTACAGCATTTCAACGTAGAGAACAAATCCTACGATGCAGCCTGTGCGATTGTTAAAGGTCGTTGGCTGTGCGGTAAATTCAGACCGAAAATAAAAAAAACGGAATCAGTAAGAAACTGTTCGGCTCAGAGAGCTGAAATCAGATCTTTAAAGATGGCGCTTGAAAATGCAGAACGTGAATTCCCGACACTTATCGTGTGCGATTCTCATTTATGCGTCAACTCTTACAACAATAAGTTGCAGAGCTGGATTGAAAATGATTACAAAGATGACACAGGTGCCACAATAAAGCATATATTGCTCTGGAAACAGGTGGCTCTTTTACAGAAAGAACTACAAAAGACTCACGTGATACACGCACAGAGTCTTCAACGTGATGGCGTTCACGTTGCAGGGAATTCATTGGCTAATACAGCCACAGCGGAAGCAACTAAACCGGCTTCCGTAGCCACAAAAACAGCGTGCAGAAAAATACATAGACGGGGAAACCATGCTGGCAGTAAAAACGTCCGTAAAAGGCAACTGTGCAGCACTACCCGTGAACTATCCACTCAATTATGCATACGTAATCGATGCAAACTCCGTTTCTTTTGCTCGAATCCCTGGAGTGGGGGATAGGGTAATTCCAAACAGGAACTGGAGAGGTTTCCTATTACAGGAAGCACATATGGGGTTGGGTCTGAGACACCAAACAATCAGGGACTCTCTGAGAGAAATGCAATCAGAGTACTGGTGGCCGAAAATGAGTGAAGGTATTCATGAGTTTGCAAAAAACTGTGAAGACTGCAATAGAGATTGCAGTGGAGAACCGGCCAGTGTAGTGTCAGAAGCCCTAATAGAAAGCATTAGGCAATCTATCCGCGCTATTAAAAAAGAGAAACGCGTCCCATTGTACATCATGAAGGCTAAAAACACATAAAAAATGTGGCCCCAGCGCTCGGCTGACGCCAGAACGGTAACAAAAGATTTGCGAGTCTTTATCGGCACATACGCAATTGCCATGTTCCATTCTAACCAGGGTCCTGCTTTTAGCTCTCGAGCTTATAAGGAGGCCATGGCCAGCATGGGAGTTGGGTTGCGGTATTCTTGTCCGTCACACCCCGAAGGGAACAGTGTGGTAGAAAGAAAAAAACGGGACATAAAGCAATCTATAACAGCGAAGGTATTAGGTTCGGGTGCTGGGTGGGTCAAACATTTAATAAGTGTCCAGATCAGTCTTAATAATTTGCCAAGAAATTCTCTAAAAGATTTCAGCCCATACGAACTATTGTTCGGAACTAGAATGCGAATTCAGAACTTAGATAGTCAGGTATCAGTGGTACAAGATAAGAAAACAGACTTTGACATCAAAGATCGTTTGGCTGTTTTACAGGACTTGAATGAAACAAGAAAATCCTTAAGCAACATAAAGTTAAAGCAGCAGCCAGCTACCACTGACGAGGCACCACCAGCAACAGCCCCAGCAAGGCCTGTCTGGATTCCAAAGATTGGGGATCTAGTCAGAGAAAAAATAGTGGTGAAGAAGGAATTTGGGCCTTCTTACAGAAAAGCAGTACCTGTCTTAGCTATCAACGGAACAAGATCAGTAGTACTACCGCCCCTTGCTGGTAAAAAGGAGAACAGAGTTGTATCAATCGACCTGGTAAAACCACAAGCATGTGGCATATAATCAACAGTAGGCCCAGTGGACTCCCAAGAAACAACAGAATACCCAAACTTGCAACAATCCAAGAGGTTCAAACTGAAAGACTAATCACATTCGATCAGCCTGCAGTGCACAGAGAGGGACTATGCAATAATGCCATGGAACTCGTGCCTCTTGAGACACAGATTGAAACAGTTCGTCAAGAAACACCAGTCTACAATGATGTGGCATCAGAATGTGCTACCGGAAGACAAATTGAAAGAACAATTCCAACAATTGACAGAACTGCCTCTGGTTATTTCATCGACTTCGACAACTTTTCCGAGGATCAAAGCAACCCCGAAGTGATGCCAGAAACAAAAAAGACTTTTAAAGAAAAAGCAACAGAACTCTTTCAACAAATCAAAGAAGTATATCTGGATGCACCATTGATTGAGCATTGGATTATTTCAGGGGTATTTATACTCCTACTATGCCTAATTTTAGTTTTAATTTTAGGAAAGTTTATTACAATACAATGGACACAGCAAGTCAGAACATCAACTTAGTCCTCAAACCACACAGATCATCCCACATGAAGAAAAGAGAACTGTCAACAGTAAATGTCACAGCCATTCCAATACCTGGTGAGGTAGTATGGGAGAAAACTGACTATGAGATCTATGGTCCGGTCGAAATCCTGAAGTATCCTCATCAACTCAAGGTTTCCTTAAGTGACTTTGTAAAACCTAGTACATTCTCTGATGATTGGGACTTTGAAAGTATTAACAATATGATGTCTGATTTGGTAATGTCAGCTAGATTCACAGAACATGATTATTTACAAGGTTCGTCTAGTTATGAACAGATGTTCTGCTTCACACATTATGGTGATCATTATTTGCATAAATCTGCACAGCCTAGAAATGTTTTTAAGTATAATCAATGGGAACATTGTGCTACACCACCTAAAAGCAGTTCTAAAACATTCTATGAGAAATGTCAGTACTTCTCAGGGTTTAACACCAGTGATGCAGAAACGTTTTATTATAAACTGATAGATAAAACAGGATTGAAAACAATGCTGACAAATACTAAATTGATATATTCAGAAGCATTTTATGAAAATATGATGACATTTGGTTTTGATTATTGGAAAAATAACATTGAAACAAAAACCATCTGGGGTACAAAAGAGTGGCAGGTACAAGGCCTAGAAGCACTTTTTTCGAGCCTGCATGATCCCAGAACAAATGATGTTTTTAAATGACACAATTCACCAAACATCCTGTCTTGGCCTAGCTAAGATTAAAGACCTTAACAAACCGTCTATTCCAAAGCCAATACCTGAGAATTCAACAACTGATATTGAGATAGACGTATCTAAAATTTTACATTTAAACAGAACACATTCTGATTGGAAAAAGTGGTTAATCTGGCCTACTGACACAAACAACTGTCAAGATAGATTCCTGAATAAAACACAGGGGTTAAAAATGTCCAGACAAGACCCTAGATACTCCCAGAGACAACATCCAGGGATAGTAACAACATACAGTGTAGGGAAACTCTGCCTTGAACGGCTAGGATCATCCACACTGGCTGAAATTAAGCAACACTTGTCTTTACTTAAAGAGGGTGCTGATTTGCGCGATTTTATTATGGGACCACGCAAACAGCGTCAAAAGCGTTTCATAGCGACCAGTATCTATGCGATATACAACAAGGCTTGGAAAGTCACACAAATTGAAACAGCAGAAAAAATACGAGAAATTGATCGTATTAATTTGGAAAAATCACTTTCTGTAGTGGACAATGGGTTAATGACTCTGTCCTCCAGAATATATTTGTTGGACAATATTGTATCCTCTGCCTTTGATATAATAGACAGAGACTTGCTAATGTTACAGCATGGCCAGTCGCAATTACGTTCTATTGTACAATTAGGCTGGACGCTGCAAAATCTTCGTTCAGGCTATGTGCCTTGGCGTTTAATCAACACAACATCATTGTTTTCCATCTTTAACCTTACTGATAAACAAATCAGCTTGGCACAGAAAGGAGCAGACTATACAATCCTGAGCATCGAAAAACTTGAGAGATTACCATTGACAATGTCAGAAAGTCCTGTCATTGAATGGATAATACACAGGATTGTCACAATTCCGATAACAACTTTCCGATTTAAAAAGTGCCTTGAATACATACCTACTGGCCAGTATGAACGATTGGGTAAAGGATACGTTAAGTCAACATGGAAATTACCATACACACATTCATGCTATAGTGACAGCGACAAAAATGTATTTCTTAGTGGTGAAAACTGTAAACGTTCACTAAGCGGTATACTTTTGTGCCAGGGTATTAATTTACACGGAGCCTGAGAAGGTAATTCTAACAACCTTTCATGCCACCAGCTTGTCACACCTGCAACGCAGATAGAGCCTTTCTTTATGCAACTCGCGAATGGGAGTTACATTCTAAGAACGGATCACAGATGTTGTGGCGTTTTGCCAGGGAAAGCCTATCTCGTAAGCGTAACTTCCATGGTCAAATGCTGTATGCAAGCATTGATTCCAAGCGGCCCTGGAGACATAGAGACTCCCATCTGGCCTCGTCTGAATTTCTCTTCTATACGAATTGATACTTTAAGCAGAATGAAGTCTGTGCTTTTGCAGACAACAGTGCCCATCACGTCATCAAAAGAGACGTATGATCTCCTAGTTGCAAGGACAGCTACGGAGGTTCATGACCTTTTATCAACAAATTGCCCCGTGCATTTCGTAGAAATGCTGAGCCAAATTCTTAACATGTCTAGTGCCATAGGCATCCCAGGCATATTTAAGACGATTTTTATGGGACTGCTAACACCATTTCAAGCAATTCTGGGAATCGTTCCTAATTTTGTACATTCAGTCTTTGGCGGCATACCCCTATTTTTGGGACTTGTAGCAGGCATTTTATTTTTGACCCTCCTGCTCCGATATGGCAAGCCACAGCTCAGACATGACTCCTATGGGAATGGAAGAAACAATCCTAGCAGTGCGCTACCGGGACAGAATAACTAGAGTCCTTGGATTGGCCAGGCTGAGAGATCTAAACATGACCTGGTTCCTTTCATTCAGACCTATATGGCAAAACTGCATCTTACCTGTGCTTCGATGTATGCCATGCGGAGATGAGTGCGTGTTGGACATCTGTCTTGCACTTCCATCAGCAGTACCAATGGATATCGATACTTTGCTCAGTCCGATAACGGCTCACGCATTGTGTTGTCCCCAGCGGCTACCAATCCTGATTACGGCATTCGTTGAGACTCCTGTACTACGACTAGGTGGTAACAGTGGAGCGAGTGACAAAAGCAACATCACCCAGGTACGACCTTCTGTGAACATTGCTGATCCAGCCTTTGATGACAGCAATCATTCTCACACCTGCCAAGTTACAGCACTATCGAATTTGGTCGAACTGTCACCTGATTTTGTAGACCAATTCTTTGAGAGCCTGTCTGATATGATGTTCTCACCCTAACAGAAACAATAACTTTAGAGAAGCATTCCGACACACAGCGTTCTCATGAACTCTGAATTCGGCCTTCAGTTTTGAGCAACAAAAACTGCCAAAAAGTGTTGGAACTCTATTCCCCCGTTCAACAAGAATTCTTTTGAATTGAACACTTTTTAAAATGTTCCCCTTTTTTTTTCTGGCACGAAAATTCTTTGCTTAAAGTAGACCTATTCATAAAGAACAGAAGCTTCTACTTCTATTTAGGTAAATCTAGAGACATGATAACTTAACACCAGCCTCTAGCACGTTTTACTGCAATGCATTTATATGTGATGAAATTATCTCGCCCTTCTTTTCTGTATTCAGGGATATTTCATGTGTAATTCTTTTGCAAAATCGTTCATTGATTGCATATGCTATAATTTGAATGGTTTCTATGCTTCAAAGACGTACAGTACCTATATTTTCACGTATTTCAAATACGCCTATTTCAAATGCATATATGTATTTTGGGGTGGGCAATGTTACACATGCATGTTATTGCTCTAGTTTTAGTAATTTGATGGACATAAATTCGTGGAGTGGGTTCACGTTCTAATCTAGGACCCTGATCGATACTGTGACCTTATGCCCCTATACGGCTATAAATCCATGTATTCCCTATATTGGCATAACCGATCAAATGCAATATTCAGAAACTCGTCTCAGGCCTCACACGAACAGAGCCACATTTCAGAATCGCTTCCTCTGCAACTTCCTTTGCAGCTCATTAGTGCAATGACATAGCAGAAGTTACTATCTAAGATTCCTAGATTAACACTCCGAGTTCTTCAACAAGATAAAAACTCAGCAACCTGGGAAAGCCCCGCTTGCTATGTTTTGATTGGTAATAGAACTCTAATGAGCACTGATAGACGATCGCTTCCTAGTGACATCTTTATTGACGTCTTATGTCCAAAACCTTACGTCAAACAAGGCACCTTTAAGGTATAAATATTACCAAAGTTGCCTTAAGCAAATGCTGCTGTTATGCTGAAGCTATCGCTGTCAAGCTAATGCTGACACTATCGCTGCTAACGAGCGAACGATGGTGTGGTGAACACAGGAGCTGAACAGCCGTCCCCTGTAAGAGCCCAGCAGATGCAAGCTGCCCGCGGACGCTGCCCCTCCTCCTCCTCCTCGACGCGCTGAGAGAGACGCTGTCTTTTCTCTTGCCGAGAAAATCCAGCTCCAGCGTTTCCAGCCCACTCTTGCAAGTGACTGGGATATCGAGTTCCCTGAAGGAGATACCAGACCTCCAGCATTCTATTCCAGAGGTATGGTGTTGACTAAATCCTTGGCAAACCTTGGCAAAACCAACTTAACTAAAGCTACTTACTTACTCCCCTTCCAAGTATTAGGCTTAGGTCAGGTACACTGGGGTAGGCGTAGTTAGAAGCACCAGTTGAGTATTTTAGCCTAATGTATATATGAATGTATATATGTTTTATTCATTTTAAACCATTGTATGGCTAAGAAACCATATCAATGCTTTTACAGTATTATTTCGCAATACTCATCTTACTGTACGTACTTTTTATAATAACAAGTCTTGCAATTGTGGTAATTCATTTCTCTTGTATGAGAAGAAAGACTTCAATAAATAATACCTTTTATTGAAAACGCCCGTCTCTCTATTCTCTACATATTGTGAAAGTAATCTGCACAACAACTGACTGAGTAAAATAACTGTCTATTGTTTCACACGACCCTAGAGATTGACTCTTATCTGAGGAGCAAAGTTGTCATGTTGCACGGTTGTTGGAAAACTGAATCCCTTCTTGGCTGTGCCAGGGAAGCTGATCACTTCCTATTCAGTCAAGAAAGTTTCCAGTGACCTCTGATAAGTTGGTAACAAACCCAATTAAGTTTAGCATAGTCAGTAGAGGCCTGGAAGATCCGCACTTCTACGTCGATACTACTGTTTATGTTATTACAATGCGCAGGGCCTATTGGGAAAATAGGAACTACACTACATAGGAGCCTCGTTATCCCAGAAAAGTCCTGGCTGTTGCTCAGTCCAACAAAGACACACCCGCACCCTTTGATCTTCAACCTCAACATGGGACCCCCGGACACTCTTCACCAATGACAAATGACTCACATCAATGACACACAAATTTACCTCAAAATGTCCTAAATTGATAACACTGAGGAAAGTTGTGACATGCCTCAAATTAATCTAGAAATTGGTGTCCAGCATTTACCCAAACTGATGATGATGGGAGACGTTTCCTCCTTTTTGCAAACAGGACAACGCAACCAATGCATGGCTACCAGATGTGAACTCAAAGGGTTCACACAGCTGCCATCTACTTTGCAATCCCTTAAATTTACCCACGGCACATACATGTCTTTCAAGAAACACATCACTAAGTCATTCACAACAGCACAGTCCCAACTTTTCCTCTTGGAAAGTGAAAACGTTCTAATCATAGCTCACTAAAGCACTAGTCTTCTCCTAAGTGAATAGAGGATTTGCTTTTCTTAGTGGTCTCTTTGACTCCAGATTGGCAGCGCCTTAAAGGAATAAAGACATTCAACCAACGCATGGACACTGAGGACCGTCACTTGCTCCCCTTCCATGTACTTCATCTTCAGGACCAGCAATATGACCTATAAAGCTATCAGGAACAAAATGTCAGTTTCATTAGCTGAGAAGATAATCACCAGGGTGGATGATGCCACACCAAGAACCAAAATGGAAAGGAAGAACCGCAGGAAACAAAAGACCAGAAGTCAAAGTCTTCTCAGTCGACACACCCAGGCTCTGAAACAACATCCGCACTGATATCAGAGCTGCTCCAACCCTCCTGCAGTTGAAGAAGAAATTGAAAACACACCTCTTCACAAAACATGTCCACCTCGTCTGCTAGCTATTCACCCTCTTGCTTGTTGTGTCTGCAGTCATGTGCAGTAGATCACACTGGACCAGGTGCTCTGATGTGTTTCTTTGTTTGCCAATTTCTTCGCTAGTTGCGTGTTCCTTTACTTGTGAGGGAACTTGTCAATGTGTTCCTCTTACTTCCAGCCTCCCCCATACAGGAAGTGGTGTCCAGCGTTAAGCTGGCATCTGTCAGCCATATTGTCCTACTGACCTCCCTACTTGAAGCCAGTATTAAGGAAGCTTTCAAGACACAGCTGCTCACTGAACTTACCCAGGCTCCCATCACACAGCCACCCTCTGTCTGCCTCTATCAAAGTTCTGCGAAATGTACCTTGGGTTCTCGCTGTCTGTTCAGCACTCTGTTGTTTCGCAGCTAGGTTTGCACCACTATATTAGTACTGCTACATACATGGGCCCTTATTTATGAGGCCTTGCGTCAGTTTTGCGCCGCCGGTGCGTCACTTTTTGTGACACACCGGCGGTGTACAAAATGCGCCTTGTTGCGCCATATTTAAAAAGTGATGCATCTAGGTAGATGCGTCACTTTTTAAACCCCTGCGCCACATTATACCTGCGCCAGGTATAATGTATGCAGAGGAGGCGTTCCCCCGCAAAAAGCCTCGTAATAGTGACGCAGTGAAATCTATGAGATTTCAATGCGTCACTTTTAGGATGCTGTTGCGTCAAAATCTTGCGCCTGCCTCACAGCAGGCGTAAGACTGACGCAAGCCCTTTCACATGGGGCTTTCCCCATGTGAAAGGACGCATTGCTGGAGTTGCGTCACTTTTGTGACACACTCCAGCAATGCGTCACTTTTGCGCTTACAGATGCGTCAGAAATACTGACGTATCTGTAAGTCCTTGCGACATGATGCGTCATACATTAAATATGACGCATCATTGGTGTCGCAAGGAGTGCGCAGTGAAAAGTGACGCATCGCTGTTTTCACGCAGCGATACGTCACTTTTCATAAATGAGGCCCATAGTTACATAGCAAGAGACCCACAAAGTCATCTCCCCATTGTGCCTGAAATGCTGTACAACCCTGTCAATGTAGGAAAAAGCTGAAGATGCCCCTCTTCAAAGAGCACTCTACAAGAGGAAGTAACAATCCACTTCCACGCTCAGGACCCGCTGCCCCTCCAATCGCTCTGTGACGCCATCTTTGATTTGACGCTGCACCGCGCAGGGCTACAGTGTGGATCGCTTCACATTGCGCAAGTACCACATGAATACGTGCATACATGGTCGATGTGTGATAAACTGCTCCGTTTATTGCTATTATTGCAAAAATCCCTCGGAAACGACCTGTAAACACGTAAAATTGCTATTAAATACTTCCAGTGTTGATCGAAATTACTGCTCCAGTGAACTGTAAAATGTACCACCTGCCAACACATACTCTGAGTGAGAATTTCCCAACGCACCATATCAAATTGCCTTTGAATCCTACCTAGTGATGACCAAATTAACTGGCCCTGTGTGCTCGCAAAAATATATTTTTACACTTATTGCCCAAAATGCATGTTTGAAAATTTGCAAATTCTGATGCACTCGTGATTGGGGACTATTTTTGTTTTACCCTGGCTACAAGAAAAAGTGGCTGTAGAATAAGGTTGGAGAATGGCCGAGGGGTTGGGGTGCAATCCACGTGGAGGGGAGCACAGCCTTGCTTCAGCTGGACCCGTGGCCGTCTTGCTAAGCACCTTAATGCACAGCACCGTGCTGATGCATACACACCTGAACACTCATGCAGAACCATTTGCGTGAAGAGTTTGTTTCCCTCCTTCACGTTTCACTGCAGCCCTGGGATGTAAAGCCCTACGACTCTCTCACGTGCGTTTCTACCCGCCCCACGCCCGATGCATCTATAATAAATAGAAAACACACAGGCTCTGAGGAGAATAATCAGGTTATTGTTATAAAAATAGAAATCCAAAGTGCTTATTAGAGGGACCCATGAACTCTTCAGATGGAATTATTTCCTCCTCCGCGCTTTTAATTGCGTGACCTTTTAAATCATCCCTATTTTCGTTAATTGCACTGCAAGGTTTGATCTCACGCACTCCCACATAAGTTTGCAATTTGTACTTCTTTTAAGGTTTTTGTCTTACTCAAATTGGTTGTCGCTTCTTCGAATCTAGGGCCTCCTGTAAGTAGAATGAATTTTGTAAAGAGATCTCAATTTGTGCACCGACTTTTACCTAATTAATAGGCCGGTTCACAAAATACGCAATCGTACAGGTTCACAATTCGACCTACCTCATAAACATTAATAAGGTTGGAAGCAAAAGCAGATTGTGACCCACTATGATTTGCTTCAATGACCGGCATGGTGGTCTGCTGGGGGTAAGCAGACCACCATGTCTGTGATTGCTTTTAATTAGAGCAATCTTGTTGTTTTTTTACTGCAGCTGTTTTCTTAAAAGGAAACTGGGATGTGTTTAAAAAAAGAAAATGAAAATGTTTGCAACCTGTTTTTTAAGATTTGCAGACCCACTCTTAAATAATTTTTTTCACCATTCATACTGGGGAAGTGATCCTCTGAGCTGGTGGTAAAATATTAATGTTTTGCGACAAGGGGCCATATGTATTAAGCAAATTCGCATTCGCAAAGGCTGAAATTCGCAGAATTTCGGCCTTTGTGAATGCAAATTTGCTAAATGGTATGTATGAAGCAAAATGTGGTGCAATACAAGGAATCGCAAAATTTGCGATTCCTTATTTTGCAATTGCATTTAAGGAATCGCAAATTTTGCGATTCCTTAAATGCAATGTATGAAGCAAAAAAAATTTGCAAAATGTCCTTAAGGAATCGCAAATTACCACCAACTTCTAGTTGGTGGTAAGTCCCGAATTCCTTGAAAAATGCACATTTTTGCATTTTTCAAAGTGCCATGTGACGCACATACATGCCCTAAGGGCATGTATGTGCGCCACATGTGCATCTATGCATATTTCAGGGGTGCAACAGGGTGTCCTTTGGACACCCCTGCACCCTTGAATTTATTCTCAATTTGCGATTAGCAAATTGCGAATCGCAAATTGAGAATAACCTCCCATTCATTCCTATGGGCCTCCTGGCCCATAGAAATGAATGGAAAAGTATTCCTTAATTGAGATTCGCAATTTGCTAATCGCAATTAAGGAATTTTAAGAAATCGCAAAAAAATATCGATTTTGTACATACATACCTATTTGCGATTCTCAAATAGCGATTTCTTAAAATTGCTATTTGGGAATCGCAAATCAGGTTGATGATACATATGGCCCTAGATGCCCTAAAAACGCCCCTCACAAACAGCGATTCCTTCATTTTTACTAAACCCACTTAACGATTTTGGGAACCTTTATGAATCATTTATGGGTTTCATACATTTATAAAAGTGCTTTAGCAGTCGCAAATCCACAGAGTCACCAAATCAGAGGGATTGCAAACACTTAAGGCCTTACTTCACTAAGGCCATTGGTCGTTTATTGAGTGTTTCTCTGTTACTGGAGCCCTTATGCTAATTAAAAAAATAATGTAAGAAGAAAAAAACAGTCCGTACACAGGGGCATATTTACAAGCCCTAGGCACCATCAAAGCGTTGTTTTTTTTAATGCTCCGGTGGCGCAGTGCCAGTTTCCACATTACAAGGTGGCACTAAGCCACTTTGCGTGGCTTAACGCCCCTATCTGCTGCAGTCCTCTGCTGTAAAATGGCGTGCAATGGGTGTAGCTGTGGGCATTCCACCGCAACACCCATTGCTTTTTGACGCTGCTCCAGATTTACAAGGCTGAAGCAGTGCCAAAAACGAATGCCATTGAATACCAGGCTTTAGAATGGCACAATGAGGAGAAATTACTAATTTCTCCTCGTTGTATGCTCATTCAATGTGTACTAATTCTGCAACACACATAGAAGATGCAAATCGCCATTATTGATTGTTTATGTGCAGGAAGGAGACTCTTTCTGCACATAAACAATCTACAGCACAGGCACCCTTGCCACATGGTGGCAGGGTGCCTGCTCTGGCTCTAAGCAGCTTTTTTTGTGCGTAGCACTACAGGAAACACAGGTGTACGCTGTCTTCCTTTGAATGCACAGCTTCCCTGCATTTTGAAAATGTTGAAGCGTGGCACTGCCAAATTATGCGCAGCTCTGTGCTCCGACATTTTCTTGTGAATATGCCCCACAGTGTTTAACTTTAAAAAAAAATAATTGCAGGTGCATAAGAATGTTTCTTAGTAGGTCGCAGCACGCTCCCACCACTGGTGCAGCCCACTTCCAATGGCAACCACAGCTTGAATGGCACCTCGAAATGACTTTGGTGCACTCACTTTCCCTCTGGCAGGTTCATTTGGGATCCTGAAAAGAGGGAGAGATCAAGGGTGCATTTCAAACGCTTACTGACTGTTCGGTTTCTCTCGGTATTTGCCATCAGTCCAGTCGAAGCCTCAGGAATGAGGTCTCCGTGCATAGGACCTGTTACCCAAGGGCACCTGCATTGGTTCGGTGGTCGGTCAGCACAGGGCAGCTTCGATAGGACAGTAGGAGATGTGCTGTGACTGGAGGCTTCAGGACTGCATGACATATGGGTGTACTGGCAGTACTACTTTGGGCTTGCACGGCGACTGACTTGCAAAGGAACTGGTCACAACGTGCATTCATTTTCAGTGATGCTTCCGTTCAAACTTTCTTGCTGCTTCCGGTCCTACTCCGGGCTGCAGGACCAAGGACAGCCACCAACGATGCCAGGCGGGTGCCAGTCAGATTCACAGACGCAGTACTGCACTGCTGGTGGCTTGTGACGGCGCACAGCAAACTGGAAGCGGGTGACACTCTGTGAACATACAGGAATCCAGACCAACAAATAAACCTCAGTCGACAGCCTATTATACGCAGTGCCTACGGGCGTCTATGGCATTCTCAGACAGTAGATGCAGTATTCATACCTGCCACTTATAATCAGAAATAAAATAGTTTTCTGCTGCTCTTTATATAGCATCTTACTAGCTAAAATATTACATTAAATTCAGAAAAATGAAAAGCTTAGTTGTACCGACCCAGGTTTGAATCCACGACTTGCAGGTTATCTCGAGATCTATGCAGAAGATGCGCACCCACTGAGCTGTGTTAACAATGACAGGCACTGCATTAAACCCATACCAATTCTGGAAATGCAGAACATTCAGAGAAAGAAAGATTATGCGAAATAGGAAGCTGGAGGGGCTAGCTGGCCGTGCTGCACTGCCTACGAATGCTTGTGGCAGTCTTGCAATTGGCCATCTGTGGATGCATCAGTCAGTGCAGCCCGTGACACCTCCTTGCCATGTACAATCTAGTGAGTGAGTCCTCTGTCTGCGCGGCCGACATCGAAGTAAGTCTCTCACCCTTAACTACAAGTAGTCTGGGACAGACCGCCACCTCCGCAGGAGTGAATTGTTGCCGCCCGTGGCCGGCACCATCGCCTATGAGTGCCTGGCTGGATCAAAGCACAGGGAGCTGCAGACTTGTATTTTTTTTTTACATTTGTTTATTGTGTTTCTCATTTTGGAGTAAACAATCGCTCAGAAGTTACATAACAATGCAAGGGTTCTTGCCACGCTTCCATTTCTTACTTCCCTTGTTACATCAACAGGTAGTCTGAGCGGTCGTACAGACCAATGTTACCATGAAAACGAAATTCTTTTTTTTGTTAAACAGTTTGCAACATAACACTGATACAACATGACGCTGTAGATTTGTCTTGCCACTGAGGCCATTCCGTGACTTTGGCTCGGCCAATGAGAGCAGAATCCGGCCAGCTTTAGGAACAAGTCAATGCAGAGCAGGCACCCGAGGTTCAATGCAGTGACCAGACAAGGCAGGGTGTTCACAGCCATGGAGGTTCAAGGGAGCATGGCAGACCCAGTAGAGTCATACACTGGTGCTGTGTCCACCATAAGGATGCAAACAGGCCACCCTTCTGCAAACATGGCTGCCTCATATTTACTAAAATGCTCTGGAAAGCGTGGAGATGTGGCTTGCCTTGTTCGTGATGACATGACATCCACACACCTTTATGACATCCTATCGAGAGCTAGACACCACTTCGCCGTAGACGGTCCTTTCGAATTATGCTGCAAGAACGGGTTCGCTGAATAACAGCTATTTATGGAACAATCAATTGGAAGAAGAAAAAATAATCACGTCTGCTTTGGATCAATATATAAATTATTGATGCTCGATAGACTTACTTATATGATTTTTGTACATGTTGCTAGTCATTCAAGAGTGATTTTAACAGTGATTAGCCCTGAGGAAGTCTGTGGCTTACACCACATTGGACGAAACACATGTTGGCGGCTAGACCTTTTATTTGGAAGAAATACTGTGAAATAATAAAAAAGAAGATTAAGAAGATCATCTTGTCTATAAGGACTCTCTACTGGGAATTTGAGCTCAGGATATACTTTTTGTTTACTTAGACGAGATATATGCCGTCCCTTCAGCTTCAGCTGGTAAGACCACCTGGACCACCTCCAAGAGGCGTTTCAAGCCCTGCAGCAGGCATGCCTGACGGTCAAGGCCAGTAAGTGCCAAATCGGGCAGATTTCCATGGTAGATCTGGGCCACATGGTGGGAGGGGTAAGGTGCAGTCCCTACAGGCCAAAATTGAGATTATCCTGCCCTGGCAACTCCTAAAACACAGACTGAGGTAAGGGCCTTCCTTGGTCTCACAAGATACTATAGGAGGTTTGTTAAGGGATATGGCGCGAGTATTTTCCCCTTAACAGATCTGACATCTAAAAAGCAGCCCCTAAATGTGATCCGGGCAGAGACCTGCCAGAAAGCCTTTGACACACTCAAGGAGGTCATGTGAGTAGCACCTTTACTCAAGGTTTTTGACTTTGCTAAGGGGTTTATTAGGCAGACAGATTCTTCAGAGCATTCCATAGGGGCTGTCTAAGAACAGTTAAATGAGGCGGGCCTATACCAAACTGTAGTCTTCCTTGGCAGGATGTTTCCTCCCCGGGAGCAGAGGTGGAGTGCGATTGAAAGGGAGGCCTTTGCTGTAGCCTGGTCACTGAGGAAGCTGAGACCATACCTGTTTGGGCTCACTTCCGGGTTCATACACACCACAGGCCCCTCAGATATATCATGCAAATGAGGGGTCAAAATCCCAAACTGTTCAGGTGGTCCATCTCCCTACAGAGAATGGACTTTATGTTGGAACACTGTCTTGGGTTACACCACACCAATGCTGATCGTCTATCCATGTTCTTCTGCCTTAGTGAAGGGAATTCCCAAAAAGTTGGTTAGTTCTCCCAACTTTCAGGTGGGTGGGACAAACCTTCTTCCCGCAATTTTTGCTGATCTCGTTTTTGCTGGCCTTAGGGTTATGTGCACCTTACCACTGCTAACCAGTGCTAAAGTGTGTGTGCTCACTCATTGGTAACATTGACTCGTCCCAATGCTCACCTGCAATTTAGCACCAGTGTCACAGGCAGCACAAAAAAAACAGTGCAAATAGCACCATGAAGTGTGCAAGAGCTGGCGACCATTCAAGTTAATTTTGCTGCCGTAGATCTCCTCAAGAAGCAGCAGAACAAAGTTTTCTTCAGTATCTTGCAAAGCCACAGTTAAGGCACTAATGTTATTTCCCTGGCATGAGATGTGAGGGTAAACGCATATATTCATAGAGTGCAACCTTATTAATTCATGTAGAGGTTTTCTGAAGCTATACGTTGCCTTTACGTTACTAAAGTGCCATTTCAAAGAAGACAAAAATGCAGTGTGATGAAAGTTTGGAGAAGATAGAGTCCACTTGGATAGGATGAGTAACTGTGTCCAGTCTTCAAAAATCACGACCCATGCTCTGCTCAAATTTGCTTGAAAGTGAATCTAAATAGTTTCGTTTTAAAAAATTTCCCAAAGTACAGCTCATTCATTCAGCTCTCAAGTTAGGGTTGAGGGTGTTCCAAAAGTTGGGCCCATTCACACAAGTCAATCTGCTTCTTTTTATTTCAGCCACTTGAAAACTTGTTGCTTAGGCAGATGGGCTAGTATTGAACAAAGGTTTCTGGATGAGGCATATCTAGGGAACAGTTTCGGCAGCTAGTCTGGGCCTTTGTCCCTGGAAGCTTTATCAGTGAAGCACAAAACTTTATTTCTTTCTTGGTCCTACTGAAGCAAATGGACAGCTGAAAGGGTGTGCTTGATATGAAATATCTTATGGTGTTAAGACTCATTCTTTCTGCCTGGGTCTCTTGAAAAGACTAAAGTAGAAGGTATTAGAGTTATCAGGGAAGGTCATCAGTACAGCTTTTCTTAAATCCACTCTGTAGTTAATTAGAAGTAAAAGGAATTTTCATAGCAGGGAGAGCTGGAGTTTAATGCCCTCATCTCCTGCACTGATTTTGGGAGCAAAACTGAGTTTGGAGTAAAGTGGTACCCCAGATTCTTTACTTTCAGGAGGCTGCAGCTTGGTTTACGGCTATGGAAGAGCAGCGTCACCCCGCCGCTGAAAGGCAGCAGACAAAATATAAATAAACTAACTGCTTTATTGTCATTTTAATTCTAACTTCTAGCTGCGGAGTGTAGGATGGGGCGGGGTTACGGTACAGCTCGCCCAGCAGGGGGAGGAGGAGTGGTAGGCACTGTAAGTGAGCATATAGGTTTGGCCGGCAATCCATGACCGGCCAAACAGACATGCACACTTTGATATTGGCAGGCTGTTCCTTGGAGATATCAGCAGTGCTCAGGAGCAAAGAATCCCAGTCTCTGCTGGAGTGTAACCCCAGCCCTCTCCGCCCAATGTTAGTGCTTCTCTCATGCTGGGAGTAATAGCATGAGAGCAGCGCTGATTGCATGGGGAGTCTGGGATCTTTGCTCATGGGATTGGATTGCTAGGAGCCGCGTAGCCCCGGAGCAGAAGATTGGGCCTGGTGCAGTGAAAGATAAGTTTATATATCTTTTTTTAATTCCCATCCCCCAAACCTCCACGTCTTTTTAGCAGCCGCTGCTGCTGCCAAGGGGCCATTCCAAGAGTAGCTTGCCAGGCTCATAATCTCCTGTTATTAGTACCGTGCTCTTAGCTACATTCATAAAGAGTGGACTCTCCACCCAATGCAAGATATAGTGCAGACATCAGGCAATGTAAGTTTTGGGCACTTTTACAAGCAAAAGTGGAGTTTAGTGTCATTGGCACACGTTTGGAAGTTCACCTGCTACTGCTTGAGAAACTGCGATTTGGCTTATGTACATGTTGCATGAACACCTCAAATATTTAGAGGGTAGGAACTGGAGGGATCAAGGCAGTCGGATTTGTGCCCTCCAAATCATTACAGACAGAACAAAAAGCAAAAACCTGTTGTATCATTGCTATACCTATAGAAGGATTATTTATCCGTTGGATGGGTACAGGTTGTGGGTCCTATGAGTATTCCCAGGGTAATCTGAACATATCACTGTAATCAGTATTGGGAACTAAGGAAGCCCAAGGATAAAGCATTACACCTGGTGTGTGACAGCTAACCTAACATTATTTGCTATATTTTCACTACCTTGAAAATACACACAGGACATATAAAAGGTTTACCCAGCCCGCAAAGAAATAATTCTCTTTTGGTTATAGCGCAGATACATTGTATTTTTTTGTTGTTCTGTATGTCTATAAAAATTGAAATGCCCACAAGAGAAAAATGATCCCTGAGGTACATTGGAAGATGCGAGCATGAGGACAAATCGACTGCTTCTATTTCGGCCTTAGGCTGTGATTGGTCATTCAAATATTTTTATTAGGCTGTGATTGGTGAGAAATGATTCAATACATTATAGAGCAAGTTCTGATATACATGTTAAGTGTTCCAATACATCCAGAAGTACTGTATGGTTGAGGAGAAAAAGAGCAGTTATTTACCCTCACAATTGGTGAGAAGAGCATATCTTAACTGTGAGTTTCCACAGTTAAAAATGTTAGGAGTCTTTTTTTCGATCTCTCCTACCAGACATCTTTCTGCTGTCTGTAGGTGATCCAGCGGAAGCAGTGTAAATGTTATGATCTTACACATTAACCCTACTATATCACAAATAGGATTCTTCCACTAAAACCAAAATTCGGTTCCCATAGAAACTCAATAACAACTTAGAAACATAAGGTCCTTCGATAAATCTTTGGTAGAGCTAATAGGGACTCGACAATAAGAGACGGACGCGCCTTTTTTCATCAGTACCTATAATGAAGAAAATGCCTAACTAACACCCATAGTCACAATATGCAGTATGCCATCAATTAATTAATCAATAAAGATAAACCCTGAATACTTATCAAGTTACTTTTATCTAAATATTTCAAAATATGAATGGTCAATACACAAGTACATTAAGAATCATTGATTCTGTTATTCAGATGTTACAGGTAAGTACACAATGAGAAAATACAGTTCATTACAAATACATCAATCAATCAATAACTGCTTAATTTGTAAAATATGAAGTGCAGGTGCTCAATTTTTTTTGAGTCCAAACCTACTTTTTTCCGGCTCCACCCATTTCCTCCACTGGCTCCACCCACTCTATTAGCTCCACCCACATCCTCAACTGGCACTGCTAAAAGTCAGATGTAATAACCGAGTCTTTAGGTAGGTCTGACCTGTTGACCCTGGGACTCTGGAACTTAGATACTTGGTAATGTTTTACCTTCCACACATCCTGTTTCAGGACTTCTCTAGTTTGTTCTGCATCACAGAGCCCTGCTGGCAGGCACCGTGGCACGAATAGTGTTAAACAATCTGATTTTTCATATTGTGAAAATAAAAACAACTTCAAGAAAAAAAATATATCCCTGCATGTATGGAGCCCAGAATATGCAATTCCAGAAAAAAATCTATACTGCCCAGGTGCAGATTTCCACAACACTGTAAAATCGTGCTGTAACATTTACACAACAACTAACACCAAAGCATATGGGCTGCCTTTGAATATGGTGCACATGCAATGACCACGGAGTACCCTCTTCTCCAGACTCTCTGTCCGCCCACCTGATTTAGAGGTGGACGTACCATCAGGTGACCGCTGATGGAGTAAACCTTATGCACTCAGTTAGTACCATTGGAGGCAAGCCATTTGCCCGTCCTGTATAAAGTGGGCAGTCGGATGGCTGTTTTTTACTGTCAGTCACTGCCATCTTGCCCAGCTGAACCTGTAAAATCAGTTCATTTTGAGACTGAGACAGCTCGGCCACCTATGTCAATGGCATACCTTCTCGCTTTCATATCTTTGCCTGTCACTCTAAATAGTTCTAAAAGCATTTGATATAAACGCCGACTTTACATGGAATGTGCATAAGGAAAACCAAAGGAATTGAAAACAGAAATAAAGACCACGCAGTATATGTTTTGTACTTTTTAAAAATGAGAAGAGACATCTTAAATGTTATATGTAGATTATTTTGCATGCCAATGAAACCAATGGCTTTTACAGAAATTGCATGTAGAAAATGTTTCTGTAGATTATTAGTGGTGACCCAGGCTTTTGTTGTTGACTTGAGTCATGTGAGAGAACACCAGAAAGTGAAACCAAACCAAACTGCATTTCGTGGGGGTGGGATTTAAAGATCATGAGCAATGTCATCAGCGAGTGCCTAAATCACTGTGTTAAGGGTTTGACTGACTCATTCAACTATAAGCGCTAGCACGAATAAATACTTACATGACGATACATACAATCCAGAAGTGAGACATGATAGCCAGGGCTTTAAGTCGGAAGAAAAAACTATAGGGTCTCTCGAAGGGGTGTGGCAGATATAATTAAGGGCGTGGCTTAAAAGCATGTGAACAGAAAAACTATTTGTAGCTTAGTGTGCTGCCCGACTGGTATTTTGCTTCTTATGTCAATACTTCCAGATATATAATACAGCAAGTAAAATTACACTTACAACAAGCCAGTACTATTGGATTTGTCACTGATAGCTAGTTGCATAGCATAAATAAGCAACAACTATGGCTTCGTCGTTATAGCATATTGAAAATGATTCAGTTCTGAATGGTGATACTGTGAAAGAACTGTAACTAGTCTCTTTGGGCCATATGCATGAACACATTTTGCCATAGACACAGAAAGGATAAAACCCTTTGATGCATCTGGCCCTTTGAAGTTACTTCACACGCAGTGATGGACGGCACTGCTGCAGAGTTCAGATTTATTTTATTCATCCTGAGGAATGGAGAGCCCAGTAGGGACCCGTCTCAGCACCTGCTTGGCAGGACCTGGCACACTTTGACTTAAAGCCCTGATGATTGCTCCATAATATCCTAGAAGCACGCCTGAAAGTTTCCAGGCACTTTGGAAAACTCCTTCTCAAGTTAAAGTGAGTCATGGGACCCAGATAAAACCTCTTCAAGAGAAAATGAATGGGAGACCCGAATCTCAAGGAGAAATTGAGGCTTCGTCGAAAAGAAGTTTAAGAAAGAATTGCAGAAAGAGGAGAATAAAGCCGCTGCCTATGCATACACGCCGGGCAGGGCCTTCCTTGGCTTTCTCTCAACATCTACAACAGTCAACATATACAGTAGTACTATTAAGTGAGTCTTCTTAACCCCGACAGGTCCATACTGCGGCCGGTGCCCCCGCCCCACCCTATTGAAAAATCATTTGATTAGTACTATTAAGTGAGTTTTCTTAACCCCGGCAGGCGGCAGGTCCGTACTGCGGCCGCTGCCCCCGCCCCACCCTATTGAAAAATCACATGATTGTGAGGATGATTGGCATTGGTTTTTTAACTATGGTGGTCGTTAGGAACTTACTTAGGACCTGAATGGGACAGGTGCTACTTCTTCTGCTTAATTGGCAACCAGACACTCTCATCAGTCTGGCTGATCGATACCTGGCTCAACCGTGCCACAGCTGTTGGTCCGGGCCTTGGGCACTGGGGGCCGAGCGGAGTGGGGGAAGGGTGGCGGGGGTTGACTTTAATGTGATAACTGACTGCAGGTAGTGGTGAGCGAGCTGCCTGCTGCGTGCTGCGGTGGTTATGATGGGGCGTGGCAATGCGTAAAAAAACTGCGCACGTTGCCGCACAGCCCCTACCCCATCCACCAAAATCCATCCCAAAAAACACCCAAAGAAGTGTCCTCCTCTGGCCCGCGGCCCGCCCCAGCAGCAACAAGTATGTGGCTAAGGCGGCTCGGCGGCTCCGCGGCGCCGCCATCAATCAAGATTAAATTTCAACACAGTTTAAATATATATAAACAGTCAATCTGAGAATCAGACTACAGTGTGAGTGTGACTCTGGACTGTGACTGACTCACTCACTCCTCGGAGAGGCGTTTGCGATGCAAAAAAAACCCTGTGGCACGAGAGTCAGACAGACAGACACTAGTCAGTAGTGTAACTTTAAATTATTGAAAAATGTGACGTGCGCGCAGTGCAGCAGATGCAGAGTGTAGACCCGGTCCTGTCATATAAGTGCCGGCGCTAAGCACCGGAAAGCACTGGAACAAATTAAGCCCTGCAATACCAGCATGAGAGGAGACAGACAGAGAGAGAGAGAGAGAGAGACAGAGAGAGTGAGAGAGAGAGAGAGAGAGAGAAATAAATGTCATTGCAACATTTGTATGCAATTCAGAATTTCACACAAACCTAGATCAGAGATTACTAATGCACAGAGTGCAATAGTCAGAAGTAACTAACCCTTCAGCCGAAAAGGTATAGCTTAGGCAAGATCACCAGCCGATGAAGTGCAAAGTAATCAGGATTGTCTCGCTCAGGAATTGCAAGGATAATAGCCAGCCAGAGTAGCATAGAGAGTACAGCAGCAAAAGCTCTATTCTCATAGAAACAGCTACTTCTCAATTCTTTTCTCACAGTAATAATTATACCTCAAATGCTAACAAGTTCAACCCCCCTAAAGTTGCAATTTTCCAGTTTTCAAGCAATTCCATTCGTCAGAATTATGAGGTGACCATCATCCGAGACAGTTCATCCAGATTTCTTTAAAAGAATGTCATCATTGCTCTTCAGAAGCAGGAAAAACAATTTGATATTTTCATGTCCTCGCGCTCCCTTCCACATCAACATTGTCAACACAATCTTTAATAGAAAGAAATGCTCTAACCGCAGGAAGAGGAAATCCTTGTGATATGGCTCATGCACAACTAAACAGATAAATCAGTATTCTTAAAAAGGATGAAAGACAAAGTACGGGGCATACTAACAAGGAACAGGGAAAATTAACGCTAAGGGCGCTTAGCGTAAACAATTTTAACGCTTGCTATCGCTGGATAATATCGCCTGGTAATCGCTTTATTAACAATGCTAACCTCCTAGGCGATAAAAAATCCAGCGATAGCGGCATTTTGGGTGGTTATCGCTGGTAATGCAAAGATAAAACTACAAGCATAGGGATATCCTTGCTGATAGTCCATAGTGGATTTAGCCATGTAATCCACCTGCCATTGGATTACATGGCTAAGTCTCAAAATTAGCAGACGTAAAAAAGCAGCGTTAACTGTGGTTAAACCTGCTCTTTTTTGTCTCTAACAGGGTTGGCGTGAAGCTTGATAATAGGAGAAATGTCGCTTAGCGACATTTTTCCTATTATTTTGCACTGGAACGCCCACTTTGCATTTCATTAGAGATGCAAAGGGAAGCGTAGTGAAAAAGGGTGCTAACATGCGATTTTGCATGTTAGCACCATGTTGTTGATAGGGCGATATTTTTGTCTCCGCTTCTTTGGCTTTTAAAGCCAAAAAAGCGGAGATAAAGACCTTGTTAATATGCCCCTATGTTCTTCTGTGGCCTATGTTAAGAAGAGTAAAACTAACTTCTAGCAAGGTTTGAGGCCTTGATAGAGAAAGCAGGGAAACGATTGCTTTTTCTGAAGAAATAAAACACACTCCAGTTAAAGAACACAATAAAATACGTAAGAAAATCATTTTTAAGGATTCATTTTTCTAGTTAAACTCTTCAGCATAATCATCTAATGTCTAAATGCAGACTTATTAATAATCAATGTTTTCTTGTTATGAAAATTGGATAAACATTTCACGAAGCACTTTCTATAAGGGTTTTCTATTATCTCTATTTCATCTTTCTACGTGCAAGTTTGTTAAATGGATATTTATTCAAGTCTCTCTCATAACATTTAGTTCATGTAAAAACACTTCATATATTTTCCATGCCTTCTGCATGTTAATCATTGCAGTTTCTGTTTTACAAAACGTGTTGTTGCTTTCATGCACATTTTCACATTGTTTTTTTTTTTTAATCAATGCTAATACTTTCACACCATTAGTCATTTGTTTTGTTAATAACACGCGTATGAGCAGATTTGATCAAGCAAGATTATTTTACAAAAATGATGCTTCATCATAGGCAATAGCCTCTTGTGGACCATACCAAAAACATAGCGTGAGTTTCAAGTTCATCCATCGCATAACATTGGTTGGCTTTCTTGACATTTGTTTTGGATGGCTTACTTTCATCTTCTTGTGTTTGTCCTTCACCCAGAGAATAGCCTCTTTTCTCTTTTTATAATTAGCTGACTTGTAACCCCCCAATGAGCACATTGAGAGAGCTACTTTTTTCCTTTCCATTCATCAGTCATGAGAGTGGCTGTTTTTTCTTGCTCTCTCTCTTTTGTGATGTTATCTGTCCCCAGATGCCTACACGTGCTCAGTGTTACTTCACACTGTTCCCAATGTGTCTGTTAAAGCACCACAACTGGTATATTTTCTGGGGTATGATCACAGAGAAGACATGAAGGGGGAGATTTACAAAAACGTTGCGCAACACAGTGCAGCCCCCCTCCTCCCATTTCCCTTGCGCCGGCGCTGATTTCAGCACTAGGGTGTGTGCATTACTCTATCATAGGTTTTGTACAGGAAGGGTAGCCTTCCTGTACAAGATACGATGCTAGACACAATGTAAATGTTTTCCCACTTTGCATACGTGCTGCACAGTGCAGCACGCATGCAAAGTGGGAAAGGAAGGAGAAATAAAAGCATTCCTCCTTCCTTGTGCCTAGCTGAAAAGGGTGCAGTTTTCTCACCCTAAACTCAATCTACTGTTATTAGTAAATTGCATTTAGCGTGAGAAACCTTGGGTGGTTGCATGGGAACGCCCATACACCACCCTTGGTCCCCCCTATGACGCAAAGTAATGCACTGCTTTTTTGTATTACATTTACGTAATTTCCAGTGCTAGCGCTGGAAAGTTAATTAGGAAAAAAAGATTTTTGCGCCGTTTTGCGCCAATTTTGTGATGCAAACACTGCACAAAATCTTAGAAAATCTCCCGCTAAAGGTTGTTTTTTATTTTATGTCCTGCATTCCACATATTGCACAAAAGGTGGGACTTGGCACACAAAGGTGTTTACGGCTGTGAAGGAGGGACAAGCTGACAATATCACTTGTCCCTAGTTTGAAGCGGGAGGTGAAATTAGCATGACTGACAAGGGGATGTATCCTCTCGTAGAAGCCTGTAAACTGCTGCCTGGACCAGACGGATGGATCGTGTTACAGCTCCCCAGGCTCCTCTTGAAAGTAACCCAGGCTATTGGCATGCGTTTTCCTTTCAACTTCCTCATTGTGTAGAAAAAGGTAGGGCTAGGACCTTTCTCAAGATTTGCCCGGCGCTAACCGCCCTTGTACCATTCAAATTTACCAAGCAATGAGGCAGGCGCCGGAGACCAGAAGGCAGGAAACAGAAGTTTATTCCGACGGAGCAGAACACATCAGATCAGACAACAAGGTATCGTCTCGAGGTGCTCTAACAGCCTCTCAGAGGCCTGGCCTCTTATACACCGGTTTATGGCATGTGACCTTCCTTTATTACAATCACAACTTTGTAAGGCAAGGAAAAGGCATCCCCGTAATCCTCGTGTTAATCCCACCCCCATATACCTTCACAATAGAGGTCCTCAACCTGCTGATAAGAGGAGGGGGTCATCACGCAGCTGTGTGTTCCGTCGAGTCTTAGGATGTGTGCGCCTGATCATATCACAGGGGGTGGGGAGGCCTGGATCAATAGAGGGTCCTTTGAAGGAGAGCGACCTCATACAATAAGGGGCAGTAAATGATATCTCCCGGCTTAGGCAGTGGCCTCGGACCTGTGTGGACAGTCGGACACGGGGTGAGGGGCCATCAATGGAGTGGTATTCATGCCGCGTGGACAATCCAGCGCAGAGGGGAGGTTTATCAACAGAGGGGCATTCATGGGAGGAGAGGAGGTGTCGGTCAGGCGCTGGCGTGACTCCCAAGGACAGGGTCATGCAGAAGGGTCATGCTCATAAGGAGGAGGGAGGGGGAGCCAGGGTGCGCGGAGGATGCCTGCTGGGTCAGAGGGGTGCACTGGCGATCGATCGTGGACAGGGAGACCATGATATCTAAAATGGCTGCCGTGCATGTGGTGCATAGGTGACAAGCTGGCGCAGATAATGTTCAGATCGCAAACTAAAATTCCACAGTCCTCCCTTTTAACATGTCTCGCCAACTTGTCAGTTTGGATTTATCCCCATAAGGCCACGTATTTCTACTTCATAGAGGGGGCTCATGTGCTCATTTCGGAAGTCCAAAGTCTTTGGGCACATACAGTTAGAAGCAAGGCCGAGCAAAGGTGGCAGACATTGGATACCTAAGCAACACCCACATAATATTACAATAGGTATCAGTACGAAGGAAAACAACTTCCAACCCCAATTTTTCAAAGTGTCCCAAAACCAGCTCCCAAGCGACCATCCTTCCTGCTCTTGGTGAACCTCTGAGGACAGTCTGTGGAGGTGTTCAATGGCTTTGTAGACTGAAGGCGAGTTGTCAGGCACGTAGGTGCAGCAGCTGGATCCGATGATGCGGCATGCTCCTCCTCGGTCGGCTAGGACCACGTCTAGGACAAGACGATTTTGGAGGGTCACGAGGCGGACCGCCTGAAGCTCCGCAGTATTGTTGGCGAGGATGCCAGCCGTGATATTGATCGTTGTTTCTACTGCCTGGGTCAGGTGTCGGATAGCACGGCTGTTAGCCATTGGGCCCCACAGAGGAACAAGTCCCTTTGCTGCATCCAGGAACTGTGCTCCAGTGGAGTCGGCTTGCCCAAGGTCGTCTGCACGCCTCTGCCGGTGGTGGTTGGCAGGGGCTACATATGTGGGTGGAAGAACGAAGGCAATATAACAGGTGCCCTTCCATCCTTTCGGGAGCCAGGTGTAAGCCTTGGTGCCACACACAAAGTACATATTCGGAGAAGCAACAAAAGAAGGGGGTTCAGCTGAGTCCAATGTTCTGGTGACTCGGCAGGCGCTGTAACCCACCAGCTGCGTTCCTTGGCCTTCTAGGCACACAAGGCCAGTGACATTGATCACGGACAGAGCCACAGTCAGGGTGGCGGTAGTTTGTTTCTGCAGATGAGAGAAGGTGGTTCTGGCTGGATTGTGGAGCACCTGTACTTCGACTCGTTCTTTGGCTGGAATGTCTTTGATGAAGGTGGTGCCTGCGAGTGCTGGACACAGGGCAGCTGGAGTCTTTCCTGTTTTGTTCAGCCAGAACCCAGAGTAGAAGAGTGACACTGTCCGGCTGGAGGTGGCGTTGTCCCTGTGGCTCTCTTGCATGAGGATCAACCAGGCGAGGCAAGAGCCGTGAACTGAGAAGGGTGAAGGGATGAAGGGGATGGAGTGTCCAGTGGCATGTGGGAGCAACCCACAGATCCAACAGTTCGTAGCATTTGCAGCAAGGTTATGTTGGTGCAACAGTTGCACAAAGGAATTGTTCCAGAATTCCCTGCGCCTTTCTCGGAGCTGAGGCGACAGAGAGATTAGGTGATGCTCTTTCAGGGGTGTTGGCTGTGCAGTAGGTAGCAATGTCTCATGAGCCGGTGTGCTCTCTTCCAGAATCCAGAGGGAGGTCATGAGAAGGAGGCAGAAGAGGAAGACAATGAAGAGTGCAATTGTCTTCGATTTGTGCAGGTTGTCAGTCTTTGGATTCCTATACTGGGTATTTCCCGTTGCTTCCATCATCTTCTTATCTGGCGCTTCCATCATCTTCTTATTTGGCGCTTCCATCACCTTCAAGGGGCTCGGTAGTGGGCAGAACCACAGACTTTGTTTAGCTTCTCTCCCGGCAACCCTTGATTGTGTGTAGGTCACCGTTCTGAGATTTTAACTTAGTCCGTGGCCTACTTAGCCGAGACTCCCTCCTTTCGACGCAGGAAATACCCTTCTCTGGATGGCACAGTAGGATCAGAGAATTTTGCAAGTTCGAGTGCCCCAGTATCTGGATAACAGTCCAATATCGGTCGGTCTTTGGTCAGGAGCTCTTCTTGGGTGCTGACGTTTTCTGTCGTGGCCAGGTTTGCAGGGACCTTCCGACAATGATGCGCGTGCAGCCAGTGCTTCTTCCCCTCCACTCGGAGTGCTGTTCGGGTGGTGATCAGCACTTGCCAGGGGCCCGTCCACCGAGGTTCCAGACTCTTGGTTCGCTGGAAATTTCGTATCAATACAAAATTTCCCGGTTGGATGTCGTGACCGGGGCCCCTGGAAGCATCGGGGATGGCCTGCTGCACCTGTTGATGAATGACAGACAACGTTTTAGTCAACTTGCACAAATAATCAGATAGTAGGACGTCTGGGACGTCATGAATGGAGGTCGGTTTGGGAGCAGTCCAGAGGTTCATAGGCCGCCCAAACACGACCTCATAGGGGGTCAAATGGTGCTTGGTGGGAGTGGAGCGCATTGATAACAAAGCCAGTGGGAGGGCATCCGGCCAGTTAAGTCCAGTGGTGGCCACTATTTTTGCCAGTTTCAGCTTGAGTGTGGCATTGTGGCGTTCCACTAGACCAGCGCATTGGGGGTGGAAGACCGCATGGAATCGTTGCTTCACCCCCAACCCTTTCAGGATTAGCTGGATAACCTCAGCTATGAAGTGGGGGCCATTGTCACTCCATAAAATTCGGCAAAGGCCATAGCGAGGGAAGAATTCCTTCAGTAGTACTTTGGCAGTAGTCATGGCAGTGTTGTCACGGGTTGGATAGGCTTCTACCCATTTGCTGAAGGCACATACGATGACTAGTACATACTTCAGGCTTTGGCATCTCTCTAGTTGGATGTAATCCATCTGAAGGACCTCAAAGGGGTGATTGGGGGTCCCAAACCCTCCCCGGGGCACTACAGTTCCTTTCCCGGGGTTGTGTTGCAGACAGATGAGGCACTGCTGAACTAGGCGTCTGGCTGAGTCAGGGATTTTGTCATTGTGCCAGACTTTGGAAATGAGTTCGATCATGGGTGCAGATCCTATGTGTGCGGGGGAGTGAGCCATTGTCAGTATGGGGATCAGGTATGAGTCGGGCAGCAACCATTTGCTTGCATCCTTCGTTCGCCAACAGCCCTCCTCATCCTTCAAACCCATCCTTGCCCACTTAGTCAGTTCGTGAGGGGTGCTGGCCGATTGTATGTCTCTAATCATTATCCTTGTGTCACTCCATGTTTCTGCTTGTGACCTGGTCATGTACATGCGCGTCACCGTCCTATTCTCAGCTGTGGTTCGTGCAGTGACGTCGGCCAATGCATTCCCTTGCCCAACTAAGTCTGTCACCCTTTTGTGTGCTTGACATTTGATCACCGCTAGTCGTTTGGGGAGGAGAACTGCTTCAATCAGAGCGGAAACTAGATCTCCGTGGAGGATCGGGGTGCCGTGGGATGTCAGGAATCCCCTCTCCCTCCACAGGAGCCCAAAATGGTGGACCACTCCGAAGGCATACTGGCTGTCCGTATATACGTTCGTGGTGGTCCCTGCGGCTATGATGCATGCTCGGGTGAGGGCTATCAGCTCTGCTGCCTGGGCAGATCGTTGTGTGATGCAGGCTGTCTCAACTACTGTTCGGGCTGTCGTTACTGCATAGGCAGCTGAAGTGGTGCCATCTGGGAGTTTGATGCAAGAGCCGTCTACCCATAGCTCTCCATCGGGGTCGGGAAAAGCAGTGTCTCGGAGGTCAACCCTACTCCTAGTTTGTTCGTCCGTGAGGGTCACACAGTCGTGTATGGGAGGCACGTCGGGGTCATTTTCAGGCAGAGGCAGTAATGTGGCAGGATTCAAAGTCGTGCATCTCTTCAGTGTGATGTGGGGTGCAAGTAGAGTCAACTCGTACCCTGTCAGTCGTGCGCTAGTCAGGAGCTGGGTCTTTGTCTGATTCAAGAGGGTGTCGACTGCATGGGGTACTAGCACTGTGAGGGAGTTGGAAAGTACAATTCCCTCGCTCTGACGGATAGAGACAGCAGCGGCGGCTACTGCTCGAAGGCAGGCAGGCAAGGCTCTGGCTACAGGATCAAGAGTGGCGGAGAAGTAGGCACAAGGGCGCTGCTTAGGACCAATTGATTGAGTTAGGACAGACAATGCGCATCCCTCCCTTTCGTGGGTGAAGAGGGAGAAGGGTTTGGAGTAATCCGGCGTTCCTAGGACAGGCGCTGAGCAGAGTGCATCCCGTAATTCTTTAAAGGAGGCTTGACACTCAGCGGTCCAAGGAAGCGGGGAGGGGACATCTTTGGTCAGTAGGGCAAGTAATGGTTTCACAATGAGGCTGTAATTAGGCAACCACTGTCTGCAAAAAGAGGTTAGGCCAACCAAAGAGCGGACCTGCTTCTGTGTTTTCGGGATGGGGGTATCTAGGATGGTTTGGATTCGGTCGGGTGTGAGTTTCCTCCCTTCTTTGGACAGAAGATGGCCTAGGTAAGTCACTTGTGGCTGGCAGAACTGTAACTTCTTTTTGGAGACTTTATGGCCATTCTCTGCAAGAAAGTGTAGGAGTTGGACGGTGGCTGTCGTTGCAAGCGGGGTGGTGTCGGCCGCCAAAAGGATATCATCAACATATTGGATCAACACCACTCCCTCCGGTAGCTGGAAGGCATCCAGCTGTCTTTTGAGGGCCTGGCTGTAAATGCTGGGACTTTCAGTGTACCCCTGGGGAGCTCTACAAAATCGGTACGAACGGGATTTTAAGGTGAAGCCGAACAGATAACGGCTATCTGGATGAATGGGGATAGAGAAAAACGCGTTCTTAAGGTCGATAACAGTGAAGGTGGTGGCAGTGGACGGGATGAGGGTCAGAATGGTGGTGATATCAGAGACCACAGGATATTGGGGTACAACCACTTTGTTAATCTCTCGCAGGTCGATGATGAAGCGGTACGCTTTCTCATCTCCTTCACCTTGCTTCTTAACAATAGGTAGGATTGGGCTGTTGCAGACGTTGCTAACCACCTCTTCAACCACTCCTGCATCTACCAGAGACTGAATGATCGCTACCAGTGCCTTCTCACCCTCTGGTGATATCCGATACTGCGGGAGTTTCGGGAGCATAGCGTCCTGTCGTACAGTTATGTGAATAGGATCAATCATCATTCGCCCCACATCAGAGTCATTTTTGGCCCACAGGTACGGGGGTAGGGTGTCAAGCAGGGACAGGTCAGCGTCAGTTACGGAGCACATGTGTCGTGGGGGAGGGGATCTGGGCATGTCTGGGTTGTCGTACAGGATGACTCGTATTCCATCTGGGGAACACCTAATGGTAGCTCGAAAATGTTTCAGTAAGTCAATACCCATAATGGCGTCAGGGGAGTTGGAGGAGAGTAGAAATGTCGCGTCAGTAGTGTTGTTTTCTAGGTCAAAGGTAATAGGTACGGACAGGGGGTTAGTGGAGGGCGTCCCATCGAAACCTATCGACGTTATGTGTGAGCCAGACAAGGGTGCCCTTGGAATCAGTCGTTTTGATAACACACTACGTGTCGCCCCAGTGTCTACCAAGAATGGAGACTCTGTACCCAAGACCTTAGCGGTGACATAAGGACCTTGCTGGTCAACACAGAGCTCGACTGGATCCCTCCCTTGCCCCTGGCAGTCCTATGCAAAGTCGGGGGCATGTTCACCTTCAGATAGCTGATATTGGTTCTGTCGGGGACGGTCAAATGTGTTCGGTCTTCCTGATCTGTCATTATTGGTGTCGTTGGGGCTCCCTCGTCCCTGTACTCTATTCCTCGGACCACCCGCCACATCCCTGGAATCCCTATTCCTATTCATTTCTAGCAGAACTGGACACTGGAATTTCCAATGGCCGAGCCCTTTGCAGAAGGCGCATTGGTCATTGCTAACGTCTCTACGTCCAGTGTGGGGTGCTGGGGTGTGATCTTTAGGAGGTAGATCTCTGGGGGTGGTTGATTGGTAGTTCCCCCTTTGGTGTTCCCGTCCAAGCGCTATACCTTGTATCTGGGCTATCATTACCCTTTCCTTTAAATCTTTCTTCTTTTTCTCGGACGCCCTATCATTCTCATTCTTTTGGTGCTCGTAATACTGAGCCATCTGAAGGATAGCTGCGGGTTTGGAGGCCCCCCAACTACTCTCGCTCGTCTGCAGTTTTTGGGAGACTTCTTGTGTTAGTCCCTTTACATAATTTTGCACAAACAGGTGCTGTCCGGTTGCGGTGGTCATGTCTTGGCCACTGTAGTCGGAGAACACTGTCTCAAATCGGGAGAAGTATTCTGACACATCTTCCTGGGGTTTCTGTCGACAGGCTGTGACTATCGACCAGTCTACTTTTCTTTCCGGGACCAGGGTTTTCAACTTCTGGACCAGTTTGTCTGGGAGTTCCAGTATGTCCTTCACTGGTTTACTCCCCGGCTCTCGCTGTCTATCTAGTTTACCGAGTTGGTCCCAGGTATGTCCAAACAGATCTGTGTGGTCAACCTTCCGGATTTGCTTCCACACATCAGCTGGCAGGCATAACCCAAAGAACAAGTCAATATCTGCTAAAGTCATTATTGTCGAACCCAAGGCTGTGCCTAATTCGGTATAAAATGCCGTTGGGTTCTTTCTTAAGTCGGGCAGGGTTTGTTTGAAGGTTAGGATATCTTGTCGGTCCCATGGTTGGTAAACCCAATTGTACACAACCCTTCCCTTTGCATGTTTATTATTAATATCATCGCTCGTCCCCTGGCCCCGTGGCGGGATCCAGTAAGGAGCCGCTTCTCTGATAGGCATCATAGTATTGACTACTTCTGCCGAGGTTGTTTCAGGGACCGTAACCTTGGCTTCTGGCTTCTGTTCCGCGAGGTGGCGGAAGACCTCAAGCATTTGCATGAAGAGCTCCGTCGCCTCACGTTCAGTCCCATCTCCAACATCAACCTTCCTATACAGTGTTGTTAGTTTAGCGGGACCCTTACTCTGATACCTATCTTCATACGCGTTCAGGGTGTGGTAGCTGAATCGCAAAATGAAATGCCGTCTGTGGCTGTCGGCGTGTGAATTATATACGCTCATTGTGTATTCTTCGCTCTCCCTTCGGTCTACCAATGTCTTTGCTATTTCGTTGATCCCATCCCGCTCATCTTTGCTTAACCTACTTAACCTGGCTGATGATTGTTTGCTAGCCTCGGGGTCGTCTGACGAAGTTGTTAATGTGGCTGGTGCGGAGGCCGTGAGGGCCGGTGCACCAGCACTAGGGTCACTTTCACTCACACTCGGGGCTTGCAGGTTTTGTTGGCTGGGAGCGTATGGAGGGGGCATGTAGATGATTGGGGGACCTAGCAGTAACTCATCGTTTGCCCGTTGTTTGGAGGGCAGTTCAGGGTAGAGCGCAGAGGGGGTCCTAACAGGACATTGGCCTGTTGACCCTGATTCTTGGTTTTGTGTAGCTTCTTTTCTTTCTTTTATTTCTTCTTCTAGTTGTTTTGCGGCTAGGTGGGCTGCCTTTCGTAGTTCTTTCCCTACTTTTGCTTCTTCTCTTTTCTTTCGTTGTTCCGTTTCTTTGCGCCACATGCCGATACTGTCGAGCATAGTGGGCGTGGTCTTATTCTTCTGGAGCGCTATTTCTAATGTTTTTATTTTATTTTCGTTAAAGGAACCTATCAGTGGCCACTGACTTTCAGGGTTCTTTTTCGTATATTTATGCCATAGTCTAGTGTAAGCTATAGCGACTAGTCCATACTTAGTGAACATGTCCTTATTAGGGGTGCCCTCCAGTGGAGCTGGATGGTTCATCTCTAATAAGCGGTCCGGGCTAAACAGGCTACCAACCAGTGGGGAGAAGATAGGCATGACGGTTTACACCGGGGACAAAAGTCTGCACTACCTATCTTATCACGGCGGGCAAAGACTAGACAGAATATTTCTATTCTCCGTTGTTTGCCGGCGATGAATACCTCAAACGAACCAATACCGAATAATCGGCCAATCAAACAATTCAGTGGGGAGAATAAGTGGGCACGAAAAGTTATCGCTACCCACTCTTTCTCTACCTGCAAAGAGAGACCTTGTTCTTCTCTGTTTGCAGACAAAGAATCTCCAGACAATAATCCACGAACGACAGTTCGGGAAACAGTGGGGGAGGAAGATAGGTACGACGGATTACAACAGGGGCAAAGGTCTGCGTTACCTATCCTTCAATGTTTGCAAAGAGAGAGCCTGTTTGTTTTTCCCCGTTTGCAGACAGCGAATCTCCAGAGGTTTCAACAAATCGTAATACTAGTATTATCCAAACAAAAACAATTTTCCTCAATTCGTCGTGTTTACACGACCTTACCCAGACCGCATGGACGGTTTCCTGTCCTCTGGATCCAGCGCCCGATCGTCCTCTCTCCTTCGTGATGTTCGCGGCACTCCTGATGGTTCCCAGTCAGGACCGTAGATCACTCGAGAGAGGTCTGTTCAGAACTAGTGAAGGTCGGATGATCGGCTGTCAGACGAGGGTCTATCGGACATGAGCTCTTCCCGATCGTTGCAGTCGTTCACTCTGTCATCGGGACCTCTCCCACTGGATCCACGTGTCGCTGATGGGCCCCACGCTTTGGGACGCCAAATTGTAGAAAAAGGTAGGGCTAGGACCTTTCTCAAGATTTGCCCGGCGCTAACCGCCCTTGTACCATTCAAATTTACCAAGCAATGAGGCAGGCGCCGGAGACCAGAAGGCAGGAAACAGAAGTTTATTCCGACGGAGCAGAACACATCAGATCAGACAACAAGGTATCGTCTCGAGGTGCTCTAACAGCCTCTCAGAGGCCTGGCCTCTTATACACCGGTTTATGGCATGTGACCTTCCTTTATTACAATCACAACTTTGTAAGGCAAGGAAAAGGCATCCCCGTAATCCTCGTGTTAATCCCACCCCCATATACCTTCACAATAGAGGTCCTCAACCTGCTGATAAGAGGAGGGGGTCATCACGCAGCTGTGTGTTCCGTCGAGTCTTAGGATGTGTGCGCCTGATCATATCACAGGGGGTGGGGAGGCCTGGATCAATAGAGGGTCCTTTGAAGGAGAGCGACCTCATACAATAAGGGGCAGTAAATGATATCTCCCGGCTTAGGCAGTGGCCTCGGACCTGTGTGGACAGTCGGACACGGGGTGAGGGGCCATCAATGGAGTGGTATTCATGCCGCGTGGACAATCCAGCGCAGAGGGGAGGTTTATCAACAGAGGGGCATTCATGGGAGGAGAGGAGGTGTCGGTCAGGCGCTGGCGTGACTCCCAAGGACAGGGTCATGCAGAAGGGTCATGCTCATAAGGAGGAGGGAGGGGGAGCCAGGGTGCGCGGAGGATGCCTGCTGGGTCAGAGGGGTGCACTGGCGATCGATCGTGGACAGGGAGACCATGATATCTAAAATGGCTGCCGTGCATGTGGTGCATAGGTGACAAGCTGGCGCAGATAATGTTCAGATCGCAAACTAAAATTCCACAATTGTTTTTAAATGCTGTTCAGTTTCCTGGGTGAAAAGTATTTGAAAAATTCACATGCCATTGATGAAGAACAAAAATTTCGACTTTAGTGTACTGTTTGGAAATACTTTATGAGATATGTATATTTTTCCTCGAGGATTTTGAAATGGTTTAGTCAGTCATTTATAACGGCGTGATCTATTGGCTTTGCCAATGCCTGTTACAGGGACAGTCCGCACTAGTAATAACACAGACAAGGTAGAAAACAGTAGAAAGAATTGCCACCCAGGGTGTTGGACCCGGCCCATTAGGCAGGTTCACCCCTAGACTTTTTGTGTTTTCCTAGCCTATTTATGGAACCTGGTGTTGGTGATTTTAGGCCTCTGCGCACTTTTTCACTGTGGTACAGTGTAAAGTGCATGAGCTCTCTGTATGTGTGGTGAGTGACCTGCCCTCCCATAGGAATGAATGGGGAGTATGTATGCCCATGGTAGTTCCTGATGTGTGGGGAGTGCAGGGGCGAGTTTGGTATGTATCAACTCGTGAGAGTGAATGCTGCAAAATGATGTATGCGACATGACTGTGTCTAGTCTAGAAGTACTACTTTTGGAAGTTGGCATATTTGTGTAGGTTGTTGCTAGCGTGTGATTGGCTGGTGAGCCTGGCCCAGAGTGCATGGGCCTGCTTGTGGATTGACTGTCTGGTTTGAGGATGACAGGGGCTGGAGAGCCCAGGAGGTTGTCTGAGTCAGCCCATGGATGAAAGGCAGCATCTGCTGCCAGGGAAGTGGGAGGAGATGGCACCTGATAGTGAAGGGCTGTTCCTGTGTTCTTGTTTCTGACTTGAATCTGCCAGGGGCATGCTGCTGCTGGGGCTCAGGGGAATCCCTGGGCCCTGCCCAGCTCCTGGACCTCTGATGGACTTTCCTGGACTCCTGGGGGACCCCTCTGCCTTGCTGGGCTGATGGGGGGGACTTTGCTTGACCCCTGTGAATTTCTGGGATCTTTGCAGCATGGAGAAGCTGCATTTTCCTCTGGAGGGCGCTTGTGTGGGATTTCTAGCACCTGGAGGCGCTGTGCTTCCCCCTGAGCGCTCTGCCTGTTTTCTAGCGCTTTGGAGCGCTTTATTTTCCCCAAGCGCTTGAGAGCGCTTTTATCTGGACTTCCTAGCGCCTTGGGAGCGCTTTATTGCCCCATAGCGCTTTAGAGCGCTTTATTTTGATTATAGCGCTGAGGAGCGCTCTGCCCGCCCTGGCGAGTGCCCACCTCGCTTATTTTTTATCTCATTTAACTTCGGCTGCCCACGCCGTGATTGCTGCTGCCCGGGGGCCTGAAGGTGACAAGAGGCTGCGGGAGGAATCAAGAAGGGGCCGCGACCTGATTGGTTGCTGCCTGGAGGCTCGTCGAAGAAGACGCGCTGTGATTGGCCGCTGCTGTGGGCCTGTTCTGGTGAGCTGCGCCTCCATTGGAGGAAGTGCCGCCGCGTCATCAAAAGCTGTCCCGGGAGCCGCGCTGTGAGTGGCTGACACCCGGGTGCTGGTGGAGGCTCGTCCCAGGGGCCGCGACGGGATTGGCTGGCTCCCGGGTGTGTTTGCAAGATGGCCGTGATCACCGCCGGGCCCGGGAGATAGGAGAAGAGTGATGGCCGCCGGCTGACAGGGCTCCCGGGAGCGGAGGGAGCCCTGCCACGAGAGGAGCGGCCTGAGGATGGAAGCGGAGGGGGCGCGAGGCACATTGTCGGTGCCTGCCCCCACCGCGAGGCTCCCCGTTGCGTGGAGCCGGCCGGTGAGTGGGGCAGAGCAGGGGAGGGGCGCCGGGACACGTTGTCGGTGTCCGCCCCTCCCCCGCAGTAGCGCGAGCTCGCGCTCGATGCCGAGAAGCCACGAAGGCTTCAAGGGCGGCCCCAGATGGCAGTGGGCCGCTCCAACGTTGCAGAGTGCCAGCAGGAAGCCATGAAGGCTTCATGGGCGTCCCCAGTTGTCAGTGGGTCGCCCCAACGTGTTTTGAGGGCCCCGTGAGGTCCAGTGTTGGTGGTGCAATTAGGGCGGCCCCAGTTGGCAGCGGGTCGCCCCAACGCAGTCCAGAGCCCCGAGTGGCTCCCTGAAGGCATGTTTTGTGCCAGAGCCTGAGAGCTCCAAAGTGGGGGCATCATTGTTGAGAGAGCCTGTGTGGCTCCAGCATGGCGCAGTTTGCGCCCAAGGGTCAGTGAGGACCCTGTTGCAGTTTATTTTATTGCGATGCCCAGGTGCCCAGCACTTTGTGGGCACCTGCCACGTTTAGGCTTTTGTACTTTGGACTGGCGCTGCATGGCAGCGCGCCCTGACTTTGGACCCAGGGCATCCTTGCCCCATCAAGGCCAGTTGGCCTAGGGACTGCCACAGGTAGTGGCTTATGTAGTGTAGGCGCAATGTGCTTTCTATGCTTTTAAATAGTAATTGCCTACTGTGTGTTTTTGCGCTATTGACTGATGTTATGGCACCTCTGAATGTTTATGCATTATGTGTCTTCCTTTCCATGCGCTGCACCTCTGAATGGTTAGTCATCATGTGTCTTCTTGCGCTGCACCCCTGAATGTATTTTATTGCATCATGTGCTCTATTCTTAACACCTCTGAATGTTTAGTCATCATGTGTTTCTCCTTATTACTCCTCTGAATGTGTTCATGCATCATGGGTAAGGTGTTCTGGTTTATGCCCCTAAATGTGGTTATTCTTAGGTGGTTGTCTTTTCTACTCCTCTGAATGTAGGTTTATTGCATCATGAGTAATGTATTCTTTCCTAGACCCCTAATGCTGTGTGATACTTAGGTGGTTCTTCTTTCTTAGTACAGGTGGTCCTAGTAAGGTCCTGGTTCCTGTTACCAGTGGTTACTGGTGGTTATCTTTGATTATTATTTTATGTTACATTTATTCTTTATTCTAGAAGTGATTTGATATTCTACATTTTATCTAGAAGTGCTATATCTGAATATGACAGTGGCCCTTGTGGCCCTGTCTTGTGTACATAATCCCTGTGAATATTGCCCGTGCCAGTTGGCACCATGTATATGTGTAATTTTATCTGATGTGTTTTTACAATACAAAAGTTATTTTTATAATAACCTTGTGTGGAGTCTCTTCTGTGGTGTGCCTAGTATGTTGTTGCTGTTGTGCGCTGGCGCAAATGCTTTCCACATTGCCTCCGAGTTTAGCCTTACTGCTTGAGCCAAGCTACCAAGGGGGTGAGCAGAGGTTATCTTGGCGTGTGACTTCCTTGCCCTGACTAGAATGGTGGTTTCTGCCTGGCTTTGGCGTCAGCCTTAGCCTACCAGAAAATAGCCAGTTCTAACATTGTTGGTCAGCGGTGCGGATTTGGACATGTGTTTGCGCAGTGCCATAGCGACACCTGGCTACATTACAAAACTCTGCAATTGTTTTTTTTTAGATAGTCACATGTTTGGGATTATTGTTTTTGATTTTTTTTTCCTCAAGAGTGTCATTTTCAAATGTGTTTCTGCGCTTTATGTTTAGTGGCAGATGAGAGAAAGTGACAGGGCGGGACGCCATTAGAGGGGGAGGTTCCCATAGATTAGGAATCCCTCGCTGGGTCCCGTGTCCAATCCCAAATCCTGTCCCTGTGTGGGTAGATGGAAGAGAGGGAGTGTGAGGAGAAATGACTAGCTCAGGAGGGTGGTTGTTCCCTGAGTGTAGTGTGTGTGTCTGGATTCCCCAGTGTGGTAGGATCCAGTGGTGGCAGCTTTAATGTGTCCAGTGTGTTAATTCCCATTCCCCGCTCCCAGAGTTTGGTACCTGTGTCACGTGTGGTCAGGTTGAGTGATCAGGGGTGGTGGAAACTGCCTTACCAGTCCGAGGGGGGGGGGAGTGTGCGAATGAGTGATGTGCTGAACTGGAGGAGTTGGTGTGAGTTTTCTTTTTGTTAAAAAGCTTGCATGAGAGGTGTACCTCTGGTGGTGTGCAGGAGGTCCTGCAGAGGCACTGGATAAGAAGGTGGATGTCTGGCGGTGTGCTAGATGTCTTGCAGAGGCATTAGGGAGTGGTTCCAAAAGGAGTGGCTTGTGTATCTGATGATCCTGTAACGGGGAAGAGGTTCATGTGTAACCCAGCTTGGTCCCAGTAGTATGGTAGGGGTGTAGGGGCTCACGCCCTGTCTCAGTGGAGGCGGAGTGAGTGTGGGACGGTGTGTCCCGCGTTGGCCTGAAACCCTATCTCAGGGCCTGGAGGGTTCCTTAAGGGAGCGCCAGGTCAGGGGCCTAAGCTGTACATAGGTCATTTGAGGAGGATCTTCCTGTGTCTAGCGGACGGGGAGTGTCTGTAACCAGAACTCCGGCGGTCCCAGTGTTGGGCAGTACCGCTCCTAAGTGGAGGGTGCAGAAGTCCTGGCTCGCTGAGCATTTGACTGTCTAGAGTGCTTGACCATTTGTGGGGCCTCTGGAGGTCGTTCCCCGAGGAGGGGGGAAAGCCAGGTTGGGGTGTGGCCTGACCTGGAAGGAGTACTGGAGGAGAGTGTGTCGCTGATACGCCGCTGGCGTGTGCTCTGTCTAGCATGAGACATACTGGAACTGGAAGGGGGTGCAGAGGGACGGTGTCCTTACTTCTGACCCCGGTGTAACCTGAGGGTTTAGATCTTAGGTTGGGAGATTAGGAAACTTCTAGGTCAAGAGGAATCTCTACCAAAGTGGATCAGCTGAAGAGACTGAGGGGGCTGCCCTTGCTGTGTGTTCTGGGGCTCACCTGCAGTTTGTTGTTTTCACTAAGGTAGAGGAAAGGGGGCTTTGCTGTGTGCAGTGTCCCCCCACCTGCTTGAAGAGGAACTGTGCTGTGTGCTTTGTACCTCAGAAGTGAAATAGTTTCCAGGTGGTAGACCAGTGATGGAGTGAGGTCCTGATCTGGTAGGAGAATTGTGTTCTGGTGAAGTGCTTTTCTGTGAGGGTGCGGAAACCCAGAAGTAGAGGTAGGGTGGGGCATTCTTGCCCGTGACCTCTGGTCAGCCTGAGGGTATGGTCCCTAGGTTGTTGGATCAGTGGTGGTTGTAGCTACACTGAGAGAGAGAGTGGAGCATGGCTATTGTGTGCCAGGGGTTACTACCCCCCACTCTGTGGATTAGTTAGGACCTGTGATTTGGATGGCCTATGGCCTGGTCTTGGCTGTGGATGACTAGTGTGTACCAGTGGGGTACCCTAGTTGAGTCAGAGAGTTATTATTTGGAGGAAACCATGTAGGTTCAGAGTGGCGCAAAACTGGACGGTGTCCATGCTGTGCGAGGCCGTGTCCGTGGTTTTGTCGCCCAAAGCAGTGAAGCCCATCAGTGGTGTGATTGGTCTACCCTGCGTTTTGGCTAGAAGGGGGTTGTGTTGGACCCGGCCCATTAGGCAGGTTCACCCCTAGACTTTTTGTGTTTTCCTAGCCTATTTATGGAACCTGGTGTTGGTGATTTTAGGCCTCTGCACACTTTTTCACTGTGGTACAGTGTAAAGTGCATGAGCTCTCTGTATGTGTGGTGAGTGACCTGCCCTCCCATAGGAATGAATGGGGAGTATGTATGCCCATGGTAGTTCCTGATGTGTGGGGAGTGCAGGGGCGAGTTTGGTATGTATCAACTCGTGAGAGTGAATGCTGAAAAATGATGTATGCGACATGACTGTGTCTAGTCTAGAAGTACTACTTTTGGAAGTTGGCATATTTGTGTAGGTTGTTGCTAGCGTGTGATTGGCTGGTGAGCCTGGCCCAGAGTGCATGGGCCTGCTTGTGGATTGACTGTCTGGTTTGAGGATGACAGGGGCTGGAGAGCCCAGGAGGTTGTCTGAGTCAGCCCATGGATGAAAGGCAGCATCTGCTGCCAGGGAAGTGGGAGGAGATGGCACCTGATAGTGAAGGGCTGTTCCTGTGTTCTTGTTTCTGACTTGAATCTGCCAGGGGCATGCTGCTGCTGGGGCTCAGGGGAATCCCTGGGCCCTGCCCAGCTCCTGGACCTCTGATGGACTTTCCTGGACTCCTGGGGGACCCCTCTGCCTTGCTGGGCTGATGGGGGGGACTTTGCTTGACCCCTGGGAATTTCTGGGATCTTTGCAGCATGGAGAAGCTGCATTTTCCTCTGGAGGGCGCTTGTGTGGGATTTCTAGCACCTGGAGGCGCTGTGCTTCCCCCTGAGCGCTCTGCCTGTTTTCTAGCGCTTTGGAGCGCTTTATTTTCCCCAAGCGCTTGAGAGCGCTTTTATCTGGACTTCCTAGCGCCTTGGGAGCGCTTTATTGCCCCATAGCGCTTTAGAGCGCTTTATTTTGATTATAGCGCTGAGGAGCGCTCTGCCCGCCCTGGCGAGTGCCCACCTCGCTTATTTTTTATCTCATTTAACTTTGGCTGCCCACGCCGTGATTGCTGCTGCCCGGGGGCCTGAAGGTGACAAGAGGCTGCGGGAGGAATCACGAAGGGGCCGCGACCTGATTGGTTGCTGCCTGGAGGCTCGTCGAAGAAGACGCGCTGTGATTGGCCGCTGCTGTGGGCCTGTTCTGGTGAGCTGCGCCTCCATTGGAGGAAGTGCCGCCGCATCATCAAAAGCTGCCCCGGGAGCCGCGCTGTGAGTGGCTGACCCCCGGGTGCTGGTGGAGGCTCGTCCCAGGGGCCGCGACGGGATTGGCTGGCTCCCGGGCGTGTTTGCAAGATGGCCGTGATCACCGCCGGGCCCGGGAGAGAGGAGAAGAGTGATGGCGGCCGGCTGACAGGGCTCCCGTGAGCGGAGGGAGCCCTGCCACGAGAGGAGCGGCCTGAGGATGGAAGCGGAGGGGGCGCGAGGCACATTGTCGGTGCCTGCCCCCACCGCGAGGCTCCCCGTTGCGTGGAGACGGCCGGTGAGTGGGGCAGAGCAGGGGAGGGGCGCCGGGACACGTTGTCCGTGTCCGCCCCTCCCCCGCAGTAGCGCGAGCTCGCGCTCGATGCCGAGAAGCCACGAAGGCTTCAAGGGCGGCCCCAGATGGCAGTGGGCCGCTCCAACATTGCAGAGTGCCAGCAGGAAGCCATGAAGGCTTCATGGGCGTCCCCAGTTGTCAGTGGGTCGCCCCAACGTGTTTTGAGGGCCCCGTGAGGTCCAGTGTTGGTGGTGCAATTAGGGCGGCCCCAGTTGGCAGCGGGTCGCCCCAACGCAGTCCAGAGCCCCGAGAGGCTCCCTGAAGGCATGTTTTGTGCCAGAGCCTGAGAGCTCCAACGTGGGGGCATCATTGTTTAGAGAGCCTGTGTGGCTCCAGCATGGCGCAGTTTGCGCCCAAGGGTCAGTGAGGACCCTGGCGCAGTTTATTTTATTGCGATGCCCAGGTGCCCAGCACTTTGTGGGCACCTGCCACGTTTAGGCTTTTGTACTTTGGACTGGCGCTGCATGGCAGCGCGCCCTGACTTTGGACCCAGGGCATCCTTGCTCCATCAAGGCCAGTTGGCCTAGGGACTGCCACAGGTAGTGGCTTATGTAGTGTAGGCGCAATGTGCTTTCTATGCTTTTAAATAGTAATTGCCTACTGTGTGTTTTTGCGCTATTGACTGATGTTATGGCACCTCTGAATGTTTATGCATTATGTGTCTTCCTTTCCATGCGCTGCACCTCTGAATGGTTAGTCATCATGTGTCTTCTTGCGCTGCACCCCTGAATGTATTTTATTGCATCATGTGCTCTATTCTTAACACCTCTGAATGTTTAGTCATCATGTGTGTCTCCTTATTACTCCTCTGAATGTGTTCATGCATCATGGGTAAGGTGTTCTGGTTTATGCCCATAAATGTGGTTATTCTTAGGTGGTTGTCTTTTCTACTCCTCTGAATGTAGGTTTATTGCATCATGAGTAATGTATTCTTTCTTAGACCCCTAATTCTGTGTGATACTTAGGTGGTTCTTCTTTCTTAGTACAGGTGGTCCTAGTAAGGTCCTGGTTCCTGTTACCAGTGGTTACTGGTGGTTATCTTTGATTATTATTTTATGTTACATTTATTCTTTATTCTAGAAGTGATTTGATATTCTACATTTTATCTAGAAGTGCTATATCTGAATATGACAGTGGCCCTTGTGGCCCTGTCTTGTGTACATAATCCCTGTGAATATTGCCCGTGCCAGTTGGCACCATGTATATGTGTAATTTTGTCTGATGTGTTTTTACAATACAAAAGTTATTTTTATAATAACCTTGTGTGGAGTCTCTTCTGTGGTGTGCCTAGTATGTTGTTGCTGTTGTGCGCTGGCGCAAATGCTTTACACATTGCCTCCGAGTTTAGCCTTACTGCTTGAGCCAAGCTACCAAGGGGGTGAGCAGAGGTTATCTTGGCGTGTGACTTCCTTGCCCTGACTAGAATGGTGGTTTCTGCCTGGCTTTGGCGTCAGCCTTAGCCTACCAGAAAATAGCCAGTTCTAACACAGGGGAATTAATTTTTAAGAAGATTTGGGACAATCATTTTCGTGACTCACGTTTTTGCTGTTTTGGGGACTTTTTACTCTCGCCCTGAACATGTGCATTCCTTATATGTGTGGTACCAAATAAAGGGCATAATAGCAAAGTGCTTCTTTTCAATAAAACGTTGTTTTTCCCACCTCTGTACCACTGCACGCTGAGGGATTAACTCTAGAAGCTCTTTAGCAAATTACAGAGAAAGGGGGGGAAATTGCTGGTTCTCGTGTAAAATGTTCCGTATTCTTTCCCGCCGTCAGATGAATTCCTGCAAAGAGCTCGAATAAGACGGCACCGTGCGTCTGATAAAGGCGTAATGGGGGTGTTTTATGTCTCCATACGAAACACAATGTTCAGCTTCAAACTGTGCCAGACAACAGGAGAGTGGAAACACATACCAACCCCAGTAACAAAAAGTTCCAATCCATCCGTCACCAAAGCAGACATGGAATTATTTTTTGACACTGATGAAGCTTTTGTTGTCAAGGTTTGTGAGTTATAGGCAGGCATCCGCTGCGCCATGGTTCTCCGTGCTTGGATGTTTCAGTGCTTTTATCCACGCGCACAGAAGAGGAGGAACAGAGGAAGGCTGGACCCAGGCATCTGTTGTTCACCCGCCATGAATCAGTACGTACAGATCCTATAGCATAAGGACACCTTTGTAGCACGTTGTGTACAGCAATCTGATTCAGAAACACTTCGATCTACTGGTTAACTTGAAAAGTATATAACAGGGAGACCTAAATAGTATGTATGCAGATCCGCCGAGAAATAATATTCTATTTATTACCATTATTGAGTGCAGCGAGGAGCTGTGCCTCGTGAGAGCCGGCGCCTCGAGTGGGTGATGATGGGCTTCCTCTCTGTAACTGTGACATCAGACAGCAAATCACACTCCGTGCATCACCATAATGTTGTGCTGCATTTTCCATGTTTGCTTTAAAAATATTTAACCAGAACGCAAGGTGTTAAATGTGTGCAGCAATGTAAAACCACACGGAAGGACCTCTGTGACAATTAAAGAGATGTGTCCTCGTCTAAAACCATGGTAACCTGCAGTCTGCGAGTTCGTGAAAAGTCGCTTTCTCATTCCAACTTCACTGTACTGTGGTAATAAAATGGAATGTGACCTTTAGACTATGGTAGTACAGGTGCAAACGTGTTTAATAATACAGTTGCCTTAAATAATTGGTTGTTTGTCCATTTTTATTTTCACTACCATAGCACGCATTCTTATCTTGACGTCCTAAATTCCCAAACGGTGTGTCCCTGCGAAAATTACTTTATACCTTAAGGCCTTAACTGCCTTGACTGCCCGAACTGAGATCATTACGTTCCATATAAATACACATTGTTAAATGCAGTACGTTTGGCATGTGTAAATATACATATTTTAGCGTTGCACTGGTGATGGTTCAGTTTAGTCAAGGGCTCTTTGCATCACGCAAGGACCACAATCTATTTATTTTTAATATGTTTAGAAAGCAATCATCCTGCAACCTAAAGACATGACAGAACATCAGAGACACAGGAAAAAGGAGAGGGAACAGGCAGGTGAAAGGTCATTCAGGAGGAAACGCTTGCAGATGAGGTGTGTTTTCAGTTGTTTCCAAAAACAGTCTGATGTTGGAGGTACTCCTCTTCTCAACCGTTCTATGCTGTAACATGTTGATGGTGAAATGCCGGTCCTAGTCAAACTCTCCAATTAAATGTGGTGAAATATTTTGATAAGTATTTAAAGCCGGAGACTGGATTGCAAAACAAAGTGGGAACGTTTCTGAACTAGGCTCTTGCACATAATTGGATTAAATATCTTACTAGTAGAAATTTTCAGAAGTTTTCAATAGTCACAGAAGTTCAGGCATTTTTAAACGTAGGAAGTGCATATGCACATGTGCAAACGGAGACACAAGAGTAGCTTTTTTCATTTTGCCTGAGGGGATATATATTTCCTAATGGAGCCGGCATCCGAACGAGCGAGTACGATCCACTATTTTGCCAGCCATATCGACTTGGTTTTGCCCAGACGAAACAGCTGTGGGAATAAAACTTCGGGGGCCATCCGAATCGGTCCTGTGGGGGTACCAATGGGTCCCCCCTTTCCATGCATGGACAGTGTAGCGGGTTCCATGGGATGCCCGTCAAAGGGTGCACGCCTTTCCCCATCCACCCCTTTTTGCAATGGGAGCCTGTGTTTGTGTTGGGTACACATACTCCCATAGAGTTCAATGGGAGACCGAGCTAACGAGTCCGTCACTATAGGGATGCCTCGGAATCGGTTGCACGGACTCCCGGAGTGCGATTCGCTTGGAAAGCTCTCCGGAACCAAGCCATTCAGAGGGCTTTCTTAAAGGTTCGGGTCCTAGGTCTACAGTTGTAGATGGCTGTGGCCAAGGCCTGACTGGTGATGCTGGGCACCGGGCAATCCCCCGGTAGGCCGGAAGGGGTGGGGGCCGGTTTCTTGAAAGAGGGCCAGTTTTGTTACTTGGGCCGATTTTTAAAAAATCGACACCCAGCAACAAAATCAGAAGGCCATCCTGCCAGGCCTGCGTCCGTGACAGAGAGACAGAGTTAGACTCACTGCTCTGCACAGTGCACTCTGACCTCTGCTCTGTGGAGAAAAAGCACAACAGTCATTGGTAAGGTGACCTCATCTCACAAATGACAGTGGTACTTTTTACCCGCACTGACATAGGTGCAGTAGTTGGGTTGAATTTAGTAGTGCGTGTGCATCACACATGCACTACTAAATATAGCCCAAGTTACCATACCCAGCTACTGCACTGCACATATACACTGCATAGGGGCAGGGTGCAAGCAGGCCGCATCCATAAACTCTTTCGGCACCACGCCGCCTCCCCCACTCGTGACTAGGCACTGAGGCACCTGACCTACCTTAATGTAAGCAGTGACGTAGGAAGGGGGTAAACAGCCATTACAATGCTGCTGTTACCCCACAAGTCATTACTTCGCATGCGTTACAACGCATGCGGTGTAATAACGCGTAGCCATTACTACGCATGCCATTACATCGCATGCGCTTTTTCAACGCATGCAATGTAATGGCAATCCACATAGTTGTGAGGAAACTGAGGTTGTTCCGTTTCCTCACAATGACGTGCACCGTGCACAGCCCTCAGATGATGATGGAACCAGAAGGCAGGAAACACGAGGGGAGAGAGGTAAGGAGGATTGGGGTTACTTTTTTAGGGTTCATGGTACTGTAGAAGTAGTGTTGTAATGTTTGTGTAGTGTAGGGTAGTGTTTTAGGTTTTAGGGTAGTGTCGGGGGGTCGTGCAGGGCAATGTTACAGTGTAGGGACCGGACTGGGGGTGGGGAGAGGGTCGTGTTTTAGGGTTTAGGGTAGTGTTGTGGAATTTGTGTAGTGTAGGGTAGTGTTTTAGGATTTAGGGTAGTGTCGGGGGTCGTGCACGGTAGTGTTACAGTGTAGGGAGCGGATTGGTGGTGGGGAAGGGTCGTGTTGAGGGTAGTGATTTAGGGTTTGGGTAGAGTTGTGGTGTTTGTCTAGTGTTGGGTAGTGTTTTAGGGTTTAGGATAGTGTCGGTGAGGGGTGCAGGGTAGTGTTAAAGTGTAGGGACCAGACTGAGGGTAGGGCGAGAGTCATGCTGGGGGTAGTGTATTAGGGTTTAGGGTAGTGTTGTGGTGTTTGTGTAGTGTAGGGTAGTGTTTTAGGGTTCAGGGTAGTGAAGATGGGTCGTGCAGGGTACTATTACAGTGTAGGGAGCGGGGTGGGGGAGGGTCGTGCTGAGGGCAGTGTATTAGGGTTTAGTGTGGTGTTGTGGTGTTAGTGTAGTGTAGGGTAGTGTTTTAAGATTTAGGGTAGTGTCTGTGGTTTGTGCAGGCTAGTGTTTGAGTGTAGTGACTGGACTGAGAGTGAGGGAAGGGTCGTGTAGGGGTTAGTGTTTTGGGGTTCATGGTAGTGTTGTGGTGTTTGTGTGGTGTAGGGAACTGTTTTAGGATTTATGGTAATGTCAGGGGCCGTGCAGGGTAGTGTTTGAGTGCAGGGACCAGACTGGGGTGTCGGGGAAGGGTCGTGCTGGTGGTAGTGTATTAGGGTTCAGGGTAGTGTTGGGGTGTTTGTGTAGTGTAGGGTACTGTTTTAGGGTTTAGGGTAGTGTCTGCGGGTCGTGCAGGGTAGTGTTAGGACTGGGGGTCGGGGGAATGTCGTTCAGGGATACTAAATTAGGGTTTAGGGTAGGGCAGTGTAGTGTCACTTACCTTTCATACTTTTACCACAAGTATACCTTTACCACGCATGCCTTTGCATGGTAAAGGAATATGCGTTGTAAAAGTATGCGATGTACTGGCATGTCGTTGTAATGACAACGCGTAGTAATAACCGCATTGTAATTGCACGCGTTGTATTACTATGCGTTGCAATGAGTCATATTCTCTTTCGGCGCCACGCCGCCACCACCTCTCAAGTTACCATACCCAGCTACTGCACTGCACATGCACACTGCATAGGGGCAGGGTGCGAGCAGGCCGCATCCATAAACTCTTTCGGCACCACGCCGCCACCCCCACTCGTGACCGGACACTGAGGCACCTGACCTGCCTAATGTAGGCAGTGACATAGGAAGGGGTGCAGATCATTCACTGGTCCATCGAACGTGTGTTTGCTATTTGCACAAAGCGGTAATCCTGCATTACTATAAATGATCCAACCTTCTTTACACGAGGGCCCTTTTAAAGATTAGAATAGAAAAATACATGTTAATATGGGATATTAGGCTTACTACCCTTTTTCTTGGAGATATTGCTTGCAAATGTAGCTTTTGTTTACACGAAAAACATTCTGTTTCGCACAAGCAAGGCGTGTGCTCTAACATTACAGATTTTAACGCAGATTCGTAATTTAAAGGTGCATTTTCACTCAACTCACTCTCGCGATCGTTTCACGACGCTTTTTTTGGGACCCCACATAACTAACAGGCCCCTTGCTGCTGATCCTTTCAATTTTGCCACGGTCTCTGTGAAGACGCTGACCGGGACGCATTATTCAGGTCCCTGACCGCAGATATCCAATATTTCATTGATTGCCCTGTGACGCCCTGACCTACCGGACAATTGATTCAGCACCTGTAACGAGACAACCCCGCCCTGAAGATGGTCCGCATTGGTTAAGGACCGAAACGTCGTCGACCTCCCAGCGCAAACTATAGGCGCATTCTGTTGTGACCCCAATTGAAATTACAAATTGTACTACAGAGAGTCACTGATTTTATGTCACTGTTTGAGCTATCCACTGTAAATATTTCACTTTGCGCCGTTCGTCGCTGTTCACGCCTTCACTTGAGTTGTCACACCTCACTTGTATATACTGCGCACCAAGTTCTCTTCGGGTTGTCACCCCAAGTATTTGATTACGTGCTGTATATAACTAAGTGTATTTGAAAATTTTGCTTGAATATCAAAACTAAAAAAAAAATTATTTTTCAAAAAATACTTGAATAGGTGTCTCCTTTCTCTGATCCATGTAATGCCTGTTGCATACAATGTAAATTGTCCTTACACTTATACCTTTTGGGATATGGTTTAACTTTATAGGGTATTGGAGTAAGCACGTTCTTAAGGCAAAATAGGGGTGTTAAATGCAGGACGGTAACATGAACATTTAATGGTGCACCCGTGGTGAAACAGAGCCTCACTATCAGTCAAACAACAGTGTGAGTGGCACTTTAGGGAGGGCACCTATTTTGGGCGTCCTGGTCTTTGACACACAGCGGCGTGAGACTTCTGTCTGGCCAGTCTGTGCTCCGAACCAGCACCTTGATACTTGGGCGACAAAGGAGTATTGGTTTATTGGAACATAAGAATCCATTGGTATAGACCAATGTTCTTCTCAGCAGCATGCCTATACCAACAAATTGCTTCTTTTAATAAAAACACAATCTTTCACTTTAAGTACATTCGCGAGGCAATCATGCGGTGACAGTGCTTGTTTAAAAAAAATAATGACCATTACCACGCCCACATATTATCAGTGGGTTTGAGGAGAACTTTGTGTTTCTTGAAACTGATAGGCCTGAGTGAGAATTTTCAGAGTTAAAGAAAATTATTGTTATAAATGTGGCTCGGGTTAAGGTAGACGGGAGGGTAAACGTCGTCCATTGTTTTTAATGTATTTACTGAATGCATGCTGTAAGGTAGCTCAGTTGGGCAACCATCAGTTACTGAAATATTTGTGTAGCTTTTAGGTCAATTTTAGCTCAAACTAATACTGGCTCCTCCACAAAGCATTTTTTACCCCGGCCCGACTGGCAGCGGTAGGGCTCTGAGATAACGACCTATGCCATAACTGCCACAAACAAAAAGGAGACCTCGCACACCTTATCCTTTACTACCCCAAAGTCAAGACATTCTGGGGTAAAATAAGAGACTTCATAAACAGCATAATAGGCCACGCAATTCAGCAAGATTTTCTAGGGCTAGTAGCCGCCTTCTTGGCTCCCGGAATCGAGTCCAAAAGTGATAGTGAACTAATCGACCTCCTGCTCACAGCGGCAGTCAAAACCATCCTGGTGAAAAGGAAGGACACAGGGAAGGCAACCCTCAAAGGTTGGCTAAACTGGATCACATTCCTAAGGGGGGCGGACAACATAACGGCAAAAATCTCACCCCACTCTACCACAAAGGGGGATATGTGGCACTCCCTAGACAACTACTTGAGCTAGCACAAACCACCCTAGGTAGGATGCACCCAGCCTCCCCACAGCACATACTTGGGTGTATGGCGAACAATGACCGCACTACCCTTCCTGTCCACTCTTCCTTCTTCCTTCTTCTCTTTTCCCTAATTTCCTTTTGTTTCTCTTCCTTTATTTTCTTCTTGCGAGGGCAGTACATAAGTCTGCTGAGTTTCAAACGTACGCCTGTACCAAGCTTTGCCCATCCACTGTACATGCGTCCAATCATGTCAACGATATTCCTACTGTAACCTCATGGCGTATAACGACACTCTATTGCCTTCACTATATATGTACTGTAAAAATTTCTCTAATAAAATCTTTTGAAATCAAAAAAAAATAATAATTATATTTGCCTGACAGACAGGACGCAGTATATTATCCTCTGAGATTGATAAAATGAGAACCAGTGTTCCGAGTAACCATAAACTAGGAATAATCCATGATGTAGTGCACGTAAATGATATATGGAAATTGCATATAAGTCTTGAATATATATATATATAAGGGTGTTACACTTGGCATCTTTTAGCGTGTTTCCCCTGTCTTTTTGCTTTCAGACCGCCTGGTTTTGACTGTGTTTGCTGGTTTAGTGCCTCTGCACACTTTCCCACTGCTGTTCAGTGTTAAGGTGCAAGTGCTCTTGTATAAATTATGATGAGAATTGGGGTTTCCATGATTGGAATATTTGATTTACTAAATAAGTCCCTAGTAAAGTGCACTGAAGGTGCCAGGACTTGTAAATCAAATGGTGCTGGTGAGCCAGCTGCATTTATTGTGCCACCCACTTAAGTAGCCTATTTAAACATGTTTCAAACCTTTGCACAATTCTTTGAGGTTTAGTGCGTTTTTAAATGAGGGAATGAGAGAGAACAGGGCCAGGAGAGAGAGACATGGGCTTTGTAGGAAGGAGAGGGGTACTTGAGAGAGCTGCAGTACTGGTAAGCTTTAGCTGAAGCACAAGGTTGGCATTTGAAGGGTAGTGTGAGAAGCAGACAGTGATGATATAAGGCACTAGCACACCTGAACAATGCAAGGCGCTGGCACTAATGGATATGTGAGGAGCCAGACCTGGAGGACAGCGTGAGGAGTTGGCAGTAGTGGGCAGCTTGAGCAGCCTGCATTGTTGGGTATAGAGTGGAGTTTACAGAAGTGGGTGTTGTTGTAGTATGGCCTGGGTAGCAGTATGAATAGCTGGATTTGTTGGTCACAGTGACAAGCGGCACTGTAGAATGGATAGAGTAGAGGACACTGGCGGAGTGGACACTGACTGTGTCAATAAGGAGCATGCATTGATGGGCAGTTTAAAATGCTTGCATTGGTTGGAAGAGTGAATAAAAGGATGATGGTGACCAGTGTGAGGAGCTTGTGATGGATGGAAGACTGGATGAGAAGCTATGTTTAGAGTGAGGAGCAGATACTTTCAGCAGTATGAGAAGTTCATATGTAGAGAAGTGTGGCTCAATGGTTAGAGCGGCAGACCCTGATGCAGTAGTCTGGCCTGGACCAGGGTTCAATTCCCGCCTTGGTGGGTCTCGGGCTCAATTTCCTCGGACCTGATAATTCTTGCCTCTGTGCCTATTCTGATCATGAGCCCCACTATGCAACTCTGGGAAATAGCTTGCTTAATCTCTACAACAGCCTCAACAACGCTAAGGATGCCTGACTTCACCTTGGTGGTGCCCAGGAGTGGACGCCTCAAGGGGAAAGGATAGGAAGGGTTCCTTGGCGATTTTCGTACAAGCACAGAGATGCCTCCGGGTAGTCGTGCGCTATATAAGTGCGTAATTATTATTATTATTTTTATTATGTCCAGCGTGAGGAGCAAAAGTTACAATTTGTATAAAGAGCTGGTACTAGCAGGAATGTAAGAAACTGGTCATGATGGGCATCATAAGCAGCTGTCAATGACAGTGTAATAAGCTGGCCTTGGCAGGCAGTGCAGGAATGAGCAGTGCCAGGCTGTACAATGAGCTGACAATGAGTGGCAATATGAGATGCCAGCCGCTAGTAGACTGCTAGAAGCTACAAGTAGTGCCGATACGAGAGGCTTTCAATTGTGGGTAACATGGACATCACATGTTTAGGTTGTGTCAGGAGTGAGCCCTGGTTATCATCTACCAGGATCCGATAGTGAGGAGCAGCGTGAATGTTGTTGGTATTGGTGGGCAGCGTGGGAACCTGCCACTGATGATCAGCTTGGCCAGTGTGAGAGCTTTCCTGCAGGTCCTGTTGCAGATGGGTTATAATGGGCAGTATCCTTTGTAATTTACTTTCTTTTTGCATCAGTGTCACAGAAATCTGGATACTATTTCATTCAAAGACACTTAGAAACTCTGACTCTCGAGTGACAGCTGTAGCTAGACAGTCAATGCTCAATGCTCACTCGAGGAGGTGGCTAAAAGGCTAGACTCGGATACAGTATGACAAATAGTTGGCGTCTAAATGACTATTAATTTAAGAATGAACTAGCACAGTGGGCAGGCCACACAGAGAAAAATGTGCTAACCCAAAGTGCCTAGAAGTTTTCTGGGCTGGCATATGACCTCAAGCACAGCTCAAGGTTATCCGACTAGGTCAAACCAACCAAGTTGAATATATATGCTACTCTCTTTCTGCGTGCATATGAAAAGGACCTGGGCAGGATTCAGTGCTTCCAGAGTGCTTCATAGGTAGAGATTCAATCACTGTATGCCGTAGCTTAAGGTTTCAAGTCAACCTCGCACAATAGCATGTTGTTTCTCTATTCCAAGGCAGCTCAGTGGATGTTGACTCATGGCACTGGCTGGCGTGTTAAATCCCTGGAGAGAAAAGTTAAAAAAAAGGGGGGCTCACAAGGTAAGTGTGGTTATGAAATAATATCCTATATCATTAATCATGCCAGTTGAGGTACGAATTGTGGTGTCCCTCGGGTACTAGGTTTGCACCGAAAACCCAGAAAGAGCCAAGGTGATAGTGTTGTAGAAGGACTAATTGTAAGGGGTTTTAGCCCTGAAAATTGACCCTCCAAGAAAAGAAATGTAAAACCCACAGAAAGTGCAAAAGTCCGTTAAATACCCTTAAATGTTTAGCTGCAAAACAAATGCTCCTCTGTCTGCGGCATTTCAGTGTGCTGTTGAACAGTGGCATAAAAACTGCATTGCACATTGCACAAAACATATATAACATTTATTTATGAGACACTAGAATAAGAAACCTTTCAACGATATGGAGGTACCTAGATATTGAAGATTTCTACTTAGTCGCCCAACCACGAATGCAGTCCCTTTGTCAAAGATCACTCGGCAGCTGCACTTAATGAACCTCTTTTGTAATAAAAAAAACTCTCTCAGTTGTTGCTATCCGCAGATGAATTGATGGAGCATGGAGTGCCCTGGATTAGTGCCACATAACGATCCAACGTGGTTAACAGGTAAGATAAGCTGCAGCATGTTTTGGTCCAACATTCACAGAGTAAAACCAGGCCAGACGGAGGACCCAAGATGGTCTTTTAGGTTTCTGTAGGCAACTAGGTCCACACAGGGTTCCCTGCAGCCTGGCTGGGGGCAGGGACAAAGGGGGTTTACAGTCCACACTGCAGAGGATTACTCTTCTCCTGGGTCCCAGGCGATTCAGACAGATGCTGCAAGCTTTTTTCTGCTGCCCAGTAGTTGGGTGATTGGGAACTCTTTCTGAAGTGTCTCAGACATTATGATGACCCCCACTGCTGGGCTGTTGCCTCCTTCTTGCTGGTTGGCTGTTCTCTATAGGGTGCATTCCAATGTCCTTCCTGCCAATAGACAGGGCCCTCCTCTTTGCAAGGCTATTCCTTCAGCAAGCTTTTTGTACCAGACTTAGTCATAGTCTGGTAGGGACAATCAGTCAGACAGACTCTGTCTCTGGAACACAGTCTTTCTTGACCCCATAGCTGCTGCAGAATTTCCACCCTCAGGACGGTGCCCTTTTTATGATGAATGGGGCACTTTGCGCTTAAGCATTCATACACTTTCCCATAAAAGGTATCCAGGCCAAATGTGTCCCCTTTTTTCCCACTTCTTGGGAATTTTAAATATAACCAGTGTTTGTGGTTTCCTCCGAGGTGAGAGAGAAAATGGCCAAAATATAGCAATATTTATTAGGAAAGAAAGTGCTGCGCAGAAACCGTTCGTTTTTTTCCTAAACGTCCATCAACAAAAGGTTTGGGGCCAGATGTAGGTAATCCCCGATTACCGATTCTTAAATACCGAATCATACCGATTCGGTATTTAAGAACGGGCAATCGGGATGTAGGTATATTTACCAAATCAATTACCGAATCGGTAAGATTCGGTAATCACAGAATCGGTATTTACCGATTCGGTAATTGCCATTGATTCCTATGGGCCCTGAGGCCCATAGGAATCAATGTCAATTACCGAATCGGTAAATACCGATTCGGTAAAAGTACCGAATTTACAAGGGGGACAGGGTGTCACTTTGACACCCTGTTGCACCCCTGATTCTGGCTTGTGTGCAATGTGACACACTTACATGCCCTTAGATGTACATGTACACAGGAATTCGTTATTTACCATGAGATAGTATTTCATGGTAAATAACGAATTCTTAAGGGCCTGTGGCACTATTTCAAGTGCCACCTACATCTGGAATTACCGATTCGGTAAATATACCGAGTCGGTATTTTACAGATTCGGTAAAATTCGGGCCCCCTACATCTCAAAAACCAATTACCGGTCAGTAACGGCCGAAATCGGCAGTAACCGACCAGTAATTGGCGACCTACATCTGGCCCTTGGTGTGCTAAGATCACCATTTTCCAAGCTTTCAATAACAAGCAAAATCGTAAAATAAAACAATTTCTTTATCACTGTTATTCTGTGTTTCTACAGGTTATCCATGTTTCCTGTTTTCTTGCAGTGTGATCCTACTTGCAGCTTGTGATAGAAACAGACTTGAAACCCGAGGATGAAACGTGGAGGGCTGTAGAAACCTGGGGTTCAGGAAGTGCTTACAGGCATACAGAGTTATAAAAACTAGTACTCTGGGCCATGTTGTGTTTGCCATATCCAAATTTCTAATGGCAGCATGGATAATCAGAAAGAAAATAGCCCTCTGAACCATGGTACTGTCTTGTCCTCTATTCCTCGCTGGTCGAGAAGAGACTCTCTGTATGTAATAACATTGTATTTTAATGTATGTACTGTATTTTATTGCATCTTTTATGGTCTATATGGCCGAAATAAAGAATTTTTGGATTGGATTGGATTGCTGTAGGTTTCTGAAAAATAGGTAAAATTCTAAATTTATCAAGGGGTCATTTGTGTATTTTTTTCAAAAAATAGACTAGTCTCTGAAGTAAAAAGTAATGGAAATAAGTATAAAAAAGTAGCACTTGGTGACATCTTTTCATCTCTAACTTTTTGCTCTGATTGCCAATTTCCAAAAGTAACATACAGTTATGTGTGCCAAACCATGCTGGTCGCAGGATATATTGGGTTTGCTGGTTGTCCAAAAACACGCAATACTCATAGCCAAAAAGTGAACTGCAGCTTCCAATGATTTTCCATTGTGTACCAACCATACATCAATTCATATTGTAAAGTCTAATGAATAAAAAATAGATATGAAGGAACCATGTATTTTTAAAATGTGCACAAGCACTAACAAATAGTTTTTGTACACATGTGAATTTGTGGTTGCCCATACTATCATGTGATTCAGGGACCATTTTGCAAAATGTGTTTGTTATTACACATTAACTTGCATTTGGAATAAAACATGAAAATAAATCCAATTGGTAATAACAAATGTTCTACTATTATGTGTCCCAGCACTTCTCCCAATAAAAATGGTTCCCCAATTGTGCAGCTCGGCCTGTTGGCCCAAAACCGGTCCCAGGATGCTTGATTCTGGTCCAGGGAAGATATGGCTTGGCAGTTCGGGCTGGGCTGTTCTCATGAGGCACAGGGTCAAGACTGATATGCATAAAGCTGTGTGTGAACTGGGGTGGCGAAGTGAGCTAAAGAATGAAGATGGATTCAACCCAGATCTGTGACTGGGGGTGGGTGTCTGAAAAGTTTCAAAGCTCTGTCCATCATCTCCTTATGTTTGCTTTATTTGCCCTACGTTAGCATGATATGCCCAAACGTGGGCCTCTTGCTCACTTTGCCACTGAATTCAACCTAGCCTGGCTGATTAGGGCTGTTGGCCCAAAATCGGTCCCAGGATGCTTGATTCTGGTCCAGGGAAGAAATGACTTGGCATTTCAGGCTGGTCTGTTCCCATGAGGCACAGGGTCTAGACTGATTTGCATATAGCTGTGTCTGAACTGGGGTGGCAAAGTGAGCTAAAGAATGATGATGGACTCAACCTAGATCTGTGACTGGGAGTGAGTATCTGAAAAGTTTCAGCGCTCCATCCATCATCTCCTTGTGTTTGCTTTGTTCGCCCTAAGTTGGCAGGGTATGCCCAGACATGGGTCCCTTGCTCATCCTGACACTGGATTCAAGCCAGACAGGCTGATGAGGACTGTTAGCCCGAAACCGGTCCCAGGATGCTTGATTCAGGAAGACATGGCTTGACAGTTCGGGCTGGACTGTTCCCATGAGGCACAGGGTCAAGACTGATTTGCATACAGCTGTGTCTGAACTGGGGTGTCAAAGTGAGTTAAAGAATGATGATGGATTCAACCCAGTTCTGTGACGGGGGGGGAGTGTCTGAAAAGTTTCAGAGCTCCCTCCATCATCTTCTTGTGTTTGCTTTGTTCGCCCTAAGTTGGCAGGGTATGCCCAGACGTGGCTCCCTTCCTCACTTTGCCAGCCTGGCTGATGAGGGCTGTTAGCCCGAAACCGGTCCCAGAATGTTTGATTCAGGTCCAGGGAACATATGGCTTGTCAGTTCAGTCTGGACTATTCCCGTGAGGCACAGGGTCAAGACTGATTTGCTTATAGCTGTGTCTGAACTGGGGTGGCGAAGAGAGCTAAAGAATGATGATGGATTCAACCCAGATCTGTAATTAGGGGTGAGTGTCTGAAATGTTTCAGCGTTACATCCATCATCTCCTTGTGTTTGCTTTGTTCGCCCTAAGTTGGCAGGGTATGCCCATACGTGGGTCCCTTGCTCACTTTGACACTGGATTCAAGGTAGCCTGGCTGATGACGACAGTTAGCGCGAAACCGGTCCCAGGATGCTTGATTCCGGTCCTGGGAAGACATGGCTTGACAGTTCGGGCTGGATTGTTCCCATGAGGCACAGAGTCAAACTGATTTGCATATAGCTGTGTCTGAACTGGGGTGGCGAAGTGAGCTAAAGAATGATGATGGATTCAACCCAGATCTGTAACTGGGGGTGAGTGTCTGAAAAGTTTCAGCGCTACGCCGATCTTCTTGTGTTTGCTTTGTTCGCCCTAAGTTTGCAGGGAATGCCCAGACGTGGGTCCCTTGCTCCCTTTGCTACTGGATTCAAGCTAGCCTTGTGGATGAGGGCAGTTAGCCCGAAACCGGTCCCATGATGCTTGATTCTGGTCCAGGGAAGACATGGCTTGGCAGTTCGGGCTGGACTGTTCCCATGAGGAACAGGGTTAGGACTGATTTGCATATAGCTGTGTCTGAACTGGGGTGGCAAAGTGATCTAAAGATTGATGATGGATTCAACCCAGATCTTTGACTGGGGTTGAGTGTCTGAAAAGTTTCAGCGCTCTGTCAATCATCTCCTTGTGTTTGATTTGTTGGGGCTAGCTCCCATGGCACAAAAGACAGCAAAATGTGATGAGGAACATCAAATTTGTGGCATGGAAAAACAACCCTTTTCGATAATGTGGGTAGTAGCAGAATCTGGGCCTCAGCTCGGCGCTAAACCAAAGGGAAAAAGGCCCCCCCCTTACAATACTTTTAGGTCCAAGAGGAGGGAGGAATAAATATTGCCAATGAAAAGAAAGACCTCTATGTCAACCTATTTAATTTAACAAACAACCACAAAGGTTCTACGCTGCCACAGTGCCCTCGCTATATGTCAGCTGTCTGTACACATTTCATATCATTCTATTTTAAACATCAGACATTTTGCAAATGTCAACACTTTTTATTGTACATTAAATTATTTTTGTATATTTTTTATATAGACATATATCTCTAAAAATTGATACAAAGATACAAACATATGTGACACATGTGATTACTAAATTTTCACAAATATTTCTTTTTACATATCACTCCATGGTAATTGACATTATACATCCCAAAATAAAACTCACTCTCATCATTCATTACCCATATTTCAATCTCATTCAATCCTCATTCTTACCATTCCACACTTCACATACAACAACCAGAATAAGATGTTTTTGCCCTGTGGAGGGCCCCAGAATAGTTGCGGAAAACCAAATTGGGTTGTTTGAAAAACAAGCAGCTCGATGAATTGGGCTCCCAGAGACCGCTTTTACAAAAACTGTTATGGTCTACGCGCGTTTCAGTGGTATTACCACCTTCCTCAGGATCAAGAAGTTTAAAATTCAATAAGGAGACATGAGATGTCTGAAAAAAAATTGTATTTATGAGAGTGGTGGCAGTGATAATAACATGTCCCTTTAGAAATTAATTTACATCTTTTTATTATTACATTTTTACTCATCCTGGTGCTAGCCTAAAGAGTGATGTCTACATAATGATTACTCACAACCACAAACCCATGTGTGGCATGTCGAGAGTTGGAAATACGTGCCAGTTTGTGCACCCTGCGAGAAGTGAAAGAAGCAAAATTTAGTTTTTATACGAGAACAAACGGCCCCCCAGTGTTGGAAAACAAACGTTCAGAAAAGTGATAAAGAGTTCCACCACCCCAAAGACTCAGGCCATCAGAATTACATAGACAAACCTCTGAGTGTGTATAGGACACACAAACTGATCGAATTAAAGAGCCGCCTGTAGGTCAGCCAAACTAACTCCAAGATTCTGCGAGTACAAAATTTAAAATTATTATGAGAAAAGGGATCTAGCGAGTATGGATGTTCAAAACTCTCTTCTTATTAGCCAGATGAATTACCCCAATTAAAACGGGAGTCTCTTTACTATAGGAGTGCAGGATATTCTGTAGACTGAATCTTTTCAAATGCTTCTGTGGTTTTGTCAGCAATAAAAAGCTGGAAGGGTATGCCCAGACGTAGGTCCCGTGCTCACTATGCCACTGGAGTCAAGCTATCCTGGCTGAAGACGGCTGATAGCCAAAATCTGGTCCTAGGATGCTTGATTCCGGTCCAGGGAAGACATGGCTTGGCAGTTCGGTCTGGACTGTTCCCATGAGGCAGAGGGTCAAGACTGATTTGCATATGACCATGTCTGAACTGGGGTGGCTTGGTTAGCAAAATAACGATGACTTAAACCCAGATCTGTGACTAGGGGTGAATGTTTTGCCATTGTGCAACATTCCGTCCATCATCTTGTGGGGGCTTTGCTGTTCACCCTATGTGGGAAGGGTATGCCCAGACGTGGGTCCCTCATCTTGTGTGTTTTGGTGAAATTTGTACAGACAGCTGATGGTTGTATGATGTTACAACGCGATCCAAAAGATCGCAGTACATCACAATGCATCTTTTACAACGCAAGTCGTTACCACGACTTGCGCTGTAGGGTGCTGGACTTAGGAATAATAAGATCTACTATTCCAACTCCAGCCTACGTACAGTAGGGAAGGTGTTGGAATAGTAAATCTACTATTCCTTAGTCTAGAGCGCCCTCCAGTGCAAGTCGTTGTAAAAGACGCGTCGTAATGGCACCGCGGTGTTTTGACCACGGTGTAAAGGCTGTTTACCACAGCTGACATATAACAAGGGCACTGTGGCAGCATAGAACCTTTGTGTTAGTTTGTTAAATTACATAGGTCGGTATAGAGGTCTTTCTTTTCCTGAGCTCAGCGGTATCCAATGAAAGCAACAAAACCCAAAGATGTTTGAAAACTTGGCACCCAGGGTAGGTCAGGGTATTGTGGCATGCATGTATCCCAGTACACTTGCTTGTCCACAAAACTTGCAAACCCCAAACATTGAATAAAATCATGCACTTTACTCAATTTTCTGTGAGGGAAAGTTCCAAAATCTATGGCAATCCACAAAATTCATTACACCCAGTATTGCCACATTTCTCCGGATAAAAGTAATAACCCACTTTTTTGCCTGGTCCTAGCACCAATGAAAAGAAATACAGAACGGCTGTGTTGCTTTGGGTGGGGGTGGAGTTAGGACTAGCCTTGCCCAAAAGCTGCTTCCCTCGCAAAAGAAGGAAAGCTTGGATATTTAGTGGGCTTCATACACTCCGACAGGCAGATTGGCAGCAAACTTCTGTATCTGCCCCCAAGGATGGGGTCGACAGAAAGACTTTATGCCTCTTCGAGATTAGCCATGGCCTGATGTTATGGTGCGACTCCCCCTCACTTTTTGTTTGCCACTATCCAGAAATCCCTGGTGTTCTGTGCCAGAGAGGCATATTACGGACAGTCCCTCTATCTGTCCCCTGGCGGGGACTGTATTGCCCTAGATGGGGAGTGGGACCACTGGCATATGACCAGGGCCTGCTATGCCCATGAAAGAAAGAAACACCTGGTTTCTAGTGGACTTTTTCTAACCTCTCTCCTCCCCTACAAGGGAGCATACTGGAGCACATCCCATTACTTGCTCTCCAGGGTGCAGGAAGTCTGTATTCCCTTCTGTAGTGGAAGCATGGTCTGATGAAAGGAAGTGCAGTCCCAACCTATTTTGCTTTCTGACTTACGGGAATCCCTGGTGTCAAGTGGGCCTTCAATCTGCCCATTGAGTATTAAGAAAAAGTGTATTGCCCCGAATGGCGAGGGCAGCACTGGCCCTTGCCCAAGGGACCACTCCCCCAGAAAACAGAAATCACTGAAGTCTAGTAGACCTTCTACCTCCAAGGGAAAATTGGGTCAAACCCACATCTGCATTCGAGGATGGACAGATATTCTGAAAACCCTTATTGGGGTGGGGACATTGCTATATGCCAGGCTGGACCTCCCTCAACCCTTTTGATCACACCATGCTGAAATCCTTGGTGTTTAGTGGACTTTCCATTGACTGGGGGTGATTGGGAAAACCCTCTTATCTACCCCCACCCCAATTGGGGCAAGAAAAACTGCTCAACTATCCTGGGGTGGGAATTGGCCCAATGCCTGGGTGGTCCACCCCAATCCCTTTTGGTGTTTCCCACGCGGAAATCACTTGTCTATAGTATGCATCCAATCTGCCCTCTGGGGATTTAAAAAGACTGTATTAGCCCGGATGCAGCGGGGAAGCACTGGCCCTAGCCCATTGGACCACCTCCCCCTAAAAAAAAAAAAACCTGCTCTCTATAGTTGGCTTTCTACTCCAGCAGGGTGAGGGGCGTATTACGGGCAAATCTCCCTATCTGCCCTGCAGGGGGACCAGAAAGACTGTATGACTCTTACGGGGGTGGGGGCATTGCCCTTGTGCAAGGTGGGCCACAACCAGCTCTTTTGTTTTTTAACCCCTGGTGTCTGGTGGACTTTCCAACCCAGGTGGGGCAGATTCGGGCAAACCCCCCATTCCCCTCTCAAGGGGGGATGAAATATTGTATTTCTTGGGGTCAGAGGAGTGCTGGCCCGTGCCCAAGGAGACACTTTCCCCATAAAACAACTCCCTGCTGTCTTTTGTCATATATCCCTGCTTGGAGATCGCCCTCTCAGGGGGATTTACAGCAAAATATAAAAACATTAAATTTGGTAATCAATGGTCTATTCTCCCTCGAATCCTGACTTGGATTTTTGAAAAACAAAAGGCTTCTACTGTCTTTACCAGAAGCATTTTCTTTTCTTGTGCGACTGTCATCACTTTCCCAACAGCTGCACTGTAAGGCAGAGCAGCCATTGCGAACATGTTAATGGCCGCACTAAAGCAGTTAAATGTATGGGTACACACCACCACCTGTGTTCTTGAGGGATTTAGGAACAAAGTATGAGCTGATCAATCACCCCTCTCACATTAGTCAAACTTTGGGAGATCCGCTAATCAAATCTTGCATGCCCACTGCATGATCAGCTCATGCCATGGCCATATACAATAGGACACTTGGCAGGCTTATTTCCTTAAGCACAGACACAGATGTTTATTGGGCCCAGATATATCCATCACAGATGAAAGTCAAGCAGGAAAAAGAAGAGGAGCTGAGAGTGCCCTAACAGAGGCAGGGAAGCAAGCCCCATCAGAAGATGTCATGACGTCACCACCCAAAGACACTCTATCCCTCCACAGCCTATTCCAAGGGAATGAAGGAATGCACAAAACCATTTCAGGTCAAGGGCAGCTCTAGGCCCTGGGCAGGGAGCATAGGTAGGGGGGCCCCGGAGGAACGCAGGCATGGAGGCCAGTGAAGAGGTGGGGGGGTCAGAGTGTTTGGAAGTGGAACAGAGCCGGAGGCCAGCAAATCCCTGCCTGGGGCCGCCACGTAAATATGTATCCATCCTCAGAGGATTATTATATTAAGGATATATATTAGCGTGGCGGCCCCTGGGGTTTGGCGGCCCTGTGCACGTGCACAGCTTGCACATGCCTAAGGCCGCCCCTGTTCAGGTTGCCTCGCACACATGGAATCAAAATGAATTCCACCGCATAAGTGCACACAGTCTATACACTAATCCTATGACAGATGGAAAGTATGCACACACCTTCCTCACATATTACAATGGTATGTAACTCAAATACTGGGTAACAGGTAACTAGTAAAATCATTTACAAGGGGTGGCCAGTTGGCAACTCCCCTTGAAGGTGACAGGTAAGAAGACCTATCTTCCCTGTAGATTGTAGTGTCCCACAAATCCCAATTTGAAATGGCAGTAGTCATTCTCTTAAAAAGGGGTGTAATTTGGATGACCCCTGAGTTCTCAGCAGTGCTCTGGGGTCTCAGTCCATTTTAACAGGGAGTCTGCACTCAGGCAGCTGGCAGGATTGTTATGGTTGAGATCAAATACAAAAAATCACTGATACAACACAGAAAAAAAGACCCATGGCAGATGAGTATGCAGTCCTGAGGCATGCCATGTCCAAGTGTAATATTCAAAACGATTGTCCAGGAAAATTATAGGCAGTTGGTAATTGATAAGTATAGTAGGCGCGATTGGCAAAAACGCTAAGAGACACCTTGTATAGTGATTGCCTTATAAATAATGACTCTCATCGGAGCCTCTTCTCATTTATTCGAATAGAAACCCTCCAACAGACATGGTGTCTGCCTAATGAGTGAAAGCTCTGTCTATGTAGAGTGTTATAGGGACTGCTAGACCCATGATAGTGCGAGAGTAATTAGAAGCCCCCAACGCATCCTAAAATGGAAAAAAATGCCTTGTTTTTAGTCTGAGTTGTGGTCTGTTTGAGAGTGGGTGTCTGAGTACAAGGAGAAGTACAGGTGACATTGTTTATACCTTTCATCATCACCTGACCACCAATTAACAGAGTTAAAGGCAGAATCTCTTCCCAGGTGGGCCAGAAGGTAATGGGCATTGAGTTACAAAAGTACACTATCATATCAAATTCTCTAAAAGTACAATACATTTCTAAAGTAAATGTGAGGAAGTCACGTGTGATGGTGCTAGAAGAACAACTAGGGATAGATGAATTTGTTTCATCCTACCTTCCAGATGGACTGGGGGAAACATGCATGTTCTATATACTGGAATTTGGATGTATGTCAAATTATTGAGTACAAAAGTATGATGCCACTAAAATATTGAGGCCTAAATATCGAAAATGCAACTATTGGGAATGTGAGTATATGTAGCCAAATATAGATTTATTATTCTTAACTCCACATCCAAGTACCTTGAACATACCTTAATGTGGCTCCTTTTTATTGGCACATTTTCAGCTGTCCTTCTTATCCCCATCACCCTCCTGCCCCAAAGTTTCCCGACTCCTGAATATACTCATTCCCCAACAGCAGCATGGAAAGTCTGACCTTCAAACTCCAAATCATCACCAACTACACCATGAGCAGCACCCCCATCTTCCTTGGGAAGCACAATCTCAGATTTTGTCACCCCGCCCCAGAATACTCAACTCTTGTGCCTTCACCTTCCTCAGTAACCTAAACTACCATCTGGAGGGCCCTACCAACTACATCACAGCCACAGAAATGCCATTGCCAAACCCTCACAACAGTACTGGTACGGACCTCGGATTCCTACACAACAGACCTCAGTACCTCAATGGCCTCCCCAGATTCATCATCAACTTCAAGACCTGTATGACCTCCTGCATAGATTCTATGACCACAGGCATGTTTGTACACAGAAGACCTCAAACTCAAACTCATCAAGCGCCGCTGTAAACAGATAGGACATGGATGAAGGCAAAGCAAGGACAACAGCGACAAGACCAACTACAGATCTGTCCTCACACATTACTGAAGGAAGTGACCCAAAAAGGGTCACCCGGGTCACTTACAACCATCTTCTCTGCCTTCTTACAAATGAAAAGTGAGTCAGACAGTAGAGAATACAAACCAGATTATTTATTGATTGCACTGCAGCGGAGCCCAGTTTGACTATCCTCTGGGGATGGCTGTTGAGGGACTGAGCCCCGTAAGCATACAGTTACATTATGTACATTTGTAGAGTCCACAAAGACCTGTCTACTATGGAAAAACACTAGCAGATGTCGTAACAGCATACAGAGCATACGTTTCGACTCTGCAGCCGGGCACAGGCTATCTACTGCCCAAGGTCGTCTGGCCTACCCTCCCCACCAGACAGATAGGAGGAGGACTCCATCTAACAAGAAAGGCACGCACTAACGAGAACACTTGCAATTATAAGGAGAAAAAGCTCGACCTTGGGAAACGAAACTTACAAAAGACCGTTTTCTCAAAAACAACCAAACAGCAGTTTCGATTATTATATAAAATGGCATCCGGGTTACAAGATGGCTTCATGAATGCTAAGATCTACAGACACGAAGGACCTTTAGTATTAACAACACCATTGACAAATTAGAGCCACTGAATGCTCCGCCCTCACAGAGCATATCGAAAGCAGCATCAACAGTGCCAAATAAATCTTTCCATCATAATAACTTTATTTTTCTATTTTTCAGAAATAAACATATAGCTGCATAACAGTTAAGAATACAGTTAATTGAGAGTTCACAAGCCAGCCCTTCATGTTTTACCAATATCTTATCTATCCCATGTATATTCATGAAATTTTAGACATCACAGCAGGGTAGCATGTATAGCGTCATCCATGCGGGAGGGGTATATCCAGAACTTTCAGGGCAGAGTCACCAATTGTCCACCCAGCACCCTCCTTAATGCTATGCTTAAGTCTGCTTGTTTAGTTCTGGTAGTTCATCATTTTCGTTATCTATTGTTAGTCATCATGAAAAATGTCACCTCTCCGGCAGCAAGCTCCACCAGCGTCACTCCCTAACAAGAACTCCGCACCTAGTTATACCTCTACTTCAACAGCAAGATCTCCAGCATTTGTAACAACTTTGTGCTCTAACTGGACCCCTCCACCCTTGAAGACCCCTGCTTGTCACTTCCAAAGCCCAGAGGACCACCTAACCCACCATCACATTCAAGAAAATGTAACAACCAGGAGCTCCATACACTCTGGAGCAATATTAGACCCTCAGCGCTCATAATGTATTTACAAAAGGACTGGACCCCATCAGCGTAGCCCTAAACTCCAATCCTGAATGGCTCTATCAACTTAGCCACTTTCCTGGAAGACTGGAAACATGTTACAGTTATCTCTCTCGATCAAATACCCTTCAGCAAACCCTAAAACACTGGCCAAACACAGTCCCATCTCCCTGCTACCTGTCCTGGTGTAAGTAATTGAAAAGATCATGAACAAACATCTAGCCACCCCATCATCAACAACAACCTACTCAACACCACCCAATTTGGCTTCAGATCCAACCATAGCACTGAAAGCACCCTAATCGCCACCACAGATGAAATCTGATTGGCCATGGACAGAGGAGACATCGCTGCTCTCATCCTTCTGGATCTATCCACCACCTTCGAACCATCTACAACCCCATCCCATTCATGGAACAGCGCTCTGCTGTATCTGCTCTTTTCTCAAGGGCCTCACCCAGTCGGTCATCCTGACTCTTTCAGTCTCAGCTGCTGCTGAACTCTTTTGCACAGTACTACAAAGATCCTTGCTCTCTCCCACATGGTTCAACACCTACATGGCCCCACTCTCCAGCATAGTTCACTCCCATGGAATCTATGTTGAATCCACACAGACTAAACCCAGCTCATTTTCTTCCTCTCTGTTGGAAGCCTGGTTTTTGTAGCAGTACAACCCCTCCTTTTGTCTGGTTTTTGATGAAACATTGACTGAGGTGTGCTTGGTCCATGCCAACTAGGTTCCTAGTACCAGTGTTCTTTCCCTCAAAACTGTACCACAGGGGCATGGCCAATATGGTGGCACAGCATTGTTGCTCTGGGGAGCATCGCCCGATCACCTTCTTAGTATTATGCAGCTACTAACGCAGTTATGGGCCATCTTTCACCAACAATTCTGTTTCAGCTGTGTTATAAGCAGAGTAGGTTTCCGCTGGCCTTTCACCTGCTTCTAATTGGCCCGCACTGCAACGTCCCCCGCCGCAGTCAGGGCCTGTTAGAACTGGGGTTCTCTAGTTGGCAATGGTATGCACCTTTGTCCAAATAGGGACCCTTGCTTCTAGTCAGAGTAAGGGGGCTACACTCCTAAAATAACCCCTGCTCAACCCCGTGGTAGCTTGGCATGAGCAGGAAGGCTTATCTCAGAGGCAGTGTGTAAAGCATTTGTGAACACATACAGTAATACAGTGAAAACACTACAGATGGACACAACACAGGGTTTATAAAAATAAGTATTCTTCATATAGACTTAACACAAGACCCAAATGACAAAAATCCACACTACAGTATTAATAAAATGACTTTTAGATGGTAGAAATAGCTTAGTTCACTTTAGATGGTAAATGCGACACTTTTCGCACAAAGTACCTTTGGATGCGTCACACAAGATAACCAAATGGTTTGCAGGGAGAACGATGCGTTGGTTCCTTGCTTCAGGAGAGGCAATGTGTATGTTCCTTACCGGAGAAGAGGAGATGCGACGAGCTCGTGGTGCGTCCTGGTTGGCATGCGACAAGATGGCACCTTAGTGTGATGCTACGATCCAGTGCGATGCTACAAGATGGCGTTGCAATGACGTGAAGGCAATGCGTGCACGTCCGATGGCCTTGAAGCAACTCTGGAATTCTGAGCCGCGACAAGCTTCTCCGGAGATGCGACGACAAACAGCTGCGACGAAGACACACTTATCTGGTGATGCGACGGCGACCCTTGTGGTGGCAACACGCTTCTCCGATGATGCAACGGCAACAGCTGTGGATACGACAAGCTTCTTGTTTTGTTTGATTTTTTGTGGGGGCGCACCAAAGAAGAAGTCCAAAACAGTTGTTTCTTATGTATGTAGAAAAGTTCTTTATTTATTTGTATCCGTTTTTTTAAAATACAAGTCACCAGGCACTTTACCAAAAGGATCAGCCAACGCGTTTCACTCTCTTCCAGGGAGTTTCTTCAGGGCAAATACAAACTTCACCGCAATCGTATGATATGGTCCTTCAAATTCTTATTTTGAGTCGATATCTCTTTATCTCCTGTCCATTAAGTTGGTCTTTAGTTGGTCTGGTGTGAGGGGCAGTGTAGCCTCCCCCACTTTTATTGGACGTATTCCGGCGTCGAGAACTTTTTTAACCAAGGAAGTCGAGTCACTTCCTTTTCCTGACCATGTATAAAAGCATTGTCGTCGTGAATCTGTAAGAGTTGCTGCGGTCGTTTTCCGTCACGGCATGGATGGTCCCGTGATTTTCAGCTAGGAAGGGGCACCGGTCAGGGATGTCCCCTCTCACCACTCTTGTTTGCCCTGGCCTTGGAGCCGCTTGCGGCTTGGGTACGATGGGACAGATCAATTAAAGGGTTGCGTTGGACTCCGGAGTGGGAGGACAAAATCTCGCTTTATGCTGACGATATCCTTATGTATTTGACCTCCCCCCGGCAGTCCCTAATCGTTTTTTTGGATATCTTGGCGATCTATGGGAGGTATTCGGGTTTCGCCATTAATTGGAAGAAATCGGTCCTTTTTGTGTTGAGCGGTGACCCCCCTAGAGTGCCAGAGAATTGTTCGGTAAAAGTAGAACTGGTAGGCTTCCGCTACCTCGGAGTTCACATCTCTCGGGATCCTAAGGTACGCTTCAAGGCTAATTTGGCCACCCCTTGGCCAGGCTCCTCCGGGATATAGCAAAATGGAAGGAGCTGCCGCTTTCCCTATTGGGTCGGGCGGTTCTGTTTAAAATGATGGCGCTGCCACGGTTTTTATACTCTTTGCAGAACTTTTTTGATCCCATGCCCCCCTCTTATTTCAACGAGATAGAATCTTTGCAGCGTCAGCTCCTCTGGGCTGGGAAGCCGCGGATTGCACTATCCAAGCTGATGTTACCCTGGTATGATGGTGGGATTGGACTGCCCAATATTAGGAAATATTACTGGGCCTCCCAGTTGGCCCCTATCAACCATGCGATCTATGGCTCCCCGGCTGACCCTGGGTTTGCCATGGATCGTGGTCAGCTGCTGGGGGGTGAGTACATCCGGATCTTGTATGCTAGACGAGGCAGATTTCCTCTGCTGGGTCCGATGTCGGCTTCGGCGCGGGTGTGGCATGAGGCCAGCCGTGCCCTCAAATGTGAAGGTATGATCACAATGGCCACGCCATTGTGGAACTCAGAAGCTTTGGGTAGCCTCTGGAAGTCGAAGGGTTTCGATCGCTGGGACCTGATTGGTATCTCGCAGGTCCGAGATAAGTGGGGCAAGAACGGGATGTTGACTTTTGAGGAGTTGCAGGCCAGACACCAACTGAGTGAGAGCGAGCGATATCGCTATTTGCAAATTAAGCATGCACTGGCGGCGGCTATCCCTCGCGATGTGAAGCCGTGGGTGGCCTCTCCGCTGGAGGATCGAATCCTGGATGGGTTCCTTCCCGTTAAGGCGATTTCTTTGGTTTACAAGAAATTGGTCAACCACACTGAAGATCCGGGAACAATGGATTGCAGATGGTCTGGTTTTGGATGATGAGGACTGGGGACTGGGGGGGGGGGCTGTGTCCTCCCCTTCGGAGGTGGCGATTTCCATGAGACTTCGGCTGGTGCAGCTTAGGATCCTTTACCGGTCCTACACCACGGGCCCAGGGTTGTGTCGCATGGGGCTTGCCTCAAATGCAGACTGTCAGAGGGGTTGTGGTGTGACTGGTACCTTTATGCATATTTTGTGGGAGTGCCCAGAGATTCATAATAATTGGACCATGATCCATGAGAAAATGAGTGAGGTGTGGGGAGTACAGATTGCACATGAGGCACGCCGTTCTCTGCTTAATGTATGGGAGCCTTCCGACCTCACGAGTCATGGTAAGCTTTGGGTCACTCTCGCCTGTATGATTGCTAAGCGAAAAATTGCACAACTATGGGGCGCTTGCCGAACTCCTCAGATTGGGAAGTGGATGGAAGACCTTGATTGGTGTATGTTTCGGGAGAAAGCAGTTTATCTGGCCAGAGGGAGACCCCGTAAATGGGGGAAGATATGGGAGGTTTGGAATGGTTACCGAGGGGATATCTGTACACCGCCAGAAATAGATCCAATTTGTGAGGACATTGCGGCACCATGAGCCCACTTTCACACTCCTTCATGATTCTGTAATGCTGGAACTCACATTCCCCGAAACCGATTTGCAGACGTCAAAGGCATGATGGTCTTATTATTTGTATTTGTTATTTATGTTTAATAAAAATAAAAAATATATATAACAATAATAAAAACTTTGGATATTTTTTTAGAGGTTAGGCTTTAGGTGTTAGATGCATGTTTGGTGATAAAAAAAACTCTTTTTCTAATTTATTTGCTATAGAATTAGTATTAATTTCTGTTCTATGTTATTTAAGGGGTCAACGAGTATTTATCCTGTATAGTCCTGAAGATGGTCTTGCTTATTGATTACTAAAGACCGAAACGTCGACCAACGCTTTTTCTTCCATAACTGTGTTTTTAAGAAGAAAAGCTTATACCCTTGGTACAGAGAAGCTGATATATTCTGATTTTGTTTTTCATGTAACATTGTGTTTTCATATACTGTTGTGTACCCCATTTTATGAATATTTACAGATAAAATCTATTTTTCTATCTACACCTGCCTCTTTTCCCTACAGCCCCTCAAGAAAATCAAACCCTTTCATTTCTGTTGAATACTTTAAATCTGTTGTTCAATCATTAGTTCTCTCCAGATTAGATTACGGTGATGCCTTGCTCTTCGGAACACCCAAAGTCCACCTACACCCTATCACGTCTGTCCAGAACCTCGCGGCCAGGCTTATTGTCGATTGCAAGAGGTTCGATAACATCTCCTCCATCCTCAAAGATCTCCAATGGCTTCCCTTTGAAGGCAGATCCATTTACAAGACCGCGTGCATTACGCATAAAGCCTTACATCTTCAAACACCACTGTATCTCTCACAAAGACTTTACAAAGCGGGCTGCTCTAGAGAAAGGAGGAGCACCAATGCTCTCATACTAGTACCTCCCTTGGTACATAAGAAATCTACCCAATCACGCTCTTTCTCCGGTAATGTGCCTACCATCTGGAACTCACTCCCCAAAGATCTACATTGCAACCCCTCATACTTCAGCTTCAAAAAAGATCTCAATTGACACCTTCTCTTCATATACTGGGGTCCTTAATCCCATCACCTTACAGGTGTCTCCCAACCTGCCCATTATGGTGCTATGTTTCTCACCGCATTATACCTGACCTTCTACCCCCGCATCTCTCCCTGACATATACCTCCATCCTCCTTCTACCAGCTCTCATATATTCACTGCATACTCCTACATGCTATCTCCTCTCCTCTCCCTTCTCCCTGCCCGGCTCCACCCTACCCGAAACCTTCCCCCCACGACCCGTGGCCAACCACGCTTGCACAGCTATCCAAATCCTGGTTATGGACTAAAAGTTACTTCTTATTTACTTGTCTATGTATTTATTGTTCTTTACATTTTGCTCATATATTTTGCTTTCTCCTTTTCAAATGAATGTAATACTGCATTGTGTTTCCACTTCCATGTCCGTTAAAGCGCTCTGATACCCTTGGGTCTAGCCAGAACTTTATAAAACCGTTTAAATAAATACATAAATAAATGTTTCCTGGGTGAGTTAGGATTATAAGATGTTATAATCAAACTGCCCATTCTTGCCCATGGGGACAGGTAGCATTGCAATATTGAAAAACGAAATTGGCTGTTATTCACTATCAGGACATGCCATACACATCAGAGCCTGTCCTACCTTTCGCATAAATTGCACGCTACCCTACCTTACGGGTGGCTAACATGTAGAAAAGGGAAGGTTTAGGGACTGGTAAGTGGGTGCACTTATCAAGTCAACATGGCAGTACTAGACTGTACACAGGCTCTGCAATGGCAGGCCTGAGACACACTTTACAAGCTGCTTCTGTGGGTGGCACAATCAGTCCTGCAAGCCCACTAGCAACATTTGATCTACAGGCCCTGGGCACACATGGTGCACTGTACTAGGGTCTGACAAGTAAATCAAATTAGCCAATCATGGAGTCACTAATCCATTACAACGATTTGCAATAGGGAGCACTTACACGGGTCCACTGAATAGCAGTGGCACAGTGCCCAAAGCATCTAAAACCAGCAAAAACATATCAAAAACAGAGGAGACAACAGTGAAAAATGGAAGGGAGACGCACGCCAATGGTAACAGGTCTAAGAGGGCCAGAACACTGGCAGCAGCAGACGCACCTCACTACATCCTTACTTCAGCATAGCCAGAGTTGTTGGTGTACACTTAGCTTAGACAGACTGCGACGCTGCTTCAACTCGACACAACCCATTGTGTGGTGAGTTCTGGGCCCGTGGCCTAGATTCGGGCTCTCTGCGGGTCCATCGATATCTTGGCACCTTCTCTGGGCCTGTTCATCTGGGGTCCTGCTGCCTGTGGTAAATAGCAAGAAGACTCCACATCCAGGAAGGTGGCAGGTAAGTAGTTTATTGCAGCAGACAGAAAAGTAACAGGACCGTTTCCCATCTGGCCAGGCAGTAACTGACCAGAATAGAATCATTGATGGTGACACAGAGAGAACCATGTTAACAGTCTAGAAGGTTGGAGCCAGGACAGGCAGGGAAAGGACAGATAGGAATAAGCTATGTACAACACATCTCCCCCCTTTGGATAACAAAAGAAAACAAGAAAAGAAAAGAGCAAAAGAACAGTAAAAACTCTTAATGAGCATAGTCATTCAAATAAGCAGGAGGATGGCGAGAACGTGGACACCTTGAGCAAACGTTGGAAGAAGGAATAGCAGAGGTAGGAGCAGAGGCAGAACTCCCAAACACATCATCACACACAGATGAAGAAGCATCGCCACCACCCACCTCCCCCCGTACAGCAGGTAAACCACGCACATCAGAATCTCTTTGAGCAGACAACATGTAGCCACTGCAACCCATCTCAGGAGAATCAAGGTTACAATCTGAAACATTTGAGCCCTTTTTCTGATATAAAGCGACCCTTCTGTAGTTCCATTTGGCACCATTCTCAAGCAAAACAAACTGGGGAAAAGCTTTCTTAACGCGAAATGGACCGCTGAACTTCGAGAGGCCCTTAGTACAGCGACCTGGCTTGACCTTGACTAAATCACCAGTGGATATGGGAAGAGAAGAAGCATTTGAAGGAGAAGAATGCTTACTATCTCCCTCAACCAGGCAGGAGTCAGCCTAGAAACAGGGGAACGACCGCGCATTAGTTCAAAAGGGGACTTTTCGGCTTGCCCATGGGGCGTTGAGCGATATGCCCAAACCAGCTCTTGTACACGCTCATCAGAAAAACAACCACTTGCAACTGACATTTGTATCACACCCTTTACTAGTCGATTGACCCTTTCGCACAAACCATTACTTTCGGGATTGTAAAGGCAAGTGCGGTGATGAGATATACCACATTCACGCATGAAACTTGCCATTTTGTTAGAGGTGAGCTGGGTGCCATTATCCGTAATTAGAACTGAAGGAAAACCTTCATTCATAAAAACAGACTTAAGAAAAAGAATTGTGGAGTCAGTCGTAATCTCCCTCATGAAACGTACAGTCAACCACTTGGAAAAGCAATCAACAACAACCACAGCGAAACGTTGATTTAAGGGTAATTCGCACATAGGGCCAATGAAATCCAAGCATATTGTATGCCAGGGCATGTTTTTAAAGGAAATGTTACCAACAGATTGGGAGCCAACAATCTTAAGGCGCTTCTCTCCTTCCATGCATAAAGAACACTTGACCACACAGTCTACAGCATCACTATCGATTGAGGGCCACCAAAAATTTTCTTTTACACGCCGCTGGGTAAGGGTTTGGCCTAAATGACCCTCATGAGCTAAACTGAGAATCTTTCCCCTCAAGGAGCTAGGAGGAATATAGCGATCACCTCTCATCAATATATTTTTCCCAAAAACAGACAACTCGTTAACAACCTTAAGGAAGGGTCTGACAGCTGGTTCCAAGGTACTTTCTCTTCTTGCCCCCTTGAGAACAAGATTAACCACAGCTTTTAAGACATGATCCTCATCCATGCCTCTGGACCAATCATCGGCAGAAAAAGAACTCTCACACAAAAACAAGACATCTTGTAAAGAGGCAACAGCTCTGTCATCACACAGCTCACTCAATGAATCTCGGGCATTAGAGGGAGAAGCAGGGAGGCGCGATAAACAGTCGGCTTGGACATTCCTCCAACCATGGACAAATTCAACTTCGAACTGATAGTCCTGAAGGCGGGAGGCTAATCTGGCTAGCCTGGGCGAACCTTTACCTGTACCACCAGGTGCTAAAACATTCACTAAGGGTTTGTGATCTGTACGAAGAACAAACCGAGAACCCCACAGATATGTTCTAAAATAGTTAACACCCCATGCAGCCGCAAGGGCTTCCCGCTCGATAACGGAATAATTGACCTCAGAGGTAGACAGGGGCCTAGAAGCAAAGGCTACAGTTTTTTCACCTCCCTCATGTTTCTGAAGATGGACAGCCCCAAGACCGACACCACTTGCGTCGACCATTAGAACAGAAGAACGTCTAATGTCGAAAGGAGTGAGAACATCTGAGGACTTAAGTTCAGATTTGATGCTATGAAAACAAGACTCTTGTTCATGCATCCAGGAAAACTTGACACCTTTTTTTAACAAAGATCTTAAGGGAGCTGTTTTCGTGGAAAAATCTTTTACAAACTTGGAGTAGAACTCAATTAGCCCCATGAAGGACCTGAGTTGTTCCTTATCCACAGGGGAAGGCGCTAGTTCAATTGCTTCTAAAAGGTTTTTCTTAGGCCTTACACCTTCAGCAGAGAGACAGAAACCCAAATATTCGACCTCTTTGACCAGAAATGCACATTTTTCACGACGTAACGTGAGACCAGCATCAACAATTCTACCTAAAGCATTGCGTAAAACACAATTATGTTCCTCCAAGGTATCCCCAAAAATGAGAATGTCATCCTGGAAGAAGATAACTTTATCCAATCCCTTGAATACCTCAGTAACCATACGCTGGAACACACTGGCAGCAGAAATTAGTCCAAAGGGTAACCGGGTAAATTGAAAAGTTCCCTCGCCTGTAATAAAAGCTGTAAGATGTTTTGAGCTGTCATCCAGACGAATCTGGTGATAGGCGTGCTTAAGGTCTAACTTGCTGAAGAATCTAGCCCCCTTAAGGGTGGAAACCAATTCACCTATATTGGGTAAAGGGAATATGTCAGCCACTACGCATTTATTCAAAGAGCGTAAGTCTACACAGAAACGAATTTTGTTGTCGGGTTTCTGTGAGATGACCACGGGAGAAACCCATGGAGAAGCTTCAATCGGTTCAATGATACCTCCCTGAAGCATCTCCTCCAAAACAGCCTTAACTTCATCACGCAAGGCAAAAGGGACTCGCCTCGCTTTGTGCTGTACAGGAATACTGCCCTCCTTTAACAGTATTCTGTGTGTGTATCCTTGTAATTCACCTAATTCCTCACGAAACACCTGACTATGATTGGCAAGAATGTCATCAATGTGGCAATCATCCACAACTAAAACAGGTTCATCAGCTCTGGGATTAACAATTATGTGTAGGTCGTACTGATGAGAACGTCCCAGTATTGCGGGACCATCCACAGACACGTAAATCTTGCCCCAGGTTGACCTATTTTTGAAAACAATCATCGCTTTAAAGTAACCAAGAAGGTTGATTTTCTCATCCTGGTAACCGGATGGAAAAATATCACACACATCCAAGCACTTGTTTCCCCACACTTCCTTCAGCATAGACGACGGAATAATGGTCCACTTGGAACCGGTGTCAACCATCAAATCGACATTTTTCTCATCAATCAAAAACCTTGCTTTGATTATCCGCTCTCTCTTCTCGACACATGCACACACTGAATCATACAATACAAGTATTTTGTTGACATCACGCTTTAGGTCATTGTAATCACTCACTACTGTAACTCTCTGGTTGGTTCTGTTCTTACATACTTTTGCGAAATGACCTAATTTACCACACCGTAAACACTCCTTGTTGTTAGCAAAACAAAATTTTGCGTCAGACGTGTGAGAATAACTCCCACATCTAGAGCACATTTTAGACACAAATTTGTTACTAGGCTGTAGTTGCGGCCTATTGAACGACTGTTGAGGCATATTCTTCTTTTGTAACACATAACCTTTCTTCCTAACTATCGCAACAGCAGCCGCTTCATCATCACTAATGTCGCTATTGACCATTTTATGGGATATTTCAGCAACTTTGGAATCAGTACCACCCTTTGATAACTCCTTAATACATTTCTCGCTCTCCTCAACTACTTTAGCAAGCTCGATTGCTACTTTGAGAGTTGGGTTCTTTGCGGCCCACAAGCGTTCCTGGATTTTTCTATTATTAGCTTGTACAACTAATTGGTCCCTAATATGTTCATCTGCCATTTGGCCAAAGTTGCATTTGACAGACAATTCACGTAGGCGAGCAACAAAGTCATCTATGCTTTCACCCTCAAGTTGTTTGTTTTTGTAGAATCTATAACGTTGAAGGATTAGGTTTTCTTCCCTTCCGAATCTGTTCTCCAGCCTGGCAATGGCTTCTTTGAATTCATCCAAAGGTTGTGAAGTGGCAGAAAGAACTTGAGGTAAATATTTAAAAAGTCGTTGCCCTTCTTTTCCTAATGTGGTCATCAATAGCGCTTTCTTTCTTTTGGCAGAGAAGCCTTCTCCATCCAGGGCTTCAATATAATCATTAAACATAATGATCCAGTCCTCCCAAGGAGTGGAAGGATTGCCTGGTTCACTCAGGAATTGTGGAGGGAGAGCGACATTTATGGATTGCGCCATAATAGTCTTGAACTTAAAGAAAGCTTATCGCTGACCACGAAGCACTGTAAGTCTATATAACATGTAGCTGCTAGTGAGTAGCTAAAATGGGAATTGAAGGCTGTGGTCACGAACTTTATAATGGATTTAGCACAATACCCAACATTCGCTTTTAACTTGCTTGCCGATATTGTTAAAAGAATAAATGTCTCACAGCAAATAACGAGCTTACTTGTATCTTGGATGGCCTGCTTCCATGTGTACTGAAGTCCTTGAGGTCTACTCACGGAATTACTGAATCGCCTCAGCGTTAAACTTTTCAGCGTTGGACTGCCGAAGGTAAACACAGGTTAAACACGAACAAAGATGGCCGTTTGCGTATGACGTCACGGAGGTCACGTTAATGACCTCGCGTAGGCAAAGCGTAGCGTCCAATTGTTCAGTGTTCCTGTGAGCGCGCAAGACGCTCAGTCACAGCCTACGCTCTTGTCACTGCTCGCGCTCTCAGTTCTTCGCGAGACAGTTGATATGGCAACAGAGACTAGCATACGCACCGTTGTTGTCAGGCTCCGTTGCTATGCGACGCTGCTTACGACAACATCAACCGAAAAGGAAAAGGCGGAGAAAATTCGAAATAAGACTTCGGAACCGGAAATCTCGACGCCAAACAGCTGCGGAAGATGTAGTCGACAGAAATACAAACGCTGCAACTCGTGAGTTCGTTGGGGAACGGATCACCGTTTTTCCAGTCTTTTCTTTAGCTGCAAATGAAATGAGGCAGAAATGGCCAGATGCTCCCGTCCAGAAGTCGCCAAAATGTGGTAAATAGCAAGAAGACTCCACATCCAGGAAGGTGGCAGGTAAGTAGTTTATTGCAGCAGACAGAAAAGTAACAGGACCGTTTCCCATCTGGCCAGGCAGTAACTGACCAGAATAGAATCATTGATGGTGACACAGAGAGAACCATGTTAACAGTCTAGAAGGTTGGAGCCAGGACAGGCAGGGAAAGGACAGATAGGAATAAGCTATGTACAACACTGCCCATGTCTCTTAGAGCATTTGGGGTCGCTGGCTGGTGTGGGAGCCTAAGTGGAGGCCTGTGTATGCTCTGGAGATGCTCCCGGGCCTTTTCCTTCTTACTGAGACCTGGTCCCAGCCTTCTTCGCGCCACCGCTGGTGGCAGGCAGGAGGCATTACCTGCCCCCGGCAGGGGATGATATTGACATTGCACCGCTGAGCTGACCTTCGTGCCAGCTACATATTTCTCACATTACTCCATCTGCCTGGTACTCTACTCACCTGTTTCCTCTGGGAGCACCTTCAATGGTAGTATAATGTCGGAGTACCTACAGACTCTAGTTTGGGATAGTTCCCTCATCTACCCCTTGCGTCTAACTATCAACAAGCGATTCTCTTTGCAATTTCTTGATCTAGTGACCTTCAGACCTCTTCCTCCCTATGTGGCATTGAAGTCTAATTCTTACTTCTTTGACTTTGCATTCAGGACATCTTCTGTTCCAAACCATTATGCGGGGTGCCTGCCTTTCCCAACCTTTTTCAGAGCGCTATTTCTGATTTGGCTTTCCCTCCTTGCTTCTTTTGGTAATTGCAGTGTGCGTTAGCATTACACACAGAAAAATAGAAACAGCTTAATTTTGATCCGGCTAGGACCCCATGCCGAAAGCCTTCATCCACTGGTTCTGATAATGCCTCGGAGCATACAATGGCTTATCCCCGCTTGATGGAACCGCTGCAATCATGGCCAAACTCTGAGCTAGTTATAAGGCAATTGATTCCTGATACATCGATTAGACAACATGGCTGGGCACCTACTGTGTCACAATGCAAAAATTGACGGTGGGGAGCACAGTATTTCAGAGGTGGAGGATAGCAATGCCGCTATGTTGAAGCGTTGTGAGCATGTTGAGTGCATTCTCAAGAAAACGGTTACCAAAAACGAAGACTTGGAGGCCAGGTCCCATCTCAATAACATCTGTATAGCTGGCATACCAGAATCCACTAATGCTGGTTGCATGGATGTTTTTGTGGAACATCTCCTATCAGAACTCTTTGAAAGAACGTAATTTACTGATACCTTTGTGGTTGAGGGGACACATTGCACTCTTGGACCCCGACCAAATCATGGACATTGGGACACAGCATTGTGATTGGCTCGCGACAAGGGTCTGTACATTATCAGGGTTCTGGTGTTTTACTATATCCAGATTATACACCAAGAGTCCAGGAGGCCCCGCGCAAGTTCACTGATGTTAAACATTCTTTACAGAAACTTGGACTGAAATATGGGATGCTCTAACCAGCACGCCTCCATGTGGAACTGAATGGCTGCCATCACATCTTCAATATCCCTGTGGATGCTGCACAGTTTTGCAAGACACACTGATATGGCTGATACCCTTCTGGCAGCAGACCTGCTGCTTCTGCTCCTGCTAGCTTGTCACCTACTTCCCCTAGTGTGCACTCATCTTAAGGGGCTACTCGCAGTCTTGGTAACATAAGTACAGACTCCTCCACTATTGCATTCTCATCTAACATATGCATGTATATTTTGGCCTACACTGCTCTGAATTTTTTACCAGAATTTATTTTCTGGTGTTCATTAGTATGCACAATGTTTTATTCCTTCATTATATTCCTTGCTAGTTGGGCTTTGCTCCCCATGGCTCTGCAACCCCTCCTAGGTATACATATATCACTATGTATGTTCTTTTTTTTTTATGCTGGGGTTATTTTGGTTCTCTGGCTACTGTTTTGGTTGGAGTGTGTGGGAGGGAAGGGTAGTTAAGTTTTTGTTATTGTGCTTAATAATGCCTATTCATCGTTGTGGTACATATTGGGTATGCTTGTAATATTTTTGCTGTCATATTTTAATTTACTCCAACGTTACATTCTCACACACTATTAGAGACTCAGCGTTTCACCTTTCTTGTATGACGTGGAACATTAAAGGCTTAAATAATCCCTGAAAAGGAAAACAGGTCCTTGCCTTCTTACGCTGACATAGGATTCAGTTAGCTTTCCTTTGGAAAACTCATTTAGCGCCTAGATTAGATTGAATTTAGGCTCCCTTATGGGGTTCCCACCGCTACTTCTCTTTTTACAGATCCTACTCAAGCAGAGTATGCATTTTAATAAATTGTGGGGTCTCCATTAAAACAATCAGGTGTACCTCTGACCCCAATGGTCGATATTTACTTGTGCTTGGGGAACTAGCAGGTCGAATTATACTTCTTGTGAATGTATATACACCAAACACTGGCTTCCCTGATTACTTTCTTGTTTTATTTTCACATATTAATTAATTACAGACTGATTATTTTATTACGGGTGGAGATTTTCTTTTTTTTTGTGTTCAAAATATTTTAACGGGTGGAGATTTTAATCTTACCTGCCAGCCTGAGCTTGGCTCTTCTGGCTCTACGCTTATTACTAAGCCTTGTTCCCTGCAGACACACCTGGACCTATTCCACTTGTTTCATTGATCAGACTGATGGCGACATAAATTTTCCTGTCAGCATGATTATACATTCTATTTCACTACCCACAATGTATGAACCCTTGATATTTATCCCAAGGTGTCTTTTATGATTACACACTATCATACACCTCCTTAGCACACTGTCAGACCATGCTCTGGTTGCAATCACACTGGCAATTCCTACACATGCTCCAATGGTCCATCACTGGCATATCCCTATTGCAGCATTATGCAATATTGTCTTCTGTGCTGAAGTTCAGGAGGCTATTATTGAATTTATTTCCTCTAATATTGGATCTGTTGAGAGGTACTCTATTCTACCATTTTATCAGTCAAGTTTGCACGCATTCTCCGTAGTATCCGTCAAGAACTCACAAAGGTGGAGACCATACTTCAGTCATTGGACACCGCTGATGTAACTGCACCACACGCCCATCATCTGTGTGACAGCTCACAACTAATGCATGAATTTCACAGCCTTGCCAAACACGAAGCTACGTATCTTGGGATGAATGTTAAGACACGCAGGTACGGTGAGGGTAAATGTCCTGGTTAAACGTTGGCCAGTTTGCTCCCCCCTTATCAAGCCACATATGTGACTAAATTACAGAGGCCTGATGGCACTGAGGTCACCGATGGTCCTACCATACTAGTAGATTTCACGCACTACTGTAAAGCACTTTTCACAGCTTGCCCAGGTGAAGACGAGGATGCACTAGCTGATTATCTATCTGAAATCGCTATGATCTGGCTTGAAGCTGGTCAGCAACAATTTCTTGCCTCCTCTATTATGTGTGAGCAACTCATGCAAGCTATTGATGACTTGAGTGGCTCTAAGTTTGCGGGTTTAGATAGGTTCACTGGGGACTTTTATGAAGCTTATAAGCCCCTTTTGGTGCCACATTTATTGGAAGTATATGCTGATTCACTTGATCACAGCTTCCTCCCACCCAAGCTACTGTAAGCTGTCATCACATTATCACTCAAACCTAATGAATCTCCCTATCTCTGCTCTTCATATCGTCCATTGTCCCCTATAAACCATGATGCTAAAGTACTGGCCACGGTGTTAGCTACTCATCTTTCTTGATTAATGGCCCACATCATCTCCGATGAAGTCGGATTTTATACCACACCTCTCCACTTCCATTAATTCACCCTTTTCGCTGTGATCGATCAAACTTCCCCCACCATACCTTTGACACTCTTCCTGTTAGAAGCCGAAAAGGCATTGGATTCACTAAAATGGTCTTTTCTCCATGCTACTTTAGCTAAATTGGCCATCCCTAATGGTTTTCATAATTTGATTTGCTTGTTACATTGTGACCCTATGGATCGACTACGACTTAATGGTACCTAAAGGAGAGCCATTTGCATAGGGGCCTCAGGTTCCCATGGGGAACATCATTAGCTTTCCTTTATGCGGATGATATTATGCCTTTTGTTCTTGATTCTTCTGTAAATCTTCCTCCGCTTGTTCATGAGGTACAGTGTTTTGGCGTTTTTCCCAGCTTACGTATTAATTGGAGTAAATCTGAACTATCTCCCCTCACCAATGCCACTGTGCCTTGCGATCTTGAGTTTCCCCTGCAGGGGTGCCCAGACTCCACCAAATATTTAGGCATTCAAGTTCATAGAGACCACTCCGAGGTGGTTCATCGCAATTATGTACCCGCCTTAAGTAAACTTGAGACGCAAGAGAAAAAATGGATAAAGCTCCCATTGAGTATGGCAGGGTGGATAATCTTTAGAAAAATGGTTATACTGCCTCGCTTTTTAATATTTTTTAAAAAATATTCACATTACCCTTAATAACAGTTTTTTCTCCTCCTTCTGCAGTCTATTCATTTGATTAATATGGGCCGATTCCCGCCCCTGCATTTGTTGGTAGGTCCTTATGCTTCCTTATGAGCCCGGCGAATTAGGAGTCCCTGATTTTCAGCTTTGTTTCTACATAGCCCAGGCCCATTATGCTGACTATTGTTATCATCCTGATGCCCGTCTACCTTTCCTAAAACCCACAGGAACCCACTTAATACACTTATCTATGTCCACTATATTGCCTCAAGGCCTTCCGCGTGACCCTAACACTATACAGACACTTACCACTACTAGTTGGGTCTTCTTTAAATTACTATAATATCTCTGTGATGCCACAATCTATTCCACTCACCTCCAATTGATCTAGAGCATCTGACTCCTGCTCACTCTGAAACAACTGGTGCAGCATTCTCTTTGTGCCCATGATTTGCAGACTATGGGTGATCTGTTTGCAGATGGCATACTCAAACCGAGTTCCACTATGGCTAGGGGAGGGCAGTCCACGACTATGGAGAGCTTCATGTTTCACTGGTTGTGCAGCACATTGCATGAGGTGTTGCCCGCCTATCCGACTGAGCCAAATGATTACCCACCATTCTCGTTAGTGATCATTTGCCCAGGCAAATGTCACCTTATATGCAAACTGTACCACACTTCCTTACAATTCAAGTCCACGGGTGCAAAGAAAGCCAGGACTGCATTGGAACGCCACTTCGGTATTTCCAGTTCTGATAAGACATGGTTTTCCCTGCTGAACGCAGACCAAACTGATTTCAGGTATTCACTGCCATAAAATATTATATTATAAGAACCTCCACAGGGCTTTTTCTACCACTGACACTCTTGCAAATTTTTTCCCTGCTACACCTCATTGCTGCCCCAAGTGTCAGGCGGACCATGCAGACATTTTCACCTGACATGGACCTGTGGGCTGATAACCTCCTTTTGGAGTGATATCTACTCCATTTTATCCTTAATGGTTGGGCAATCTCTTTCACCTGACCCCCTTACAGCCTTATTGGGGTACGTTAAACCATTGCCATTAGGGTTATGTTGTTACACTGCCATTGCTTTATTACTTGCCAAAAGCCAATCTTACTTCTCTAGGGAACTCGCACCCACCCACACCAACGACGGTGGCCTCATTGAAAGACATGTTTTGTTGTAATACTACTTCTAAGATATATACTTCTTTACACTGCCAAATACATCTAGGCCCAAAGACATTTGGCAACTATTGCATAACTATTTGTTATCTACTGATTGCCCTTCAGATGACGAAATGACGGGCTAAATGATTTATCATTTAACAAACGCTTTTCACTACATTTTTCGGTACTGCTTGATGATTTTTAATAGGTTGCCATGTCATTACATGTATGTATTTATTTTTAGATTTCTTCATACTTGCTCTGTGTCTCCTATCTCTCATATTTTATCAGGCCTTTTCCTGCTTTGCTATTCTCCCTGCAATTGGAGAAGTATTGGCCACTTATGTTAATGCCATTTCATTTTTCTTTTTTTCTAGTTTATTGTATGTATTGCTGTTTGGTAAATCATAAATAGATGTTAAAAAACATACTGTAACACAAAAGGGACAATTTCAGCAACCCCTGTAAGTCCCTTGTAAATGGTATCTAGGTCATTAGGACTGAAGAGGGTCCACTAGGGCTGCAGCACAAATTGTGCCACTCTAGGTACCCCTCACCAAGATCATACACACTGCCATTGCCGGCTGCATGTCTTGGTGCAGATCAAACTGAAGAGTTGACATGGCACACATCTCTGTGTGCCATGCCCACAGACACTGCATGAGATATAGGTAAGTCACCCCTATGGCAGGCCTCACAGCCCTAAGGCAGGGTGCACTATGTCACGTGTGGTCATATCTGCTGCAGCAGATATCACCCTACAATATCTAAGTAAATTCTTGGATATTGTAAGTTGGCAGGGAGACAATAGAGAGTACATGGGCTGGACTACCATCATTATGAGTTCCCAGCACCATGATGGCTTCACTGTACCCAGGGATGTTTGATACCAAACATCTTGTGGGTTTATTAATAAATGCAGAGACTGCAAATACATCCCCTAATGAGGCACTCCACGGGTGATCAATGACATGATTCATAAAGTCAATGAGGTTTTGTTGATTTATTCAATGTTATTCATCAAATGTTTTTAAACTGATATTAACAGCATATCAATTAAAGCAACGTTATTCCATTAGACTGGTATATGAACTTTCTCCAATGCATTTTGGGCGGGAATGCCCATTGTCACGGAGTGCTGTGGAGGAAGACAAAGAAGAGTGGGTGAGGATTAAGTGAAGGGCCGGCATAATAATGGGGAGTTTCTTGTGTCTATCGGTGGGGGAGTGCAAGTTAAAAAACCGAGTGGTCTAGATAGTGCACGAAAAATATCGTGGAGGGAAGGAACGTGGGGGAGATTTACCGCGTGAGGCTAAAAGGCAAAGAACATAAACTCTAGGGCGTGACAAGTGGTCAAAGCAGCTAGGACTTACTTCATATCAAAGCGTAGCGGGTTCCGCTGTTCAACGGCAATAAGGTCGGTGTCGGGTGTGGGTGTGAGAGGAAGCTATAAATGACTTGGAGTGAACAGCGATGAGGGACAGGGAGAGCTGTAGAAATTAACAGGGGACTAAGGGTCAGAAAGTAAAGCGGCCATGTTGGAACGGTGTGGGAAGGATAAGTGAAAGCAATAAGCAGCAATGCAAACAGATAAACAAATAAAGATGTACATTACAGGTAGCAACTATATTCAATGCGATCATTAAGACCATATGGTTTTAAGGTCTGTAATCGGTAAATCCGTTCTAGTTCTCTCTTTAACAATAGTTTGTGGTTGTCGGTTCCTTCTCTTTTGGTGAGAGTTTCCAAAACAATGAATTTAAGTTGTGCGATGGTGTGGCGTGATTCAGCAAAGTGCATGGCAATGTTCGATTTCTCAAGTTTCAGGCGTATGTTGGATTTATGTTCGTTTAAACGTATTTTTATTTTACGTTCTGTTTTGCCAACATATAACTTCCCGCAGGGACATTTTAAGTCATAGATCAAGTTCATCGAATCGCATGTGGCATCAACTTGTAGTTTAATGTCATGACCTTTCATTGGATGTTGGATGATATTGCCCTTGATGACACTGTTGCAGTGGTTACAGTTTAGACAAGGTTGAGTTCCTCGATGGTGTTGAGTTGCAGGGGTAGGTTTAGAAAGAATCTCTTTGATGTTTTTGCTTCTAGTATGAGCAAATAAAGGAGGTTTTTCAAAAATGCCCCGGAAATCGGGTTCCATCTGTAGGATGGGCCAGTGCTTAAGTATGATTTTCTTGTAGATGGAACTGGCTGTAGAAAATTTTGAGACTAACACCATGCGTTGTTCCTTGTCTTTTTTGGTTTTGAGTAAACTGTCTTGTCTGGAAATTTTTTCCACTCGGGTCTGTGCTTACCGGAGGACGTACTCGGGGTAACCTCAGTTGAGAAAACGTTCATTCATTTCGTTGATGCGTGTTTTCAATGTCTGTTCATCAGAAACTATGCGTTTAACACGCAACATTTGGGAAAATGGTAGATGTTTCTTGAGGGAGCCTTGGTGGAAACTAGAGTAATGTAAGGTGTTATTGCGGTCAGTGCTTTTCCTGTGGAGATCTGTGATGAAGCCTTGTGGGGTGATTTTAATGTTGACATCCAAAAAGGAAATTTCAGTGTCACTGATTTGCCATGTGAGGTTAATGCGTGAATCCTTGGTGTTCACTTCAGTGAGTACTCTATTCAACGAGTCTTTGGTGTCTGACCACATTATGAACAGGTCGTCTATGTATCTGACGTACATTTTAGATTTGTCTTGGAATATAGGGTTTGTGTATATATGCTGGTTTTCAAAATTCTCCATGTAAATATTTGCATACGTGGGAGCAGCACAGTTTCCCATCGCCATTCCGGATAGCTGAAGGTACCATTGGTCATCTTGTTGGAAATAACTGTGATAGAGAGTGTAAATCATGAGTTCCATTAAAAAGGACTGCATTTGTGCATCAATGTCGCTATTGAGAAGGGCATATTCAATGGCTTCGATGCCCCCTTGGTGGGGTATCGAAGTGTAGAGGGAGCTGACATCAGCTGTACAGAGGATAAGTGATTCACTGTTGTTGAGTTGAATTCCGGATAATTTCAATAGGAAATCTGTGATATCCTTGATGTAACTGGTGGTTTTGATGACAAGTGGTTGAAGGTACTTATCAATGAATTTTCCGGTGGGTTCATGTATTGATCCTTTCGTGGAAACGATGGGTCTGAAGGGAGGGTCCAGGAGGTTTTTGTGTATCTTTGGGCACATATGTATAGTTGGACTCTTGGGGTGCTCTTGTAGTAAGTAGTTTTTGGTACGATCTTCGATGATACCTGCTCGATGAGCTGTGGTCACAATGTTATTAAGGATATTTTGGAATTCCCTAGTCGGGTTGTTATCAAGTGCCATGTAGATCGTGGTGTCCTGTATATGTTCATGTCGTTTTTGTGTATACATGGTGGAATTAAGGATTACTAAAGCTCCTCCCTTGTCAGCTTTGACACATCTAATGTGTGGATTGTTGGCCAACGATTTGAGGGTATCAGGATCCTTAATGGTTAAGTTTTGTTGTTTCAAGGATTTTTTAAGATTGATTTTGTGCAAATCGTTGCGTACTAAAGTTTCGAACAGGTCAATACACTTGTGACTGTTAGGTGCTTGATAGGTGCTGGGAGGACGTAAGCCTCTGAGTTCATCCTCTTTAACTGTGGTAACAGCTGGTAGGGTGTTGTCAAAAAAATGACGTAGTCTCAATTTTCTTGTGAACTTGAAGGTGCTCACTTCTAGTTCTAGGAGATTGGTCTGTGCTGTAGGTATAAATGATGTACCTTTCTCAAGTAAGTTCATTTGGTGGATGGGGATGTCAATGTCAGAGATGTTGATGACTAGACGTTCTTTTTTGGTTTGAGGTCCTTCTTGGCGACTGTACTCCGCGTGTTTGGTGGACTCTTTTCTTTTTCTTTTGCTCTGGCTCCGCCTGAGTCTTCGAGTTGGTCTGGGCCTACTTCTAAAAAATGCGCTGTTGAAGTGTGTTCCGGGCTGGTTGCTGACGTGCTGGCTTGTTCGTCATTTGGTGTTTGTCTAGATGCTGGAGGTTTGCGAGACGTTCAATATGTTGAGTCAGTATCCGAGGATGATGTGTCCGTCTGGGTGTTAGGTGGTCTGTTACGACGTCTTTGGGCGTAGACGTCGGCCCACGAGTAGACTTCATCAAGCTTGTAATCAAGCGTGTCCCTGCGGAATTTTCTCACTTTTCGCTCGTTGATTTCTTTTTGATGTTTGCCGGGGGTGTTTTTGATATCCTCAAGGGTGGAAGTCATTTCTTCAGGTGTTAACATGTCTTTGAGTTCATTGTCGATCTCCTTGATTTCTACTTCAAGTTCTTTGAGTATTCCAGCCAGTTCTTCAACGATGAGTAGTATCAGATCGAGGCTGCATTTGTTAAGTATTCCATTCCATTTATCCTGGAATATTTTAGAGTTCTTGCAGAGTGAAGGTTTCAAGGCTATCCGTAGCCCGCGGGGAATTCTGAGTGCTCGATGGTATCTGAGTAATGTGCTCGCGTGGAGCTTCTGGTTGATGTGGCGTTTGGAAAGGTATAATAGTTGTTTTATGCAGTGCTCCTTATTCCGACTGGTGGTGGAAGGGCTGATGTCTTCCTCTATCAGCGAGTAGATTTGTTGTCTTTCGGTATCATCATAGCTCCCTCTACACTTCGATACCCCACCAAGGGGGCATCGAAGCCATTGAACATGCCCTTCTCAATAGCGACATTGATGCACAAATGCAGTCCTTTTTAATGGAACTCATGATTTACACTCTCTATCACAGTTATTTCCAACAAGATGACCAATGGTACCTTCAGCTATCCAGAATGGCGATGGGAAACTGTGCTGCTCCCACGTATGCAAATATTTACATGGAGAATTTTGAAAACCAACATATATACACAAACCCTATATTCCAAGACAAATCTAAAATGTACGTCAGATACATAGACGACCTGTTCATAATGTGGTCAGACACCAAAGACTCGTTGAATAGAGTACTCACTGAAGTGAACACCAAGGATTCACGCATTAACCTCACGTGGCAAATCAGTGACACTGAAATTTCCTTTTTGGATGTCAACATTAAAATCACACTGAATCAAAGGAGAGAGGGAGGACTAGGTAAGCTAGTCTGAATCCCCGCTTTTATATATCAAAAATCAAGAAAGACTAGCTAGGTTTATTTACAGGTAAGACTCAATGGAGTACGTATGTCAAGGAAAACCAGTAGGTTTTTAGAAAGCCCTCACCCACCAACCTAGTTGGTGGCATGCTTCATCATCGGGCCCACCACAGTGGCACCTAACGTGCCCCGGGTGTGCTTCGACGCCAGATTACTGCGGAGCTGGTATAATTACTGAGTGTGCAGTGTGGTGAGTGTGAAGGTGAAGATTAAAAAGCCATACAAAAATCCCAGCACCCGAGGGTAAAAACTATTTTAATAAACTGGGTATCTGTTGGCACATTAAAAGGCAGACGGACACGGTGGAGTATGGATTATGACCTCCAGTGTCCTGTGTGGTCTACATGTTTCAGCCTGGCCTTTCTTAATTTAAAACAGGCTTTCCTCAGGACCAAGTGAGTATGTGTGGGGTTATAATTTACAGTGAGTGTTTTTGTTTTTATGTGTGGCACGCACTAAGGTGCTATATGGGTGAGAAGGGGATTCCCTCTCGCTTTGCTACATATAACATAAAAGGGAAGACAGACAGACGTACAGGGTAGAATCATATTAGCATATTATTGCAAAAACAGTCGTCATTCCACCGTCTTATAAGGTGAGTGAGCGAACTATGCATGGCTAAAGTGTGGTCTTGTCAGTGGCAAGACTCATGTGATAGTTATCTAGAAGCCGGTTTATTATCCTCACACAGTATTTTGCTGTTCAAAGCCTCCTTGGGTCGCCTGGCAGAGAAAAAGACCCTAAAAGAAGGTTGTATTGGTTTTACAAAATTATCCGACCTGTAAGGGAAGACCTCAACACCTTACCCCCACAGTTGCTGTAGCGCGCAGCCTCATTACTCACGAAACTGTCGATCTGGTTCCTCCTTGGACCTGTCGTCCTTCTGCGGCGCCCGGTAGTGAAAGGAGGGCTGGCCGAGCATGTTATTAAAGCCTCCGTGATTGCCTGCACCTGGGTCGGGGTAGAGATAGAGGGAGGGGTGCTCTAGCGCGAAAAGCGCCATGTCATGTAAGCTCTGGAGTGGGTAGTAGTCCCTATTCCGCGCGCGAGCCTCGGTGTATGGTGCTCCGCGCATGCGCGGAGGGGTAGAAGCTGTGTAAAGCTACCGCGCATCACAGCACCACAAGGCTTCATCACAGATCTCCACAGGAAAAGCACTGACCGCAATAACACCTTACATTACTCTAGTTTCCACCAAGGCTCCCTCAAGAAACATCTACCATTTTCCCAAATGTTGCGTGTTAAACGCATAGTTTCTGATGAACAGATATTGGAAACACGCATCAACGAAATGCATGAACGTTTTCTCAACCGAGGTTACCCTGAGGATGTCCTCCGGGAAGCACAGACCCGAGTGGAAAAAATTTCCAGACAAGACAGTTTACTCAAAACCAAAAAAGACAAGGAACAACGCATGGTGTTAGTCTCTAAATTTTCTACAGCCAGTTCCATCTACAAGAAAATCATACTTAAGCACTGGCCCATCCTACAGATGGAACCCGATTTCCGGGGCATTTTTGAAAAACCTCCTTTATTTGCTCACACTAGAAGCATCAAAGAGATTCTTTCTAAACCTACCCCTGCAACTCAACACCATCGAGGTACTCAACCTTGTCTAAACTGTAACCACTGCAACAGTGTCATCAAGGGCAATATCATCCAACATCCAATGAAAGGTCATGCCATTAAACTACAAGTTGATGCCACATGCGATTCGATGAACTTGATCTATGCCTTAAAATGTCCCTGCGGGAAGTTATATGTTGGCAACACAGAACGTAAAATAAAAATACATTTAAACAAACATAAATCCAACATACGCCTGAAACTTGAGAAATCGAACATTGCCATGCACTTTGCTGAATCACGCCACACCATCGCACAACTTAAATTCATTGTTTTGGAAACTCTCACCAAAAGAGAAGGAACCGACAACCACAAACTATTGTTAAAGAGAGAACTAGAATGGATTTACCGATTACAGACCTTAAAACCATATGGTCTTAATGATCGCATTGAATATAGTTGCTACCTGTAATGTACATCTTTATTTGTTTATCTGTTTGCATTGCTGCTTATTGCTTTCACTTATCCTTCCCACACCGTTCCAACATGGCCGCTTTACTTTCTGACCCTTAGTCCCCTGTTAATTTCTACAGCTCTCCCTGTCCCTCATCGCTGTTCACTCCAAGTCATTTATAGCTTCCTCTCACACCCACGCCTGACACCGACCTTATAGCCGTTGAACAGCGGAACCCGCTACGCTTTGATATGAAGTAAGTCCTAGCTGCTTTGACCACTTGTCACGCCTTAGCGTTTATGTTCTTTGCCTTTTAGCCTCACGCGGTAAATCTCCCCCACGTTCCTTCCCTCCACGATATTTTTCGTGCACTATCTAGACCACTCGGTTTTTTAACTTGCACTCCCCCACCGATAGACACAAGTAACTCCCCATTATTATGCCGGCCCTTCACTTAATCCTCACCCACTCTTCTTTGTCTTCCTCCACAGCACTCCGTGACAAAGGGCATTCCCGCCCGAAATGCATTGGAGAAAGTTCATTTACCAGTCTAATGGAATAACGTTGCTTTAATTGATATGCTGTTAATATCAGTTTAAAAACATTTGATGAATAACATTGAATAAATCAACAAAACCTCATTGACTTTGTGAATCATGTCATCGATCACCCGTGGAGTGCCTCATTAGGGGATGTATTTGCAGTCTCTGCGTACACTACCTACTCTATGATCCTTTGGTGTTAGGACAGAAAACACCACCCTTGAGAGCACCCAGAACTTTGCGAAAAACTTTCAGAAGCTCAATTAACTTGTGCAGTGCACCACCTACCTCCTTCTTCTTTTTATTAATAAATTCACACACCTTAGAGGTGCCCCCTGAAAACCTACCAAACACTGGTGGGGACTTGGACTAGGCTTAGCCAGCCTGCCACCACCAGATATGTTTCTGACATCTCATCGGGTGAGAGCCTGCACTCTCAGTGGTCAGCAACAATGACTGCTCTGGGCAGAGGTGCTTCACCCCTCCCAGAGGCCAGAATGGCGTTCCAAGGTGGGAAGCTTCAAAGGCAATGCCACCAGTGACCTGCAAACCAGGCATCTTCAGTTAGTGGAGGGTGCCAACCCCCCTGTCATGCTCCACTTTTGGCAGTAGGAAAGGCGGGAACATTAGTTAGATTAGGTGGTAGGCCCGCATTCAGCTAGCATTACCCTTGAGGTGGGGCAGGTGATGTGGACCTCACTTTTCGAATATATCCATCTTGGGATGGAAAGAATTAGCCTATCAGGGCCAGGGTTGGGCCCCTTCCGACAGGAAGTTGTCCCATGAGGGTAAAGGCACCCTAACGGTAGGTCACCCATTGACCTGTCACCTTTAACACCCCTTAATGTAGTATTTAGGTGGCATCCGAGGCCCAAAACCTTAGATTTGACGTACCTAAGAAGACAATGGACAAAGAAGAGCTGCTGACCCAAGAACAGAGTACCTGCTGCAGAATTTTTGGTGCAAAACCCTATCTGCTGTCTCAAGGACTCGACCATCATAACTTGCTGTTTCGTCCTGCTGCTGTGAGGCCTCCATGAACCCTGGCGCACCTACAGCCCTTTGCCAATTGCCAAAGAACTCCCTTGGAGTAGATGAACTACATCTCTGTAGTTTGTAGGCAGCAATCCAGAAGATTGTTGTTTACCGACTTGCTGCTCCCCGGCGACTCCAGCTCTGGAAGGTTTGACCCACAAAGTTAGAGGACACCAGGATCTACCAGAGCAGTGCCGTAGGTAAACCCAAGATACCAGACCCTATACAACCGCCATCAAGAGGAAGAGTCTGATCCGGACTCCAACTGACCAGAAAGCAATCACCCATTGGTGGATGTCGGGACCCCTGAGAGCCACTTCGGGAGTGGCCCAGCTGTCCGGAAATCATCCCAACTATCTCTGCACCCCTGACTGCAATGACCATCTTGACATAAAGAGGCCAGCTGACTGAACTACTGTGCACCCAGCCCACCCGGCCTGGATGCCGAAGAACCAGCTGTGCTCCCATGGTCCTGAGGCTCTTGTGACTCGATCCCTCATTTGGGTTCCCCCGGACTAACCTGTATGCCCCTCTGTGCAGCCTGTTTTGAGGTGGCCCCCTTCTCCATAGTGCACCAGCTACCAACGACCCCAGCAACCTGCTCCCTGCCGAATCTGGATGCTCCTGATGATTCGCTGTTTGAACACTGGACCTTGACCTGCTGCTACTCTAAACCAAAAAGGTGAAACTCTTGAACCAACTGTTCTATTTTATATGCATTTTGTATTTTTGTCCGTAGACCTTCATTGAGTATAATTGCGCACAAAGTGAGTTATTTTCCAAACTTTGAAAATTAATTTAAAAAAAAGTACTAACCTGTGACCAAAGCACCTGGTCTTAAAGATTATATCAAAATTAGTGTTATCTTTGCAAATTGGTCTTGAATTTATTCTTGAGTCTGTGTGTCTCATTTATTGCCTCTGAGTACAGCAAATTCTTAGCACTACCCTCTGATAAGCCTAATTGCTAGCCCACACTTCCACCTATAGAGCGTTAGTATTGTCTGCTTTTGCCTCTATATACCAAACTGGGACCCATTGTACTCTCTGCATAGTGTACTTCTTTTTGTGCACTATATAGGGAACCAGCTTCCTACATTCTCTGAGAAAAAACGAATATTTGGACCAATTTTTCCACCTGCATGTCTGATGGATGAAAACCAACTGCACAATCTCAACACAGACAAAACAGAAATAGTCATCTTTGGCAAATACGCCTTGCTATGGGACCCCATAGCCTTCTGTACACTGACCCACACCCAACCCTACCACCCATGTGAAAAATGTCAGACTATTAGTTGACGATCAGCTCGCTATGATAGGCCAAGGGAACACAGTTTCTGTCTCCTGTTTCCACACACTCAAGAAGCTCAATAACATTTTCAAGTGGCTTCCCTTCAACACCCACAGAATCATCACCCAGACCCTCATTACCAGCAAGTTGAATTACGGCACCGCACTCTACAAAGAAATCAATGAGCAACTGACCAGCAGACTCTATGCTAAAATTAATTATTTCAAATGACGATTGGTCCTTTCAGGTTATAGTACATTGCCCTATTGCTTCAAAGGCTACCACTGCACTTCATTGTGCTCCTCAAGTCTCCCATCAGATTAGTAATGCTTCCCTTAGCCTCTTCCTCACTATGAATCATTAAACAGTCTCTTTCACTCATTTATGCCAGCTTCACTCTCATTGTCTCCCAGCTGCCCCATTTTTGGAAACACATAGGGCCTGATTTAGGGTTCGGTGGACGTGATACTCTACCACAAACGTATTACAGGTGCATTATACCAATGGCACTTGTAATACAGTGAAGAGGGTATCTGCCACGCTTGTGACAGATTATCCATCCATTGAATTCTTAATCATGCCCTATTGATCCCCATTCCATTGTAACTTGTGACTAGGGGCGTAATGCAGGTCCTTACAGTCTCTGCACTGCAGAGGGGCCCTCCACCATTCAGGAGGCTCCATTCAGCCCGAAGTCTGTGGAAAGTGGTGGGATGCTGGAGTCATAGGGGTGGAGGGGCACTGGACATCCTCTGTAGGGAAGCTCTATCATTATCATGAATCATTACACCATTGCCCGTGACAGCCTTTTTCTGATCGAACACCGATGTTTGACCTCATGACACAAATCTTGCACCGTTTGATCCTTTTTAGCGAAAGCCATAGGACATCTCAAAAGTTGCACACTAACTCATTGCTGCATCTACCCTTTCTGCATGTGCAAGTAGCATATTAATTGTTTTAATAAGGCTCTGAAACTTGTGGTGGCTTTGCATTTAATATTGGCAGCATTGACCCTAGTGAGTCATTTCAAAATGGGACTGAATAGAACCTGTGAATAACAATGATTAGGCAAGAATGGATTAAATGCAATACAAGCATTTCAAACTACTTGGGTAACATACAGTTAATTAAATTAATAATTATTAGTTACAAATAACAATTAATCACAAATAGCACAGAAAATACCATCAGTCACCGTAATAAAGTCATGTACACAATACACATAGGTCCCATAAAGGCAAATATTAAAAAACGAATAATGTATGCCAAAGTTTCAAAGTAACACATGCAACATTGGCACACTTCATGACACTGCAAATTGCATCCAATAAATTTACACTTCAGTACAAATCAATGAAAGAGTATGTTACCCTGAAGACACAACATCCCAAGGGGAAAAAAATGAATCCAGATGACAAACAGATGACAAAGCCATAGAAGTTCCAAATACTCAACGAAAATAGACAGCTGGCAACTTGCCACACATCTGTTCCTGTGTATTAGAACATTTCACTATCCAGTTTAACAGTGAATTCTAAATATCAACTGACGTCAATTATGCCATCTGTCTGCTAACACAAGAGGAAGCCTCAGAAAGTACTGCCAACATACAATTTCAAAAGAAAATGAACTCAGGACAACAAGGTGCTGGTCTCCTACACAATCCAGCAGTGACAGGGAATCCACAGGTGTGACTTCCGAAGTCCTATTCAGATCTCCAGGCAAATGAGGCCTGTGCCCATGACATGTAGTTAGGAAACTTCTTTGGTACTCAGGATAGGTGAGGAGGTGCTCACATAAATAAACAAGAGAGGTTTTATTTATGCAGAGGCATATGCTGAACAGTTAGAGTGTGGCTCTAGGAGGCACAACTGCGGTGCTTGAGTAGGTTCTGAGAAGCCTTCCTCTGGTACTGATGAGGGTAGGGAAAACCTTTTTGGTTATCTGGTCAACTTTGCTGGACCCCTTTGGCATGCTGAAAGTTTCTACAGAGGCAAGGCAAGACATCCTCAGCAAGGAAAGCCATCAGATTTTCAGAGGACTCTTAAACCTTTCACAAGCCCAGAGGAAACAGGCAGTTCACTGTCCTCGAATCCAGGAGCAGTAGGATTCACACACCTCTGATGGTGAAGTACCCAGTAGCAGCTGCTACCGATCAGGGGAGGCGGGGTGGGGGGATGTGGGCGGGGAAGGAAATTACAACTTAAATAAATACACTTACCTTTTTTCTGCAGACCACGGCCACCCCATCTTCATTCTCCATCCTCCTCTCCACTCAGTAGGAAGCACCCAGCCTGCCAAAATCCTGTAACCAATCATGTTCCCTTAGCAGAGTTGTCATTGATCTGAGCTCCATGGTTCACATGCATGACGCTTTGGCCGGACCAAGAGGGCTGGTCAAAGCCTCATGCGCACTTTAGGTGCAGCCACCACTCCTTTCCCTGTGATGCGCGGGTAGTCCAGCCCTGCACCCCTTGGCTGCAGCTGAAAGCTGAATGTGAATAACAAAATGATAATAATGAACGTTATTTTTTTTTTTGCATTCAGCTTACAGCTGAAGCAGCAGTGAGGCGACAATCCTCCGCCTTAGCGGAGGAGCCGCCACTGGAGGTACCTCTTCAGGGCACTGCTGAGCGGCAGAGGCCTATGATAGCAGCCCCTAGAAGAAGGTCGGCTTCTAGCCAGTTCAGCTGAATTCTGCTGCCCCATAAATCAGATTGGAGCTCGCTTTACTGCTGCTGAGAAGGCGAGTATTTTTGCTGCACATAGAGGTTCTGTGGTGCAAAACTATGTGTGTCTAAATAGGCCCTGTAGAAGAGATGGTCTGGCTGTATTTTTTTTCTCTCGGAGGCACCCAACCCTCATTTTCCTTTTTAAATTCCTCATTTGCACACAGGGATGTTTCTGAACGTCCATGGGTGAAACCTAAAATGAGGACTTCCGAGTGACAGGGCTAAGTCTACGTTAAACACGCACAAGCCTTCGTGATCAGCACTCACTGTGCTTTGCAAGTATTCTTCCCGCTCAAAATAAATATCAAAGAGGTTCTGCTTATCATACGCCATTGGGCAACTGCACCATGAAAACTACTACTACGCTACCATCCGTTGGAATGAAGGAAATTTTATAGGTCCTTCCAACAGAGACAACAATTGATGAATCCAGGCGAGCTCCTGCAGACAAAAAAAAGATGTCAGTCTGGGGCCGCTGGTGGAAACAGTTGCTCCCTCGCAGCACGCACTACACTGTCCCAAAAAATTGCAAAATAAAAATAAACACATTCACAATTCTAAGTTATTTTACAAGAGTAGCAAATAACATTGAGTCTTTCATTTCACAGGCAAACTTTTGTCAGTTCTAATTCACTAGTTTTGATGTGAAATAATGTTTTTAGCAGATGGTGTTTTATTGAACACAAACCACATCATTTAAAAGATATCACTAACTGAAGCATGCACAGCAGAGACATGGCTAAAGAAAACAAAAAAGGGGAGTGGCTACCGCGCTGAGCAAGATGGCGGCTCCGGTGTGAGCGCCGCAGCGGTGCGGAGGAAAAACAAGGATTTTGACCGCTACGAGTGCCGCCTCAAGGTTCAGAGGACAGAGGACGTCCTCCAGTTTATGCCGGCTCCCTGCTGGTCTTTATTTTGAGCGCTGGCTTGTATAATTATACTAATTTGGCTGTGTCTCCTCTTCCCCTCATGATCGAGGACCGCCGCCATTTTGTATGCACGACGACCGTCGTATCTGAGCTGTTATTGGTGAGTGATATCCTGAGATGCTATAGGTGTCCCAATTTGATGTTTTTTCCATATTTTTGGGCTACAGCATAATATTTACAATGGAGAGTTTTTTTCTGATGAATGAACACTATGAACTATCTTTTATTGACATCCTTGTTCATACTGAGCTATTTTTCTCCAGCGCCACCTACATCTATCTCCAGTTGCACTGCTCATGTCTACAGGTGATTACCTTCTATTGTGTGTGCCTTACTATATCGGTATAACCACTTAGTGTCACACTGTACAATAGGTAACACCATCAATATCCTACTTCATGTAACAAGCATTTGGTGATGAAGGAACCTCCCAGGATTGGTATTTTCAGTCATACATACAGGTTACTGCCACTCATCCTCAAATTTTTCTCGCCAGTGAGTTGTCTTCTGGAGGGTCGTGACTGCTACACCATACTGTGCAAAAAATTACTGTTTACACAGATCATTTTTCATAACTTTGTGTCACTTGTACTTGGGAAGGATCTCACCTTTTACAAATCATTCTACTTCCCGTTGTCAAACTTGTTTTGTTAAAATGGCCAGTGAATCCACTCCCTCTGCGAGGTCATCTACATCAGACGCCAGACAAAAAAGAGTCAAGAACGATCCTCCATCGCCTATTCAATCTTCTTCCAATCCGTTTTTGGATTTCATCTTGGAGGAATTTCATGCCTTAAGGCCATTAATGTCTGCCACCAATGAAAAATTACAATTGATTGAAGACAGATGGATCAACATGGAAGGTAAAATGGCTGAAATGGAACAGCGACTCAGTTACCTTCATGATGCGACTATTAAAATCCCCTTGTAGAAGCAAGAAATTCATGAGCTCAAACTCCACACCGAGGACTTGGAAAATTGCAATAGAAGGAACAATCTTCACCTGTATGGTTTACCGAAAAATATTGAAGGTTTGGATCTCTTTTCCTTTTTGAAGGAATTCTTAGCTGCTCTTCTTGATCTTCAACTTTAGCTCCCCTTAACATCCAGCAAGCTCATCGCCATGGTCGTCTTCAACCTCACTCCACTAAACCACGTGGCATTATTATATTGTTTCTTGAGTCTACTGACTTGATGCGTGTTCTTAAAATTACTAGGGAGAAGCGTTGTCTTGTTTGATCAGGCCATAGCATCTTTATCTCACAAAACCTCTCTAATGCTACCAATGCCAGGCGTAAAGAATTTCTATCCCTATGACCTCAACTGAGATCTATGAATATTCGTTATGGTATCTTGCATACCTGTCTTTGCAAAATCACACATGAAGGTGTTTCCTGTACCTTTGACGATCCTCTCCAGCTAAAACAATTTCTACACTCCATTACTCGATTGCCTTTGTACACATCTTCTCTAGGCTCTTGGACTTTTTGTGCTCTAATATGGTTAAATTGCTAGTTGCTACGGTTTTGCAATTGTTACTGTTACCACTTGTCTAGCTTTTTTTTGTATTTCTCATTTATTACGATCTTTTGCAGTCTCAACAACTATTTACTTCTCTACTATTTTACTTATTTTTTATCTTATACTATTCTCTCAACACTTTTCTTATCCTCTTCTCCTCCAAGTCTCTGTGTTGTTTGTTTACCCTTTGTGTTGTCTGTCTTGCCATTGGTGTGCGGACATGCCCGGTTTCTATTTCTTATTATGTTTATTACAGATCTGGCTTTTTGTCTTTGATCTGTAATTTCTTACTTCCTTTTTCTCTACCTCTCTTTCTCTCTTTGTTTTGTCCCCACCCCTCATTTTTCTTATCTCTGCTTACCTTCCCTTAATTTTTCTTATTTAAGTTCAAGTTCAAGTTCAAGCATTTATATAGCGCACTACTCACCCAGAGGGTCTCAAGGCGCTTGGGGATGGATTGATTATTAATCGAATAGCCAGGTTTTAAGTTCTTTTCTGAAGGAATTTGAGGATTTACATAGGAATATTTCTTTTTGATGTCTTTGTGCAATTCACCTTATTGTGTTATCCTTTATCATTTAATTCCCATGTTTTCTATTTTTGTTTATCTTTCTTCAAGTTTTCTTCCAAACATATGAATACTTCCATTTTGTATTTTTTTTTAAATTTTTAATTTGAACCTTTATTCGTCTTGCAATCAAGTACAGGTACGGGCCTACAACCTTCTCGGCCGGCCGCGAAACAGGGTAAAAGTATAGCAATCAATACGGAGAATCAGAGCAGTTCAAAAGCCGGAACGATATGTATATCAGGAGACAACACGTGGGCATACGGTCAGGTCCGAAGTCAGGATTACAGAGGTTCATTTTTTTAATATAGGGAACTGAAAAAGTGCCATACAATCACACGTGGTCCTACAACACAGCACGCAAATCAGGATATCCACAATTAATATAAATACAGACAAAGTAGTGGGGATAAGGCACACAAATCAGGAGAGACGTTGGCACAAACCCGGTGGAGAGCAAACCCCAACCCCACCCCTCAAAGCAATACACGTTACAGGAACCACGAATGAAGACGACACTATAGAAAAAGACAAAGACTAAAGGGCCGTGGAAACAAAGAACGGACAAACCCCGCCCCCCTACCCCCACCCTGCACACCCGCGGAAGGCCAAGGCCTACCCCCCCAGCCGCGTGCCTGTCGCCCTAATGGAACCCGAAATTTAGAAAAGAAAAAGAGAAAAGATAAGAAGCATAGATGGAGGAGGGCCCTCAAAGTCGCCGCCCGGCCCCGCCCATCACCCCTGCACGTGGGGGAAGTCCAAAAGCAAAATGGAGTATCACGGAGAATGTCAAGTACCAAGTACATCAATAATACAACCCCAATACAAACACACCCAAAGCACCGTCAGTTAACGTGAGGGCCACCGGAACCTAAAATGCATCACCCCTGGCCTCGTCTAGCAACGGAGCCACCCAATGATCCCTTGTCAATAGATATACAGTACTTTTTGGAGGATCTGGAGGATCCGAGCGAATCAGGCCCGAGTAATACCAAAAAAGGGTTCAGCAGCTCGAGTCCATCCAGACGTGTGCAGCTGAAGTCCAAGGGCGGCAATACCACGCCCGCAGGTGCCACAAAGTCCAAGCACAGTAATAACATCCATGAAGAGGAAATCTCACTGTCCGGCAAATGCCGCAGTGTTGTTGGGGCGGCCCGAAAAGAAGAACAGCAGCGCGTCCCTAAGTTCAGGTTAGGCATGTGTCCCAAAGAGGCCCTCACGTGTACATCCGCACTGTCCGGGGAGGACGAAGCAACCAGGTCTCTCGGCAGTTCCCGAAACCCAGGCGGGCCCAGAGTCCTCCCCAAGGAAGTAGAAACGGGCACAGAGGCACTCCATTGAAATTGGACTACGTCCTTACAGGGCGGTGAAACAGCAATGGCGGCCATTTTTCGATCCAGGTCACAGGCATTGCAAATCAGGGACTCGCGTAGATCCGTTAGGGCGGCCAAGACATCTTTGGGTGTGGGCTCTATTGTGCGCCGCCAGCATCCCATCTCCGTGCCTACGGCAGCCGTCCGATCGGGACATGGTCCGTGATGAGGGGTGTCAGCCGCCATCTTCGTCAGTTCGGCCCGTCCCTCTGCACCTCACTGTAGGGACCGGCCCCAGCACAGGGGGCCACTAAATGTACGCCCGGAACACAAAGTTATGAGGCGGGTTCCCCAGGGAGAGTCACCAAAAGGCTGAACAAAAGACCCTACCACTCCCTGGGGGCTGCCCGCCTGTCTCGGGGGCGATCCTTGGTTATGTCCGGGCACGGAGTCCGAAGAGGGGGGCCAGGAGCCACACACACCCCTCGACTCCAGTATGCCTCTCAGGCCCCCAGGGCTCTTCGACAAGGGACTGGGCTGATGCTGCCTTCAGCGGCACTCCAAGACAACGGCACCCTCCGACCGACTCCTCACCACCAGAGGCAGCCGCTGTTGTTGCAGTCGCGGCCGGCCGCCTGTTGCAATCGACACCCCGGCTTCGTCACCGCACGGGCCGCTGAGCAATGGGTGGGAAATTCTCCGGATTCACAGCACGCAGGAGTCTCAGGAGCAGGTGGTAAGTGAACGCTCTCCTTCAATTATCCAAATATACCTTTGTAGTTCAGAACGAACAGCAGGATGGGCGTGCAGGGAGAGAGTTCCTTTTTGTATTTGTGTGTCTCCTTTATTCTAAATGACTGTATATTTTATTATTTTTTGCTATTTTCTATATTGCTTTCTGTTGATAAATGGTGTCTTTTTATATTCATGGTTACTCCATTTATGTTCCTTATATTTTATGAATATTTCTTTCTTGTATTTTTGTGTCATCGCCTTTATTCTACGTGACTCTATATCATTCATCTTGGTTTGCTATTTTTTTATTACTTTCTATTGATACATGATGTCTGTTTGTCTTCATGGTTACTCCTTTTATGTTCTTTACATTTCCTCATTATTACCTCATTATTGCTAAACAGTCTCTTTTTTCCTCCCATTGTTGTTTCTGCAGTATGTTATCATTGTTCCTGAACTCTTGTTTCTAAAGTAACATATGCTTAATGTTGTTTCGTGCAATGTCCTTGGTCTGGGTCACCCTGTCAAGCGCCAGAAGGTACTCTCCCACTTATCAAAGTTAAATTGCCAAATTGCTTTTTTACAAGAAACCCACTGTAACGATGATGAGTCTCTTAAACTTAAACGTCAATGAGTAGGCCAAGTTGTTTTTCACCTGCGGTGAACCGCAAGGGTGGGTTTGTAATTCTTCCATGAATCTTTACAAATTCACATTTTGTCTACTGAAAATAATACAAATGGACGATGGGCAATACTTCAGGCCAAGGTCCATAATAAATTGATCGCTTTCTTCAATATTTATGGACTAGTTAAACCTGACCCTGATTTTTGAAATACGATTAAACTTAAATTATCTTCCATTTCCAATCCCAATATTATTGTTGCTGGAGACTTTAATATTTGACTTGATCCTTTTTCCGATAGAAAATCAAAATGCAAATTTAAACCAGACAAATCCGATAAATCATTTCAATCTGCTATTGCCTCTTGTCCACTTTTTGATGTATGGAAAACCTACAATCCAGATCAATATGAATGTACTTTTTTCTTTAATATTCATCATAAATTTGTCACGTATTGAATATATTTTGGTTTCAAAATCCTTTCTACCCTCTGTTCAATCCTCAGAAATTGGATCTATTTTTTATTTCTTGCCATGCCCCTGTCTCTTTGTCATTTGTTCTCTCTCTTACCATGCCCGATGGAGATTCAACAACTTTCTCCTAACCGACCAATCCTTTATATCTGAAGCCACCTCTTTCATAAATGAATTCTTTCTGTTCAACAAAGCCAGGGATACTTCTATCCATAATAACTGGGACGCTTTTAAGGCATCCTTTAGGGCTTTCACAATTACATACACGGCCAAGAAGAAGAAATTACTAAACTTCAAGTATCTCTCTGCTGTCAAACACTTTAAATCCCTAGAACACTCTTTCTTTACATCTAATTCTCCTTTCACACCTTTGTGACCTCATCAAGGCAAAATCTGACTTGAATAAATTAGCTACTAACTGATGCATGCAATATTTTACATAAAACAAAATCCAAATATCATGGGGGCAAAATATAGCAGGTAAAATGTTGACTAACTATTTAAAAATCAAAACGGAAAAGAAAACCATAGGCTCTATTCGTAACACTACTACTAATAAATTACTTCATTCTGATTCTGAAATTGTTAATGCTTTCCAATCCTACTATCATTCTCTATAAACGGATGATACTTCTCCTTCTGCTAGCGATAATCAATCTTTCTTTGATTATCTTCCCTCTCCTCCATCTGTGTCTGATGAAATGTCCCATCTTGAAAAAGATATATCTCTTCAGAAGATCCTTGATGCCATTAAATCCCCGAGGACGGCCAGGGTTCCTGGTCCTGACGGCTTTTCCATTGAGCTAATCTCTAATTTCTCCTCTATTTTTACCCCTCATCTCCTTGAACTTTTTAATTCCTTCATCTCTAAATCTAAACCTCAGGGATTCTTTTAGATGCCCTCATTATAATCATCCCTAAACCTGATAAAGACCATACCCTCTGTCAAGATTATCGCCCAATCTCATTAATTATTTTGATTGTAAAGTTTTTGTGAAAATTGTTGCTTCTAGATTGTTATACACCTGCTAATCAAACCTGACCAATCCGGTATTATCAGAGGCCGGCTTGCTTCTGATAATGCTAGGATGTTATCTAATGTACTTGCATTAGGAAAAAATTATCCTGACTCTCTAGCTGCATTATCTCTCGATGCTGAAAAAGCATTTGATTGTGTAAATTGGTCATTTATGTTCAAAAATCTTCCCTGGTTTTGTTTTGACCCTACATTTAATTCATTTATTAAGTTGTTATATCTTGAACACCGCGCATCTATTGCTGTTAATGGTCTTCTATCCCCCTACATTAACTTACATAGAGGTGCCAGGCAAGGCTGTCTACTTTCCCCTCTTTTATTTCTTTCATGTCTTGAACCTTTCCTGGGTTGCATCCGACATAACCCCCTAATAACAGGTTTAAAACATAAATCTCATGAAACCAAACTATCTAACCCTTCTACTGCTTTACCCCCATTCCTACAGCAAATTGATTTATATTCTTAAGTTACTGGATACAAACTAAAGTTCTCTAAAACTGAGGTATTACCTTTAAATTCCACCTGTTATCAATACATGTTTTCCAAAACCAATTTCAAATGGCGTCCCTCCAAAATTAAATACCTGGGTGTATGGTTCTTCTCTAATATCCCTCATACTCTCTGATATAACTTTAATGCACTAAAACTCAAGCTTCAAACTTCATTTAATTCATTAATTCTCTCTTCCTTTCTTGGTGGGGTAGACTGGATTCTATTAAAATTATGATTGTTCCTCTCATTTTTTTTTTACTTTCCATGTTACCATTCAAAGTCCCCAATTGCTATTTTAAACAACTTAATTCTCTATGTATTACACTTCATTGGAATAATAACCTTCTCGTATTACCTTATCCAACTTAATTAAACCTAAAAATGAAGGAGGTGTAAGATTTCCTAATTTTAAATTATACCATACCGCTTTCTTACTTAGGCAACTCTATGCTATAAATAAACTGTCTCACGACTCACCGATGCCTAGATGGATTGACTTTGAGTGCTCTTTGCTACACATCTTCTCCTTTTCTGACATCTGTACTATGTCTAATTGTTCTTTTATTTCTCATTATCCCATCTTAATATACTCCTAATACTTGATGCACTCATTGTTCACAGAAGGTGCCACCTTTCAACAAGAGTTCCTTACATCCTCCATTTGGTATAATAAATTAATTAAATTCCAACACAAAGCATTTTACTTCAGACATTGGAAAGAAAAAGGTATTTTTTATGTTCATCAACTTGTATCCCATAACTCTTTCATACCCTTCACTGCATTGCAAGACCATTATAATTTACCTCTATCCTACTCTTCCCAATACTCACAAATATTCAATATCCTACAACCATTTTTGTCGTCAAAGTTTTCCTCAGATGACATCACTCCATCTAAACCCTTTACACCATTGACCCCTTTAGCCACCTTAAATCCTGACTTCAATCTCAAAGCTTCTATCATTTACAAGCTTCTGTCCACCCCTACATCTGATAGGCCAAAATCCACTGTTGAATTAGCTTGGGAACAAGATCTCTTTCTATCCCTTTCCACTAACAGATGGAACAAATTATGGCAAAAAATGTTCACTACTTCAAAAGCTGCTAACATTACTCAATCTTTATTTATTCTCTACAATAGAGCTGTTTGCACTTCTATTCATATTCATAAGATTAATACCTCTTCCTCTTCCCTTTGTTACTCTTGTCTCTCCTTGGATGGCATACTGTTACATTTAATATTTTACTCTCCTAATGTTCTGAAATGTTAGACTTCCATTTGGTCCATATCTTCCAAGATATTTAATTGTAATATACCATTATCAATTCAAAATGTATTTCTTGGCTCTATGTATTCTGATTTTCCTGACGTTACACCAAGTTTGAAATTGTTTGACCATTTCATTTCCCTTGCTTTTAAAGTGATTCTAACTTGTTGGAAAGATAACGCCAAAGTGTGTACCTTAATGTGGTTGAACCTTATTTGTAATGAACATAGAATTTCTACTGTCTCATCTTCAACGTTATCTCAGAAAATCAAATCTGACTTATTTTGGATTCCCTTCACTTATTATTTATTATCTCACCCTTCAATATTCTAGTTCTTTATTTCATTTTTCCTGTTTTCCTTTTCTTTTCCTCTTTTTGTTTTCTCTTTTTTTCTTTTTGCTTTCTTTCTTCTCTCGCTCTCTTTCCTTTCTTATCTCTTATTTTCTATAACTTTCTTCTAGCTTCCACTTATCTTAATATGAACCCTTATTCTTCTTATTTCTTTCTTAACCATAAGATGATCTCCTTTCCTTTTCTACTTATTATCTCTGAATTAGATTGCTCTTTATTATAGTATTTTTGATGTTATACAATATATTATTCAATTGTTTCATCTTCTGTTCAATTGAAACTCTGGGGTGCCGCTCGAGCTGAGAAGTCCGTTTTGCCGCTTTGCTCGCCACTGGAGTGGTTGGGAGCCAACACCTATTTGGGGAAACGTCCTGTGTGCAGTCCGGCCGCAGTGGAGGTGAGAGGCGCAGGCGAGCGGGACTGCGAGGACCAGCATTCCACTTGACATCGCCAGCTGGTTCCTCTTCCCGCCGCGCCGCGCCCCCTCCCAGTGCCACGCCCCCTTGCCAGGAAAAGTACTTTACTCCTCGCGGCCCCCGCTTCGCGGGTGCCGCTCGAGCTGAGAAGTCCGTTTTGCCGCTTTGCTCGCCACTGGAGTGGTTGGGAGCCAACACCTATTTGGGGAAACGTCCTGTGTGCAGTCCGGCCGCAGTGGAGGTGAGAGGTGCAGGCGAGCGGGACTGCGAGGACCAGCATTCCACTTGACATCGCCAGCTGGTTCCTCTTCCCGCCGCGCCGCGCCCCCTCCCAGTGCCACGCCCCATTGTCATACTTAGGTGAACCTGCTCACGCGCATCGCGGGATGCGCGCGGGGCGGTCACCGGGGCGAAGACCGGGCAAAGAGCGGGCCGTTCTAGGCCGTTAGAGGCCGGCAGAGACCGGACCGGGCCATCCCTCTGACGCTCCCGGCCCCGTAGCGCCTCACAACACACTCCATAATGGCGACCAGAACTTTACGAAGTAAGTCCGCCCAACCAGGTCTGAGTACCCTGGAAAAATTTTTCCCAAAGGCGAGTAATCAAGCTAGCAAATGCTCGTCAATCACAGAGGCGCACCTCGAGATGGGTCCGGAAAGTGTGTTCCTGGAACAGGGGGATACTGTTTCCACAGATGCTAGCACACCGATCCCACTGGATGCCACTCATTTGTCATTAATGGATAGTATTGATCAGACGATTGAGTCCGTCCTTCAGCAGTTAAGAACTCCCTTGACGCAGAGGGATAGGAACTCCTCCCGGCTATCTGGGATCTCTGACCATCCTACCACTTTGGAAATTAGGGGAATAGACCTGCAAGATGCAGGCCAGGTTGTCCTGCTTCCAGACCCGGCAGGCAGTGGCGTGGAACAGCCCCCAAAAAGGAAAAGGTCCAGGAAAGCAAAGAAGGCTAAGAGGGCTAAAATCGATATAACTGAGCTAAATCAGGCTGACAGCACAGACATTTCCGCCTCCCCTGATCTTAATTTGTCTGGGTCCAGGTCGAATCACATGGGTTCTCCAACTATTGCTGCCCCACTTTTGCACTCGGGCCCTTTTATTTTTGGTGGGGCAACTTCTAATAGCACTGACACATTGATTAACTCACTCACAGATATCTTGAGGAATTTGCTAAATCCCATCTTAGCTAAATTGGACGCCATAGAGACTAGACTGAAGGCCATGGAAAATAGTAACTTAAGGAAAAGTCCTGGGTCAGCCATAAATGCGTTAAATGCCCCTCCGGCCCCCCGGGCAACATCAGGGAATATACCGTTGCCCCCTGCACCGTCTCAGGGCGCCAACACGATACTGCTGAGTACAGACGGTGTGCCTGTTCCCCAGACGCACCCTCTGCCACCCTCAGCACCTAGGCCCCCTGTCCCGGCCCCAAGGAGATCTAAACAACTTCCTGCACCACAAACAGGGGGAGTGGTGAACTCTACCAATGGTCCTACTGATGGTACCACGCCCCCTTTTGACAGGCGCAGGGTGGTTAACCTGCCCCCAGAAGCAGTCCCATATACGGCAATCATGGTGGGAGTACCTGAGTTAACTGGTGATATGAGGGAGCCTCAAGACTCCTTACGCAACAAGGTGATAAGCTGGCTTAGTATTAATAGGCCGCTGCCTCCTAGCCTGAAAGGCGAGGTCCTGATGGTCAGGAGGATCCCTTGGATTGGTCTTACCCCAAAGAATAGGGTAGGGGATTGTATTATTATAAGTTTTAAAAGCCCCCACGTTGCCAACTACATCTGCAACTGGCTTGTAAGGCCTGACAAGTCTAAGATTGAACTAGTCCCCCTCTCACACTTCTACCCAAATGTTAGCAATATAGAGGCAGGGGGTGAGAAGGGGTGGACTAGAGTGGGCTTCGCGGTAGATGGCTCATGTTACAGACCAAGGCATTACTTACCACCGGCTCAGGTAAATTTCATACATCTTAATAGATTTTCCTGCCTAATCCAGGTCGACTGACCACAAACCAAGGTGTTATCCTGCAGCCCTGGGAGGTTGGCGGATGAGGCGCAAAGTCGGGCGGGAGAGAGTACGGTCCCCGTAATTGAGCATGGTCCCCAGGATAATGCTATAGATGAGGTGCAAAGCCGGGTGGGAGTGAGTGTAGCCCCTGTATTTGAAAATGGCCCACAGGATAATGTTAAAGATCGATCACTTAGTACGGGTGACAGTCTGGGCCAACAGGGGCCTCCACCCATCAGCGGGACTGACCATATTCTGCAACCCGGGGTGGCGGAGTTGGCTGGTCCATCCGCCATCGCGGAGTGCATTACTGCCTTGCCAGGAATCCATCCACCCACAGGCTGTACGGCACCTCCCATTGTAGGCCAAGGCCCTCTACCAACAGTTCAGGGCCTGAGAATTGTCTCATGGAATGTGGCAGGGATTGCAAATAAGGAAGGCACACCGGAGTGGGACGATCTGGTGGGTAGTAGCGACATTCTCCTTCTCCAGGAAACATGGGCGAGGGATACCCAAGCTAGGAGAGGGTTTGAAGTATTTGAAATCCCTGCCAAATGGGGTGGGAGGGGGAGGCCGTCAGGTGGCTTGGCAATATGGATCGCGAGTCACACTGGGTGCCAGGCGGAACAGGTGCACACGTTCTCGCAGGACATCCAGTGCGTTCGGCTCACATGGCCTGGTAAACCATCATGGGCTATTGTGAATGTCTACTCGCGACCTGTTGCCGCGCCAAATGAATCACCAACCCTAAACGACTTGTCCACCTTCCTGGGGCAACTCCCGGGAGATCTCAAGGTGGTGCTTGGAGGAGACTTCAACTGCCACTTTGAACCTCTCGAGGGCTTACTGGAGGGTGCCCTTACGGCTGAGGATGACTACTGGGGGGTTCCACCTTCGTCTTCCCCTCATCCCAAAGTCTGGTCCCCCCTTGCAATACAACTTATGTCCCTTACCCTGAACTACGCACTGAGGGCTTGTAATGGACGTACCTCGTCCGATACCCCCTCAGTGTGTACTTTTAATAGGAGGGGCCATGAGTCGAGGATAGATTATATCATGTTAGATATTACACTCTGGCCCAAAGTCCTCGACTTTAGGGTAATAAGTAGGTCAGATAGTGACCACAATGCCCTTTGTTTAAACATCCAGTGGCCCATGCATTTAGCGGGTACATTGGTAGAAAGTCTGGGGGGAGACACAGGGGAACTGGTCCTTACAACTAACAGACGCCGGGTTAAGTGGGGTAAGCTAGTGAGCTCAGAAGAGGCATTAAGTAAGCTATACGAGTTGGCACTCCCAAGGCTTATGGAGGTGGACGCACTTCTAAATGCACCAAGAACCCCAGAATACAATGTGAAACTGGGTGGCATCCACCAGGATCTTGTCAGCGACCTGGCTGAGGTATTTCACCCGGTGGTGCCAAACCGAAAGAAAAAGACCCATGCACCCACCTGGTATACCTCCTCCTGCAGGGCAGCAAAGTCTGAACTAATTGCTGCAATAAAAGAGGGGTCTAATAAGGCCAAGGTATGTGACCTTAGGAAACACTACAAAGCAGTGATGGCGACTGCTAGGACTGAGTGGGACTGGAATCACTGGCAAGATCTTCATGATGCCCTAAAAGTCAGGGACTCCCGTAAATTTTGGGCCCTTGTTAATAATGGGACAGGGGAACTTAAAAAAGCAGTGGAACCCAACATTGCCCCCGAGGTCTGGGAGGCCCACTTTGGGGCGCTTTACCAAGATACTAACTCCTGCCCTGATATAGCCCTCTTAGTGCCCTGCGGCACACAGGACCATGACTTGAAACTATCCCTGGGGGAAGTGGAGGCAGCCCTGAAGCATTTATCATTGGGGAAGGCGCCAGGTCTGGATAGGCTACCTGGGGATCTGTTTAGGCATCACTTGGACATCTGGGGCCAATACCTTCTCATTCTTTTCAATGCCATTCTAGGAGGTATGTCAATCCCCGGGTCGTGGCTGGGGGCAGAGATTGTTCCGATCCATAAGAAGGGGTCTACTCTGCTCCCCGCGAATTACAGGCCCATTAGCCTAATAGATGTACCCCAAAAGCTCTTTGCACGCCTTATCCTTAATCACCTCCTGGACTGGGTGGAGGAAAACGACATCATGAGCCCCCTCCAGGCTGGCTTCAGAAAGAACACGTCGACCATGGACCAGATCTTCCGCCTTCTCCTTCTATATTGGAAGACCGTAACTCTAGAGGGAGGAAGACTGTACATGGTCTTCGTGGATCTGAGGTCAGCCTTTGACCTAGTCCCTAGAGGGAAACTATGGGAGGTTCTGCGGAAGCTAGGAGTACCCCCCCACCTCCTTAGTATTATCATCAGGTTGCATGAGAACAACTATGCACAAGTAAGGTGTGGGAGGGATGGTAAGCTTTCGGGCAAATTTCCGGTCCGCCGAGGAGTCAGACAGGGCTGTGTCTTGGCGCCGACCCTGTTCTGTCTTTTCATTAACAGTGTCATTCAACATCTTGACACTGTTAAGGACAATGATGCCCCGCTTTTGGCAGGCAGGAGGGTCCCGGCAATTATGTTTGCTGACGATACCCTCCTGCTTTCCAAATCCCCCATGGGAATCCAGAGGATTGTGAATGGTTTTGGCCTTTTTTGTCATCAACATGGGCTGGAGGTGAACACTGAAAAAACTAAGTTCATGATCTTCAATCCTCCTACCAAAACCAGACCCAATCCAAAACTCGGGGAAGTTAGTCTTGAGAGGGTCTCGACCTTTATATATCTGGGGGTAACATTACAAGAAAACTTGGCTTGGGACTGCCAGATAGCGAGGTCAAGGCTGAAACTATCCCAGCTATCGGGCGCACTTTTGAAGGTGGCAAACAAGTCCACCTTTAAGCCTGTTAGCCCGGCCCTGGAAACATATAGATCCCAAGCGAAGGCAGCAGCCATGTATGGCAGCGAGTTGTGGGGTCACAAAGCAGGGAAGGCACTGGCAGCGGTGGAAAACAATTTTTTGAGACGCTTACTTGCTCTCCCGCAAGGTACGCCACTCCTCCCCCTACGACTAGACTTGGGTCTACACTCCATTGCCGAAGACCTCCTCTCGAAACCCGTGAAGTTTTGGCACCGGATATGGACTACCGAGGAACTGCACCATTACAGACAGGACCTTGTTCATGTATTGAGGCTGAATGGTAGCAACAAAATTCCCTGGCTGGCTTTTATTAAGACGGAGTTGCACAGTTTGAACCTGCCAGACCTATGGGATGATCCAGCTCAGGGCTGCCAAAGGATTACGCGCAAAACTCTCACCCAGCTCTATAAAAACAAAAATCTGGCTGATATGGATAATGCTCATAACAGCGGCACCTTGACGGGACGTTTTATGGTATCCAAAAATTCTTATCTTTTCGAACCTTTTTATGGATTTTATTTTTCCTCTTTTGGCGAGGAAACTGTTCCTGCAATGGAGGTTTGGTACACTTCCCACTAAAGTATTCACCCATAAATGGTCCACAGGGGGTGACAAACTTTGCCCCTGTTGCAAAACCCAGGACGAAGATGATTTACACATAATGTTTGCTTGCCATGCCTACCAGAGTCCCAGGAAGCGCTGGATAGCACCCCTGTGCCGAAATCTGGGTTTTAGGGAGTACTTACAGGCATACAGGGTCATGAAAACTAACACCCTGGGCCATATTGTCTTTGCTGTCTCAAACTTCTTAATGGCAGTATGGATAATAAGGAAGAAAATGTCCCCCTGAACTGGTACCATGTATTCCTCACCCCATGCAGATCTAGTAGATCTTTTTATATGTAAATATTGTGTTATATATGTACTGTATTTTATTGCATCTTTTATGGCCTATGTGGCCGAAATAAAGAATTTTTGGAATTGGAATTGGAAACTCTGGTACTTTTATTATTACATCAATAAAATTTTAACAAAAAAAAAAAGAAAACAAAGAAGGGCTAATGGAGAAGACAGAGGTGTGAAGATAGGTTTGCATGTGCTAATCCTAATCTCCTTAAAAGTACCATATTACACTCACACGGTGAATGCCCAGAAAAATGGTTTTAATTTGCGCTGCATTTTGCAAACAATAATGTATCAAGCCTTTTTAACTGCTGAGTTCAAGGGGTTTTGCCTGCAGAAATTGACTGGGAAACTTGCAGGGGCGCAGTGTGCATCCTGCCTATTAAGGATCCCTTTTGCAAAACTCTGCAGAGCTGGAATTACGATCACTGCAAAAACAGGAGCTTGCTTAGGGGTCGAAATGTATTCCCCACCTTTAACACCACAGGAAGCGTTTTTGTCCTGCTATTTTTGTTTATATGCAAGCTATTACACACACAGTAACAAATGCAACAAAAAAAGTTTATATTCTACATAACCTTCATAATTATTTATATAATCAATTATTTTTCTGTTGGCAAGGATTACCATTTACTATGTCAAAGAAATATACACATTGTTCTTCCCGCCCAGTTGGCAGTGCAGTACAGAAAATCCTGATTACAACATTCAGGCTGCCCAGAAACTAGAAAATAAGAAACAATAAAAGAGGTTGCTGTATGTAAAGTCCTGGTCACATTAAACATCAAATATTAGAATACTGCTCTGAACCATAACAGCATGCCTTATGCAGAAACTATTCAAAGGATCTAAGACATGTTAAATAAAAAATAACAACACTGCACTGACCATTTAGTAAAAGATCTCATTATAAACAAAGACTGTTACAACTATCTGGATTAGTAATATGTCTGGCATCAGAATCGTGACAAAATTGCTACTTGTGAATATTTTCATTCATTAGAGATACTATTTATAGAAATGAAAATTATATCCTCGTGCTTATTTTGATATAGATTAAAACCTTTGAAATAATATACCATATTGTGCTATTGCGGAGCGCTCCTGGAACTTCTAACCAATAACACTTAAATGTAAATGAACTGCTTTGCTTTTTTGTTTTTCCAGATGTGCACAAGGACAGACATTTTGGGATGCTCTAAAAATCATTCAGAGATGTCATCACATAATACAGAAGTGGCCACTGGGTGGAACATGGAATGTGGCGAGAGATGAGCAAGTGCTGGCGGTAGCTAATATTTAAAAGAATAGAGCAGGAGGGTGGGAAAGGAGGTGCAACAAATAGAGACTGAATTGTTTCTTGGGTGGGACAAGTTGAGGACACAATTTATTCAGGAGCAGTAAAATAAATTGAGATATACAAGAAAGCCATTGAATCATGAGCACCCAAAGCCCACTCAAAGTCTATATTGAATGTAATAGGCTGCTGCTAGTGAACAGCGAACACCATTTGTAGGCGAGACCTAAAAAGCAACATTTTAACCTCCCCCCCACCAAAAAATCAATTCTCAAGTTAAGAAATGTATGTACGCTCAACTTTTCCAACACAAGAACTGAAACCGTTTGATGTACTGCCTCTAATCAACAGGCTGGATTAAGTATATCAGTGTTTAATTTGAAAGTGAAGGGGCCAAGAGTTTTAAATCATTTTACAAAGGTTTGTCATAGCCTGCCTGTGACTGCAATGCAAACTTCCAAGATTGTTGAATAACAGGCTACCTAGTTTTGATTCCCCCTCTTGACTCTTTCCTCCACCATCATACAATTCCTTTCTCTTTATCTCAATGTTGCAGGATCTTTTTAATCCTTGCTTGCTCCATTTGTCACTATTTCCCTATCTCTCTCTTCCTCCTTCTAAGCTTGTGTCTCTCGCTCTGGGTAACAGTCTGATAAAAATCTCAAAAATGAGTGAAGGTGCCGGCCTCCTATAACCACATGCACACATTAAACACTGGATGAAATGCTATTCAAGGCCTCCCTTCAAATAGGAAACATTAAATGTTTTTCAATTACATTTCATGGAGGTAATCACAGAGGCAGTTTGACAAGAAATACGCATGCAGCATTGCATTGACTAGCTGGGACAAGAACAACAAATGTTTTTTAATGTACCCAGAATTTGTAATCACTTTTAAAACTAATGCAACACACTCCATTTTACATTCAAATATATCTGAGCATACACATAGTTATCAATAATAAAATATAGTTTGGGACACAACGTAATTAAATCAGTTTTTGGTATATTTATCTAGTCGATATATGTACATTAGCTACATAAAACATGGTCCACAATGTATACTTACATATACAAATTTCACTTTCTTTCACAGTTTAAAAAAAAATGTGATGGCTTTAACCACTGCTGTACTATTCATCTATTTGTATCATCAGCAAATATATATATTTAGGTTTCAGTTTCAGATGTATTAACCTATTTTGTTGTTCCAACTTGCAAACTCTTTGTTTTAAAAAAATCGGAGTGTTTATGACTGCAAAATAGGCTTTTTTCCTATGTGCAAATCCCATTTTAGAAGTAGGTAAACTCATAACTTTCAAAATGGGATTACGATTGCAAACCATGAAAACGTAACAACTCTCAATTTGCAAAGGTAAACTATTTGCAAAAGGGAGGAGTCCCCTTTGTACCCCTGCCCCTTTGTGAAAAGATGAAAAAGCCGCAGGGGAAGTAGGCAGTGGCCCAGGGAACCATTGGCAATTACAAGAGAAATGTTTAGAAAAAGAAAACTTTTTTAAGAGCATCCCTGATTCTTTTTTTTTTGTGTTCAAATCATTTTTATTAGACAATACCGAACAAATGAAGATAAGGCAGGGGTGCATCAATAATACATACAGTTATGTCATTGCATTGCCGATGTAAAAGAATAAGAATTGGCAAGGGGAAACAATAAGAAGAATGAAATAATAAACAAAAATCAATAAGTACAGAGACAGTCAATAATCACCCAATAAATAAATTAACAGATTGTGTAGAAAAAGGTAGAGCTATGACCTTTCTCAGGATTTGCCCGGCGCTTACCGCCTTTGTACCATTCAAATTATCAAGCAATGAGGCAGGCGCCGGAGACCAGAAGGCAGGAAACAGAAGTTTTATTCCGACGGAGCAGAACACATCAGATCGGACAACAAGGTATCGTCTCAAGGTGCTCTAACAGCCTCTCTGAGGCCTGGCCTCTTATACACTGGTTTATGGCATGTGACCTTTCTTTATTACAATCATAACATTGTGAAGTAAGGAAAAAGACATCCCCATAATCCTCGTGTCAATCCCACCCCCGTATACCTTCACAATAGAGGTCCTCAACCTGCTGATAAGAGGAGGGGGTCATCACGCAGCTGAGTGTTCCGCCAGGTCTTAGGATGTGTGCGCCTGATCATATCCCAGGGGGGGGTGGGGAGGCCCTGATCAACAGTGTGTCCTTTGAAGAGGGGCGACTCCATACAATGAGGGGCAGTAAATGGTATCTCCCGGCTTAGGCGATGGCCTCGGACCTGTGTGGACAGTCGGACACGGGGTGAGGGGTCATCAAAGGAGTGGTATTCATGCCGCGTGGACAATTGAGCGCGGAGGGAGGGTTTATCAACAGAGGGGCATTCATGGGAGGAGAGGAGGTGCTGGTCAGGCGCGAGCGTGACTCCCAAGGACAGGGTCATGTAGAAGGGTTAGGCTCATGAGAGGGAGGGAGGGAGAGCCAGGGTGCGCGGAGGATGCTTGCTGGGTCAGAGGGGCGTGCTGGCGATAGATCGCGGACAGGGAAACCATGATACCTAAAATGGCCGTTGTGCGCGCTATACGTGGGTGACAAGCTGGCGCAGATGATGTTCAGCCCGTAAACTAAAATTCCACAGTCCTCCCTTTTAACATGTCTCGCCAACTTGTCAGTTCGGATTTATCCCCATAAGGCCATGTATTTCTATTTCATAGAGGGGACTCATGCGCTCATTTCGGAAGTCCAAAGTCTTTGGGCACATACAGTTAGAAACAAGGCTGCACAAAGATGGCAGACATTGGATACCTAAACAGCACCCACATAATATCACGACAGGTATCAGTATGAAGGAAAACAACCTCCAACCCCAGTTTTTCAAAGTGTCCCAAAACCAGCTCCCAAGCGACCATCCTTCTTGTTCTTGGTGAACCTCCGAGGAGAGTCTGTGGAGGTGCTCAATTGCTTTGTAGACGGAAGGCGAGTTATCTGGCACGTAGGTGCAGCAGCTGGATCTGATGATGCGGCATGCTCCTCCTCGATCGGCTAGGACCACATCCAGAACAAGGCGGTTTTGAAGGGCCACAAGGCGGACCGCCTGAAGCTCCGCCGTGTTGTTAGCGAGGATGCCAGCCGTGATGTTGATTGTTGTTTCTACTGCCTGGGTCAGGGTCGGATAGCGCGGCTGTTTGCCATTGGGCCCCACAGAGGAACAAGTCCCTTTGCTGCATCTAGGAACTGTGCTCCAGTGGAGTCGGCCTGTCCAATGTCATCTGCACGCCTCTGCCGGTGATGGTTGGCAGAGGCTACATACGTGGGGGGAAGAATGAAGGCAATGTAGCAGATACCCTTCCAACCTTTCGGGAGCCAGGTGTAAGCTTTGGTGCCACACACAAAGTACATATTTGGAGAAGCAACAAAGGAAGGGGGATCAACGGAGTCCAATGTTCTGGTGATTCGGCAGGAACTGTGACCCACCAGCTGTGTTCCCTGGCCCTCGAGACACACAAGACCTGTGACATTGATAACAGACACAGCCACAGTCAGAGTGGCGGTAGTTTGTTTTTGCAGATGAGAGAAGGTGGTTCTGGCTGGATTGTGGAGCACCTGTACTTCGACTCGTTCTTTGGCTGGAATGTCTTTAAGGAAGGTGGCGCCTGTGAGCGCAGGACACAGGGCAGCAGAGGTCTTTCCGGTTTTGTTCAGCCAGAACCCAGAGTAGAAGTGCGACACTGTCTGGCTGGAGGTGGCGTTATCCTTGTGGCTCTCTTGCATGAGGATCAACCAGGCGAGGCAGGAGCCGTGAACTGAGAAAGGAGAAGGGATGAAGGGGATGGAGTGTCCAGTGGCATGCGGGAGCAACCCGCAGATCCAGCAGTTCGTAGCATTTGCAGCAAGGTTGTGTTGGTGCAACAGTTGCACAAAGGAATTGTTCCAGAATTCCCTGCGCCTTTCTCGGAGCTGAGGCGACAGGGAGATCAGGTGATGCTCTTTCATGGGGGTCGGTTGTGCAGTAGGTAGCAATGCCTCATGAGCCGGTGTGCTTTCCTCCAGAATCCAGAAGGAGGTCATGAGGAGGAGGCAGAAGAGGAAGACGATAAAGAGGGCGATTGTCTTTGATTTGTGCAAATAGTCAGTCTTTGGGTTTCTATAGTGGGTATTTCCTGTTGCTTCCATCATCTTCTGATCTGGCGCTTCCATCATCTTCTTATCTGGCGCTTCCATCATCTTCAAGGGGGCTCGGTAGCGGGCAGGACCACAGACTTCGTTTAGCTTCTCTCCCGGTAACCCTTGGTTGTGTTTAGGTCACCGTTCTGAGATTCAACTTAGTCCGTGGCCTGCTTAGCCGAAGCTCCCTCCTTTCGACGCAGGAAATACCCTTCTTTGGTTGGCACAGTGGGGTCAGAGAATTTTGCAAGTTCAAGTGCCCCAGTATCGGGATAACAGTTCAATGTTGGTTGGTCTTTGTTCAGGAGCTCTTCTTGGGTGTTGACGTTTTCGGTCGTGGCCAGGTTCGCAGAGACCTTCCGGCAGTGATGTGCGTGCAGCCAGTGCCTCTTCCCCTCCACTCGAAGCGCCGTCCGTGTGGTAATCAGCCCTTGCCAGGGGCCCGCCCACCGGGGTTCTAGGCTCTTGGTCCGTTGGAAGTTGCGGACTAGAACGAAATCTCCCGGTTGGATGTCGTGGCCGGGGCCCCTGGAAGCATCGGGGATGGCCTGCTGCACCTGTTGATGAATGACAGACAACATCTTAGTTAATTTGCACAAATAATCAAACAGTAGGACGTCTGGGACGTCATGAATGGAGGTGGGTTTGGGAGCAGTCCAGAGGTTCATCGGTCGCCCGAACACAACCTCGTAGGGGGTCAAATGGTGTTTGGTGGGAGTGGAGCGCATCAATAGCAGGGCCAGCGGGAGGGCGTCTGGCCATTTAAGTCCGGTGGTGGCCACTATTTTTGACAATTTCAACTTCAGTGTGGCATTATGGCGTTCCACCAGACCGGCGGATTGGGGGTGGAAGACCGCATGAAACCTTTGCTTCACCCCCAACCCTTTTAAGATTAATTGGATAACCTCAGCTATGAAGTGGGGGCCATTGTCGCTCCATAAAATTCGACAAAGGCCATAGCGGGGAAAGAATTCTTTCAGTAGTACTTTGGCAGTAGTCATGGCAGTGTTGTCACGGGTTGGATAGGCCTCTACCCATTTGCTGAAGGCACATACAATGACTAGTACATACTTCAAGCCCTGGCATCTCTCTAGTTGGATGTAGTCCATCTGGAGGACCTCAAAGGGGTGATTGGGGGTCCCAAACCCTCCCCGGGGTACCACAGTTCCTTTCCCGGGGTTGTGTTGCAAACAGATAAGGCACTGCTGGACTAGGCATCTAGCTGAGTCGGGGATTTTGTCGTTGTGCCAGACTTTGGAAATGAGTTCGATCATGGGTGCAGATCCTATGTGTGCGGGGGAATGTGCCATAGTCAGTATGGGGATCAGGTATGAGTCAGGCAGCAACCATTTGTTTGCATCTTTTGTTCGCCAGCAGCCCTCATCATCCTTCAAACCCACCCCTGCCCATTCGGTCAGTTCGTGAGGGGTGCTGGCCGACTGGATGTCTCTGATCATTTCCCTTACGTCAGTCCATTTCTCTGCTTGTGACCTGGTCACATACATGTGTGTCACTGTCCTATTCTCAGCTGTGGTTCGTGCAGTGATGTCGGCCAGTGCATTCCCTTGTCCGACTAAGTCTGTCACCTTCTTGTGTGCCTGGCATTTGATCACCGCTAGTCGTGTGGGGAGGAGAACCGCTTCAATCAGGGCAGAAACCAGATCTCCGTGAAGGATGGGGGTGCCGTGGGACGTCAGGAATCCCCTCTCTCTCCACAGGAGCCCAAAATGGTGAACCACCCCGAAGGCATACTGGCTGTCTGTATATACGTTCGCGGTGGTCCCTGTGGCTATGATGCATGCTCGTGTGAGGGCTATCAGTTCCGCTGCCTGGGCAGATCGTTGTGTGATGCAGGCTGTCTCAACTACTGTTCGGGCTGTCGTTACTGCATAGGCAGCTGAAGTGGTGCCATCTGGGAGTTTGATGCAGGAGCCGTCTACCCATAGCTCTCCATCAGGGTCTGTAAAAGCAGTGTCTCGGAGGTCAACTCTACTCCTAGTCTGTTCGTCCGTGAGGGTCACACAGTCGTGTATGGGGGGCACGTTGGGGTCATTTTCAGGCAGAGGCAACAGGGTGGCAGGATTCAGAGTCGTGCATCTCTTTAGTGTGATGTGGGGTGCAAGTAGCGTCAATTCGTACCCTGTCAGTCGTGCGCTAGTCAAATGTTGGGTCTTTGTCTGGTTCAAAAGGGTGTCGACTGCATGGGGTACTAACACAGTGAGGGAGTTTGAAAGTACGATTCCTTCGCTCTGGCGGATAGAGACAGCAGCGGCAGCTACTGCTCGAAGGCAGGCAGGCAAAGCTCTGGCTACAGGATCCAGAGTGGCGGAGAAGTAGGCACAAGGGCGCTGCTTAGGACCAATTGATTGAGTTAGGACAGACAATGCACACCCCTCCCTTTCGTGGGTGAAGAGGGAGAAGGGTTTGGAGTAATCCGGGGTTCCTAGGACGGGTGCTGAACAGAGTGCATCCCGTAATTCCTTAAAGGAGGCTTGACACTCAGTGGTCCAAGGAAGCGGGGAGGGGACATCTTTGGTCAACAGGGCAAGTAGTGGTTTCACAATGAGGCTATAATTAGGTAACCACTGTCTGCAAAAAGAAGTTAGACCAACCAAAGAGCGGACTTGCTTTTGTGTTTTTGGGACGGGGGTGTCTAGGATGGTTTGGATTCGGTCGGGTGTGAGTTTCCTCCCTTCTTTGGACAGGAGATGGCCTAGGTATGTCACTTGTGGCTGGCAGAACTGCAATTTCTTTTTGGAGACTTTATGGCCATTTTCTGCAAGAAAGTGTAGGAGTTGGACAGAGGCTGTGATTGCAAGTGGGGTGGTGTCGGCCGCCAAAAGGATATCATCGACATATTGGATCAACACCACTCCGTCTGGTAGCCGGAAGGCATCCAGCTGTCTTTTGAGGGCCTGGCTGTAAATGCTTGGGCTTTCAGTGTACCCCTGGGGAGCTCTACAAAATCGGTACGAGCGGGATTTTAAAGTAAAGCCGAAGAGATAACGGCTGTCTGGATGGATGGGGATAGAGAAAAACGCATTCTTGAGGTCGATAACAGTGAAGGTGGTGGCGGTGGACGGGATGAGGGTCAGAATGGTGGTGATATCTGAGACTACGGGGTATTGGGGTACAACCACTTTGTTAATCTCCCGCAGGTCGATGATGAAGCGGTACGCTTTCTCATCCCCTTCACCTTGTTTCTTAACAATAGGTAGGATTGGGCTATTGCAGACGTTGCTAACCACTTCTTCGACCACTCCTGCATCCACCAGAGATTGAATAATCGCTACCAGTGCCTTCTCGCCCTCGGGGGATATCCGATATTGTGGAAGTTTCGGGAGCATAGCATCCTGTCTTACAGTTATATGAATAGGGTCAATCATCATTCGTCCCACATCAGAGTCATTTTTGGCCCATAGATACGGAGGCAGGGTATCAAGCAAGGACAGGTCAGCATCAGTTAGGGAGCACATGTGTCGTGCTGGGCAAGATTTTGGTATGTCTGGGTTGTCGTACAGGATGACTCGGATTCCATCCGGGGAACACCTAATGGTAGCTCGAAAATGTTTCAGTAAGTCAATGCCCATAATGGCGTCAGGGGAGTTGGAGGAGAGCAAAAATGTCATGTCAGTAGTGTTGTTTTCTAGGTCAAAGGTGATAGGCACGGACAGGGGGTTAGTGGAGGGCGTCCCATCGAAACCTATCGATGTAATGTGTGAGCCAGACAAGGGTGCCCTTGGAATCAGTCGTTTCGATAACACACTACGTGTCGCCCCAGTGTCTACCAAAAATGGAGACTCTGTACCCAGGACCTTAGCGGTGACATAAGGACCTTGCTGGTCAACACAGAGCTCGACTGGATCCCTCCCTTGCCCCTGGCAGTCCTATGCAAAATCGGGGGTATTCTCACCGTCAGATAATTGATACTGGTTCTGTCGGGGACGGTTAAATGTGTTCGATCTCCCTGATCTATCGTTGTTGGTGTCGTTTGTGTGCCCTCGTCCTTGTTCCCTATTTCTTGGTCCACCCGCTACATCCTTGGGGTCCCTATTTCTGTTCATCTCTAGCAGGACCGGACACTGTGATTTCCAATGGCCGAATCCTTTGCAAAAGGCACACTGGTCATTGCTAATGTCTCTACGTCCAGTGTGGGGTGTTGGGGTGTGGTCTTTAGGGGGGAGATTTCTAGGGGTGGTCGATTGGTAGTTCCCCCTTTGGTGTTCTCGTCCTACCTTTATACCTTGTATCTGGGCTATCATCACCCTTTCTTTTAAATCTTTCTTCTTTTTCTCGGACGCCCTATCATTCTCATTCTTTTGGTGCTCGTAATACTGAGCCATCTGAAGGATAGCTGCGGGTTTGGAGGCCCCCCAACTACTTTCACTCGTCTGCAGTTTTTGGGAGACCTCTTGTGATAGGCCCTTTACATAATTTTGTACGAACAGGTGCTGTCCGGTTGCGGTGGTCATGTCTTGGCCACTGTAGTCGGAGAACACTGTCTCGAATCGGGAGAAGTATTCTGACACATCTTCCTGGGGTTTCTGACGACAGGCAGTGACTATCGACCAATCTACCTTTTTCTCTGGGATTAGTGTCTTTAATTTCTGAACTAATTTGTCTGGGAGTTCTAATATGTCCTTTACTGGTTTCCTTCCAGGCTCTCGCTGTCTATCTAGTTCACTGAGTTGGTTCCAGGTATGTCCAAACAGATCCGCGTGGTCAGCCTTCCGGATTTGCTTCCACACGTCAGCTGGCAGGCATAACCCGAAAAACAAGTCAATGTCCGCCAAAGTCATTATCGTTGAACCCAAGGCGGTGCCTAATTCAGTATAGAATGCTGTCGGGTTCTTTCCTAAATCGGGCAGAGTTTGTTTAAAGGTTAGGATATCTTGTCGGTCCCAGGGTTGGTAGACCCAATTGTACACAACCCTTCCTTTTGCATCTGTGTGATTAATATCATCGCTTGTTCCCTGGCCACGTGGCGGGATCCAGTAAGGGGCCGCCTCTCTGATGGGCATCATAGTGTTGGCTACTTCTACAGAGGTCGTTTCAGGGACTGTAACCTTGGCTTCTGGTTTTTGTTCCGTGAGGTGGTGGAAGACCTCAAGCGTCTGCATGAAGAGCTCCGTCGCCTCACGTTCAGTCCCATCTCCAACATCAATCTTCCTATATAGCGTTGTCAGTTTAGCGGGGCCCTTACTTTGATACCTATCCTCATATGCGTTCAGGGTGTGGTAGCTGAATCGCAATATGAAATGCCGTCTGTGGCTGTCGGCATGCGAGTTATACATGCTCATTGTGTATTCTTCGCTTTCCCTTCGTTCTACTAGTGTCTTTGCTATTCTGTCGATCCCATCCCGCTCATCTTTGCTCAACCTATTTGATCTAGCTGGTGGTTGCTTGCTAGCCTCGGGGTCATCTAGCGATGTTGTTAACGTGGCTAGTGCGGAGGCCGTGAGGGCTGGTGCACTAGCGCCGAGGTTACTTTCGCTCGCACTCGGGGCTTGCAAGTTTTGTTGGCAGGGGGCATATGGAGGGGGCATATAGATGATTGGGGGACCTAGCAGTAGCTCATCGTTCGCCCGCTGTTTGGAGGGCAATTCAGGGTAGAGCGCAGAGGGAGTCCTAATAGGGCATTGACCTGTTGACCCAGATTCTTGGTTTTGTGCAGCTTCTTTTCTTTCTTTTATTTCTTCTTCTAGTTGTTTAGCGGCTAGGTGGGCTGCCTTTCATAATTCTTTCCCTATTTTTGCTTCTTCTCTTTTCTTCCGTTGTTTCGTTTCTTTGCGCCACATGCCAAGACTATCGAGCATAGTGGGCGTGGTCTTATTTTTCTGGAGCTCTATTTCTAATGTTTTTATTTTATTTTCATCAAAGGAACCTATCAGTGGCCACTGACTTTCGGGGTTCTTCTTTGTATATTTATGCCATAACTTAGTATAAGCTATAGCGACTAGTCCATACTTAGTGAACATGTCCTTATTAGGGGTGCCCTCCAGTGGAGCTGGATGGTTCATCTCTAATAAGCGGTCCGGGCTGTACAGGCTACCAATCAGTGGGGAGAAGATAGGCATGACGGGTTACAACGGGGACAAAAGTCTGCACTACCTATCTTATCACGGCGGACAAAGACTAGACAGAATATTTCTATTCTACGTTGTTTGTCGGCGGTGAATACCTCAAAAGAACCAATACCGAACAATCAGTGTTCGGTCAATCAAACAATCAGTGGGGAGAATAAGTGGGTACGACGTGTTAAAGTTTTGCGTTACCCACTCTTTCTCTACCTGCAAAGAGAGACCTTGTTCTTCCCTGTTTGCAGACAGAGAATCTCCAGACAACAATCCACGAACGATAGTTCGGGAAAACAGTGGGGGAGGAAGATAGGCACGACGGATTACAATGGGGACAAAAGTCTGCGTTACCTATCCTTCACTGTTTGCAAAGAGAGAGCCTGTTGTTTTCTTCGTTTGCAGACGGTGAATCTCCAGAGGGATCAACAAAGCGTAATACTAGTATTATCCAAACCAAACAATCATTTCTTAATTTGTCGTGTCTACACGACCGTACCCGGACCGCATGGACGGTTTCCTGTCTTCCGAATCCAGAGCCCGATCGTCCTCTCTTCTTCGTGATGTTCGTGGCACTCCTGATGGTTCCCAGTCAGGACCGTAGATCACTCGAGAGAGGTCTGTTCGGAACTAGTGAAGGTCGGATGATCGGCTGTCAGACGAGGGTCTATCGGACACGAGCTCTCCCGATCGTTTCAGTCGTTCACTCTGTCGTCGGGACCTCTCCCACTGGATCCACGTGTCGCTGATGGGCCCCACGTTGGGCGCCAATTGTAGAAAAAGGTAGAGCTATGACCTTTCTCAGGATTTGCCCGGCGCTAACCGCCTTTGTACCATTCAAATTATCAAGCAATGAGGCAGGCGCCGGAGACCAGAAGGTAGGAAACAGAAGTTTTATTCCGACGGAGCAGAACACATCAGATCGGACAACAAGGTATCGTCTCGAGGTGCTCTAACAGCCTCTCTGAGGCCTGGCCTCTTATACACTAGTTTATGGCATGTGACCTTTCTTTATTACAATCATAACATTGTGAAGTAAGGAAAAAGACATCCCCATAATCCTCGTGTCAATCCCACCCCCGTATACCTTCACAATAGAGGTCCTCAACCTGCTGATAAGAGGAGGGGGTCATCACGCAGCTGAGTGTTCCGCCAGGTCTTAGGATGTGTGCGCCTGATCATATCCCAGGGGGGGGTGGGGAGGCCCTGATCAACAGTGTGTCCTTTGAAGAGGGGCGACTCCATACAATGAGGGGCAGTAAATGGTATCTCCCGGCTTAGGCGATGGCCTCGGACCTGTGTGGACAGTCGGACACGGGGTGAGGGGTCATCAAAGGAGTGGTATTCATGCCGCGTGGACAATTGAGCGCGGAGGGAGGGTTTATCAACAGAGGGGCATTCATGGGAGGAGAGGAGGTGCTGGTCAGGCGCGAGCGTGAGTCCCAAGGACAGGGTCATGTAGAAGGGTTAGGCTCATGAGAGGGAGGGAGGGAGAGCCAGGGTGCGCGGAGGATGCTTGCTGGGTCAGAGGGGCGTGCTGGCGATAGATCGCGGACAGGGAAACCATGATACCTAAAATGGCCGTTGTGCGCGCTATACGTGGGTGACAAGCTGGCGCAGATGATGTTCAGCCCGTAAACTAAAATTCCACAATTGTTTGATTCAAAGCCACACCTCCATAACAGTTGACATAGTAGATGCATACAATTGGTTATGAAAACAGATTGCCGTTCCCTAGTACTATGCGATGATACAGCATCCTAATAGTGGAAGTGTGGGTTTGAGTAACAGTTAGCTTCCGAGGTATACAGTGTACAAGCATCCGCCTTGTTCATGTATTTTGTGTCAGGGATATAGCCTATGAAGCTACGGTGCAGCTCAGCGACAAATACGAGATCTTACTGGTAGAGTATGGTAGTATGTAGGGCAACTATAGAATAGTAGTATACTAATTGTAATCTAAGTGTGGCCTGTCCCCGAGTGCCTGCTCTCCAGTATTCTCAGGTAGCTAGTGATCCCTGATTCTTTTTAAGAATTAAGCCGCTTTATAAAAAGATTCTTTATTTAAAAGCAATCACAAACACAGCAGTCCTATGAACACTGCATGCCATCATCCCTCAGAATGTATCCAATTGAATTGAATCACAATTTGGACCCTACCAAATGAGTATTAATGAAATAATATGGATTGTGGCCCACCATGATTTGGGATTTTACAAACCAGCCTAATAGTACATAGGCCAGTTCACAAACTTCTGAACCAGTTGCAGAAATATCAGTAGGAAATTACAACCAGTTTTTCTGACCATTATAATGGTACATCTGTCCCTATAATCCTTTGTACTGAAGCTTACTTCATACAGTTTAACATGACATGCTGTGCTCTTCAATCCAGTGGGAAACAGTCTCAAATTTGATCAGTCTTGGAATATTGGCCCGTGTCACTCTGGCCCACATCAGCGAAAAGGGACTAGTTTGGAATTTCATAAAATATTTTCTTATCTCATAGCTTTCGGCCAATCCTGTGTGTTTTCAGCCAGAGCCTCACAATATTAAATGGCTTTTCACAAATGAGTTGTTACTTTATTTTCTTGCCGTGCTTCTAAAGTTTAATCGCATTAACATTTCAAATATAAGCATTGTGGTTGTGGGATCAATAATGAGGCGTTCCACATTTAAAATGTTAAGCAATACATTAAAAAAGAAATATAGTTGACTGATTTCTAATGAAATATGATACAACTATTACCTCAGGAATGTACGGTATGCTTTCTACGCTTTGAGGGGCCATGTATAAAATAGAAATAAATTCAGTGCAAGTATCTATGACAACACCAAATTAGAAAAGCATTGCACCTCCATTATCCTTACCTCCACTAGTGTCGACCTTTTAATTTTGAGGAACTGTTTCCAAACAGGGTCCTCAAGCACATCCATTAATCTGTGTAGAAGAAAGTATACCATTGCACCATGATTCAATACTAGAAGTATAAAGCATTTTAAACTCCTATTAGCTGCAGCAACGAAGACTTTGTGCATCTTTTGAACTGAAAAAAGGCATAGGAGTTAAAATACCTTTGCCTGAGCTTGCCCCACATATAAGTGGCTTTGATAGGTTGTTGTCTAAAAATATGAGCAATTACTTTTTTTGCCTCATACAACCTTTGGACATATAGTCGCAAGACCACAAGATCCTCACACAATATGTATGTCTTGCAGTTTCCTTCCAGGCTCAATTTGCAAAAGGTCCCCCTCAGTAGTCAGGAAACACCATGAGGCAACTTCACTCTGCAATGTGCTAGATCCGAGGACAAGATGCCTCAAGTCTCCACCCGTATCCAGTGCTTATAAGAAGCCCTAAACAATGATTATTTCTTATTAGATATTGACATGGGGGCTATTCACAGAGATAACTTTACTCTGGAGTAAATCTAAACACGTAAGTTACTCATACATTTTTAGCAAACTTACTATGGGGCCGATTAGGATGGCAGACGGATCGCCACCGCCATGCAGGCAGTGCGATCCGTCCACCATCCTTGCTCGTCCGCCACCTATTTACCCCCGCCATATTACAATGGCGGGGGGGCCGTGGCGGACGGGAAGACCGTCCGCCGCTTTTCCGCCACGGTCGCCTTGCGACCGCGGCGGAAAGGTCTAATATGGTGGTGGTGTCTATCAGACACCGCCAGCCATATTAGGATGGTCTGAGGGAAATGCCTTTCCGTGGCGGCAATGCCGCCACGAAAGGCATACGGTCCTTGCTTTGGGGGCCCGTTGCCGACCCCCAGGGTGAACAGGGGGGTTGGGGTGTGCACATGGGGGGGTCCCTATGGTACCCCCCTGCGTTTCACAGTACAACATGGCAGGCACCGCGCTGTGCCTGTCATGTTGTGCTGTGAAACGCACAACATGCATTTTTGACATTGCGGCGAACGGTACTTTCAGCACCGTCTGCCGCAATGTTAAAAATGCGGGATGCACCCGCCACTGTGGCGGGTGCATCCTAATTTGGGGCACGGTACCTCTGCCCTTGTGGCGGACAGTCCCTGTCCCCGACCCCCAGGTTAGGCTATGCACCATTTATGAGTACAAATTTATTACAAAGTGTAGAAACCTCTCAGATTAGTGAATGGAGTCTGAAAAGCATAACTAACTAATGTTACTACTAGCATCTTTATCAGTGTGTTTTATGTTCTGCACACTTTGCAGAAACTCCACACTCGAGGGGGACATCTCTGCACACGTGTCAACAGTGTAGACCTACGCATGGAAGGAAATGTGAAAATGATATGCATCTGCTAATAATCCTGCATATCTGGAATCAATAGCCTTCTAACAACATAAATACTATTCACACAAGTTGATCAGCCTTTTTCCTCTTTGTGTGCTGACTTTCAGGAAGGACCATGCATCCCATCCTGCTCAAGAGGAAAATAAATTTCACTGATGAGGAGGAAGCTCTTGTACCTAATGGTTTTGTACAGGGCCCTATTCAAAATGATGACCTACTATATGCAATTCAAAACACCCCTAATGAGATTCCGGACATATGCTTTACTCAAGTTGAGGCTGAATTGAAAGATATAATCTGGAATGGTGGCCCATCGCGAATAGCTTTGAAGAAGTTACAGAAAGGGTTAAATGATCGGGTATTAACAGTGCCAAACATTAGATTGTATTACTGGGCCTCGCAGTTGGTATACGTTAATGATTGGGTGTTTGGGGACAGGATGGACCCAGCCTATTGTTTTGATAAAGACAGCTTTGGAGAGGGAGGATACCCACACCTCCTTTATAATTCAGGCAAAGCCAAAGACCTGTTGCCACACACACCTATAGCTATAAAGGCATGGAACGCAGCAACAAAGTACTTAGGGTGGAAAGAGGAACTGATGGGGATAACACCACTTTGGGAAAGCAAACAATTCGAGGGGTTAGGCAGCCTACAGAGCTTCCACAAATGGAGGCTGCTAGGATTAGAAAGACTGGGGGACGTGTGGAGAGGTAGAGCCTACATAACATTTGCAGACTTGCAAAATGATTACTATCTAAGTCGGGGACAGTGGCTGAGATATCTCCAGCTGGGACATGTCCTAAAAGCCCATATACAGGAGGGGATCTCCTTGCCAGAATCGTCCCCATTGGAAGACAGGCTACTGACAGATCCACTGACCAACAAAGCCATTGCGTGTATATACAGAAAACTAAGTAATAATTCATCGGACCCTCTGGTAACACTGAAATTTCAATGGGAGGATGATCTAGGGCAGATAAACGAGGAGGAATGGATAGAGGTGATACAAGGACCACGAGAGGTAGCAATCCGTGCCCGATTCCAACTCATCCAATAAAACATTTTGCAAAGGGTGTACTACTCCTGCACGGCTATACACGATATGGGGCATGCAGAGAATGGTCAGTGCCAGAGGAGGTGCAGATAAGTGGGCTCCTTTTTTAGCATCGTTATGGGATTGCCCAGTGTTACAAACATACTGGCAAAAAGTGGGGAACATTATGACAGAAGTAGTGGGGTCGGAGGTCTTATTAGACCCCAGATGGTTCCTACTGCTTATATCAAATGAACAGGCATGGCCCAGCTACACCGCCCAGCTACACAGCGGCAGTGGTTGCAAAACGGAATATTGCTAAAAACTGGTGGAGGTGTCACAGTGGGTCGCTGACCTTGATTGGTGTCATGAAGCAGAGCAGGGCGTGCCCGGAGAAATGGGAGAAAATATGGGAGCCCTGGCATGCATACTGAGGCAGGTGACGACTAATATGTATTAGAAATATGTGGGGGGTGGGCTGAAACTAATATCATAGGTCTGAATGGAGGTTTATTATAAGTTTGTAAAAAGAAGACATATAGCTTGTACTATGCGGCAATTTAACAGAAATGAATCACTGAATATTGAGCATGTTAATAAAATGTTGTTGTACAGTACTACAAGTCACAACATAGGCTGCTTCCATTCTCCCTTAGTGGAACAATAAAGAAAGACTTATGGTAGGAGGTGACGGACTCTGTCAACTCATTGGAAGAGGAAGCCTGCACTATGGGGTACATAAAACAATGCAAACACAAGGAGATGATGGGCGGAGTGCTGAAACTTTTCAGACACTCTCCCCAGTCACAGATCTGGGTTTAATTAATCATCGTTTTTTAGCTCACTTCACCACCCGAGTTCAGACTAACCCTGGGCGGAGTTCCATGGAGCTCCGCAAGCAGCGGAGTTCCATAGAAAAATGCTGTTTGCGGTGATTGCACTGTGCAATCATCGCGAACAGCACCTTGCACAGCGCAAGCGGTCCCTTCTTTCCCTTTTCTGCTGCTTGAGTAGATTTTTACTCGAGCGGCAGCTTTCTCAATGATAACAAGCAGTTTCTCATTGCGAGCGGTCGCGAGGATACGTGACCACTTGCATTGAGAAACATTACCACCCCGCATCTCACTGGGATGTTTATTTCCCACGCTCGCGCTCCCAAACTTGATGTTGACGAATTAAGAAAAATCTCGCCGGGAGATTGATTTTTTTCGCTCACAGTCGACAACTTGACGTTGACAATCGCGAGCGAGAAAAAAACTCCTCTGCATCGCGGAGCAGAGTTTTTCGGAACTTCACGAGCTCCCCGTAACACGAGATGTGGGAAACGCTGCAAACTCCGCATTCGGAGCGTAGTTCACCGCCCTGGGTTAGTTCAGACACAGTCATATGCAAATCAGTCTTGATCCTGTTCCTTATGGGAACAGTCCAGCCCGAACTGCCAGGCCAGGACATAAAACAGTGACAAGATGAGAGAAAGTGGGTTAAGGAGAAGTTCTCCAGGATTCAGTTGGCTGAACTTCAGCCTGCAGAGCCAACTGCACCCCATCTCTGTCTTACCCGACTTCAGAAGACTCTTCTCTCCACAATGCACCTCTGCCTATTATATGGGCTGCCTCTCTCCGATAAGGCTAATTGTGCCAGGTAGGAATCTAAACCCGCAATGGAGGGTGGGAATTCACCACATTCTAAGTTTTTCTCGCACATTACCAAATTCTGTGGGGCTCATTCACTCGTATATGCCTTATAAAGCTCTGTGGTTAGGGTGTCAGACCCAGGGGCTTTCCCAGAAGCTAGCCTGTCAATAGATAAGTACATCTTCGATATTTACATCAGCATGTTCAGAGCATGTCTATGCTCCTTCTCAGCCCTAAGCCACTGCCACGTCTTCTAGACATTGTCATATAGACATGGATTGCAACAAAATGTGTGTGTCGCATAACGGCTCATTATATGATGCAAATACAGTAAGCATCTGCTCGCTGTGAAGTTTTATATAATTGTATTCATCTTTTCTGGCTACAGCATGATACACTCTGGACTGTGGCTTCAACAGCCACGCAACAACAAAGGCTACGACCCAGCCTCTTTCCTCCACCGAATATCTTTGCCGGTGCATCTTTGCACAAAAGCCTAACTTTAGACTCTCTCTCTCACTCTCTCTCTCGTCATTTGATATAAAATAGTAGACTCATATATTTGATTTCCATCCTTTCATCAAAGGTGGAATGTGGCCCTTGTTGATAAACAAACATGATAGGAAGAAGTTGGTGCTCCAAAGTTTTTGAAAATATCAGCTGGTCATATCTCGGTCAATGAAAGATGGTGTGAATAGCAACAATTTCCTGTGAGCCTCTTCCCACATTAAATAGATTATGCTACATATTTAGTAGATTAGTGATCTTAAAGGCAGAAATGTGAGTACTTTGCTTTGCTTTGCTTTGCTTTGCTTTGTATGCATGGTTAAAAGTACTAAAAAAAATTATTTGACACGGCCAGCACTTTATTTATTGCACCCCCAAGGCAACATGGAGGGTGGGAGTCAACACAGAGAACGGGAAAGAGAGAGCAGCATGAAGACAGAGAGGAAGCGAGGGAGTGAAGGAGGGAGGCAACACAGAAGGAAGGAGAGACGCAACAGAGAGGGCAGGAGGCAAAAAGGGAGGTGGTGTGACAATGAGAGAATGTGAGATGGGTTGGGGCAAGCAGACAGACAGACAGCGGAAGGTGGAATGGAAGATCTGTGTTAGGAACACATACAATGAAGGGTGAAAGGGAGATCTTGGGGAAAGCAGCTAGACAACGGAGGGTGAAAGGGAGGGGATGTGTCAAGCAGACAGATATGGAAGGTGGTCGAGAGGGGCTGGGGCAAGCAAATGGACAATAGAAGGTGAAATGGAGGGGCTGGTGGCAAGCAGATGGACGATGGAGGGTAGGGCGGATGGGCTAGAGGAAGTACTTAATTGTGGCGGCTGTTTCTTCTGGGGTGATGACAGACGGAGCATGTGGTTAGCATTGGTGTTTTGGATAAGACCAGGAGGTGTTTGGTGAGGTCTGTTGGGTCCAGTTGCGGGTTGAAGTTGCTGTAAATGGCTGTGATTTTGTTGCTGAAGAATTGAGAAAAATTGTTGCATAGGTCCTGCAAGGGGATGATCGAGTTGGAGGTGGTCCCTGATGAGGTGAAATATTTGACAAAGGCAAAGATTTTTTTGCTTCTGTTAGTGACGGCACAGATGAGGTCTGCCAGAGCAGCGCATTAGGTCATCCAAATCATTTGGTGGTAGCGTCTCAGCACTTGGTCATCTGGATCATTTGGTGGTAGTGTTTCAGGGTGGATTTTAACGTGCTTCTGTTTGCATAGTTCTAGCTCATTCTCCATTTGTGCTCCAGTTGTTTGCAGTGGCATTTCATCATTCTGAGTTCCTCCATGTACCAGCTGGCCTGATGTCTGGATCTTGTTGCATTGCTACGTTTGAGAATGACCAGGTAGTCGACACAGAAGGAGATCCAATTATTGATTTCTTGATGGCTTTGAGGAGGCTGTTGCTGTGTTTGGGTTAAGAGCAGTGTTCAAGTTTTGGCTTGCTGATCTGCAAGTGGTGCGTTGGATCAGGATGGGGATGCTCTGCTCTGCAATGGTGTGGTTCATCCATGCGTTAGTTGTGGGCTTGTTGACTCGGATGTTGTTGAGGGTGTTGAAAATAGGGCCAGGAGGTGTACAGCGATGTGGGTAGGTACTTTACTTCATTGGGTGAGACCCAGGCTTCCAAAGTCATTGATGAGTGCTTTTGAGTTGAGGTCAGCTTGGGTGGCGGCTTACAAACTCGGAAACTGCTACAGCTCCTACTATGTGCAATACTGGGGATGGTGGGGCATGGTCTATTCTTGTTGGTTGGTAGACCTTGTACTGATCTACCTGCTGTGACACAATTGTTACGTGGGTCAGACTAACCTTTTCTAGATATGTGGGTGTATATATAATACTATTTCATAGTTCTGGAATCAGGTTGGGTTTGCTATTGTGTGTGTAGCTATGGGACTGGTGTTAGCTGTTAATACTAATAGCTGTTGACATCTAGTGACTGGAGCATTATTTGCACTTAGTTCACATTCTATCAAGTTGGCCTTTCCCTCTTTCCACCTTTTTGGAAGGAGGGTCTCTTTTGTCTCTGTTCTCAAGAGAAAAGGGAGGGTCACTTAAAGCTGGCATGTGATCATATGTTATTTCTGACTACTTGACAGCTGGGTATGACTCATCATAGATTACAGATTTTATCCACTTCCAATGTGCACCATTTGATGCATTACTCTTCCATTATCCCAAATTTCTCAACAAGACATGAGGCCGGTTTAATCTATCCACCTATGAACTTGAAGGGATTGGATTGATCACCTATGTCAACACCTGTGGTGCCAGTGTCGATTTCCCACCCACAGTTTTATTGAGATGTTTCAGTCAAGTACTCCCCATTTGGATCAAGCAAAATCTTATTCATGATTATCTTGAAATAGATGTTCAAATCAGTCTTGGTGTGTTCCTTTGGAGAAGGAGGCATTCAACGTGATTCAAGGTGAAATATACGAATAAATAAAAATATTCTCCTATCGGGTGTAGATTTTACATTTTTAATTTACAATTTAGGAATGTTTTTTATTACAATATTAAGAATATGATAAATACATTAATGGTATTCTGATGTTGATATCCTAGTACTACAGCTGGAGGCTAAAGATGCCTAGTTAAACTTTGACGAAAGAAACCACCATTGGCAATCACGCTTCCCCTGAATTCCTTCCATAACATTTAAAGAAGGTACATTTTGTAACAGCTTCTAGCTCCTATGATAAAGCTTCATGATTTCCTAGAAACTTCTGGTCAAGTGGAAAGTTCTGGAAAAAGCAATATAACTGCTAATGGAACAAAGGCTCTTTGTGCAATACTGCTCAATACGACATACCTGCCAGAAAACTGCAGGTCATCAGGCAGACAGTCACTTCTTCGTGCTTCCACAAGCTTCGCATGCTTCACAGAATCTAATCTTCGATGGATCCCAACCAACACCAGAAAGACTGTTACTCATGCTCTCCTCATCAGCCGCCTCGAGTTGGGAAATGCCTTCTAAGCCGGCATCTCCATCCAGCTCCTTGTAAGACTCCAAACTACACAGAATGCCACAGCCAGCCTCACCCTGGGCCTCCCCAAACGAGCCCACATCACCTCCCACCTGAAAGATCTCCAACTGGCTCCCATCCAGAAAAACTGCCAGTTCAAGATCCTCATGCATGTTTACAAAGCCCTCAACATTTTAGGACCTGCCTACCTCATCATCGACTGAGCTTCCACCAACCTGCTAGACACCTACGCTTCTCATCACTCACCCTCCCACACACACCCAACATACAACGCACATGCATTGGCGGCCCCTCCTTCTCGTACATTGCAGCCAAGACCTAGAACAGCCTACCCCTCCAGCTCCGTACGTCCCCCTCGCAGGCAGACTACAGAAAGAGACTCAAGACCTGGCTCTTCGACGGAGACACAGCACCCAGATACCCCTAGGGTCACCCTCCCTCCTGGATCCATAGCGCTGATTGTGGTATCGTAGCGCTGCTCCCCCACCTCTGGCATAATTGATTTTGCACTAATTAGATCTGCACCCGCTCTGTCTGCGTAGCGCTCAGCTTTACCCTGCTTAAAGTGTGATTACTACGTGAATTGTGTTTTATACCCATTTTTTAGCCTGCTTTGCATATAGCATCTAGGAAAGCTGCGCACTGCTTTCACTTAACTGAAACTGCTATTGTGCCCGTGTTCCAGCGCCAGCTCGCATTTACCGGTCCTGTTGTTGTTTATCTCCCCGTCCATTTTGTTGTGCCTGCAGCCCGTCCCTCCCCCTTCGCTCCCGCCTCCCAGCTCCCCCTCCCACGCTCCGCCCCCTCCACTATCCATTAATGCCAAATGTCCCAACGCGCAGCGTCCACGCGATGCGGACGCGCCGAAGGTGCGCCAAAGGTAAGCCCGTCTACGCCCGTCCGCGCCTGGACCGCGCCCAGCGCCAGACCCCTGGTTCCCGTAATGCCCAGCCCACTCGCATCACTTACGATGCCACAACCCTCCTAGCCCTTAACCCCGGCCGTTCCCCCAATTGCGCCCAAGCCGCTCCTGGACACACCCATGGACCCTTTACTTGCAACTCCTGCAAGTTCGACGGCACCAAAACCAACTCCTCATCCACCAACACCAAACAGAGACCTGACACCAACCGCTTAAAATGCATCCTGCTCAACACCCGCTCGGTCCACAGACACGCCATCGACCTCTGGAATCTACTAGACACCATCTCACCGGACGTCGCCTTCCTTACAGAAACATGGATGAATGCCTCTTCAGCCCCAGACATCAACATTGCCATCCCGGAAGGATACAAGATCATCCGTAAAGACCGCATCAAGCAAACAGGAGGAGGCATCGCTATCGTCCATAAGAACTCCATCCGCATCTCAACCAGCTCAGACGTCAACCTTGCCAGCGCCGAACACCTCCACTTCCAGATCCACACCGACCCCAAGACCACACTCAGAGGCACCCTCCTCTACCGGCCTCCAGGACCCCGTGCTCAATTCAGTGACGACATCACTGACTTCATCACCCCACACGCCCTCCCCTCCGAGGACTACATTCTATTGGGAGACCTCAATTTTCACCTGGAAAAGAGCAATGACAGCAGCGCCACCACCCTTCTGGACAATCTCGCCAACCTCGGACTCAAACAACTTGTCACTACTCCCACCCACATTGCAGGTCACACACTCGACCCCATCTTCACCTCCAGCAAACATGTCTCATTCAGTCACACCACAGCTCTTCATTGGACGGACCACAGCTGCGTTCACTTTATCTACAATAAGACCACAATCCACAACCATCCTCAACCCACCCTGCGAAGAAACTGGAACAAAATCACCATCGACCAGATCTCCTCATCGCTTCTTCTAAACCCCCCCGCCCATCCTCAAACCCCGACCAAGCAGCCATTAACCTCACCCAATGGCTATCCAACAGCGCCGACATCCTAGCACCGTTGAAAAAACGTCAAATCAAACTAGGCAGCAAAAACGCCTCCTGGTTCAACGATGATCTTAAGAAATCGAAGAAACTCTGTCGCACCCTCGAGAAGGCCTGGAAAAAAGACCCAAACACCAGCACCAGGGACGCCTTCAACAACGCCACCCGCATACACCACCAACTAATCCGGTCTGCCAAGAAAGCCACATTCAAAGACCGACTAGATAACAACGCCCACAACAGCAAGGAATTATTCAACATCGTCAAAGAATTTACCAACCCATCAGCCAACTCCAACGACATCACCCCCTCCCAAGCCCTCTGCGACTCCCTAGCTTCCTTCTTCCACAACAAAATCGCAGACATCCACAACAGCTTCGACAACCGACCCGGAGACCAACCCACCCAACCTTCTGCAGGACCTTCACCCCCCTTGAACATCCTTAACGACTGGACCCCAATCTCCACTGAGGACACCATCCGCCTGATGAACTCCATCCACTCAGGATCCCCAACTGACCCATGCCCTCACCACATCTTCAACAAAGCAGACTCCATCATAGCACCACACCTCCGAGATGTCATCAACTGCTCCCTCAACTCCGCCACCTCCCCGGAAAGCTGGAAACACGCAGAACTCAGCGCCCTTCTGAAAAAACCCACAGCTGACCCCACCGAACTCAAAAACTACCGCCCCATCTCGCTTCTTCCATTCCCGGCCAAAGTCATCGAGAAAGCTGTCAACAACCAGCTCGCCACCTTCCTCGAAACCAACAAATCCCTCGACTCCTCACAGTCCGGCTTCCGAGCCAAACACAGCACTGAGACCGCACTTATCGCAGCAACAGATGACATTCGAACTCTACTGGACAATGGAGACACAGTCGCCCTCATCCTCCTCGACCTCTCCGCTGCCTTCGACACAGTCTGTCATAGCACCCTTCTACAGCGACTCAGAAACGTCGGAATCCAAGGAAAAGCACTGGGATGGATCACCTCGTTCCTCACCGGAAGAACCCAGAGAGTCCGCCTCCCACCATTCAAGTCAGAGGCCTCTGAAGTCATCTGGGGCGTGCCACAAGGATCGTCACTCAGCCCCACCCTCTTCAACGTATACATGAGCCCCCTTGCGGCCATCGCTCGCCAACACAATCTCAACATCATCTCCTACGCTGACGACACTCAATTGATCCTCTCACTCACCAAAGACCCTAACACCGCCAAAACCAACTTACACGAAGGAATGAAAGAAGTAGCCGAGTGGATGAAGCACAGCCGTCTGAAACTGAACTCAGACAAAACAGAAGTCCTCATCTTAGGCACCTCCCCCTCCACCTGGGATGACTCTTGGTGGCCAGAGGCCCTTGGAAAAGCACCCATCCCGACGGACCACGCACGGAACCTGGGCGTCATCCTGGACTCCTCACTCTCGATGACCAGACAAGTCAACGCCGTTTCATCATCTTGCTTCAACATTCTTCGCATGCTCAAAAAAACATTTCGCTGGATTCCCACCGAAACTAGAAAAACGGTCACCCACGCACTGGTCACGAGCCGCCTGGACTACGGAAACACCCTATACGCCGGTACCACCGCAAAACTCCAGAAAAAACTCCAACGCATCCAGAACGCTTCAGCCAGGCTCATACTAGACATCCCGCGTAAAGAACACATTTCTGGTCACCTGAAAAACCTCCACTGGCTCCCCGTAAATAAGAGGATTACTTTCCGCCTCCTAACCCACGCACACAAAGCACTTTACGAACTTGGACCTGAATGCCTCAACACACGACTGTCCTTCTACACCCCCTCCCGTCAGCTACGATCCTCCAACCAAGCCCTTGCCACTGTACCTCGCATCAACGAAACCACCATGGGAGGTAGATCCTTCTCCTACCTGGCAGCTAAAACCTGGAACTCACTTCCCACTCACCTTCGCCTTACTCAGAACCACCTAGCATTCAGAAAGCAACTTAAAACTTGGATATTCGACAAGTAATTCCCCACCCTTCCTCAAGCGCCTTGAGACCCTTGGGGTATGTAGCGCGCTATATAAATCTCTTGACTTGACTTGACTTGACTTAAAGAAATGCGGATTGATTCACTGATTGATTGACAGTGGCCAGTATTCATACTCATTGATAGAACACACAGCACATGCATTATATCGCCCAGTGCCACATATCAGTCGATAATCCTTGTGTATAGATGTTCTCAATTCCATACCTGACAAAAGCTCATAGGCTACATTTATGTTACTGGCCAGTACCCCATACATGTTACCGAAGAATAGGGTCCTTGTGTGATAACAGCATTTACCCCATACCTAACAAGAGACCTTGTTGCTTCTAAAAGGCACTGGTGGCCTCCTTTTTGCTGGTCAGTACCCCATACCAGACAATAAAGCACATTCTCCTTGTGTGGTGCTGATCAATGGTCTAAACTTCCAGGAGAACTAATCACGAATCCCTTGTGTGGTACTGAAAAAAATCCCTACGTCTGCCAGCTGATAATTGGCATATACTTGATGGTGTACAGTTCCACTTTACTGCCCAATTAATTAAGGTTCCCCTCTGTGGCACAGGCCAATAGACCATTGGCATCAGGTGTGAGACAACACCCCAAAGCTGCCCACTTCCCAGTGACCACAGGTCTATCATGTCCCTACTTATTTTCATAATTCAAATATGACTTTATCCGTAGGATCACCAAATCACATGTGCTTTTTTTGCATATCCTGGGCTTTCATTTACAACATCTGGGCAGTCAGGGGTGTGAAACCTGCGTTTAGAGCATTTGAAACCGTTTGACTAAGTTGTGTACTTGGATTATGGCGTCATATGGTAATCCAACATGTGTCCCAAACTATCTCTCCGCCAGGGTAATTTGGGGTGCTTACCTATTCTAGCTGAACAATATACATGCAGAGAAGAGGGGCAATTTTAATTTCACGCTTCAAAATTGTGAAATAGGGCCTGGCAGCTTCATAAGGCTTCTCGAAGTTTGTTTTCTTTAACTCTGGTGATTTAACTGCCTAGTCATCACCCCTAGTGGCCTTGTGTCAAGAGCTGAGTGAGTATTATTAAATCATATTAATTGAAACGATCATAAAATCAAGAGTACCGGAAAAATCCTACTGGGACTCGGCAGCAAACCGGTTAAAACCGCAGCGGATTGAGTTGCCTAGTCGCGACTTGAGGCAGGAGAAGAGAAGTCGGTCTCTGCAGTCGGTTAAGTGTTGATGAAAGCCCTAGTGCTGGCACCTTCATGAATTACTTAGTGCAGTAATGTATGGAGAGGTCCTCCCCCTTTGCGGCTTTGTTTGTTATTAACAGGATCCCTGCCTGCTGCTTAACGGCTCTTTTATTCTTTGATTTCTGCTCTAAATTTTGCAGATCTACACGACGCCGATTTTCTTTTTCATGTGATAATGTGTCGTGCCTTGCTCTGAGATACAAACTCCTGCAGCACCACAGACAATTAGGGAAACAAATGTTTCCTGTTCGTCTGGAGGAGGTGTTCATGGCTGGGAGATGGTTGTGGGGGTGGAGGTGGTGGGGGGTTTCTAGTAGCGTCTCCGCTGGGTTCGGGGTAATCCTGGTGCAAGAGAACAGATGGGTTATTTTGAGTGGTTTTGCCCACGAGTGAATCTTTTCATCAAAAAATCATGTTTTCGGGTGGCTCTATGAATGTCAAAGGGGTTATTAGATGTAAGCAAGAGTAAGACTGCTGCAACATATTAGACACCAAAATATTGTACAAAAACCTGTGGTCCCTATGTAAGTCTTCAATCAAGTGGCAGCTGAGTGGCATTTTGACTACAATTGTGTTGCAGCAACCAGCCTACCTCTGTTACACAAAAACCTCATGCAAGGTTATCAATTTAATTTTCGTTTGTATTTCACCCAGCTGTGGCTGATGTGGCCTCATAGCATTAGTACTCGCCTGAAGGATTTTCTGCTGGGGTTTGTTACTTTGTTTGCATGTTTGGCACATGCGCAAGTAGAGTGGTCTGTATGGTGTTGTGTCCCCGGGGACCGTGGACTCTGGGACACGCGGCCGGGCCTTGTGCAGTGGTGGGGCATGTATAACAGGACCCACATGCAAGGTTGGTGTCTAGCGCGGGACTGCCCTAGCGCAGTCCTCCTGTTTATTGATTATCACGGTCACATGACCACGTGTGCAACCAAAAGGGGGCGGTCCAGCAGTGGCGTCAGCAGGGACACCCTTGCGTGTCCAGCCTTATTATATTCCTCCTTTATTATAACAAAAATAAATCAAACTCGGTTAACTGTTCACAGAGTGAAGTTTCACATTGCTTGGACCAGGTCTCAACCAAGGGATTACTCGATATGGAGGCAAAATACTTCGTCACACTAGGCACCGATGGTGGGTCATAAGAATACAGGAGAAATGATTCTCTGCCGACTGCTTCCTCTTGATAAGTCCATCACGAAGTCCTGGAACTGTTCAGATGGTGTTGGGTTTTGTCCTATTTCGTACCCCACTCGGGCCTCGGCATTAATATCAATCCACATTGTAAAGGGTCTCTATGCGCTGGGGGCCGTTGGGAAGATTAAGCAAGCTATTGCCCAGAGTCACATGGTGCTGGGCTAATCTGCTGCCTGTGCCGGGGATCGAACCGTGATCCACAGATTCAGGAGTCAGTTGCTCTAGCTGCGACCCCACACCTCTCCCTTCGGCAACTCGGTTCTGGTGTGAGCCCTCTGCGCGCTGGGGGCCATGGTATTTGGCTGGTCAGATTCTCTATCCATTTGGGAAGTTGGGGGAACAGGAAGTCTTTCAAGGAGATGTGGAGTGGCAGCCAGGTCATCTTGGGACCTTAGCTTGTCCTGTCCTGACTCAGGTGGAGTTCTGGCGTTTCTTGGGAACAGTTTGAAGTAAGATGCATTTCAAGTGATTGTCTTGCTCTCTCTAGAGGCTGTTATCATGGATACTTTTCATGGAAGGAAGCCGGAATTTGCTCCCGAGGGGCCGGTCTTTTACGAGCACCCAGTCTCTGGCAAGCTTGTAGGTTTGCACTCTCCTGCACTGTGACACCTAACAGTGTTGCTCCTCGTGGCAATTTTGGTCATGGTTCTGTGGCATCAGGCCTTGAATGACATCAATAACCTTCCTTCTGAACTAGAGAGTGCTCAGAAGTACCATAGTGGTCATGTGGGGTTTCAGGAAAGTGTAGAGGGCTTTCTCAACGCATTCAATGTGTATAGTTTTCATGATGGTTCACATGAACTCTTCAACTTCGCTGTTGGCTTGAAGACCCATGGGGATGATCCAATGGTGTTTGGTCCCTCTGGATGTGAGGTAGCTCACCAGCTCCTGGCCATTGAAGGGTAGGCCATTGTCAGTTCGCAGCTCTTGGATAAGGCCGTGGGTTGCCATTATTTTCTCCTGTTTTGGAATGGTCTTGTCAGCTGAGGTGTTTCGGACTATCTCTACCTCTGGGTAGTGGGAGCAGTCATCCATGACAATGAGGAGATGGTTACAGTGTGGCAGGCTACCAAAATCTGCACTGGCGTGTTGACAGGGTTGGTCAGGAGATGGTTACATGATGACGGGCTGAGGAGGCTAGGCAGAGGCTGCACTGTTTGACTGTCCTTTCAACTTTCTCATCGAGGCAAGGGAACCACACCTTTTTTATTAGCCTCCTCTTGGTCTTGACTACCCCTTGGTGTGACCCATGTTCAAGGTCTACCATCCACTGGGTTAATTTTGCTGGCACCACTAGGCGAGGTCCACAAAGCAGACATCCATCGGCTGAGACAGTGATTTCCTCCTTCACTTGACATAGTGATCCAAGCGTGTTCTGGGCCTGTGTCGTCCATTGGGGCAGAGTCGCTATGACCAGGTCCCGCCATCCTTGCTGGGTGGCTGTTATGGCTAGTTGGAGGCAGTCATCCCCTTGTGTGGTTTCTATTATCTCGGCCAGCGAGCTGGGAAGCAGGTACGACCTTCCTACTACGAGTCTCACATACACCGCTGCTTCTTGCTCTTCTTGGGTGTTAGCAGTCTGGGCTTGTCGTGAGAGGTAGTCTGCTGGGTTGTGAGACCCGGGATGAAATTCCACCGAGAAGTGATGCTCTTGAAGTTGTAGGATCCACTTCTCGTTCCTTGTTGGAGGCTTTGGATGCCAAACCTTTGAAAAGCGGTAGGAGGGGTTTGTGGTCAGTGCTGACCGTGAAGGGATGCCCATAGAGGTAGATGTGGAAATGTCTGCAGCCCCAAAGGATAGCAATTGCATCTTTTCATGTGGGAGTACCTCTGCTCGGTGGGGACAAGGCATGGCTACTGTACACAATGGGGACCCACTCTCCATGCAGCTGCTTCTGGAACTGTACTGTCAGGCCAGTGGCGCTTGCATCCACCGACAACTCTGTGTCTTTGCTGGGGTCGAAATAAACGAGGGTGATGTCCTCAGACAGAGCTTTTTTGGTGTCCTGGAACGAGTTTTCCTGCTCCATTCCCAATGCCATGCAGTCAATGTCTTGGTGAGTTCTTGCAGCGGCCCAGTGAGCTGGATCACGTTCTGCATAAAACGAACACAATACATGACCATTCCAAAGAAACTTCTTACACCAGTGACAGTGTAGGGAGCCAGAGCGGTTTGGATGATGTCAGACTTTGGCCGGGTCGGGCATTATCCCTATTGCGGAAAATTGGTATCAAAAGAAGCACAGCTCTTCCTTCAGAAATTCACATTTCTCTTTGTGGAGAGTGAGGCAGCAGCTTTGGAGTCGATGAAACACAGACAGCAGTTGATGCATATGTTCACGGTCACATAAGCCGGCTTAGAGGGAACTGCTCTAGACTAGATTACATCCATACCCGACCTTTTTCGTCCAAACCATACTCCACAAAAGCAGGGGTCCCTCAAGGTTCTATCATCTCGTCATTACCGGTACTGATCAATCAATTTCACCTCACGTGCTATAACTATGCAGATGACACACAAATACTCCTTCATCTGGAATACCCCAAAGACATTAAAAAAAATCCCCAATTTTCAGTTGTCTCAGAGCCATGGATCAGTGGATGACTTGGAGCTATCTCAAATTGAATGCTTCAAAAACGGAAATACTACTGTGTGGCGATTGGAAACATTACGGTCCGCTTGCCGCCTGGCCTGATGAACTGGGATCACCACCTAAAATATCAAAGGAAATAAGAAACCTGACAATGACCATGGACTCCAAGTTGTCGATGATTGCCCAAGTGGACAAACTAGCAAGATCAAGCTTTTTCACCATAAAAACGCTGCGACTAATTTTCCCTCATTTGGGATTTTCACACAAGGTCCAAGGTACCATCTCCCTTGTTCTGTCCAAACTCGATTACTCCAATAGCGTCTGCCACGGATCACCTTTAATGACCATGAAAATACTACAACGGATTTAGAACTCAGCTGCCAGACTACTCTTGCATATCAAACAGAGCCGGACTGGGAACAGAAACCGGCCCTGGCACACTGCTCAGCCAGCCCCGCCTGGGGTGAGTGGGAGTGCAGCAAAGCAGTGTGCGAGGGCCGGTTTCGGCCGATTTTGTTACTGGGGACCGATATTACCGACCCCCGTAACAAAAAAACGGCCCCCAAGGTGTCCAAAATCGGCCCCCACCCTAGCGGGCCACCGGGGAAACGCCTGGTGCCCGCATTGGCCAGTCCGGCCCTGATATCAAACCGCGAGACCACATCTCACCTGCCTTGAAAGCCCTGCAATGGTTACCGTTTGCGAGAAGATCCACGTTCAAGCTACTTTGTATCACCCACAAAGCAGAACATTGATGGGACCGCTCTTCATCAGGAGCAAAATCACCAAACACATTTAACAAAGGAACCTATGCTCTAACCCCTTCGATGCTCATGACGGAACGGTTCCGTCATGAGCATCGGTTGAGCTGTGCTCATGACGGAACCGTTCCGTCATGACCACACCCATTTCTAAGGATCAAGCACACCAGGAAAATCTCCTTAGCAGCCATGAGGTTAAAGGGGCATCTGACATCAAAATCCCAAGATACAAGAAAAAAAACATGGGTGGCACATCCTTCTCTGTTCAAGCAGCCAAACTATGGAACTCTTTACCCTTTCCATGTACTTGGATCTGCATGTCTGTTACCTTTCTCCTGAAAAAGCATATCCATTACACTACCCTATTTCTCATCCTGTACTTCTATCAATATCTTTAGTCTATATATTCTTACCTCCTTTATGCATCTATATACTTTCAATGTAGTTATGAATCTATATACTTATCACTTTCTTCCAATTTAGCATTTCAAATGCACCACCCTATTTGTCAGCCTATACTTCTCTCAATATATCCGCTGGACCAATCTTCTGACTCATCTCAAACTTCTTTCTACTATTTCCAATGCACTACCCTATCTCTCATCCTATACATCTATCAATATATCCTCTACATCCACTCTCTCATTTATCCCAAACCCCATATCACTAACATGATCCCAAAATATCCCTTTCTAGACTCTCTCCTACTCTACCCCTCCTTGCATCATCTGACACCTCTTTTTACTATACTAATCCTCCAAAACAAACCTTTATAAACTATTCCCTCTGACTCTTCTCCTAAAAAAGCCTTTTACATATCCAAAAGCCTCCTCCTACTGCTATGACCTAAAAAAAAAGAAATCTCACTCTTCTGTCCCTCCACTATCCTTTTCAATCAAAATAACAGACTAACATGTTCACTTCTCAATTTCCATATTCCACTATACTAATTCACCACTAATCCTTTATGGGTTCCAGAGTAGCGCGCTACTCTCCAATGAAGCGCCTCAAAACCCTATCAAGGGGTAGAAAGTGCTATATAAATACAAACCTCTTTCCCTCTTCTATCCCACAACCTACCCTTCTCTATCCAAATAACTGAATAACATATCCACCACCAAATTACTTCATACTTCACTATACTAATTTTCAACACTAATCCTTTATGGGTTCCAGAGTACCGTCCTACTCGCCAGAAAAGTGCATCAACACCCATCAGGGGTAATAGGGGCTAGATGAATGCAAACCTTTTCTCCCTTTTATTCCTCGGCTACCCTTCTCACTCCAAATAACTGATTAATATCCATCACTCAAATTACTTTCATATTTCACCATACTAATTCAGCACTAATCCTTTATGGGTTTCAACACCCCATCAGGGCTAACAAGCGCTATATAAATAAATAAATAAATTCCCTCTTCTATCCTCCTGCTATCTTTCCGAATCCAAATAACTGAATAACATATCCACCACTTAAAGTTTACTTGTATGTTTCACTATACTAATTGAACCCTAATTCTCTATGGGTCCTTGAGAAGCGTGCTACTCACCGGAAAGGCGCTTTGACGCCTCGTCAGGGGTAGTAAGCAATGCAATTACAATACAATAACCACCGAGGCAACCAAACTGACGTGATCCAGCAGGGGCATCAGCAGTGACACCCTTGCATGTCCAACCCCATTACATATAGGAATCATTGGATTTCGTGTGAGAGCAATTGACATGCTCAGATCATTTTGTTGTGGACTTGACATAGCACCAGACGATTCAGGTCAGGACAAGACTTGTATTCCACAAAGCATTTTCCAAGTCAGCTTTAGCCCCTGGAGGGTGGTTTGTAGGACAGGGAGGTCTACTGCTGCCACTGGCACTTTGCGCAGTTCACCATAATTCATGCAGCAGGCATGGGGAGGATTCTAGAGAGAAAAAAAAGAGAGTGTGGGTGGTTGAAGGCAGTGACGGAGAAAAGAGAGAGGAGAAAAGCAAGGAGAGAGAGAATGGAAGAAAACAGAGACATTGCACAAGGAAATGAAGGGAGTGGGGCTGGTTTGACATTGTTTTCCAGGGTTGCTTTGATTACCCTCTCTGGCCCAGAAGGAAGTGCAGATGTTGCAGAAGAACGTGTTTGTGAAAGTGGAAGTCTTTTTTGTATGGATTACATTTATTACATGGGTAATGTGTGTTCCATATGAACATAATTTAGTGAGGTGCGTCCTGACGCACCTCACCTTGAGGCCTTGATGTAACCTCCTCCCCGATGACACAGGTGTGAAAAATAGTGCTGTGGAATCTTTTTTTGAATCATAGTATTTAATGTACTAGAAATCTAGCTAGCACTAACATAAGCCAATATAGCCTTTTCTTCCATTTTTAATGTGACATCGTTTTACACTACATGACCACTGCTGCTGTTGTTTCCTTGCAGAAGAGTTGTGAGCTTTACCCTGAAAGACTGATGCTTTCCCAGACACACTGAAAGGGATGTACCTGATCAAGGACAACCTGGCAGTCTCAGGCTGCATTACATACAATGCATCAACTCATGTTACCTGAATAGACTCTGAGAACATCTGAATATAATGTAACAGTATTATGAGAGAATGGTTAAATGTATTCTGTAGTAAAATGTTTCTTTTCACTTGTTCCTCATTGGTACATATCCTGGAACCTTGTTTTTGTGTAGTGAACGTCTGAAATCCTTTGTCTAAAGGCCTATTAAAGGACTTGTTTTCTCTGTGTGGAGGACTCATGTTTTCCCACCTAAAAGGCACATCTATGCTGGAGTTTCTACTGAACTTTCCAGAGTTCTTTGTACTTATGTTTTATATGTGTCAGGAGATCAACAACGACACATTGAATACCGTTCTGTACTACCCTAACAAGCCACCAGCTGACGTCATGTCTCTTCGTATACAGGCATGGAACGGGCCCTTTCATGAACACCTCCGCCGCCAGGGGAGCCCTGAGAGGAGTGGCCTATGACGTTACAGTTAACGGACCTATCACGACCGACTTCAGGAGAGAGAAGGACCACAGAAGCTGTAGATGGCGGAAGGACAATGGAACAGACGCTGAAGGCAAGAGAACTACTGCAGAACACTGAATCAGGGAAGGAGAAAAGGAACGCCCGCGGAGACGCCGCCACAGACACGAAGGAGACGCTGGGAGGCCAACCGGACAACGAGCTGCCCAGCATGTGCGGGGGGCGGGAGTGCTCTAGTGGGGAGGTCACTCCGTAACACGTGGTGGGGGTTATCGAGTGACAGTTTCCTTCCACTCCCTTCCCTACAACTGTTATTTTTTTTGTTTTGTTTGCTGATCTTCGGAGCGAGCCAAGCAAGAGGCGATACATGGTCCAGGAAAGAACCACAAGAAACTGAGAGGCCTTACAGGAACGGAGGACTTCTATGTGACAACCGCAGTTTTTTTAGTTGTTTGTTTAAGAACAGTAAATAAAGAACTAAAGCGAGGCTTCAACCCTGTCGAGCTGTAGTTATTCCCCTGTTTGGCACAGTGTTACATCCCGATGTGTGACAAAGTGGTGGAGAATGTGGGCATAGACAACCACCTGAAACAGTATGGAAAATCTCATGCACCAGTTGAAGGAGGGCCAGGCGAAATTGGAATAGGCCATTGAGAAAAATGCAAACCAGGCTGTGTTTACTTCAGCTATACAGACACAGGCCGAAAATCTGGTCAGGCTGGCTGAGGGTCAGTCACAGTTAATTCTGGGTTTGGGACAATCGAGGACGCCTGTTCCTCCTGGAACAGTAGTTCTTCTCCAGAAATATGTGTCAGGGGAAGACCCCTTGTCCTTATTTTTGAACTTTGAGAGAGCAGCCCGAGCTAGTAGCTGGCCATCAGATCGGTGGCCCTTTTATCTCACTCCATTTCTCACCGGAGCGGCACAGGCTACCTATCACATAATCAACAAGAACGGTACTTCTGCATATCGCATGATAAAACAGTACATATTGGACCCGTTGGGGGTTGACAATGAGGCTCATCGTCTTCGGTTCAGACAAGAGAGAGGGACCCCTGGGGACACACCAAAAACCCTCTATTTCAAAATGAAGAACGCCTATGACTGCTGGCCGAAGCCATCGGAATCCACAATGGATGAAGTAATGAACAAATCTATTTAGAACAGTGACTTAAGGCATTACCCTATGGAGCGCAGAGGTGGCTCCGGCAACACGCAGGTCTAATGATCGAACATGCTGTAGAGATTGCCACCTCCTTCACCCGAGTGCAAGGGCATAATCTGGGTAAAGAACCCAAGAGAGTGCAAAAGGGGCTTCCCCAAACCCGTACCAACAGCAAGTCAGTAAAACCCTTCAGTGACTCTTTTAAACCCCGAGCAGGAAGAGCAGAAGCACTTCCCTCCACAGGTCCACAGTGCTTTGAATGTGGCGAGTAGGGTCATATCGCCAGGTTCTGTTGGAAAAGAAAGGACAAACCTGAAGACGAACCTATGGATGTTAGCTATGCTCCCCAATCCATACTCTATGCTCGAGAAATGGAGCAATTACATTATGTAAGTCTATTAATAAACCACCATACAGTGACTGCCCTTTTTGACTCGGGTGTAGCCCGGGCAGACATAGTACCCCTTTCCCTTATCATTTCTAAGAGGACTGTTAACATACGATGTGTCATGGAGATGTTAATGAATACCCAGTGGCCCGGTTAAAACTCCATACTGACACAGGCTTTGAAACCACTGCTGAAGTAGGGGCTACTACCTTACTTCCAGTACAGCTCATCCTGTGTGTAGACAACCCTTGTTTTCCGACTCTTTTGGTCAATAACGTGAAGGGATATACAAATCCCTAAACCTCTCACAACACCCTTCTGACTCCTGAGCCCTCGGCTATTGACAACCACTTCAGACTAGCCCAGATAAATGACGCCTCCCTTACCAATGCTTGGCAAAGCGCTTGTGACACCCAAAGTGCTCTCAAACAGACCTATCCTTGTTTTCAGGAACGAAACGGTCTTCTTTACCGGGTAGCCAAGGAAGGTATAGAACCTCAATTATTGGTTCCAGCTAGTTTTAAGAACCAGATCTTATTCTTCGGTCATTTAGATCTCTTGGTGGGTCATTGTGGGGTAGAGAAGACCAGTCAGGCAATCCTGAAAAGTTTCTATTGGCCAAGGGTTCACCTGCAGGTATGCCAAGAATGCTCTAGCTGCCAAATATTCATCCCTATGTTCCCCCAAAAGTTCAGCTACAACCCCTGCCTATTGTTGGCCGTCCCTTTGAGGGGAATAGAAATGGACCTTATCTGTCCTCTTCCTAAGTCCAACAAAGGATGCCAATACGCCCAGGAAAGAACCACAAGAGAATAAGAGGCCTTACAGGAACGGAGGACTTCTATGTGACAGCCACAGCTTTTTTAGTTTTTTGTTTAAGGACAGTAAATAAAGAACTTAACCGAGGCTTCAACCCTGTCGATCTGTCGCTATTCCCCTGTTTGGCACAGTGTTACATCCCTCTGCACGACAATATGCCATTTACTAACTGATTGATGGTCAGTTTATGTATTTCTGTTGTTATATTCTTTGAGTAAACTTTTAAACTTTAGCCCATGTCTGTCATTCGTATTGATAATGTCAAAGCTTTATTTCAATGTGTGAGATTTAATAAACGAGAGACGAGTCCAGTCGTGGAGCACCAAGCTTCATAAAGGTACTACACAGCTCCTGGTCCAAGCAGTTGATGCGTGTTGAGTAAGCAAATGAGAGATGAATTTGCTCACCGACAGATCTGGTAGCAGAGGATGGTTCCAATTGGATATGGTCTGCACTGAATGGACTTACTTGGATGAGGCAAATTGACTGTAGAACCGATTACTGTACTTTCATGGTTTAGGTGGTTTTACCCTGATAATCAAATTGATCCAGCCCCAACCTAATACTGTTTCCTGAAGACAAAGTGAGTGTTGTTGTAACCCGGAGAGAATGGCATACGTATCAATCGTAATTTTGCGCATGTAAAGAATGAATGAGAAGTGAGGTGCAAAGTGGTGCATGTTGGGATTTGTAGTCAGAAGGTTGTGTCAAATTCAAATTCAACTACTATATGGCATTAGATCTAGGACTTTTGGGGACGGCTGTTATGGTACTTTTGACCATGTTTTCTTTTGAGAATGATAGTGTGTGAATTTTTTAAGTATACTGCATGAAGTTGAAGAGAGGTACCTCAGTCAGATTTGTCATATTATTGAATTTGTTTGCTCGGGAGAAGTGTGCTGTGAGGTGTTTGTTAATTCCTTAGTGCACAGGAGTGGACACACTGGGTGCTGCAAGCTCCCGCAGGTTGAACGTCTGCTTTTGCATGAAAATTGATAGTATGCTCTGTTTGTAGAAATTTCTGTCTAGAAAGAAAGAGCAGACAAGCATTAACCATGTGAGAGGTGGTTCAGGAGAACCGGGGAGCCTACAGGTGCTTATGTCACAAGTGCAGTACAGGGATTGGCTGGCAAACACTGAAGCCAAGCTGCGATAGGGTGATCATTGATAGAGACGTGCTAGTATTGGTAGACAGATCATGAATTCAATAGCACAGAGAGTGAGTGAGATTGAAATGAGGAGTGACTGAGAACACAGACAAAATCGGAAATCCCTTTTCGTAAAAGCAGAAAGACGCAAATAAGAAGCAACATTCCCACCCAAAGGTAAACCATCTAAGGAAATGGCAGCAAACAGAGAGTTACACATGTGCATGGGGCTTAGCCAAGGGCCCACATATATGGCCAATGATGAGGAATTACGGTCTCATACACTGTACTTTCCACATACCAAGAATGGAACATTTGAGAAGGAGGATGTGCAATTTGAGACCTCAGCTTAGACCCACAGTTTAAATCTCCGAGTTTTTGGGAGCAAGTTGAAAATGAAAAGAAAATAAAGACATTTGCATCAAAGGTTTACAATGAGGATTATTTGTGGATAAATATGCATGAGGATGAGAGGCAGAAGAGATGGAGGGAGGAGGCAATTGAAACAGTGAGGTTTATTTGTGGATAAGCATACAGGATGATGAGAGGCAGAAGAGATGATGAGAGGAGGTGATTGAAACAATTGGAGCTTACCTAGCGATAGAGAGGGAAGACACAGAAAAGAAAAAAACTATTAATAAAAAGAAACCAAAGGATGAGGCAGAAGTAGAGAGTGAGGAGGAGGGTGCCTTCATAGATAAACTCTTCAGGATAAGACTACCCACACATAATGCTGCAATGGACACTACAGCTCTGGTGGCTGCCAGAAACAGAGTGGCTAAATCAAGCCTTCTGGAGGCTAGCACACCCCCCAGTTACACCAAAACTACTGCTCCACACCCTGTCCAGATTGTGACACCGGCCATGTTGATCAAATCATAATCATCAAAGAAACCAGGCACGTCTGATTCAAGCCCTCCACAGGAAGAGGCCCCAAGAATTTCTGATGATGAGAGGAGGTAACATGACCATTTTGACTTCACAAATAGTCCAACAACATAGAGGACAGACTCCTCAGAGACTTAATGTCGCCCTTTTTAAAGCTGAGTTCAAAGAAATTGTAAAGGGTAACGTAGGGATGGAGATTGTAGGACACTACAGTGAGAGTAAATTACTTTACATGAGTAAGGAAGCTGTAAGTGTGGCATGAGAAGCATAGAATCATACGCGAAGATGGGGAAAGTTGCAGACCTATACAGATTTGATCTAACTCAGAGAAAGAAATTGCAAATGAATGTCAGAACAATGATTGAATTGAAACTCAGAGGACTGGAGAGGCATGCAGGGATTGGAGTGAGGTGGAGAAATTTAGGAAGTTGTGGTATACAAGAGAAAGAGCAAAAGTGAAGTGGAAGAAAGAGCCTGTGAGGAATGGTGAGGGCTAAGTCACTGAGGGTGTATTAATGGAATTCCACCTTGAGAGAGATTCAGGGAGGAACATACTTGCATATCCCTTGATCTCAGTTTGATCTTTTTCTCTTCACACATTTTCTTCCCAGATTGAGGGAAAATCCTTGCAAATTGTATGCTCAGATACAGCAGATATTGGCCATTTTGAAGGTTTTGTGGGAGGATTTGGACATGCTGTTTGAGGTGTCAGTTTTAAAGGTTCTTTGGGCAGGATGTAAAAGAGGTGTTGATTGGCTGACATAGGAACCCCCGGGAGTAGAAAACACAAATGCACTATCACCATTGGTCAAAACTAAATACAACAGTCATTGCCCACCTGAAGATCAATGTTCTGCAAAAGTAGATGATTTATCCCAAGATTTCCTTAACATACCAAGAGCCCAACGAATCTGAGCATGCTCACTTTGAGAAGCTAATAAAGGGGTATAGAGAACATAGTGGCCTAAATAACCCTGCTGGGACCTGAGATTAGCAACCAAATCATACAAGGTGTTCTCTGCTGGCAGAGAAAGGCCATAGACAAAATACTGCAGTATGCAAAATCTTCAGTGACATGCTGAATGCTAAACAAAAGGGGCTGAAGAAGAAAGTTGTGTTCACCCTGACCCAGGTAGCACAAAAAGGAGGTGTGAAGGCATTAAGAATGCCCAGTCAAGGGCTAGATCTTGACCCCAGTGCAGGGATAAACATTTAGGGTGTCTCATGTTCTATGGAGGAAGGAGAATAGGACAGGGAGGTATGCCAGAAAAAGCATAAGTGCTTTAAAGACAGTTACCCTGTCACATTTGCAGCAAGGTCTGTCATTGTAGGAAGGAATGCTGCTGTAATCCTAATTAAGCATTGATGCAAATTTCACAATGCAGGGAGAATTTCCCTAGTACCCAGACCCCCTATGGTGACTTCAAGGATCCCGGAACCAGGTTTTTCAGTGAATCCTCTTGTGTCCATGTAGCTGCAAGTAGTGTATCCCCATTTCCACAATCCATTTATACCCCAGACTAATTTCCATCATGTTTGAAAGTGCCACAGATTTTAAGCTGACCCAATGAAGGTGCCTGAGGGGGGTGGAGGAGTGCATGCCTGGCGCAGTTCTGGAAATGTATAAGCGTGGTGCATCTGTAGATGGAGAGGTTAATGGACGTCCCATATCCTTTCTGACAGACTTTCTGAGAGACACAGGAGCCACTCATCCAACTGTTAGAATAGTTGAGGTCCCGATCCTACCCCTCTTCGGAAAGGAAGTCCAAGTTGTTGACATCTCGAATCAGCAGCGTACGTGTCAGGTTACTTCCACAGTCCCAGTCAAATTTGGAGACACTATCAGATTGTTGTATGAGATTCAAGTCCTGTAAATTTGCTGTGAAGGGATCTTCTCTGTAAACTCAATTGTGTCATATATTGTACACAAGATAGAGTGGGCTTGGAAACTCATGCAGCAGACACTGAGTTTAATTTGCAGGTTTCAGAATATGTAGTCACATTGTAGCCGGTTATTACCAAAATGAATTACATGTCGTTCTAAAGGAATCAACCAGAGAAGATGTATGGGCTTTCACAGGAAAGGAGACTTGGTAGATTAAGTGTGATAAACCCCTAAAAGTTAACCCCATTTGGTCCGATGCAGTTTTTCCACAAATGCATCCTTATAACATGATCCAATAAGCCATTGAGGGAATAACACCTGTAATTGATAGCATGCCAGAACAGGGCATCTTAAAGGAGGTCATCAGGAGTTTATGTAACTACCCGATTATGGCCTTGTAAAAAGCATACAAAAGGTGCAGAATAAAGCAGGATTTAAGAAAAATAAACCAAACAGTCATTCAATGCTAACCCATGGCACCAAGCCCTGCGGTAATCCTATTCCAAATCCCCCCAGAAGCAGAGTGGTTTGCGGTCATTGACCTTTGCCAGGCATACTTCTTGGTTCCCCTTCACGAAAAGAGACAGTTTCTCTTCTTCTTTCAGGTCCAGGAGAAAACTTGTGTGTGGTGTTGTGCTCCTCAAGGGTATAAAGAGAAAGCATCCTATTTCAATCACAAACTCAAAAATAATTTAGAGACCTTACAGTTGCCCTGCAGTTTGACCTTAATCCAATACATCAATGATTTGCTCATTGCATCTATGACAAAAGAAGCTTTTAGACTTTAGCCCTGCTCAACCATTTAGCTGAGATTGGGCACAAAGTTTCCCCAGAAAAGTTTCAGTTTTATCAAGTATCTGGGACATCAAATTGAGTAGGGAGATAGAATTGTGTCTCATGAGTGCTTTGAGACAGTTCTTAAGATGACATTTTCGACCACACAGAGAGAAGTGAGAATCTTTTTGGACATGGTTGGCTACTTCAAACAAAGGATTCCGAACTTTTCCTTTGTGTTGAAGCCTTTGCTGAGGCTGACGCACAGTGATATCAATGACCCAGTACCAAAGGATAACGAGAGCATGGAATCCTTCCAGAAGCTCAAAAATGTACTTTACAGTACCCACACGTTTGGAATACCAGACTACACCGAAGAGTTCAAATTCTTTTCCATGAGTACGATGGGTGTACTTTGTCTGTGTCGATACAGATGCACGAAGAGACTAAATGCACAATTGTATACTAGGCGACACTTGATCCAGTAGCCGCAGCATTACCTGGTTCTCTCAAACTGATTGCAGTGGTTAGCCTAAGTATTCAGGAAACAGAGGGAATGGTGATGGGTCATCTTCTTCTAGTGATGATGCCACATTCTGTTGAAGGTCTCATTGCTCGCACTCAACACTTGATCAACAGCTGCTTAACCCGTTATGGGAGAATCATTCTGCTCCAGAAAATGGAAATATAATATGGTTCAGCACATTGAGCCCTGCTTCTCTTTTGCTCACCCCAGATGGGAACAAAGAGGATAATTTTATAAGAATTGTGTGAGTGTTACCAAGTTATGTACAACGCCAAGGCCATGCATATTGGATGCTCCCCGTCTTGAATCTGACCATAACATGTTTGTCGACAGCTCTTGTTTGAGAGACGCACGCTGTATTTTGAGAGCCGCATATGCTGTATGCACCCTAAGTGGGGTTATCAATGGATTCTACCTGTGCCATGCAACCTTTGAAGAGGTAGTGGAATTGATTGTCCTTACCAGAGCCTGTTGTAATCACGAGTTACCATTACCCCTGACAGCCAGTATGGATTTGGTATTGTGTATGGCTTTGGCCAGCTGTTGTCCTATATAGGGTTCTTGGCCTCCGCTGGCTTACCAATAAGGAATGGGCTTTATGCCTCAAACTTATTGAATGGCCTTCAATTGCCAAAGGTAGTTGTCATGGAGAAGTGTGCTGCACACAAGAGTTGTAATGATTTTTTCACTAGATGCAACAGTTGTAGATTCCTAGATAGGGAAGTGACAATAGGGCAGCCGTAGAAGGACTAACCTCTTCAATAAGCAATACAGATTGTATTCTTTGATCTGATTTGAGTTAACATTCTGCAGCAATGCTGCATAATTATGCTTGAAGTTTTGGTAGTTACCATTTCTGTGTCTATAGTTGGATAAAGGTTAGATTTCCATCAGCTAGAGAGAGATGTTTCCAAGCTATCAGTGAACCTAACCATCAAACCTATGCAAATATATGAAGTTAGAATCTTGCATGCACCTCCTTCTGACAGTGTTTATAGTTATAATGTTTATTTTCAAGGTAGAAAATTGTGTCATCTTCCAGCTTCTGCAGCTGAGAGTGCTGCATATTTACACCTGCCCTTATCCTAATCTTTTTCTTGTAGCGTATTTCTCATCTAGTCAATCAGTAGCAATATATTGCATTGTTTTATACTGATTATGAGAAGCCTTTAGAAAATATGCCACTTGAAACGGAAGCAAATATGGATTTGTGGTCTATTAAACATGCTTATCGCTTTTCTAAAGAAATTTAACAAAGTGATCAGCGTGAGTATATGATGAAATTCTTTATTCCTGTAACTAATGCAAGTGTTAGTAAACAAAGCATGCATGATTTCACCTGCAAAATCAGTTAGTACAAGAGAATTTTTGCAGATGAATTAAATGAAAGAATAAGGCAAGATGGAGAAAAGGAATGTAAGAGAGTTAAAACAGAACATAGCAAGGGAAAGGGAGAAGAAAATCTAGAGGAGCCACCCCCAAGGTTCAGAGTCGATGTTCCCAAGAAAATAACCTTATGCATGATAAGACAGGAGGAGAATGAGACAGGTGAAGTAGAGGGATTGAGCAAATGTAACCATACGTACTAAGTTAAATGGAGATTCCTAACTCAACTAGAGGTATTTATAAAATTCATATACTATGTGTTTGGCAAATCAGCTTACTTCAGCAGCTACACAATTGGTCAGGTAGTTGTTATGCTGCATTTTCCTCAGAATCTATCACACTAATGATATAAATCTATAGCTTGACCGCTACAGAAAAAAAAGCTGGTGCAGCCTTAAGCAGATACATACTGTCAACTATGTAGCACTAATACTCTCAGTGGGAGTTGCATTAAATAATGTAAAAGGTTATAAATGTATCAAACTTAGCAGACAGACTTCCCACGAATACTGCAGGTGCACTAACTGTGATTAACAAAGAACTGCTTGCTATGAGATCTATGATAATATAAAGTAGTCTTGCATTAGACATGCTTCTTGCTAAGCAAGGCAGAGTCTACTCTGCACTTATCTTGCTAAAGTAGATAGCCAGCTTAGCAGTTATGTTGAAACATTACAATCATTACTCATGAACTAACTGAGTTGGAAGAGATATGTGCCTGGGAAAGAATAGGCTCCGTATTTGAGGTATTGGAAAGGAATTCGCTAAAATAGGCAAATAGCTAGGGAGTGTAGACAGAGGAATGCTAAAACAATTTTTAACCCCTCTTTTCTTCATACTAATTGGTATTTCACGTGTGGTTTTCTTTCTAAAAATCTACAAAGGAATTTCTTCAAATGGTGGGTTAAAATGTGGGATCAGGAAGCTACCAGTAACAAGAGAAAGAAAGAGAAATTATATAAAGGTTGAAGAAATGCAAAGGGAACTCTATGAAGCCATGAAGGACCTTGAAGGACACAAAGAAAAAATCCAAAGATAATGACATCTGTATTGTAATGATGACAGAAACGTGATGATTTAGAAATTATCCAGGGGGGAGGGTGTGGAATCCATTTTTAGGTCGAGTCCCTGAGATCTGTTGTATACACTTTCTGGGCATACATTCCGCCCATTGCTTTTTATTTGTTACTTGGATTGTCATTACAAAATGCTTGCCAGCTAGTGGTGAATCCTTACTCTTTGCCCTCCTTTTTGTCTTTTTTTTCTCCCACGAATCGGGGAACTGATACTGTATTTTTACGCTTTGGTTGTTTATCTGTTGCTTTCAGGGAATATTTTTTTATTTGTTTCCTGCTTGGGTTTCTGTTTGCCTGTGTTTAGCTTCAGCCTGTATCTGCTTTTTCATTTTCGTCACGAGCATTCTCACTCTACAGGGCATGTGCCTCCCATCCCATGTGAAATTCCACAGATCGCAGCATTTTGATGGCTTTCACCATTGTTGTACTTAAATTTTTCAGATTGGCATGTCTCTGCATTTTTATTTTCTAAAGGCATGGGGAAAGCCAACATCGAAACTTGGAGCCGGTTCCCCAGTAACAAAGTCGACAGCTCTGGATGCTATGCGAGATCCTCTCTCCAAAACAATCAGCATTTTGGGGGATTTTATCTCTGTTACCCTTCCACCATGCACCCACCCTTAACCCCCTTCCTCCCTTTTGTTTCCCTGAGTGCCCCGTGAGTGCATGGGAAGGGCGTTCCCTTGATTACACAGAAGTGTGCTGTTAGGAGGTGGGCGCTGGCAATGTGGATAGCGATCTACTCCATTTCAAGGCCCCACAGTGTGGAGAGAGCTTCTCTAAAAAGAGAGTGTATCAGGAAGGTATGAACTTCATAAATGTAGCTTTATTTAATATGGATCCTTAGTTTGAAGTAAATCTATTCATGTAGCAAAGGCAATCGAACAAGCGCTTTCACTTTAAGCTTATGGAGCCTCGGATCACGAGTCTCTCTTCCGGAGGGGCCTCCCTGCCAACCCTCACAGCATCCACATGCCACACATGGCTGATCTCATTGTGGCAATAAATCTTCTGAGGCTGCTCGGTTTTCCACATTAAGGCATGTCATAAGTACAGCATAATGGCAGCACTTCTCTTCAGGAATGTTCCTAATTTAGAAAGAATGCTTGTAGCCATTAGAGTATCACTCTGCCTGTAAGGCATAGAACAGGGAGCTGGAAGCAGGAAGATCACAGGCTCTGCCGCTGCACAGGCAGCCCCGGCGAGTAGCGCTTGAGGTCACGTGGCCTGTAGCCAGTGTGGGGCTCTGCCTGTCCAAAGCCTGGTTGTGGGTGCGGTCAACAGCAGTGTGAACTTTGAATCCCTGCTCTGTGTGTTGTTTTTTGGCTGTCAACGTGAGAAGCTGTCTGCTTTTTAGTTTCTTAATTAAGTGTTTGTGGGTGGTGCAGGGTGGGATTTGCAGAAATAATTAACTGTAATGCTTGAGAGTCATCGTGGTGCTGCAGATTGTGCACACAGGGTCCACACTTAGACATGCATTTGTCTGGATAAAGTGTGAGGAGGTAGAACAGCACTTTCTTCATATAAATACTTCACTATGCACATGCTTCTTTGGAGGGCCGGACTGGCCATTGACACAACCATGAAAGCCGCCATGCCCCACTGTAGTCATGGCCATTTTCAGCGTGGCACTGCTTTCAACATTTTTGCCTGGGCTGATTTTGTCCTGGCTTTATTGGACCTTACCCCGTACCTGCCAACCCCCTCTGGGAACCTTTCTCACTTTAATTCTCCACTCATACTAGGTGGCTTATATCACAATAATTTTGTATGCATAGAGTGCTTACTGCTAGAATTACCAGGAAATAATGTGACATGTTATTACAGAAGGATTACAGGTTGAACTAATGTAATGGTATTCAAACCTGTGACCCACAGGATCAGCTGTGAGCACTAAACACACTGAACCACGCTAACAGAGGGGACCCCTGAAATCGGATACAGGTAGAGAAGACTACTCAAAAAGGAGTTCTCTACCTGAATTGATTAAATGCGCTACACGTCGCTGATATATAAACACCCAAGAAGCTGGCCTATAGACAAAGGCATGCCACAATCAGAAATTTAGAGCATATCAAAATGTATTAATAATCACTTCACATATTAGGATTTTAAATAGTCAATAAAAAAGAAAACTTGAAAAAATGGAGCAAAGTGACCAAACAAACAGTGACATTGATATAGTATTTTGTAGGTACATAAATCCTTTTTCAGAATGACACCAAATGTATCAACAAACTTCAAGTTCAATTAGGTCTGATGTCAACCAAATGCATTAATCATAAGCTTGATATGGTCCATAAAAGTGAAACAACGCCAACGCGCATTTCGGTGTTCAATTTGATGCGGGTCTCAACTTCCTCAGGGCGAGTAAATCCGAGGAAGTGGCTGTGGGATGTGCCTGAACTCCTGGCAAGGTCAGCCACTCAGTTACATAAAGAGATGACATGGTTGAGGTCAAATAACAATCTAAAGAGAAAACACGGATAAAAGACAATGTTAAGGGAAGTAATGTAAGAAAACAAAATCAGCTTTAGAACAGTGCTGCTAGGATAGTGGATATGTGGCCGAAACGGGAATACTCTGTATAGCTTTAAGGAAACAGAGCTCCGCCTGTTAAACAAAGTAAACCGCCCGGGCAGGGACCAGTCAAGAGACGCCGTATCAGTAGTGCTGCATGCGTGTGAGAAGAGCAGAATGCAGTTACTGACCCCGCGTCTGGACCGTCCCCCGCCCGAGCGGTGTTCTTCTGCTATAGACGGAGGAGCTTTGCTTGATTCTCTAACACGCGTTCTGCTCTTCTCACACGCATGCGGTACTACTGACCCGGCATCTTGACTGGCCCCTGTCACTGTTTGTTTGGTCACTTTGGTCCATTTGTTCAAGTTTTGCCTTTCCTGCTTTGAGTATGGCTGGACTTCTGATTTTCAGGACGTATGAGCATGTGTGTGTTTGAGTTCGTCAGTTTGAATGCGTGAGTGAGTGTGGTGTGGGATGTGATATGTCTTTCCTTTTTATTGACTATTTAAAATCCTAATATGTGAAGTGATTATTAATACATTTTTATATGCTCTAAATTTCTGAATGTGGCATGCCTTTGTCTATAGGCCAGCTTCTTGGGCGTTTATATATCAGTAACGCGTATCGCATTTATTCAATTCAGGTAGAGAACCCGTGTTTGAGTAGCCCACTAAACACACTGAACCCAAGCCCCAGCACAAACCCTACGGGAGATCTTTTGAAAAGTTATAGGTAGGTGAACCTCTCCTGCCCACTCCTCTGCCATGCTACCATTGAACCTGCGGTACCTCGCTGGTCACGTCTTGCTCCTCTGAATCTTCCTCCCACCCGTCCCTGTGTGCCAGACGCAATCATCAACCCAGCCCCCATCCTGGATGAGTATGAATTTGCAAGGGCACAACAGGCAGAGCTGTGCCCTGGTGGCAGCCCCTACCCCTCACATTACTTTGAGGGATGGACAGAGGAAAGCTGTGGCACGTGGAGTGGTAGCTCTGCTCTCACAGCTCCTCACACAGTAATTTATCATCTCATCCAATAGCCTCTCTAGCGACACATGGGTGGCATAGAGTGAAAGCTCCCGGGAACTGGTTCCTCTGCCACTTGGAGAGCTGAATATTAGGAGCAGACACTGATTCCCGAATTACTTTGAGGAAATTCCCATTACTGCCATCTGTCCACATGAAACCCTTTTGAGGCTGGAAAATGGATTATCAGTGAGGACCATCCCTTGAGGACAGTACCTCTGGGACCTATCAAGCTGCGTTTGCTCCTCAGGCCTGTACTTCTGAGTTTGTGGGGACATGTCAAGCTGTGCTGCCTCCTCCGGGCAGAGCCTCTGGGAGTCTGAAGTGAGATAGGATTGAACATCTTGGGCTCTGGAGACAAGTCAAGCTTTGCTTCAGCTCAGGTATGTCCCTTTTGGAGTCTGGGGCCAAACAAGATGGGACTTCTACATCTCTAGAAACATATTGAGCGGAGCTGCTGCCTCAGGCCCGAGTATCAGGGAACCTGAGGCCGGGTAAGATGAGGCCTTTGGGGCTGTGGAGACTTGTCATGCTGAGGTGAGGTGTCACATCAGGGCTGGGCTTTGGGGGCCTTACGCTGGCTAAGACAAGACTTCTGTGGGTCCAGAGACATGTCAGGCTGTGCTGTGTCCTCGGGAATGGGCCTCTTGGAGTCTGAAGCCTGGCAAGGTTAGACCTCTGGGGCTCTCGTGACAAGTCAGGGTGTGCTGCCTCTTCAGATCTGTGCCTCTTGGAGTCTGAGGCCGACAGGATTTGTTGAAATGAGCTGCCTTGTCAAGCCCAGACCTCTAGGGCTCGGGAATGTGTCTAGCCTAGGTCAGACGTCCCTCTCCAAGCCTGGGTGCCTAGCGCATGGGGCAATTCTTGGAAGGATGGTGTATTTCAACTTTCTATTCCTCCTTCTTTCTCCCTCTTCTGCCTTTCTCTGTCTTTCTCTGGGGCCAACCACCCGCAGACACCACCAGAAATTAAACATCAGCGGTTGGTGACTTCTAGGGATGTTTGTTTATAGCACTTGGTGTATTGTGGGGGGCCAAAGCCAATGATCAATTACACAGTGTGTCAGCGCCAGATGCGTCTCGAGGTGATAGCGTGCTTTATAAGTGCAATAACTAAAATAAATGTTCAGGCAACATTGGGATGCTATATATAGATTAAAAACACCCTGGCAACTGTTTTCTGAAGTTGCTGCAATTTCAAATGTGTCCCTTTCAGCACCTCAATGTTAGAAAGGCGTCACACACAATTCCCTGTTCCAGATGCTGGGATGAGAAGAGAATGTCAACCCTAGGCCTGGTCCAGAAGAGCAGGAAGATAAGTTTTGACTGTTTCCTGATTGCTCCGTGTGCTATCACTGTATGGTGCTGAGCTCACTTCCTTATCTTTTTTCTACACTCTGCCATAATCTTTCTTCTTAAAATCGCCTCCTGTGTGCACATGTGAACTGACTTCTTGTGTCAATATTAAAAAGTGGGTCTGTCTTCATGTCTTACTCGGCAAGGCCTCGGTATTGATCTCTGGCTCTCTAGTCCCCAAGTTGGTGTCCACTATGTTCTTTAAGTAAAATGGGTGGATTTCATATGACACGCTTTCTGCACATCCAGAAAAGCACAGGTATGTCATATAGGCAGGGCTACTGGAATTATGCAGCATGGGAGGGCCAAATTATGTGGAAAGTAAAGTAAATTGTGCAGCAAGAAAGGGCAAATTATGTTGCGTAATGCTGCACATTTTGTGGAAAGCTTGCCTGGTTTATTTATAGTTTTACTTTACATTTTTGCTAGTGTTGCTTGTAAATAATATTTTGTGGATACTGCCTTGCCAGTGAAGGGGTGACGAGACTGGCTCCCTCTGTCTTAATCAACAAGCAGCCAAGGAGGTGGTGGTAAACGATGCATGAAAGCAATCTGGGACAGCTCCTCTCTTGAGTTTTTCAACAGTTTTTGTTTTGCGAGTAAAATGATGAACTCCTAATTTGTTTGTGCATATCTTTAAAGTAACTTTACGGTTCAAAATAGAGAATCAACAGTGTTTCTCCATTTTGTGCATTTCAAATAGGTTTTTGAGGTGTTTTTTAAGAGCATAGCAGTATGATTGTTTAGTTTTTAATGTTTTTGGCTTTTGGGTATTTAAAATGTCATGGTTTAACATGCCTCTGTTATATCTTATTTCACTAAAACTCTTTTTTTCTTTATTATCACTTATAAAAGCACTTCCAGATATTTAAGTTCAGATACTAGTTGTACAACAAACACTTTAAATAAGTTCTTCTCAATGCAGTGCTATAATGTGCCTATTAGTGCAAAAGCTTCTTTGTTAAAGAAAGACCGTTTTAATCAATGTTTAAGAGATTTTAGCGTATTTCCATTAAATAGCATGGAAACCCATCCTTCGGTGTGTGTGGCCATTCACCAGTGGCATGTGATGTGAAGTAACAGTAGATGGTGTAGCACCCAAGATACTGTGCTTCATGTTTAAATACTTGTAAAGTGTGCCAAATGCGATACCTATTGGCTATGCCAATTTTTGCTGAATGGTTATGTTTAATGTGCTAGAAATCAAGCTTACTAACATAAGCCAATTTTGTGTTTTCATCTGTTTTGAATGTGACATCATGGTGTAACACACAACCACTGTTGATGTCGTTTTCTTGCTGTAATAAAGAGTTGTGAGCTTGGCACTGAAAGACTGAGGCTTTCCTAGTCACACTGAACTCAGTATACCTGATCATGGACAACCTGGCATTCCCCGGCTGCATTGCGTACTATGTATCAACTCATGTTACCTGAATAGACTCTGAGAACATCTGAATATAATGTAATAGTATTATGAGAAAATCTTCAAAGGTATTCTGTAGTAAAATGTTTCTTCTTGCTTGATCCTCATTGGTACATATCCTGGGAACCATGTTCATGTGTAATGAATGTATGAAATCATTTGTCTAAAGGCTTATAAAAAAGACTTGTTTTCACTGTGTAAAGATCTTACTTTTTTCACCTAAAAGGTGCATCTATGCTGGATTTACTGCTGAACTTTGCTGAGTTCTTTTTAGTTACGATTTATATGCCATTATACTACCTGATTGATTGTCCAGCTTATGTATTTCTTCTATCATATTCTTTGAATAAACCTATTAAACTTTGGCCCCTGTCTGTCATCCTTACTGAGAATGCAATCAATCAATCAATCAAAATATATGCACAGTTTTATTTCGCTGTGCGAGATCGGGGAGCACCAAATTCTGTACAAGGGATACACCACTCAAGGTCTAAGCAGTTGGCGAGCATTAGGTAACCAAGTGAGAGACAATGTGCCAACAGTATACAAGTTGCGCTTTTGCATGTACCTTAGTAAGCTGAGTAAAGACTCATTTTGGACAACCGATTAAGTGTCAGTATATATGTAGCTGGGAAAGACTAACTCTCACAGCTCTGAACAGAGGTTTATTGTGGGACAGGTTCATTGGCATGGCTCCATCACACTCTGAGGTGGGAACACCACATTGTGATGCCTGAAAAGGAGTTAGTTACTCGATTACACTCAGAGCCACCAAGTGTCCAAAAGTGACAAGCTGGAGATGATGTGGTATCAAAGGTGACTGTATTCATCAGAATATGCCTCTTCAATGAATCTTAACCTGGCCTGGTCCTCTTCATATGTGGAGGAGAGGAGAGGGTGTCTCCCATGTCATCTCTCTGTTGGAGAAGGAGCAGACCTTCTGAGAAGATTTTCATTCCTGCAAAGGCGTTTGGTTGAGGACAATTCATTGGGTCGTATTACCTTGATGGTGGACATTGTTTGCAGATGCCAGCTTTAAAGATCATATTGGCCACGGCAGCTACCGGAACTTTTCACATCATCTTTCTCTCTCACTCACTCATTCTCTCACACACACATGCATGCACTCCAGGAGTTTCTGGGCACACAAACCCCTCACAGTAAGCCTCACTCTCAGGCGGAAGGAACTGCCTAGTTTGTAGAGTAACCCATTAACTTCTCTGAGTTTCAGTTCCTGACTTTGATTTTGAAAAGGAGCCACTCTTAACGCTTGATATATATATATATATATATATATTACGCTCCTCGTCCCCTTCCTTTATCAAAAGAGACACAGCACTCGCGGGGGGAAAGTCATTTGATTTTATTCGACTTCAAACGCACCAGGCGCGTTTCGGCATACGCCTTCCTCTGTGGTACCACAGAGGAAGGCGTATGCCGAAACGCGTCTGGTGCGTTTGAAAGTCGAATAAAATCAAATGACTTTCCCCCCGCGAGTGCTGTGTCTCTTTTGATAAAGGAAGGGGACGAGGAGCGTAATACATTGCGGCAGCACTTCCCGCATTAACAGCACCCGTGTACGAGTGCGTCAACAAAGTGCAACAGGAGCGAGTATATATATATATATAAATATATATATATATATTTATATATATATATATATATATATATATATATATATATATATATATATATATATATATATATATATATATATATACTTCCATTCTCTGTTCTGAAGAAGGAGTTGAGTAAGGTCCTTATTTACACGTCTGTGAGCATAGTGAATGCTGAAAAGAGTGGATGGGCCCGATTCACAGAACTAACAAGACAAAATCTATAACTTACTACCATTTTGGTATTCACAGAAGACATTTACTCATTTTGGTATTCACAGAAGGCACGTACTCATTGATGAGTAAGTGCCTTCTGTGAATACCAAAATGAGTAACATACTCATTTTGAGAAACTTACTCATTTTGGTATTCACAGAAGGTGCTTACTCATTGATGAGTAAATGCCTTCTGTGAATACCAAAATGAGTAACATACTCATTTTGAGAAACTTACTCATTTTGGTATTCACAGAAGGTGCTTACTCATTGATGAGTAAGCGCCTTCTGTGAATACCAAAATGAGTAAGTGCCTTCTGTGAATACCAAAATGGAGGTAAGTTTAGGATTTTGTCTTAAGTTAGTTCTGTGAATTGGGCCAGTAGTGTCGCTGTCACTATTACAGAGGTTATTCGTAGGCCTAGCCTGTCGTGTTCCAGCACACACATAAACACACAGCAGATATCTTCAACATGTCACCTTACACTCAGACATACTCATCTCTCTCTGCATACTTCTGTGTTTACTCTTCATTTATGCTGTCCTACACGGGGAACATCGTTTACAACGAAACATTTACCACGCACTACTATTACAACGCAGGAATTACAACGAAAGTCGTTACAACGACTTTCGCTGGAGGGCGCTGTTGGATAGGGAATAGTTTAATTTTTTATCCAACACCTTCCCTACTATCCACGGGGATTGGAGTTGGAATAGAAAATTAAACTATTCCACTATCCAGCACCCCCAACGCAAGTCCTTGTAACGACTTGCGTTGTAATACCTGCGTTGTAAATGCATGCGGGGTAAAAGCATGCGATGAAACGTCATACAACCGTCCTACACATTCACATATATTTGTGAACTAAAAGCACTTGCTCATATGCCTATCAGACTAATACTCTCACTTTAATGCAAATCACCTCTTTTAGCCCGTTAGAAAAATAAGATCAGCAAAAGAAAGAGAAGTCTCAGTTGCGCTACATGAGAGAGAGGACCCCAACAATTCCTCCCCAGCACAAGAGAGAGCAAGGAAGCAATACCTGAAGAGCTTAAGGGAATGGGACATACAGTCTGTGTAGCACAGATCTAAGAGGACAACTAATCAGAAACTTCTACTTGAACAGACAGGGGAGTGAACCAGGAACTGCACTGCACAAGAGAGGTGGGGAGGGGGACGATTTAGAACCTGTTCACCACAAGAGAGAGACCAGGTAACTATGTAGTAGTATAAACAACAATCAATCAGGAATAGTACAGCTCATGAGACAAAATACAGCCCATCTCCATATGGCTAGCACTCGAGAGAGAACAAAACATAGAACACAACAGAGAGAATCGGTAAATAAAAAAAACTTTCAATACAAGAACAGACCCTAGGAGAACAGAAAATCAATTACAGATATGCTGCAGAAACCTCATATGGAACATTTCTAGTTGCAGGAATATTGTCTGCAAAGTGCTCATCAACAGAAACATTTCTCAGCAAAACTTGAGACTGAGGATTTTGAGAATGGGCCATTTCATTTATTGAAATTAATATGGAGGCTTCTTCACATTGACCTTGAATCCACTTAATCACACATACCCATTTTCTTGTAAAACTTGTAACGAGCTAGCACAAATAAAATACACATAATCCAAAATCAGAGGAAGATCAAATAATTCTTCCAAAATTCTCCTAGCATGCAAAATTACAGCGAGGGGATAAAAGTATTATAGTACCGTAGGATTACCTCGAGGTGCTAGTCCACGTTTAACCAGTATTAACTTGCCATAGTGCCCTTGGTTATCAAGACCAGTACTCAAGTAATTGCATAAAATGCTCTCAGTTGTTTGCCTGCCCAGTTTCCGCTCCCTCGGCCACGAACACGCATGAGATACACCTGCACATGCCTACTCTGAACCTCAATTTACTGTGCTTGACAGAATCATGGCTCCATGATTCCTCCGGTCTGACAGTGCTTTGGCGGTGCTGAAAGGATATAAAATCAACTTCAAGAGTGCACTACTGCTTTAGGTGATGGATTAGCAACTATCTATCATACGTCCCTCTCTTTCTCTAGTATCCACCTGAAAACTTAGATCTTGGGAAATTTTGATATTGAGGGTTGATACTTCGTCTGAGGTGTCATTTTCCAGGCTTTTATTTATTGACACACTGTCCCAGCTACCAATGTCTGTTCTTAAATGTCATCCATTTCGCCATATATTCAGTACACACTGAAAAATAAAATGACGATGAAACTAGTTTATTATGATTTTATTTTTCCTTCTGAGCCTGTTGCCAGCCTTAGGGTGGGGCCATCCTGATGGAGCATTACTGAGGGTGGAGAGTTGGGCACTGTAAGTGCGCATGTTGGTTTAGCCAACCATTTAGGATGGCCAAACCGACATGCGCACTTACATTTCTCCACCCAGCTGTGTTGTATAGCTGGATGGAGAAAAGCCACAGACTCCCAGGGCCTGAACAAGCATTAGTTCAGCCTGCTCAGGACAATCTGGCAATGCTGTAAAAGATGACCGCCAGCTTGGCAGTCGTTTCTAAACTTGGGGGGGAGGCGCCGCCATCAGTGTGACAGAATAATTCTCTCCATCTTCCTCATGGAGAAACAGGTCACCCATCATTATATGAATTAATTAGACCCTTAATTTTTATTTTATGCCGCTCATGCAGAGAAAGGGCCATATCTCAAACCCTATAATTCCATGATTTTCAGCCTTCCAGTAGCCTCACCTCTTCCGTTTCCTTGGACAAATCACTTAGGGTGGCCTTTCTCTTTTATGAGGAGAAATATTGTGAAGCAGTCTGCTCCCCTATTGACAGCAATCTCGTTGCGTGCCTAGTAACACATTACTTTGATTTTAGTCTCTCTCACTCTCTCTCTCGCTATCTCTCTCGCTCTCGCTCTCTCTCTCCCTCTACTTCTCACACTCCCTCACCCTCTCTTTCTCTTTCTCCAGTAAAACCTACCCCTGTCATTGGTAACATTCATACATGTCCTATCTCCTACTGACGATTCATGAAAGTGGGAGATGCACACCAGTGTTATCCAACATTTTTTATTCATCCAGTTAATCCATCCTTCGTTTGCGTGCACTTAATATTCATACTCCTTAGTCCATTCTAAATTTTTCAACCATTTTCATCCATATCTTGACTCTTTTATATAACATTTTTAATTCATTGTTTTAATCCACCAATCGGGTTAAGGTACCAATGTACGCCAGATGGGAGAAAAAAACGGGCATTACTAGCAGGAGAACTATTATGGTGAACATTTGGTTTCATACCCCGCACATTTATGATTAAGCACATGATGATTCAAGGTATAAGAAGGGTAAACACAGGAACGCAGCGCATCAGGGAGAAATGTTACAATTATCGTGAGTTAAGTCTAGTGTTAAAAGTGCGTTGTAACATGGAGCCTTTTTAGATACAGAATGTGATTAATTTGTTTGTATTGTTATTTGATTTGTAGTGACCCCCGAAGAAGGGCACATGGAGGCCCGAAATGCATTGGGTTTTTTAACTACATAATAAACGACCACTTGTGAAGGACTTCTTGCATCTATCGCATTCTTTCATGAAGGCCTGGAATGGCACAGTTTGAATGTTAAAGATTGAAAATTGGTACCTTAACCCGATTGGTGGATTAAAACAATGAATTAAAAATGTTATATAAAAGAGTCAAGATATGGATGAAAATGGTTGAAAAATTTAGAATGGACTAAGGTGTATGAATATTAAGTGCACGCAATTTCGACGGCACAGAGCTGTGCATTTGGATACGGGGCTGCGTAGTCCCTCTCCTTACACGCTATCTCCTACTGAGACATCCTCTGACAAACACAAATATGTTTTTTGAATTCACACTGCTTGCTGTCTCTTTCACTTTGTCTCTTGCCAGGACCAATAATACTGTTTTCCCTCCCAACCCTTGTCCCGTTAATTAACTTCCCAAAGCCTGAGATACTTTATACCCAGCTATCACCAAATTATGCAATACCTCCTACAACGGCCTTCATTGAAGATAACTACTTGCTGGACTAAGTGCAATTTTTGTTTTTTGCCCTTTATGGCGCTAAGGCTGTTTGATCGATAGACATTTAACATTATGACTACATGGCTGCCCTAATCCTTCTGGACCTCAGTTTGGCTCTTGACGCTGTGTCCCATGACACCCTGTGTAATGGTGTCAAGTGTAGGGTGTCAGGATGCATTGCATCACAGAAAGAGACACAATACATCATACAAGTGCATACATCGATGTACAGGAAATGTTATTCAAGATAACGAGAGAGACATAAAATGTACATGTTAAGAGTGAACAGTTAAGAGAAATATAAAGTGATCAATGATAATGGCATGCATCATCAAGACATTCAAGGACAAGCTCTGATCTGGCTTCAAGCTTTTCTGACTGACCAATACCAAGCTATCCATCGTCCTCTGCTCCATTCATTTTTCTGACCTCTTCCATGCAGCATTCCTAAGGGTCCTACCTGTAGCGTCTTCCAAGCCTGGGTACCCGCTAATGACCATGCCACACGAGGAGCTTAGTATTACACATCTTTATTCTGCTACGTGTAACTGCAAACCCAATATTCTAAAAAAAATCTTCCTTGGCACTGCACTCTGACCCCTACATCATAGCTCTACGGAGAGCATTAGGAGCCAAAAGGGTTCTGTCATAAAATATACTTAGACACTACATCTCTCCATCTGTTAAATAAACATAGTACATTTTTTTACAAATCAACCTTCTTGATGCTTTCGTTATTCGACTTGATCTGGTTACTGCAAGCTGGGGGCTAACATCTTCACAGTCAGAGTTCTTCAAAGATGTTGAAGAATCAACAGCAGTCACTGTTTTTTTATGTTCAGCTTTTCTTTTACCATTTTGATCAGAAGACCGATGAATCAAATGCCGAAAGTGAGAAGAGTTTCTGGTAACAGATTTCCTAGGATGCTGGGCAGTCACCATATGTCCCTAGGTGGAACAGTGCAGCATCACATAGAGCATCAGATTTTCTCCTTCGCGGTTGGCGGGCGATCACTAGATCTCTTGTCTTAAACTCAATGTTCATGCATGTCACCGCTTTTCACCATATGCTTTCATCTTTTCCTTATTAACCAGGTCCTTCATTCAAGTTGTATTCTCAATGTCTTCTCTTTTGTTAGTCCATTGAGGTAACTTGGTTGTCATTGCTTTTCAGAACATCAAAGTTGCAGGACTTTTGCCTGTGGTCGAGTGAGGTGTTGAATGATAGGTTTGTAGGGTGGACTTCAATACAGTTTGCAAATTGAGCCTCTCAAGAGTTGCACACTGTACTGCTTTCTTTAGCGAACTCATAAAATGCCCAACAAATCCACTGGCCTGCGGCTACAAAGGTGTACTGTTGAATGGCAGACCATTATCAGTCTTCAAAATTTCTGAATCGGCCCTTGTCGTAAAAATGCCTCAATCACTCGCTCGTGAGTTGTGGATGAGAGATCCTCTATTAATGGAAATTGAGAGTACTTATCCTCAATTAACATCTGAAGATGTCCATTACCGAGTGGACTAAAGAAATTGATAACTATTCTCTCCCATACATGCTTAGCGAGTGCTGTCATGGCAAGAGTATGTTGAGTAATGTTTGTAGAGAGGCAGTTATATCGATGAGAGGCATTGAGCTCCTTTTCAACCCTCTCATCTAAATATGGAAATCAAACTCTATCTCAGAAAGCTCTGTTGGTGGCAACAATACCACAATGTCCTTCGTAAGCTACTTCAATTATTTTCCATCTTAAATTCCCCGGGATTAGTATTCTCGACTCTTGCAGTATAACTACTTCCTGAGCAATCAACAGTTCATCTTTAACGTCTTTGTACTTTTGGTATTGACCATCACTAGTGAGATGTCGAGTGTGTTGTCTCCTCGACTTATGTGTAATATTAACTTTCACCTGCAGCATGTCACTATCATGGCTCATGGGCTAACAATATGGCAGCTGGTGTATTTTACTTTACAATGAAATTAATGTAAGCTTTAACCCATCTTGGATTCAGTACTTTGACCTTGTATAGGCACTCTGGAAAAGTAGTCAGCAGGGTTTTGATCCTTCCCTGGGTGATGTACAATAGTGTAATCATACTCTTGTAATCGGAGGTCCCACCGTTCAATGCAAGGAGGCATCTTGGCTTTGGATTGCCAAAGATAGTCAAGAAAGCTTGATAACCAGTTACCAGCTTAAGGGGCTTTCCATACAGGAATACATGAAAATATCCACAAGCCATACCATAGTGAAACTTTCTTTCTCAGGTTGAGAGTATGCCTGTTCTGTTTGGGACAAACATCTACTGGTATATGCCACAATACGCCTTCGGTAATTTATCAAAAAGGAGAAACAGACACTTGTTACACATCAGACCATTGGTAAGGAAAGTTTTTAGAGTAACCTCAAAAACCCTATGCTGATGTGGTTGTGCGGTATATCTGGTTCATCCGCCCCGCATATGGGTTGTTGGCAGTTATCATTGGTTACTCCAAAGTAGTGATGTTGCCAGCCTCAGCCCGAGGCACCTCTGGTCTATAGTGCAGTGTCCAGAGAAGTGAGAAAAAGTGTGTCAAAATTAAATTCTCGAAAAAAGGAAAAAAGGTTTAAAAACTGGAAAATCACCCTGAGAGACTTTTATTATTGGTGTGATTTCCAGGTTGATTAAAATAATTTCGGTACTGCTAGATTGATCGAGTTACTGGATCAAAGTAGTTTTAAATCTACACAAACGTCGACATGTTTCAGCTCTGTCGGCCCTAGGGGTCTATAGAGCTTTCGTCAGGACTAACACATAAACAGACAATGGACTTTTTACTCACACCATTTGTGTTGTTTTTAGTAGTAACCTGTATAAATTCCAGGGATAAAGGCTCCTCCAGTTTCTTACAACCGGATGGCACTCGCTTGCATCGGGGAAAACACTGGACACAGAGCCGCGTGTGTTAGCAATCTCGTCTGGTGCTGACTCTGCCCCCGGAAAAATGAATGTAATCGGAGGTCCCACCGTTCAATGCAAGGAGGCATCTTGGCTTTGGATTGCCAAAGATAGTCAAGAAAGCTTGATAACCAGTTACCAGCTTAAGGGGCTTTCCATACAGGAATACATGAAAATATCCACAAGCCATACCATAGTGAAACTTTCTTTCTCAGGTTGAGAGTATGCCTGTTCTGTTTGGGACAAACATCTACTGGTATATGCCACAATACGCCTTCGGTAATTTATCAAAAAGGAGAAACAGACACTTGTTACACATCAGACCATTGGTAAGGAAAGTTTTTAGAGTAACCTCAAAAACCCTATGCTGATGTGGTTGTGCGGTATATCTGGTTCATCCGCCCCGCATATGGGTTGTTGGCAGTTATCATTGGTTACTCCAAAGTAGTGATGTTGCCAGCCTCAGCCCGAGGCACCTCTGGTCTATAGTGCAGTGTCCAGAGAAGTGAGAAAAAGTGTGTCAAAATTAAATTCTCGAAAAAAGGAAAAAAGGTTTAAAAACTGGAAAATCACCCTGAGAGACTTTTATTATTGGTGTGATTTCCAGGTTGATTAAAATAATTTCGGTACTACTAGATTGATCGAGTTACTGGATCAAAGTAGTTTTAAATCTACACAAACGTCGACATGTTTCAGCTCTGTCGGCCGTAGGGGTCTATAGAGCTTTCGTCAGGACTAACACATAAACAGACAATGGACTTTTTACTCACACCATTTGTGTTGTTTTTAGTAGTAACCTGTATAAATTCCAGGGATAAAGGCTCCTCCAGTTTCTTACAACCGGATGGCACTCGCTTGCATCGGGGAAAACACTGGACACAGAGCCGCGTGTGTTAGCAATCTCGTCTGGTGCTGACTCTGCCCCCGGAAAAATGAATGTAATCGGAGGTCCCACCGTTCAATGCAAGGAGGCATCTTGGCTTTGGATTGCCAAAGATAGTCAAGAAAGCTTGATAACCAGTTACCAGCTTAAGGGGCTTTCCATACAGGAATACATGAAAATATCCACAAGCCATACCATAGTGAAACTTTCTTTCTCAGGTTGAGAGTATGCCTGTTCTGTTTGGGACAAACATCTACTGGTATATGCCACAATACGCCTTCGAACATGGAGGTGTACGCTGTGCTGTGCCAGTATAGCGCTTAACCACTTAGGCTCAACAACAACCTTTCTATGAAACTTTGGATTGAAATAGGCCATTACAGTAGCAGTTTCAATGGTTTGTTTGATTTTCTTGAAACTTCTCTCACATTCTTGTGAGCACTTGAATGAAACATTTTTCTTTGTTAACCCCTACAGGGGGCACGTATGGTAGCAAAGTCTTGCATGTATCTTGAAGAGTAACTGGTCATACCAGGAAATGAACGTATCACAGAAACATCTGTGGGGGTTCAGCATTTGACAGTGCTTGTGCTTTAGCAGGATCAAATGCCGTACCCCCATCAGAATAGATATGGTCAAAGATTTTTAACTTTGTGTTGTGGAACTCACTTTTCTGCATTCAAAGTCAGGCCTGCATCAGACAGTAAGCGACATACTTGCGTGAGAGCTTTATCATGTTCCTTCTGTGTAGCTCTGAAAATCAATATATCATCGCTTTAGTTGCATCCATTCATAACTGGCTGTGTGATAAGTCGAATGACATCTTGGATAAGTTGTGCAGCCGATGACACATCAAAACTGAGTCTTATATATCGAAACAGATCGACGTGTGGAAAAGGTTCTAATATACCTTTAATCTTCTTTGAGTTCCAACTAATGATTACCTTTATTTCAATCCAGCCGAGAGAGAACCTTTGCACCATTTAATTTCGCTATCATATCAACAATATGTGGATAAGGATGTTTGTTCTTGTTCATTTGCATTGTTTGCTCGTGCATATTAATTCATATGCCTACAACTCCTTCTCTGTCCATTCTGGGAACTACCACAATAGGAGACACCCATGGCATCTGATCAGTTGAACGCTCAATAATGTGATGTTTAAGTAAAGAATCAAGTTCTTTTTCAACAACTTCTTGTAAATCAAAAGCAACTTATCTATGTCTCAAAGCAACTGGACGGACATTGTCAGTAATGTGCCACTTTATTTTAATAGTCTTTAGCTTTCCCAACCCATGAAACAATAATGGAAATTGACTTACAGCAGCTGGAGTTGTGCTCCGAGTCCATGTGCATGAATCGTTGATTCCGTTCTTCGATAGCGACACACATGGCACGCATGAGCAGTTTGCTTGGACCACAGAAAACTTTCTGGGAGAGCACAGTCATTCTTTGAGCTACATATCCCCTATCTCGTCACCTTTGTAGCATCTTCGCAGCCTAGGGAGCTTAGTATTACACATCTTTATTCTGCGTATAACTGTAAACACAATATTCTAAAACAAGCTTTCATGGCATTTCGCTCTGACACCTACTTTTGTGTAGTTCCTAAAAATACATAGGACTTGTGCGTTTAGACAACACAAACTAAGGGATTGGTGTCCAGACTAATTCCTGACACCACCAAAGGACATGTTAACCTTTAGACCACCTAGCTCACAGTGCCACCATAAGCACTCTAACCTTACCAGGGAGCGCATAGGTTCTAGGAACTATCGAACATGACAACCCTTGATCCTTCAGGGATCATGGAAACAGTACAGTACTTTTCGCTCAGTCAATCGTGGTCTCTTAGTCTCAGACAGATACACAGAATAAATGGTAGGGATGTTTTTCAATAAGCATTTATTGAACCAGTGTCATTCTAGTATAAAACATGTTTGCTGCGACAACCATTAGACAGAAACAGATGTATAAGATTACAATCACCGTCCCATTTCCCTCCTCCCTTTCCTTGCAAAATTTTGGAGCGCCACATCACGAAAACGCTTAGTAACTTCGTGGAGGAGAACGGCTTCCTAGCCTCTCGTCAGGCTGGGTTTCGCCCGGCGCATTCCACGGAGTCTGTTGTCCTCTCTGTGCTGGACAACCTTAGAGAGGGCATGGATGCTGGCCGGCCCCAGGCTTTGGTCCTCCTTGATTTATCCGCCTCCTTCGACACGGTGGATCATTCCACCCTTCTCTCCCGTGTCGAGGCGGCTGGCATCAGGGGGTCCGCCCTGGCCTGGCTTGCATCCTTTTTAAAGGACCGCACTCAGGCCGTCCATCTGGCCAACTTCTCTGCTCCCCTTCAATTGGTCCACTGCAGAGTGTCGCAAGGTTCTCCTTTGTCCCCGTTATTGTTTAATTTGTACATCTCCCCTCTTATTTTTGCACTTCAGCAGATGGACGTCACCATTTACAATTATGTTGACGATCTCCAACTGGTTTTTAATTTATCCCCCTCCCTTGAGTCCATTCACAATTTTCACTCTATTATGTTATTTATCAGGGACTGGATGAGCTTTAATCATCTGAAGCTTAACCCCGACAAAACCGAGCTGGTACTAACGGGAGGCTCCTCCAGTCCCTAGTCCTCTCTCTTTTGGCCTTCTTCCCTGGGTCCCCTTCCCACCCCTTCTTTTTCGGTCAAAACCCTAGGGATTAAACTTAACGCGCACCTCTCACTACACTCTCAGATCAGTTCAGTTGTTTCTTCGTGCTTTCTAACTCTTTGCACGATCCGTAAGGTGTCCCGTTTTTTTTCTTTCTGTGCCCTCAAACTCCTTCTGTCTGCGATGGTGATCTCCCGCCTGGACTATGGCAACACCTTGTATAACGGAGTCCCCGCCTACCATCTTCGGAGACTCCAACTAATGCAGAATCAGGCAGCCCGACTCGTTTACAACTTGTCCAAGTCCTGTCATGTTACCCCGCTGCTTAAAGCTCTGCACTGGTTGCCTATCCGGGAGCGTGCCTTGTTTAAGATGGGTTGTATCACCTTCCAGGCAAGGGCAGGGACAGCCCCTCACTTTATCTCCTCTGAAATTAAGGCATACTGTCCCAGCAGAGAACTGCGTTCCTCTTCACAATCCCTTCTGGTTGTCCCTCGTTTTAAGAAGAAGAGGTCAGGTGGCGCAAAATTTTCTACGCTTGCGCCTACCTTCTGGAATGTCCTTCCTTCCTCCCTTAGACTTTCCACCCATTATTCAGAATTCCGCAAATCCCTAAAAACATTTTTGTTCACTCAAGCTTTCTCATGTTAGTTGGCTGTCTTTTCGCTCCCTCTTGGTTTTATGTTCCAGCGCCAAGAAACCGCGTGGTGTATGTGCGCTTTATAAATATTTTAATTTCAATTTCAATTTCAATCACCAACAGAGTAAATAAAAGGTAGAATTATACCATGGTGCTAAAATATGAAATATATGCAAGCATATATACATGACAGTAGTCAAGCATACTCCTACGATGCAAACCCTACCTAAGTGTACCTAAGTGTGCCTAGCATGTATGTGAGTGCAAAGCCAAGAGCCAACCCCATTACCTGATGGAAAAGAACGAAGGACCACATCTTGGTCTCAAGTTGGACACCCCGCAAGGGATGTCAGACCACTGTATGTTGTAGCTTCTGCAGGCCGGGACCCAAGTGTCTTGGGTCAGCGTGGTAGCTTCTCCTCGGTCTATCTAGTGTAGGTATCATTCTTTTATACCATAAAGATAGCGTTGGGATTCCTTACACAATCGATATGTTGTGAGTATGATTATGTAAATTAGCCTAAATTAATACCTGCAATTATGCAAAGTAGTTCTTTCACCCTAGGATGACTATGACCATCACTATTATACAGAGTATGTTAATCCTGTTATGTACGTCATGTGCAGGAGACTTTTCTAAGAATCCTCATGCATAATAACTGAGGCTAATTTCAAGGAAACTGATCGACATTTATTCAGCACATAACTGGGTAAAAGATCAGTGCTAGAACCAATATGCAGAGCAAGGTAGGACAAATGAAGGTGAAAGGTCATTTAGCTATTTAGGCCTATATTGGGGTACATAACACCCACTCCTCATCCGAAGGTCGATAAGGTCATCTAATACTAAAATACGCCTGATAAAAAGCCTAAAAACATTTTCATAAAATCAGGGTCTAAAAACATTTTGAAAAAGGTATATGTAAAAAAGATGCTATTAAAATTCAAAAAGCTCTATAAGTCACCTGAAACTCCTCAGTGAGAGCAAAAAAATAAAGCAAAATGATGTTTCGCATTCAAATTTGGCATATTTTGTAAAAAGGGCCGAATTGGTCCCATCCCAAGCAGAACCAAATGTTTAAGTGTCCTTTGTGGGAGACGCGAAATCTCTGTCACTTGCATTCGTAGAGGACGGTTCCTGTAACACCTCTTGTATCAGGTCAATGGAGCAAAAGTGATCATCTTCAGTTCCCACAGCAGCCACTGAGGAAACACTTGAAGCCTGTGTGCTTGTTGTAGAGCCTTTATCCATTCCAACAGGAGCTGAAGCATCCCCTGAAGGCTCTAAGAATGCCGTCATCAACATGGAAATACGCTGAGGACACTGTAGCACATGGGCCTATAAGGTGTCTAGCAGTACATCTATGTCCGGTGATGCAACCAATGGAAGAGTCAGACTTATGTCCAACATGCATTCGAATTTGCAGAATAGGCAGCGGAGCACAGGAAAGATGCAGACAACCCAAACTGATCTGAACAATAAGAACCAATGCTCGCTTAGCTACCGAAGCCGAGGTGTACCCAGATGGAGTACCATGTGTCCACGGCAAAGTAGTACCAGGAATGCTTTTTCCATCTCTTGCGGAACTAAACCAAGATGCCCACTACAAGTAGTAGGACCAGCAGAAGCACTCCAAAAACGCTTCCCAATACGGAGTGTATAAATGCTGGAATAACTCAGAATATTGTCTGAAAGATGCTCAATAGTCCAGAACCTATGCTTTTAAATATGTGAATAGATCCCCCTCATATCAGACATATTAAAGATATGATTAATCATTTTCCTTAAATGAAGCTGGAAGTTTGTACGGACTAGTGCCTGTATCTCAGATGAAGCCTTGCAACCTGGAGATCAAAAGTGTCTTGGGCTGAGGTTAAGGCCACATACTTCTGTAAAAGCATGGCTTTTAGTCTGCTCAGAGAATCAAACTGTATAAAGGAATCATTCAATGAAGGCCCTATCGTCACTTCCCTAATTGCGTTGGTCAGTGGAAACAATACTTGCATACAAGTAACCATGGAATTTACTATAACTAGATATGCGATACATGGTAACATCCTACAACAACCTTGATCATTCAACATCAAATAGCTCCCAGTCGAGAGCAGTTCAAACACCGGATGAATCACAGTAGCTGGGGAACCCTTCAAGTGACAGAATTAAATAGCAACCAAAGATTTCCAGGCTCTGAAAGCAAGATGTCTTTGCAAACTAAGGAACCACTTAAGGCACTGTCACAGTTTGAACTGCTGAGAAAAACTTCAGTGTCTCAATTCCTGCATCTAAATCTGTACGGTAATTTCCAGTATTCATGTAAGTATCTGCCCCCCAACACTTCATACCTGCCTACCTGGTGATACCGGAGACAGTATTGAAATTGGAATGGCGTGACTGGCAGTGTAATACAGCCATTGATAAACCCTTCTATGGAAGATGACTCAGGTAATTGGTCCAATTTTTCAATGTGCAACATGGTATGTTTTGCATCTCTTCATGCCATTGACATTTGTCTTTCCGTTAGATTGTTTGTTTGATGTAGTGCCAGGGCAGATGGCCAGAATGCAATGATTGTAGCATCCTGCTTAATAATAGAATGGATTGCACTTGCGATTGTCCATTTTATAAAATAGACAAATCCTGTTCCACTATATCTAACGCAGAAGACACATTGTTGCCGGGTGAATACATTCTGAATGATAATGTCCCAGTGGTGGTGCGTTTTACTTGGACGCTGCTCTGTAATGCCTGGTATTCATTGAGTTCCTCTTACAGCCAACCGATCGTTGATGTCAAATTGTTTTTCATCCGCCACTGTGCTGCCACAGTTTAGGTCAGGTACCCACATTCTAATCCCAATCAGGACTTTGTATAGAGTATGGCCCCTCAGGGAACTTCTTGGCATATTGGTTACTACCCTCTAGACCCCATAGAGGTAATTGACCCAACTGCCACCCAAACCTAATACCCTAGCTGTTAAGGATTGCTTTAAGACCCGGTTCTTCCTCGCCACAATCAAATCTCCCTTGGGATGATACGGGGAGGAGTACTGCAATGCCACACCCAAACTACCCATGGCTTCTTTGTAAGCCTGTGAGCTAAATGCAGGGCCAAGGTTGTAATGTAATGTGCCAATTGCGTATGTCCCTATGAAGACTCGCAAATCCTTTATAACAGTTCAGGCGTCAGCCAAGTGCTGGGGCCAAACCCACAGGAATCTAGAGCATGAATCCACTGCTACCAGGATGTACCTTTAAGCCCTGTCTGACTGTAAGGGGCTGCAGTGGTCAAATAGACACATGCAAGAGGTCTGTCTGATATCAGTAGTGGTGTTTGCGGTGGAAGTGCTATGGTGGAACCTTTCATCTGCTGGCAGATGTCGCACTGATGGACATATCCCTGTGTCTGTTTAGTAAGACCTGGCCACCAATAACGCTGTTTCAGTAGTGAAGCAGTCGCAATGATACCTGTGTGTGCGGAACCCAGACCCTTGTGTGCAGCTAGAATTAAACCTAATCCGCAATCCATGTTTGGTATTACTCTATCCCCCACTACTGGAATTTGAACATACAGATTGTTTTGCACATCTAACTTGTAGGAGTACTTGAGTGGAAAAACTTTTAGTAAGCGTGGAGTGGTGTGGCTCACTGGTTAGAGGTAGCAGACCCGAGAGCAGAGGACGGCCCGGGACCAGGGTTCAATTCCCGATGCGGCAGGGTCGTGGACCAGGGTCAGCGGACTCGATAATTCTCATCTCAGTGCCTACTCTAACCAGGGATCACACTCGGCAACTCTGGGCATTATCTTGCCTCATCTCCAAAATGGCCCCCCACATATGCCGGGGATGCCTGCTTTCACCTTGGAGATACCCAGTAGGGACCATCTCACAGGGATAGCCAGGACGGGTTCCTCAGCGGTCTACTGCGCAGAGATACTCCTTCGGGAGTCGATTCTAGCGCATTACAAACCCACAATTAATTAATTAAAAAGGTTGAGCTGTTGTTGCGCTTAGCGTTCACAGCTATCATTATCTGCCCATCTATCCTTGTGCTAGAATGAATGATTGCAGCAACGACAGCAGGTTGCATTGTCACCTTGGTGCCTTCATCAGTCAGTGAATTCACTTCAATGTGCACGCCAACACGCTGATGACTCAATGTGTGAATTACATGAGCCTTTTGCAAGCGTTCTCCAGCTCTGCCACTTGTTCCCAAAGCAACTTGTGTTTTATTGTGCAACCTTTGGAATCACTAAACCCATTCTGGCCCCAATAGTGAAGATATTCATTGTATGGCTGGACACAGTAAAACAAATCGCACACGATAAGTGCTGGAAATTAACTATCTGTATTTTTTTGAGCCAGTATCAGGACCTTTAGTTCTGCAAGCTGTGCCGTGGAACCTCCAAGAGACTGCGTTTGTGTATTCCTAGGACAGAACTTGCCATCCCACATACTTCCTTTCACAATCGCACATGCTGTGTGTAAATGATGTATTCATACAGATCTAGAAGCATTATTTCATTTGGGAGAGGATATTCCTGTTTGTACTACAGGAATGCTTGTGTTTTAATGTAGAATCAAATTTATAGTCTACATCTGTTGCAGTGAGAGAATTAGCCCATTGTATCCATCGCAGATGCAGTGTTTTTGCAGTTGGAACTCTTGCTTTGGTAAAAGCCTCTAAGGTTGCTATTGGAGTCACAACATTAATTAGTTTCACCTGTGCTAGTGCTCTTTCTCTTACTACAGCAGCTTGTACTGCTTTCAGTATTTTTTCTGTGGATGCAAAACGCATTTCAGCGTTTGGATACAAATATGATTTGTATTCAATGGGTACAGTTTCCCCTTCATTGAAGTTGTAGTAAGTGTACCCTGATAGACCCACGATTACACGGATCACCTAGTTCGTAGTCTTTACACATGTGTGTAAGTGTTTGGAAGCTATCATGTCAGCTTATAAGGAACCAAGAATTTCTGTGTTTTCCTGTGTCAAATGTTGAACTTAAATATCAGGAATGATAGGTTGTAGAAAGGTTTTACTTTTTCTCCGTACTCCAAAATGTATGTTCTGCCAAAACTTAGGAATCCTAAAAGGGATTGTAAACCTTTCAGGTTTTTCAGAGGTTGGGAAATCACACATTAAAAAAAAAATTAGCTGCCAGGTTTTTACCTTCACTTGATAGCTCATATACCAAAAACAGGACATTGAGGTGTGCAATTTTCAATTTTTTTAACTTAAATCTGTAGCCCACAGTGGTGAATCCCAAAATTATGTTGTTCACCCTGTGCAAGTGATCCAATAACTCATCGTCTGTCAGATAAATATCATCTACATAGGGCAATGCCTCCTCATCACAATTTTGAAGTAACTCTGATACTCTTGCTGGAAACAACCCTGGGCTATTCCTATACCCTTGGGGTAGTCTATAGAATTGGTGGTAAGTGCCAAGCGCTGAAAATACTGTCAAATATCTGCTTTCAGATGCTATATTTTGACAGAAGAATCCATTTGAGATATCTAGTGTTGCGTTGTATTTGTTCCACACAATGTTATACATTAATACCGCACTGTGTGCATTTTGGACTGCAAATATTGTTGTGCATGTGTTAAAAAGGGTTCCAAAGACAACCGGTAACCAAAGACCCTTTTATGTTGCCCGGCAGTATCGCCTCTATGACCCACCAATATTAATCAATGAAGAAGCAGGCGCTGGAGACTGGAAGGCGGGAAACGAGGATTTTATTCTCTCCGGAGGAGAACACATCAATTCAGACAGCAAGTATCGTCACGAGGTGCTCTAACCACATCTCTGAGGCCTGGCCTCTTATACTAGGGTTTACGACCTTTATTGCACATAACACATTCTCGCAATACTTTAGAACTTGAAAGAACATCCTCGGAATCTCCCCTTCAGACCCGTTCCCACACACATTTACAGTTGGATTCCCCACCCTGGTCACAACAGGTGATAGTCGTCGCACAGCAGGGCATTCCGCCGATTCACGGAATGCATGGGGTTGATCGGATCTCATGGGGTGGGGGCTTTGATCGGTTCGGGGGTCTTTTGATGGAGAGGGGAAGCTTCCTACTGTACGGGGTAATAAACAGTATCCGCAGAGCCAGGTGGCGGCCTGGGAACAGGGAAGGCAAACGGGGGCAGAGGAAAAAGGGGTTTGTATCAGAAGGATCTGAGGCCATGAAAGGAATGAGGGGAGGTGTCGCGCTGGGAACAGGATGGGATTCCGTGGTGAAGCTGCGCTGAAGAGGGGTTTATGACCCGAGGCATGAGAGAGCGGGGGTTGTCAGCGTGTGGGGGAATGCTTGCGAGGTTAAGAGAGAGAGAGAGACGCGCTGGCTATTAGTGAGGGGCAGGGAGGCCATGGTGCTCAAAATGGCTGTCGCTTACGCGCACGAGTGGGCCTGGAAAGGGGCAAGATGGCGCCGATAATGTTCACTAAGTTTGTATTTATTTTTCACAGTCCTCCCTTTAACATTTCCAAGACATCTTGCTGGCCTATTTCCTATCTACCCCTATATGCAGTGATCATAAGTAAGGGAGAGGGGACTTAGGTGAAAGAACTGTACGTAAACACCACATTATAAACATCATATTGAAAAATCTCATCAGTTAGTAGGCGGGTTCATCGTTAAGTTGATTGCAGGAAAAGTCATTGTAATGCAATATCAGACTAGAATTACGTAGCGAGGGCGTTGGGTACAGATCAGAGAATAAGAACTGGTAAGTTATCATATGAGTAAGTCCTTTTTGTATACGGCGAGTGCGTAGTCAGTCCAATGGTGCTTGGGAGAGAAAGGAGAGACAGTAAAAATATCAGAGTTCTCGTTGTCTTTTGTCATCTTCTGTTGGCACTGTTAAGCACCTGGATTACAATTCGGTCCGTCAACAGGAATGTTCATGTGGATTGAGTCGTTGGAGGTCTGCGGGCAGGGGTACATTTTTGTCTTGTTTCGCCAGGCCTCATAGGAGCAATGCGTTACGGTTTTGGGGCAGGTGCATCTTCTTCCGTAATGCAGAGCATAGATTTTGCAATGGAAAATGCAATTTGTTCCAGAACTGTGAGATCTGTTCGTTCCTTGAGTCTCTGTGGTGGGCACTTCCTGTTGCTTCCATCATCTTCAGGGTGCTTGGTAGCGGGCCGAACCACAGACTTTGTTTATCTTTTCTTCGGGGGTGACCCTTGGTGGAGTTCTAGGTCACCGTTCTGGGATTTAACATAGTTCGTGGTCTACTTAGTCGGAGCTCCCCCCCTTTCTGACGCAGGGAGTACTCTTCTCTTGGTAGCTCAGTAGGTTTTGGAGGAATTTGGGAGTTCGGATGGAAAGGTGCGGGTGTGAACAGTCCTTATGGTAGGTCGGAGGAGGAGGGGATGGAGCAAGGCCAAGTCGGGGACAGATCAGGGGGAGGCGGAGAGTTTGCGATAGGCGAGTCCGTAACCATGTTCAGAGAGCGGGGACTCTTGGCACACGTTGATCATAGAGCAGGGGCTTCAGGTCAGCCCTTTCCTTAGCTTTGTTTGAAACAGTGCCTCGTCCGGCGTCTCCTTACTGCTGTGGTCTCGCCTCGGCCTCCGTCGCTGATGTTCCACAATCCGCAGTCAGGCCGCGTGCTCCCACATCCGGTCTCTTTCTCCTCCGACAGTGATACCCTTAAATGAGTTTTGAAAAGACAGTCTTTAGAGATTTTGCAGAAAAAGGTAATTACATAAGTCTATTTCTCTCCCAGCACCAAGCAACTGGGGTAAGCACCCGCCATATTGGAGATTCTTGCGGCTAACGTATAAACAATTGATGATGGGTTTGCTGGATCCCTTACAATTTCCTTTCGCTGGCTAACTCTTTGGCGCTTTGATGATTATTTCGTTCATTTGTCATATGTCTAGTATAGTAGATGTCAGTTCTTCTGGCAGAGACCCATTTCCCTAGTACAAGTAACGTGCTATTCACCATAGTCTGATAGGCATCCTTCTGAGGGATGAACATAGGCTAAACAAGTCTGTATCACATAAAAGCATCTTATTTTCAACCATGCTCACTGCAACAAGTTCTTTCGTTTTTCAATCTAATTTTCAACTTTGCACACATCCTTCTAACTTTCTATATAAATCCTCGCAACCTGGTTACTACAAAAACTCGGGAGGGGTGGTTTGCAATAATTATTAAACTTATCCTCGGGGAAGGAGGGATCTTATGGATACCAAACTGGGGGCATTTTGGGTAGATGGGGGTGTCTCGATCATTTCTTACAGCTTGGGGTACGGAGACAATTTTCAATGGGGATGGTCGCATTACCACAGACACATTTTTTATCATAGGAGCCACTGACAAATAGTTCCCTGAGAGTGGGTCAAATTTAGGGAACCTTAGTCGTCTTACCTGTCCCTTTCCTATCGGTCAATTTAAATTTCATCCATATTTTAGTAGAAAAGGAGAGGTAGTAACGTGGTACCAATACAATTTTATTTAGGACAAATTTGCGCAAATACTTGTGGTATTTGGGGCCAATCAGGAGGTGCACCAGGTTCGCCAATTAGGTGCCAGTTGCTAGGAAGAGGGAAAGTGTGGAGGGGTGGAAGAGTGAGTGAGAGAGAGAGAGAGAGAGAGAGAGAGAGAGAGAGAGAGAGAGAGAGAGAGAGAGAGACAATAGGCCGAACAGTACACGTGTGGCATAGAGAATGACCGTGTATTGTTTGGGCTATTCAGTGCGTTACCCAACGTTAGATGTTTCGGGTCTGTGTTAGGAGGTAGGAAGCATGCAGTTTTGGGACAGAAAAGCGTTGGATTTGGTAAAAAGGTCGTGAGAGCGTCCTTGTGGTGCCATTTTGTAGCGTTAGTCCGTCTTCCTGCATCGGGCGTGACGTGGTTCCAGATCCCTTATGATACTCTAATCGGGATTCTAATGTAACCTGCAGAGAAAAAAGGGGGGGGGAAATAGGGGAGGTAGGGGGACAACATTCGAACACATCAAATGTAAGGGCACGAAAATCCTTTACTTACCACATACTCGTACTTGTCTCTTCGGGATATAATCCCTTAGGGTTCTGGTTTCTTAAAGTCATGGGGGCAGGCAATGTGATAGGTGGTTCATGGGGAGGTTCGAGGATGGCATTAAGGATCGTGTGTAGTGAAAAACGCTAAAAAGAGGAATCGGAGGTGCCTAGCGCGAGGTACCCGGTTTCGTAGATGTATCCGGTCATCGGGGTCCCTAAATCATTCCCAATGCTGTGATGTTCTTAAGGCATACCAGTTCTTCGTTCAACTGTACCTTAGTACCTTCGACCACCATATCCTTATAACAATTTATCAATCACACCATTTTACTTTACCCACTCTCTGAAGTCGAGGTCCTTCTTCATACGTCAGTTCCTGAGCTTAGTCGCATATCTTGGAGGCAGCGTATCATACCTTCGATTTGACCATCAACCCAGGGCCGAACAACCATTTCTCGGCTAACCTTAAAAAGAGAGCAGAACAGTTGCGCACAGAAAAACCCTCCCACCGATACCCGTATTTACAAAAGTACGCGAAGCCTATCCATAGCTTTTAAGACTTTTATTTGTAGAATTATTCAGTACGTAAAATGTGAGAGCGCAATTCATATTTTGGCCTGACATGTCGTCGATGGAAGCACATACAGTAGGGGGTTATTTTGTAGTACAAGAACATGTAAAAAAGGTCTAATTAATTATTTGTAAGTAACCAAAAACATTTCATTGCGTGACGAAGGAATCAGGGGCATTTCAGTTCATAGATGGAAACACAGTCAAGCTCATCGTAATCACATTTCCTAAATGCAAAACCGCGGGCGTGCATCATGAGCGACGTTATGTATCAGTTACAACAAATATCAAAAATAAATTGTTCATTGAAATCAACATTTTTACGGAACCCTTCTTAAATGTTCATCAAGTGAACCCTCCTCCCTTTAACATCGAGTGCGCAATGGTTCGTATATATATATATATATCTTAGTACGTCCAGTTTCATTAGCTAAGGAATACCACGAGGCATCCGTTAGTTTCCATTGATACCAGCGCCATTTTGGGCGAGGCCGGTTTAGTCCGGAAGTAGCATCAGGGGCAAAATATCCCCGCCAATTGGCGGTTGGACCAGAGTCCCTTTCGGTAGTCCAAAAGAAAACTGTGCTAACAAAGGGGGCTGGTGGTGTGGACCGTCAATCAAGAGAGGGAGGGGGTAAAGTCTCTCTTACCAGGTCATGTTGATGTTCAGCCGGAACTTGCTCGAGTTCGTTAGCCCATAATGTTCCTGGGTGGTTCAGACGGAAGCTGATGCAGACACGAGAGCACCGCCATCTTGTTGCTGTGCCGTGGTTATTTCATTTGAGATCAATGCAACTGTTCCTCACCGGAAGCCTAAAGGGGCCGAGGGCTCTTGGGACTTTGGTAGAATCTTCAAAGTCGAGGGGATGTTTGTCGATGGTGGGGGCTTGCGCCCAGGTGGGCAAGCGCCCGAGTTGCAATTTCGGACAAAGTTACTCCAGCGGCCTAGACCCGCCTTTCGAGGGCCCAGACGCCATTTTGAGGCCCTGCAGCAACCTTTGCCATATCCATCAGGAGTGGAGGAACTTCTTGTGATGGCGAAAAACAGAGCATCATGCGGTTGGAGCAGGACATTTTGGTTCGGGGCGCCAGGGTGCAGCGGTGGAGCCTTCGTCTGGGGAGGTAAGGGAGGCTCGTCTGTGCCGTCTCCCTCTCCTGGCGCATCCTACACCGTCCCTTGGAATCAGGGGCGCACATGATGACCACCCTACACCCCTGATTCCGACTCTTGGGGGACCACTGTACATCCGGTGCTCCGTAAATATGCCCATCGGACATTGTGTGTCCTGTACCACGCAAGTATACCAGCCGGGTCTTGTACATCCTGTACTGAGAAAATATACGAGTCGGGCATTGTGTGTCCTGTGTTGCGGAAATATGGCCGTCGCCCGGCTGGAGGACATCGGTGTCGGGCCAGGGCAGGGAAGCCTCCTACCTGTGGAGGTGGAAGAGGCTCGTCCGCGTCGCCTCTTCCTCCCTGCCCACCCTGCATCCGTTCGATGGAGGAATTCGTGATGGCCGGACCAGGAGATACAAGGGAGGGGGTCACCTTCATCCGCCTCCTCCCTACTCGCGGTCCGGTGGACGCCATCCCTGGAAGGGCAATATGGGAAGACCATTTCATTGCCCGCTGTGTGGGGTCTCCAGTACCTTCTCGCCGGCAATCTCCTTTTGGGCTCATGGTTGCTGGCAGGCCCCGCCCCACACGTGCTATGTGTTTCGGATGGGCGGGACCATCGAACTGTTACATTTCGAGGACTTCCGGAGTGAGCATAACATGTTTTGTATTTTTCCTATTAGTCAAGTTTGCTTTTTAGAGAGTTCTACTAGTTATTCTATTTACTGTTGGTTGTGTGTTTTACCGTAATTAAATCCTAAGTTATATAATAGACGCTTGGCTTTCTTGAATCTTTTCTCTAACGGGGGGTTGTTTACACTGACCTGCAGTTGTGTTTGTTTTTCAGAGTGGGGGAGCAACAGAGAGCAATCAGTCCCAGAACTCTAACATGTCGTTAAAATTGGTCTGACGAAATCTGTGCCACCGAGCATAATCGAACGGGGTGGTCCTGTCTGTTCTGTCTGCACTAGTCTGATTGGTTTTTATCTCACGTCTTTTTCCTTTCTGTCGGTCCGTCCTTTCTGTCAACCCTCCATTCTTACCTATGCTTTGCAGAGTCGGCCATTGGGCTTTCCAGTGTCCAAGACATTTACAGAAAGCACATTGGTTTTGTTTTAAATCTGTCCGTCCTGTGCGTAATGTCGGGGGATTACCTTCGGGTCGTTGTGTTCCGGGGTTGGCTTGTCGGCACATCCCTTTACACCATTCGCTTTTCATGTCTACTCCTCGGGGCTGTGCCATCGCTGGTCCTTCCCTTTGCCTACTAGACGTTTGGAGGGTTGTCCGTCGTGTCCCTTCACTTTTTCTAAATTCGTCGCCTTCCCTTCGTTGCGTGGCTTCTTTGCGCCACATACCGAGACTATCGAGCATAATAGGTGTTGTTTCATTCCTACGAAGGGCTATTTCTACTGTTTCTATTTTGTCGAGATCAAAGGATCCTCTCAGTGGCCACTGTCTTTCTCGATCCCTTTTCGTATATTTATGCCACAGCTCACTATAGGCTATAGCAATTAATCCATGCTTCATGAACATGTCCTTATTAGGGGTGCCTTCCAGCGGAGCCGGATGGTTCATCTCTAATAAGCGGTCCGGGTTAAACAGGCTATTGACCAGTGGGGAGAAGACAGGCATGACGGATCGCAATGGGATAATAGTCAGCACTACCTATCTTATCACTGCGCGCAAAGACTAGACAGAATATTTCTATTCTACGTTGTTTGCACGTAGTGAATACCTCATGAACCAATTCTGAGCAATCAATCAATGTTAGGTCAAAAATAAAAAATCAATATGGTCAATGGGGAGAATAAGTAGGCTCGCAAAAGTTCGCGTCACCTACCCTTTCACTATCTGCAAAGAGGGGACCTATCTTTCCCTGTTTGCAGACAGAGAATCTCCAGAAAACAATCTATAACAGTTAATCAATAGGGGGAAGGGGCAATTGTTCAGTGGGGGAGAAAGATAGGTCCGACGGGTGCGTACCTATCCTTCGCTGTTTATAAAGGGAGAGCCTGTTGTTTCTCCGTTTGTAGACAGTGAATCTCCAATAAATTAACAAAAAGTAATACTAGTATTTTCTCAACAATTATCAATCACTTCCTATTATCTATCACTATCGCAATTTCGTCGTGTTTACACGACCTTACCCGGACCGCATGGACAGTTTCTCGTCTTCCGAATCCAGCGCCCGATCGTCCTCTTCTCTTCGTACTTCTCGTGGCACTCCTGATGGTTCCCAGTCAGGACCGCAGATCACTCGAGAGAGGTCTGTTCGGAACCAGTGAAGTTCGGATGATCGGCTGTCAGACGAGGGTCTATCGGACAGGGTACCTTCCGATCGTTGCAGTCGTTCACTCTGTCGTCGGGACCTCTCCCACTGGATCCACGAGTCGCTGATGGGCCCCACGTTTGGGACGCCAATTGTTAAAAAGGGTTCCAAAGACAACCGGTAACCAAAGACCCTTTTATGTTGCCCGGCAGTATCGCCTCTATGACCCACCAATATTAATCAATGAAGAAGCAGGCGCTGGAGACTGGAAGGCGGGAAACGAGGATTTTATTCTCTCCGGAGGAGAACACATCAATTCAGACAGCAAGTATCGTCACGAGGTGCTCTAACCACATCTCTGAGGCCTGGCCTCTTATACTAGGGTTTACGACCTTTATTGCACATAACACATTCTCGCAATACTTTAGAACTTGAAAGAACATCCTCGGAATCTCCCCTTCAGACCCGTTCCCACACACATTTACAGTTGGATTCCCCACCCTGGTCACAACAGGTGATAGTCGTCGCACAGCAGGGCATTCCGCCGATTCACGGAATGCATGGGGTTGATCGGATCTCATGGGGTGGGGGCTTTGATCGGTTCGGGGGTCTTTTGATGGAGAGGGGAAGCTTCCTACTGTACGGGGTAATAAACAGTATCCGCAGAGCCAGGTGGCGGCCTGGGAACAGGGAAGGCAAACGGGGGCAGAGGAAAAAGGGGTTTGTATCAGAAGGATCTGAGGCCATGAAAGGAATGAGGGGAGGTGTCGCGCTGGGAACAGGATGGGATTCCGTGGTGAAGCTGCGCTGAAGAGGGGTTTATGACCCGAGGCATGAGAGAGCGGGGGTTGTCAGCGTGTGGGGGAATGCTTGCGAGGTTAAGAGAGAGAGAGAGACGCGCTGGCTATTAGTGAGGGGCAGGGAGGCCATGGTGCTCAAAATGGCTGTCGCTTACGCGCACGAGTGGGCCTGGAAAGGGGCAAGATGGCGCCGATAATGTTCACTAAGTTTGTATTTATTTTTCACACATGTGATCAAATGCCTGTAGTCTAAAACTAGAAGGTGTGAATTGTCAGGTTTCATTACGGGAAACAAAGGATTATTCATGGAAGAAGTACAACTCTCAATCACACCTCTGTATTGAAGTTAATCTAAGATCTCCCTTACTTGTTTCTTTGCGTCATGTTTTATTGGGTACTGCCTCTGTGGAGTTGGAGTAGTTTTTAATGGTATTTCATGGTGAGGTGACTCAGCATCCTATTGTACATGATTGTAGTATAGTATAAATATTTTAGTGACTCTGGAACGAGGTCGGAGAAAGCCGGTAAAATTACATCTTTCCCCTTTGGGCACTCCATAACAAACTCAGTTGGACAATCTTTCTCAGCCAAAAGAATATCGTATCCACATGTCAGGTTCTCCAAAAAGAGACCTTTCACTTTCCTGGGTATGTCCCCCTTTATTTGGAGTGTTATTTCATATAAAAGATGTGGGACAGTTACCCTTGTATCAGCTGTTTCCACTGGGATATGTTCATTCAACGCTGCTGTCACCAGAAATTCCTTCAGGTTCTGGCAAGCTATTGTTACTTCTACTGCGCTGTCTAGCATCGTCAGAGCCCATTCCTCGTTCAGTAGTAGAGTCCTCAGTAGCCGGTGCATTTCTTATTTTAAGGCCAACTGTCTTCTCCTTTTCAAATTGAGGTTTCATTTTAGGTTTATCTTCTTGTTTGATAATGCAACCTGAAGTGTGATGCGTGTCTCTTAACTTGACTCGCTCTTCTGATCTGTGTTCTGACTGTCCTTCCCTCTCTGAGTTTTTTGATGAACCCTGAAAGGAACGAGAGGAATGTGTATCAGTATCCTGATAACTGTCAGGTTTTTTAATATTATCAGGGTTCCTAAGATTGTATTTTCTATTAGAGAGCTTCTGTTGAGGAGACCCACCCCGTGAACTTGATGCATTCAGTTTATTATTTTTTGTTTGTTTGTTATCCCATTTCTTTTTAGAAGAATCGGGTGCTTGCTTTGAGGTATCCTTTTCAGGATTGCTCGTTATTTGTTGTTTTCCAGGTCTGGCTCCCAAGTCATCTCTACCCAGTGAGGCATATGTTTCTTTGATAATCTTAGGTAGTTCTCGCTCTTATAGTGCAGGAGTGACTTCCCTGAAGCGCTGTTGTTTGGCCATGGCTGCTACCTCCTCTTTTATGTTACCTAATATAATCGTCGATACCTGGGGTCAATTTCATCCCCAAGTCCAGGGCAGGTTCTGCCCCATACTCATTCGGTATTTGTTTCAATACTTCTGACTACTATTGAGGGGTACTATGAGTTCTGGTATAAATGGCAGCGAAAACTGCACCCCAAATGATACAATCCTCTATTGGGGGAGCTATTCCCATTGGCAAGAAAATTGTTAGTATTCTGTGTTTTTCTTGGGGGGCCATATGGGGAAATATGGCTTCAAGCTGTGCTTTCTTCTGAGCTATACAGATCAGCATTTTCTCACGTTTAGTGGACATTCATCCCATAATCGCATTCAGCGTTTGCTGGGTGATTTTTGTCAAAGTCACTTGATGTTGACCAGCTTCAGTGACCCTTGAAGGTTGGATTGTAAGTGTTTGCATTACGAACTGTGTAAGGTTTCTGTACAGTTTTACTCTCTCTTCGTAAAGTGAATGTAAGTCTGCTGCTGGCAATATACCAATCTTTGGTATCGCCCCCCCTGGGCTAAACCAGCTTTTTGGATCTTTTTGTGGAGGTAGCCCATGACCTTAGATCCTGTTACAAGAATCTGATGGTGATGGGAGATTTTAACTTCCATTGGGAGGTTACCCCTAAAGAAGGGCAAGCTAACCACCTAGAAGAAGCTTTAATGGCCTTAGGCATGGTCCAACTGGTGACCGGCCCTACACATGATAAAGGCCATACCTTAGATTTGGTATGGACAACGGATCCTGCCCCAGGGCATGTTGTTACTACGCCGTGTGTTTGGTCCGACCACTATTTAATTAGAGGCCAGAGGATTGCCCATATTTGCGGAGGCAAACCTAGAGCAGCGTGGAAAACAATGAGGAGGTGGAATAATATAAATGAGGAAGAGCTGGCTGGTCATTTATTAAATTCCACCGCCTCAAACACAGTCATTGAGAATATTGAGGATGTTAGTCATAAGTTAATTGACAAACGAAAGAAAGCCATTGATCCCGTTGCGCCGGCAAAAAAGGTGAAATTGGTTGATAAAGGGATGGGGGCACCCTGGTTTAACGATACCCTGAGAATTAGGAAACAGGCTCTACGGAAAGTGGAGAGAGCCTGGCGGAGGGACTATAATACGAATGGTCAGAATTTATATGTGCAGGAGCTCGCACTTCATAAAAAGGCTATTCTGGCTCGAAAAGCAGAGTTCTTTGAGACTAGAATAGCGACAGCTCGAGATCCGCAGAAAGAAATTTTCAAGGTACTCACGGAACTGAGGAATAATAAAGAGCAGAAGCCTGAGTTCTCGCAGGAGGACTGGCAGAACTTTCAGGATTTTTTTACAAGTAAAATTGAAGATTTCCTGAGTGAAATATCTCATACCCCAATCCTTGACTGTCCACTACAATCTATGCCAGACACCCCTGAGGTCCACTACTCCCTAAATACATTACCCTTGATTACGAAGGAGATGTTCATTAGTTTGGTGGAGAGAGTGAAGTCTGGTTCTCAGGTGGATCCCTGCCCTCCCTGTGTCTTTAAGCTCGCTATGCCGGGGATTGAGGAGGACGTCCTTATCCTCCTAAATAGGTCCTTGGAGACGGGACAGGTTCCAACTTCCTTCAAAGAGGCCCGGCTGATTCCGCTTCTTAAGAAGCCAGGGGCGGATGTTAAAAATGTAAAGAACTTTAGGCCCATCTCCCAACTATCCTTTTTAGCTAAGGTGGTTGAGCAGCATGTTCTGACGCATCTCTAGAAACCTCTGGAGATTAATGATCTGTTAGAGCAAAATCAGGCTGGCTTTCGGAAACATCACAGCACGGAGCTGGCAATGCTATCCATTTTGCGTGAATTAAGATGCAGAGCTGACAAGAAGATCCCCGGGGCCCTGGTGATCTTAGATCTCTCCGCTGCTTTTGACACGGTGTGTCATAATCTACTGTTGAAGCGTCTGAGAGATCTGGGCATCGGGTGGACCGCACTAGGCTGGCTAACTTCATTCCTGCAGGGAAGATCGCAGAGGGTTCAGTTGTCAGACCTAGTATCCACAGCAGCGGCCATAACCTGTGGAGTTCCGCAAGGTTCTGCTCTTTCACCACTCCTTTTTAACATATATTTGCAGCCATTGATTTCAGCTCTCAATCAGATGGATTGTCAGATATATAACTATGCTGATGACACACAGATTATCATCCAAATTGAGGATTCACCAGGAGCCCAAGCCAGGCTGCAAAACATCTTAAAGTTTACGAGTAACTGGATGTCCACCAACTCCTTGAAGATTAATCCAGAGAAAACCGAAGTGTTGCCTATTACCATCTTGGGCAACCCGTGGAACGATCGCTTCTGGCCCAAGGAGTTGGGTAGGACTCCAGTACCAGCAGTCGCGGTGAAAAGTCTGGGCATCCACATTGATGGTAACCTGTCTATGAAAAAGCAATTGTCTTCTGTGGTGGGCACATGCGTCGGCCTCCTTAGACAACTGCGAAACATTTCCCAACTGTTGTCCTTCTCTACCTTAAGGAGCGTGGTGTCTGCAATGATCCTAGGATTTTTGGATTACGGGAATGCCCCCTATGTCGGGCTTCCCCAGCAACAACTCTCAAGACTGCAAATAGTCATGAATGATGCCGCTAGATTGATTTTTAAAAAATCCAGGAGCATGCATGCCTCTCCTCTCCTGTGTCAACTGCATTGGCTCCCCATTAGGCAGAGGATAATATTTAAAGGTCTATGCATTGCGCATAAGGCAGTTTATGGCAATGCGCCTTGTTACATCAAAGCCAGATTGTTGCAGTACACCCCTAGGAGGACTTCGCGCTCGTCTGAGGATACTCTTTTGGTTAGCCCTCGCTACCGCCTGTCCACCCTGGGTGGACGTGCCTTTTCGACCATTCTTCCGGCAGCTTGTAACAAACTGCCATTCTGCCTTCGGAAGGAGTCTAATCTACTGCCGTTTAGTCGGATGTTAAAAAAGGTGCTCTTTCAAGATGCATGGGGCGTGCTATAATATGGCTGCCTGTTTCTTGTAATGTTCGGTCTTTCCAAGTACAAGCGCTTAGAGACCTATTGGTGATAACGCGCTATATAAATTGAATAAATAAATAAATAATAAATCTCTGTATGTGATGTGGAAGCAGCTAGGAACGGCCAGGTCGCTCCTTCTCTGCTGAGCAGACTCAGTCTCACATTTTCTGTGGTGTGGGGGAGGGCATTTTTAAATCAATGTATATGTTCTTGGTAGATTAAAGGGTCTTCTATGTCCTCGTATGGGGAGTATTCTTCAGGAGTCTCACCTGGAATGTCAACATGAAACAAATGTATGCATGCATCTGCAGGTGGGAATTTGTTAGAGAAATAGAATGCCTCTTTCCTGAATGCCAGGTTCTGGGGGTGCATAGAACCTGAAATCATAACACTGCTGTACCTGTGAAGACTCAGAAGAAGGACTGCTCTGCTGTCTGAAGCCTAACGGAAGACTCAGCCTACTGGACTTGAACCCAGGACCCCAGAACTGGCTCCAAGGGACATGTGGCTGACCTCCTATGTGAACTACAGGGGCCCAACAAGTTCCAGAGGTATTTGCAGCTTCCCAGCTGACAAGACCCAACTACACCTGACTTGGTTCCCTCTGTTTGCTCCTGTGGAAGTGATTCCTGCCCCCCCCCCGCCAGTGCTGTTCTCAGGGTCCTGACCTTTGCTTGGATTTGAGTGCACTTCTTCCTACTGAACTAAAGGTTTCACCGGATCTGACAAAGAGCAACGCAGAGGCCCACAGAGCCGCCTAGCTTCTAACCAAAAGCTTAACTGGATCCAATACTGAGCGACGCAGAGCTGCACAGCTCCTGACTGGAAACCTCATCAGATTCGATGCAGAACAATGCAGAGTGATGCAGAACCCACAAAACTGCTCCAGATAGCTCCTCAAGGAAGTCTTCCCCAAAGCAAGCCTTGCAGAGTCTGCAACCCCTGACTGAAAGCTTTACTAGATCCCACACGGAGCAACCCAGAGTCCTCCAGAGCTGCATTGCACTGGGGCAAACCTGGTCCAGTATCTGGCCCACACTCCATTGTGGTCAGCCTAAACGTGTGACTTTGTCTAAGTTCTATGTTGGGACCAACTAGATACCAGCAGTTGGCGCTGTGTGCCTTTTGGTGCTATTTTTACCGCAATTTTTGAAAAAAGAACTTTGGTTCTACTGCTTGAATGTTTGTCATTTTGGTGTCAATATTTTTATGATCAATTACGCAATTGTTCTAAATAGGTTTAATATTTTCTTGTGTTGTGTTTTCAATTTATAACTGTCTGTTTGTTGCATAAATGCTTTACACATTGCCTCTAAATTAAGCCTGACTGCTTTTGTGCAAGCTAGCACAGGGTTAAGCACAGGTTTAGTTAGTGACTCTTGTGGTTCACCCTGACAAGGACTGTGTTTATTATTTAAAGTGGGTCCTCACCCCCTTCAACCAACAAGCCCATTTTTCCAAGAAAGTGTCACACATCTGTGATAGAGGTGAGGTTTGATATTTGGCCCATTGTGTGTTGTCTCTGAGACTCAAAGACAACAAAGAAACTCATTAAAGTATTGCCTTTGTCCCTGGAACCAAAGTTACTAGGAAATACTGCAAACTCACTGAATTTCGAAATATCTCTCGTTTAGGCTTTGACTTCCAGAGGTAATGAGGTTGAACAGTCAACACTTACTGCTTATGCTTGACTGTGGGGAAGAACATTGAATTCAGCTAGCAACTTTTTGAGATACCATGATTATAGCACCTAATCAGTTTAAATTCACCATTTCAGACTTGTAGCCTAAGATCCTCTTCCATTCTCTAAGGCTATATGTACAAGGAGGGGCCCAGCCTATGTTGCTATGAACAGCCCAAGCCCAGCGTCTGTTCAGGAAGTAGCATGTGCATATTTGCCTTATTTTATGTCGGGGTGCACACCAAGCAATCAATCAAAATAACTTTATTCGGTTCCAAAGACCATAAAAGTTTCACAGACATACATTACACTTTAAAATGTTCATATTGTATATGTGCAGAGGCATGGATAAAATCAGTAAAAACGAACAATAGATGGCATTCAAACAATTAGATAGCGGATATAATCCCTAGCACAGATACCCAATACAACAGTCTGTATTGTCAACCGTAAAATTTCATAAATAAGAATAATTATTGTTTAAAAGGTTACAAAAGTTCTGTTTTTCTATTGCGACTCATAGCTTGTTCCTATAGACATTGCAACTTTAATGTAATTAGAGACTGCAGTGCAAATAGGTAAAGTAGACAGTCCAAAAAATTGAAACCATCAGGGATGGATTTCCCTCAAAAGTGGGGCTAAGAATTTTACCCTCAGCTCTTTAAAAAGAGGGCAGACCAACATAAAGTGCAAAGTTCTCTGAGCTGCGAAATTTTCACACAGGCAAGGCGTTCGTTTATCGGCCAATCCTGATTATTTGGGGAATGCCATGAGAAAGTGCAAGGTACTTAGACAAAATCTATTACAAAAGAATCGAACCTGTGCGTTGGTAGTAAAAGTTAGATAAAATTGCTGTTGTGCAGGGAACAAACATGAGGGACCTGTCACTACCAGTTGTAATCGGTGCATATTTGCCCCGGAATAATACCCCTCTTTAAGCTCTGTTTCTCTTTTTATTCGTACACTAATGGCTTAGAGGCATTTTTAATAGAGAAGGAATTTAATTTTTTTAGAATTGGAGGCACTCCGTTCCCATTGTTCTCTTATGCAGATGACACAGTGCTAATGGATTTGACAGCTAATAGCCTCCAAAAATTAGTGAACGCTTTAACAGACTTTATGTCAGCACTGGACCTAAAAGTCAACTTTATTAAACAATATATTATGGTGTGTGTGGCCAAAATCGACTAACACAAGAAAATCTGCTGCAAGTGGTAAGACCATTGATAAGTTTTCCAATTTACATATTTAGGGAACGTTTTTAATAATACTATGAATTGAGATTCCTTTATCACTGCAAGGATTCAACATGCTAGTCGGGTTGTGGAAGGGTTAACCCGCTTTGCCTGCAAGCTAGACCATAAACCAGTGACAGAATTGGTTACCCTCTACAAAGCTAAATGCTTATCTGTTGCATCCTATGGGGCAGGAGTTTGGGGTTAACGCAAAAGCCAGCACCTACAGGTCTTGGAAAACAAATTTATAAAAAGGCTACTGATGACCCCAAATAGTGCCCTACACTTTTTGTCATAATGAGCTGGGGCTGGACTATCCTGAGGATCGAATAGATATTGTCCCTTTGCTCCTTTGGGAAAAAATCTGGCTATCTGAGGACCTAATAGTCTCAAGGGAAGTTATTAAGGATTGTATCAACTTAGATAGCGCATTGTCGATCCCTTAGCTCCGTTTGGTGAAAGACAAATTCCATGAGATAGGCCTGGGGCACCAGTATGATAACCCTGCTAGTATCCACACAAATGCAAAAGCCATTATAAATTAGGCACATTATTCCAGGGCAAATATGCGCTGCTACAACTGGCAGTGAAAGGTCCCTCATGTTTGGTAAAAGAAAAAAAATGAAAAGTGCACACCAAGCATGAAGGACATTTCCCTCCACCCTATTCCAGGATTATTATTGGGTGGTGGGAGTGTTGTTCTTTCACATGGTGTTCCTGCAACAGCAATAGTCACCTTGAGAGTTCTGAGAGTGAATGTACCCAAATGGTGGAGAGATTAATGGCATGACAGGCACCAAAGTTCTTGTTGCACTGTCTGGCATTACTTGACTCATGTCATTGCAGCAGCATAGTTTACAATGCTGATATTAGATCCTCACATCAAAGGGGAGTCAATGGGTTCTTAGTCAAAGTGCTAGGTGCAGTGTCATCTGTCAGTCCCAAACACGGGCAGCGACCTCGGGTCACTCCTGTGCAGACCACTGAGGGGAGGGAAACACAAGCACAGGGAGAGGGGAGGAGGCGGCAGGTGATCCGTGTCCTGCAGCATCAGTCTATCATGATAGCTTCTTGATTCTTCTCCACTCATTTGGTGGGTGCAGTTGGTGCATTGATCTTGATAAAGGGAGACAAAGAAATATGTATGGGGAAGTCTTTTCCCTCAGATCAGAAATTGTGAATCAGACTGGGCAGGTGCAGCAGTGTCTGATCGCAGCCCTTCTAAAGGTTCTCGCAACAGCAAATAAAGCAGATCCACCTACAGCTCTTGGCTTGCTATAAAGGGGTTCTCAGGAACCAGGCAATCTTCCCCCTCAGTAGCCAAATTGCTCTGTCTTTGAGTAGATTCCCTATGTGTTTGATGGAGGTCATTATGTTTTCAGGCCTCTGGTACAGGTATTTCTCTGTTCAGGTGTTCAGAGTTCTTAAAAAGGACAAGATTAGTTCTGATCTGGCTCGGAGAGTCATCTAACAATCAGAGAGTTGGAAGCCCCTTCCCACAAATATTGCTGGAACCAATTATTACAATTGTTTGTGTAGGTGTTTGGCTAAAGTCCTTTGTTCAGATTTATTTTCCTCCAGGTCACAGACTGTATGCCGGACCTGCCTTGGTCCACAGAAGGCTGATCCAAAGAAGACTCCTGTGAAGACGATGTGAGTCCAAAACCAGATACAGACACTTATCATGCAGTAGCTGTAGTGCAGAGGAAAATGCTGAGAAATTGACAAAATAGGCTTCTGAATCTCCCAATTAAGCTTCCTACAACTATGATTTAATTTGGCAATTTATAAAGTGCAAACAAATACCCAAGGGTGTCAAGACGCTAGTGCAGTTAGTCTCCTGTGGAAGGAGAAGAATTACATGATCCTAGCCCTGAAGGAAACATTATACAGAAAAGAGCCAGGTCTTGTAAGCCTTACAAAAAGGAAAGTGGGCTTGCAGACAAGAAATGGAGTAAGGAAGAGCGTTCCATAGCTTGGATGCAGCCACCAAGAAGGCTCTTCCTCCCCATCTTCCCTTTCGATACTTAGGAATAACCAACATATTTTTCACACAAATCACAGCACTCTAGACGGAAAGTGTTGTTGGAACATATTCTTAATACCATCAGGGCCAGTATTGTGTAGTGCCTTGTGAACAATGCATAAGGCTTTGAAAGTAATTTGTTTGCTAACCAGAAGCCAATGCATTTTACGAAAGCTGAATGGGGTTAACAAGTACGTCTACCGTCCAACAGAACCATTTTTGTGAGCAGCAATCAAAATGTGTGGACTGCCTGTCAAGGGATTTGTGGCATCAGTGCCTGCACAGGAAAACATATGGGGTGGTATGCATAGTAGGTGTTCCACTCTTCACCGGCCCTCTGTAGTAAAGCCCTAACACTACTAAAGCAATCCAGACCTGCAGGCATAGACTGTATCAATGAAGATTAAAAGGCCTGCCGTGTCTGTCCTGTCAGATTTCCATGTTAACCTCCATTCTCCTCTGCATCTCCACTCCCTCCCCATCTCCTTGCCCTCTCACCTTCCACCTCAACCTCGAACCTTCCACCTCAACCTTCGCCCCAAATCTCCAACCCTTCTCTCCAAATGTTTTCTTCTTTTCTACCTTCCTTACCTCTACCCTTCACTTCGTTTTCCAACACATATTCCTCCCCTTAACTCACTCACTCCCTCGCGCCTTCTCTTATCTCCCCATTTCCTACACCTTCGTCCTCACTGCCCTCCCCTCCCCTCCATGGCCCATGTTCTCCCTCGTCCACCAGACTCTCTCCCAGAAACCACCAATTTCAATAACATCCATCTGCTGCATTCTAACACCCGTTGTACACCTTTCATCACCCCCTCACCCACCTATCTCTCTCTTGATGCTCCCAGGCCAGGGCTGGGCTGGGAACCCTGGGCACTCCAGCAATTGCTTCTAATACCGTTCCCATGGTGCACTTGGTGAGCTCAACTTCCCCAAAGTGATTTGGAGGTGCTCCCAATAAAATGTGCCCAGTGGTACATTTTATAGCACAGCTTTAGAAGCATGTTTCTTTAAAACTTTAAGCCATAGGTTTAATAGGCAGCTCTGCTCTGAAGGAGCCCTAATGAAATATTCAAATACTTCACGGTCTGCTAGATCACTTCTCTCTAGAAGGAAATCGTGCCAGGCTTAAAAATAGAGTCTCTGATAAACAAAGGACTGGACACAGCAGTACAATGTTTCTGCTATAGGAGTGGCCTAGCTGCTGTATTTCAGTATACGCCTGCCACCAGTATGTAAAATATCATTACTCATGACTCTCATATGTAAAGGGCCATTGCCAAGCCCCAAACATACTTCAACCCTCATAAACTCACAGTAGTTAAAGCACTATCCTTCTGCCTTCCTCTGGATTGCTGTTTCAACAGCATGAAAGCGCGGTGGTATGGCCAAGAACCCCCTGACTCTGAATCCATCAGGTCCTAATGCTATATCCCTCTTTACATGTTTCTTCTATACACAAAGCACCATTGTCATCATCATGAAAACTCTCCAATGTGTAAAAGCCCTCACTATGCCTGTTTCACCACTGTGGCAGCAACCAGCCTGTTAACATTCCCTATGCCGCTCCCCCACACACACATAAACTACTCGATGGCAGCAGTGCGGCTGACCATGGTGGCAGCCCATGGAGCTTTGCTGCTCCATAGCACTGCAGAGAAAGATGTGGTCAGCGGTTTATTATGCTGTCGGGGAGGCGTGCAACACCCATACGGCTCAAAGGGCTCCATCCCACCCCAATCTCCCCCGCCCCCGTTGTGTGTGCCAGCCCGGGCTGAGACACCTTCCCGGGCACACACAGACAGTTTTCGAGCTTCTGTGGGCTGGCTGGTCTGGCGTCCGTCTTATTGCAGCCACACCGAAGTACTTCACAGGTCTTTAAAAGTTCATATATTCATTAACAAGACTTTGTTTTTTTCCAACCCTTCTTGGAGCCCCTGCGACTCCACTCTGCCTACTGCTGGAAGTAGCCCCCCCCCCCCCCCCCCCGGAAATTTGTATTAGCCCTCCGCGAAATGTAGCTCTAGTTGTGCCTCTGCAACAGACTGCAAGCCTCAATTTGCTATGGTTGTGAGTAGAGGAGGACACATGCCCACGCCTCCCTCTTGCTTTTGCATCTACAGCACTGTAGAACCAGGAAGACGTTGCAGCACCACTTGCACTATGATGGGTGGAGGGCTCGGACGCTCTTTCAGGGCTGCTGCCAGGGGTGAGCGGGCAGCTGATGCAGCCCTGACTGCAGGCGAGGAGCTCTCAGCCCAGTGGGGAGTCTCCCAGGGTTCCAGGTAACCTCCCAGTGATCTCCATGTCCCTACCCCTCATCTCTGCACAGCCTGTGCTCTGTCTCCCACCCTGCTCTGCATAACCTTGTTTTTTGTTCAGGATGTCCTCCCTCTTTGTATGCCGTGGCATGCCACAAACACACAGTGCTACTCATGGATCCATCTTGTCCTCATCTGCATGTCTCCCTTCCATGATAAACCGCTCTGCCTCTCCCCCTGCCATCTTTTCCACTGCCAGGGGATCACTTCCCTCCTTCATCCATCAGGTGCTCTATAATCCTCCTACCCATTCCAGCACCTCAACAGCTCATCTCACAACAAGCCCCCCTTCCACATTCAGCTTGTATCTTCCCCCTTATCCTCCCCTAGGCCAGTGGCACTCCTACCTCCATCCTCCCCTCTTTGTTGCTTCCTCTCTTCAGCAGCACCTGCCCCTCCCTCCCTCCCTCCACCTCACCAATCTCTGTATCCTGCTTATCTCTTCTCCCGCCCCTTGTTTTGAGAACTAGATATTGGGTAATCCCTCTTCCCTGGTGGAATACTGTTCAGTTCCACTACGCAGAAAGAGAATGCAGCTCTGTCTTGGGAATTGTCTACAAAGAGAATACTGAATGAAGCACAGAAACGTACGCTCATCTTTATCACTGGCCTAATTCAAGGCGTCACAGATGTTTCCTGTATAATGTGAATATTAATATTGTATGTATTTTGCCTAATAAATAGATCGAATGCAATTCATTTCTTTGTTTGCCACTGATGACAACTGGCTTGGGATTAAACTACAAAGGCCGATTTGCAAATAAAAGGCGTGTGGGCCTGTGCATGGCACAGACTTCCTTCCTTCATGCAATCCGTCTGATAAAGGACTGTGAGTGGGTATCCCAGGCAACCCACTACAATGTAATTAGAACTCTGTCTAGGTAATCAATATTTCACATCTTTTGCCTTGTTGTATAAATTATGATGACCTTCTTTTATAAAGTTAGGGAAACATGCTTAGCTAGAACAATTTCACCATTAACCCATTAACCCCCAGTACGCCCATGCCTCAGCTACTCTATGTACCGGCCACCATTACATGGGTACTCTGCAGTGCCCACAATAATGATTATAATAAATATTAGAAATGGAAAACCCCAGTCTTGTGTTCGATGAAATAAATGCTAAAGGAATGATGATTGCTATTAAGTTAATCAGATCAAATAAGATTTGGCAACACCATTAGGTCTTGGTACTAAAATGTTGAGTTTTTGGTTTTACAAATTTATTTTTGCAATTGCATGCACGTGCATGCGTGAAGAATCTTATACACGCCTGCAGTGGCAACTCTGCAATGGGTTTTCTAATAAATAAAACCAATCCATGTTTTCCGTCAGAGTCACACACTGATGGCCATATTTAATTTAGCAATCTAAAATAGCAGTAAATAAAAATATGTTTTTAAAGAAAAGATAAATAGAAAGGCTGGAGAAGCGCGAAGGAGTTGCCAGCAGCCTGGCAGCGTTTAACAGCCTAATTGTTTCCTGGAGAGTGTTAAGTTCAAGAGACTGGACAGCTATTGATTTCCATGTCCTTTATTCCACCAACAGCAACACAGCTCTAGTACAATCTTCCTGCTCCTCTCTCAGTTGTCCAGTAACTGCCCAACCTTCCACCATGGCACCCCTGAAGCGTCAGTGGATATAATGCACATATCATTGACCATTCGATGGGCAAATCATAACACAGAGGAAGGGCTTGCCCAGGATTTGGGGGTGCTCCCTCCTCCCCAGTTTCTAGTTGGTGGATCCTTACTTGGGGATCACTCTTCAATGAAAATCCCCCAAGCAAGGTTCCACTGGAGAGATGCACAGTTGGAAAGGAGACACATAGGGGCATATTATCAAGATGTGCGTTAAAAAACGCACATCGCAGATTTCCCTATTGCCGGCTATCGCCGGATTTTATTGCTGTGATAGCGCGTTATTATCAATGCGCAACATGTAGGCGATATTAAATCCGGCGATAGTTGGCAGTAGGGAACATTAGCGCGTGAAAACAACCGTTGTTGTCACGCACTAATGTGTGCCTTGATTATATGGAGGGGTGGATTCAGCTTTATGATCCACACCCCCATGTTAACAATGCCTAACACCTGATCAAAGGAGACGTTGGGAGACCTGTGATAAACGAGTTTATCGCAGGTCTCCTTCTCCCAACGCCTGCCTTGATAATAGGGTGTTACCACCTCCAACCACATTCTACATGTGGTTGGACGTGGGAAAGCCCACCCTGCATCCCATTAGCGTTACCTATCGCCCCCAGCGCGAGGGCGATAGATGAAGTCATCAATACGTCTCTAACTCCGGTTAGAGACATATTGAGAATAGTGTGATAATACAAAAAAATGCGTTAGCGACTTTAAAAAGTCGCTAACGCTTTTATCGCGGGCTTGTTAATATGCCCCACATTTCTTCTCCCGTCTGGATCAGTGCTCGGGGCCTAAGATATGCCGCCCCTAAAGTCAAAGTGAGAGCACACAGTGCCTAATCACTGAGAGTCTGAGATTATTTTTCAAAAAGCAAATCCTGCTGGTGCTTGCACCAAAATGAATTTCTGCGCTAGTGCCGAGGGCGAGACGTTCACGTCCTCTGAACTGCAGAGGTGATGCAAAGGATGTTAACGTCTTGTCCTCAGCATTGAAATGGTTAAGAAAGCCTATGTGTATGCATGTCTTATCTTTGTGAACCTAAAAGGCTCTGATTCCAACAATATCTTCTCATGCAACAAAACAAAAACAATGGATGTCCAAGACTGATTAATGATTAGCACTATGTGTTTATGATATGCAAGAGCATCCAAATGACAGGGACTTCATAAACAAAAATCCATAAATCAGCAATAAAAATGTCGTGTTGGCAAAGCAAATACATGAAAGAACACACTGGTTCAGTTGTAAACTGTATATCGTATTACATCTGCAGTCTACCAAAAGAGTTACTTGATGTCAAGTCACCAAAACTTCATCAAATACAAAGGATACCAAAAACGTACAATGTAATCATCCATAAAATAGCATTGCCTAGAGGTTCAGGCCATCCAAGCTATGGTGAATTAGTCAAAACATACGAAATCCAGTGGCTAAAGGGAGGTGACACAAAGCCCACGCTCTCTCTATACGACGTTTTGCAATCTTTGGAAACATTAATGGCATAAGGTTTTTCAGACCTCAAATTTATTGAAGTAACCTGTATCCTAATACCTTAACATGTCCATTGTTTGGGGATATTGTGAATAACTATGAAAGTCATGAGTTATCAGTACTGCACTAAAAATATGCACACAGTATGATCACCAAATCCTCAAAATGACTACTGTATTGTGATGCTTCAGACGGACTGGTACACAGTGTCCACTAATTCCAGATAATGACATACAAGACTTGGCTCTATTCCTAATTCAAAGCAGAGTTAGCAAAAATGTAAAACTTCCCCCAAATAAGAGTGGTGAGAAGCTCCTGTTGGTCTGCACTTCTCTCACATTAGACCTAGGCACTGACAGTCTTCAAGTGATTGTCTGCTCACATTGTATTTCATCTTTCTCACATTGATTCTTGTTATCCCCAGCCTTATGTCGTCATTATACAAAAAGAACAATTGATAGACAGATTACTGAAAAATTTCAAACACTCCCAGTCAGAGATCTGGGCTAAATCCGTCGTTTTTCTGATGACCACACCACCCCTTTTGGACCCAACCATATGCAAATCAGTCATGACCCTGCTCCCCATAGGAACAGTCCAGCCGTAACTGCCAGTCTGGTCCTCCCTGGACCAGAAACAAGCATCCTAGGACTGGTTAGAGGGTTTCACCCCTCATCAGCAAGGATAGCTTGAATCCAGTGGCATGGCGAGCACAGGACCCACGTCTGGACACCTCCATCCCACTTAGGGTGACTAATGCAAAAAGGACCATTGCTGGACAGAATGCTGAACAATATTAAACAATCACCTCTAGTCAGAGTTCTGTGCCTAAATCTGTCGTTTTATTGCTCACCACGTCAAGCCAGTTTGGACCCAGTGTCGTACGGTTTATACTTTCTCAGTAAAAACTGTTCTTTTATTGAACAACATAAACATCACAACTATGCAAGACTGACTTCATGCATACTCTTTGGGCATGTGGACTTAGGCCTGCTAGCTCACAATGCACTATTTGTACTCCTAACCTGACAAGGTAGCAAACGGAGTGAGCAACCTCAAAACATGACAACCCTGACTCCAAGGAAATAATGGTGACATAACTAGAAAGGTTTCCGTTTGATTACTCATGCATACCCAAAGAGATACACAAGAAATACACAACTTGCAGTTTAAATATTTATTGAAGCCTTGTGATTCTTGAGTAAAATACACATCCTTCAATAACCAATAAATGGAAACAGAATAATGTTATTAGCATAGCAAAAATAGTGAAAAAGATACACAGTTTAACCATTTTGTTATTACAGAGAAGATATTCTTATATATAAGTACTGTAATATATTATACTCCTACCTAGCACAGGTGCCACAGATGAGGGAATTTGCCAAATCTTTGTAGGGTGATCTAACCCCCTGTTACCTGTGGGTAAGTGTCATCAGGCTGCCCATCTTGGTGGAGAGCTGGGCAGCACACTTCGCATGAGGTAAACAGGAATCAGCTGGGCTGGAATTCGGGCATGGGACAACCTCTCAGTGACATCAAATGCGCCTCTGTCTAAACAAGGGAGTGGTGTTGTTTGTGTAATAAACCCCATCCATGTTGCCATGCTAAAGTCTCAGTCAGACTGCTATTGTTTATTCTATTGTGATAGCTCTGTCGCTGAATGGAGAATAACAAAAACATTTTGCATAGTGAACTTAACCCTTGTAAAAAATATTCAAGGTATTTGATAATGTGCCTATGAAGTGGAAATGTAAAAAAAGCTGGTTTCAGAGAATATTATCCTGCACAGGCACTCAAACAAATGTGAGTCAAATGTCATCTTGTTTAACCCCTTCCAAGCTGATGACGAGCTGGGCTCGTCATGGTGTAGCCTCCTCGTACACTGATGACGAGCCCAGCTCGTCATAAAACAATGAAATAGAGCAAATCCCAGCACAGGAGGGGAATTGCCTTAGCAGCCATGGGGTTAAGAAAGCAGGCAACTTGAAAACATGAGCATGTTAAATGGTGATGTTTCAACATTTGGCCTATAATGTGAACAAATAACACCCACTCCTTTGGACGTGAGATGACTAAAAAGCTTCCCAAAAACAATGCTAACAATATATGTAGTGGCATAGACACCTAAAATCATAAAAAAGCATTGTGCTCTTTGGGGAATAAAAGCAATTACAAAGCCAAATTATTCAAAGTAATTTAAATAGCGAGTTAAAAAGCAGTGCAATTTAACCCCTCCCATGCTCATGATGAGCTCAGGTGAGGCACAGTGGAGCTGTGATCATGACGAGCTGAGCTCGTCATAACTGCCGCGGCCCGCCCACGTGCGGCTAATTCTCCGCCTGTGCTGGTGTTCTATTGGAGTAGGCGGAGTCATGACGAGTCCAGCTTGTCATGAGCTCAGCTCCCCTGTGGAGCATGATGAGCTAGTCTCGTCATCAGTACCACTGCGCCGCGTGCTGCCCCGCACCACGGGGGTATTAGCCCCGCGTGGAAGGGGTTAAAAGCAATTTAGAATGATAAAAACGTAACTGAATAAAAAGGTCCCACAACTCGAAACTGCCAGATTGTGTGATCTGAGGAGTAGACAAAACATTACTCTTCCCAGAAACCACAGACAATGACCCCAGAGGCACCCAATGCATCAGGTCCATACAGTTAATATGTTCCAGTCCATCCACCTCAACATCCGCCAAGGGAGAATCAACCAGTGCTGAGTTTGCAGAAGACAAGCCAGGATCCACAGCATCAGGAACTGAAGCATCCCAGGAGGGCTCATACAATGCATGTTGATGCAACGACAAGCACACAGAAAAATGTTACAAGTGGGCCTTCAGGGGATCCAACAGCAGTCCTACGTCTGGAGATTGAACCGGTTGTGTTCCTAGGCATATTTCCAGGGCACACTCAAAAGTGCACAGCAGACAGCGGAAAACAGGCTGCATGCAGTGTAGCCAGGCATGCCGGAAGGACAAGAACCAGTAGTAATTTAGTTCCTGAAGTAAGGGTGAACCAAATGACTATCATTTGTTCACGACACAGAAGCAAATCTGGTAGTGCCATCTCCATTAGCCTCCGATAGGGACATCTATTGAGGAGCAGAAAAAATAAAAGCACAATCCTGACAACTAGAAACAGTACCAGCAGTAAGGCTCAAAAAATGCTTCCAAGCACGGAGTGTGTGAATGATGGAATAACTCCGTAGACCATCTGGAAGGGGCTAACCAACCCGGAGCCAAATGTTTTAAAAAAGTATGATACTCCTGTAGTACTAGACATGTCAAAAATGCGGTACACAAGCTTCCCGAAATGCTGTGGAAAATTAGTGGGAGTAGCGACTGCATCTGAGAAGAAGACCTTGCAACTTGAAGATCAAACGTCTCCCTTGCAGATGGTAAAGTCACATCCTTCTGGAACAAACAGGCTTTCAGTCTGCATAAAGCTACCGAGTGCACATTCAAAAGCGTTATCGAAGGCCAAAGCATAGCATCCCTAACTCTATGGGCAGGTGGAAAAAGTATTTGTGTACAATAAGTCACAACAGCAGAAACCGTTACCAGATAGGCACTTCCCGGTCTCATCTCACAGCAGCCTTGATCATTCAGCATCAAATAACTCCCATTAGAGAGTAATCTGAAAGCCAGATGGATTACAGCAGCCAGAGAACCCTTCAGATATCACAACAAGTTTGCCTTAGATGCATTACATGAGCCATGGAGGGAAACCTCCCTGCAAAATAAGGAATACCCAAGGTACATTCGCAGTCAGTCCCACTAAGAAAACCTCTGTCTCACCGCTCTTACATAGGTATTTGAAAGGTAAGATGCATAACTCAGATAAATATATCCCTCTCCTAGTGCCTCATATCCGTCCCCTTGTCAGTGTTATAAGAAGTATTGGAAGTGAAACGTCGAAATTGGTAGAGAAATAAACCTGTGAATTATACAATATGCGGAAGTTATTTCTGCAACAGTGAATAGTAGTTTCTCTAACTTCTTTATATGTATCATAGTTTATGTTTCATCCTTTTTTGGCATTATGGTCTTTTTTTTAGTAAGATTGTATGGTAAAAATAAACTAGAGGCATTAAGGGGCGTCCATGGAACGCAACCAGCAAAAAGTGTCTGTAGAGTTGGTGGCAGCTACTCCCCGCTGGGCGCTGAGCACCGAATTATTTGAATACAGCCCGTGTTCAGAGGCTGAGAATTATTTTTAGACATTTTAACGCACTTCGCGCTGTGTAATGAGCTGAAGCTCGAATTTTTAAAACCTGTTAGAATTGTAGCAGTAACTGTAGGATGTGATAATAGCACTTTGATATACACGAGCACTTACTCGCACTCACTTGGGATCCTAATTGTGGCCCGAGGACTGTTTTCCGCCTAGTTGTAAGGCAACCGGCACTCCAGCCAATCGCGGTTGTCTGGGCGGGACAGGGGCGGCACCTCACGGAGCGTCGAGCGGTTAGCGCTCTAGACCTCCGCTTCCTGAGGGTATTTAGCTACTCGTCGGCCCCAGCGCGCAGCGATGGCGCGCAGGGTAGGCGCCTTTGACTGCGCCGAAGACGAGCCTAAGACCAGCCCGTCTGTGCCCGTCCGGGCCAGGTCGGGTTATAGGGCAGGAAACGCTGTCAGAGGTACGTTCTCTGCGGGTCATCTAAGGGCTTTGCGCCCTAGTACTAATAGGGAATGTTCCATTTTAAACCCTTCATTAGCAGGTTCCCAAACTTGTCATCACTGTGCTTTTGCTTTATCTAATGTTCAGCCCCACCCAGACGTTACAAACAAACTTGAGACACCTACTCTAACCGCGGCTCAAAACACCCGTTCCTTTACATTCTACACTGTTAATTGTAGATCACTGCCTCAACACAAAGCAGATATTTACCACCTTTTAGCAGAGGAAAAACCATGTGCGGTTTTCCTTACGGAGACCTGGTTGCACGATGGTGCTGGTCCTGATGTAGCGGCCGCACTGCCCTCTAATTATGCTATCGCTAGAGTTGATAGAGAAAGACAGGTAGGAGGGGGGATTGCTGTGATTTTTAATAGGGAATTTAATTGTGATCTCGAAACGGTCAATATCCCTGGATGCGAAGCAGCATTTTTTAAAATTGCACTGAACCCTAACTTTACCTTTTCTGGTTTTTTAATTTATCGCCCTCCTGGAGGCAGCAATGTCTGGGCTGCGAATTTGGCCAACTTTATTTCACCCTATTTTCTGAATGCCCAAAACCTGACTATACTGGGGGATTTAAATCTCCATTTGGAGGACAAATCAAATAGCACGGTTGTCAACCTTCTGGAAGATTTGACTACTCTGAGCATGACACTGCGGAATGAGGGCCCTACTCACCAAGCTGGCCACTTGTTGGACCCCATTATATCCAACATACAGGAGTTAAAATGGTTGAAAACCGACCCTATTTGTTGGTCTGACCATTTTTTAACTCTTTTTAGTATTACCCTTATTGATTCTAAGCCGCCACTTTCTGCTCGGCCCCCAACTCTTATGAGAAATTGGAAAAGGTTAGACCTGTCCGAGTTGCAGAATGCACTAAAAATTCACCCCCCCATTTTGGGCACTGATATGGAAACGATTGCACGTGAAGCCCATACCTGGCTGGAGAGAGCAGTCGATATTTGTTTGCCCGTTACTAAGTGCAGAGGTAATGTTCATCGCCCTCCAGCCCCTTGGTACAACGATGAATTAAAGCTAGAAAAAAACAAGTGTAAGGCACTAGAGCGGAAATGGCGCAAACATTACGATCCTTTAAAAAAGGAAATATATCGTAGTGCCAGAAACCTCTACCACAGGGCCTGCACTAGAGCCAAAGCACGCTATATAACTGAGACTATCAACACAGCTGCAAACAAAGCACGGACTCTTTTTAACACAGTTAAGGAACTGGCCGGAGCAAATTCTATGGCGGCCGCACCTCCCCTGACCCCTCAAAAATGTCAAAATCTTGCCACGTATTTTGTGGAAAAGATAGATAATATTATTGCCAATATTGAGTCTCTGGTGAGGGATGACGGGGAGGTCCTGTCCCCATCTTTGGTAAATCCAACAGGACAACGGCTTGACTCTTGGCCACCTATCTCCTTGGACACTCTGAAATCCTTAGCTGCGTCCATTAAATCAGGTTCTCCCTGTGATCCTCTCCCCATTAACATCCTGAGGCAACTGGATGATTCAGCCCTGGGGACTATTGCTGAGACATTAAATGCCTCCATTCATCTGGCAACTGTCCCAGCGGCTTGGAAGCATGCCATGGTCAGCCCTCTATTGAAAAAGCCGGCGGCTGATCCTGAGGTGCTGGCCAATTACCGCCCAATTTCCCTGTTACCTGCGTTCTCAAAGATCTTAGAGAAGCATATTCACGGTGTACTCTCAATATACACGGAGAACAACAACCTACTCCATTTTTCTCAGTCAGGTTTTAGGGCGGGCCATTCCACCGAGTCCGCCCTCTTGGGAGTCACCGAGAAGATCAGGGGACTTTTGGACGAGGGGCAAACGGTTGCTCTTGTCTTACTTGATCTAAGTGCGGCCTTCGACACCATCTCACACAACAGACTACTTGCTAGGCTGAGTGATGATGGTGTCGGAGGGAAAGCGCTTGATTGGATCGCGTCCTACTTGAGCAACCGGACGTTTCAGATCTCGTCCTCGCAAGCACAGTCAGACACCTTTCTTTCTCCACATGGCGTGCCTCAGGGCTCAATTCTGAGCCCGTTATTTTTTAATCTGTATCTCCGCCCTCTCGCCGATTTAGCAGAGCGAGCAGGCCTAGAACTTATGACATATGCGGATGATTCGCAGATTATTTTTTCTCTCACCAACTCAAAGCCTTCATCCCCCTCTGCGTTGAAAATAGGCCTCCAGGAAGTCTTCAGCTGGATGTCAACAAATCAGCTGAAGCTAAACGGGGAGAAGACGGAGATTCTTCTCCTAGGTAAAAAGAGAGATCTATGGCAGGATACCCACTGGCCGCCTTCCCTGGGTGTTTTTCCCAGCCCGGCCACTCAAGTCAGAAACTTAGGGGTATGCATCGATGACTCTTTATCGATGAAACAGCAGGTAAACAAAGTAGCTGGTACGTGCTTCACCATCCTTAAATGGTTGCGGAAGATCATTTGGATGCTGCCTATGGATACCCAGAAGACCGTAGTCAATGCACTGATTACATCTAGGCTTGACTACGGTAACATCTTATATCTGGGCTCCAACTTAGCTGTGATTAGGCGGCTCCAACTGGTCCAGAACTCCGCTGCCAGGCTGCTATGTAAGATCCCTAGGACAGCTAGGATCTCGAAGCACCTAAAGGACCTGCACTGGCTTAGAGTTGAGAACCGGGTCCGGTTTAAAGCATTGACCTATATGTTTAAGATCAAGGCAGGGACCGCACCAAAGTACCTGCAGAATCTGGTTAGGCCCTATGTTCCTGACCGAAACCTCCGCTCCTCAAATGGAGCAAACTTTGTGGTTCCTAGATTTAAACTGGCCCGTATGGGGGGAAAGTCTTTTTCCCATCTGGGACCAGTTCTTTGGAACTCTCTGCCCTTAGCCCTGCGTAAGGAGGTAAATCTCGCCAGCTTTAAGAAAGGCGTAAAAACCTGGCTCTTTGATAAATAATTGCGGTCTTTAAATGGGTTGTTTTTCTGCGCTTTCTGTGTTCTCAGCTTTCCTATCTTTGCGCCGGGAAACCCTTTGTGGGTATCTGCGCGCATTATAAGTGCAAAAAATAAATAAATAAATAAAAACTGAGTAACATAGCTCTAAGCTACGACTGCCCATGTTGTAAAAAAGACATGTCACTCTGCATGGTGTATATTGCAGATGACACAATGTTAACCACAGAAAAAATCCTGTTGGATAAAGTATTCATACCATTATCAACTAATGCCAGAGCCCTTTCTAAATTTGCCCTGTCAATTTCATGCAGTCTCTGTAGCTTCCTGCTGTGACATTTTCCACATTTCATTTTATATTGCATGCAGAAAGCACTTTTAATGTGGCTTTCGAGGACCCAACAAGAAGTCCTGTAGTCCCATGTCATTAGAAAGAAGGGGCAAGTGTTGTTTAACCTGCGACAACTTGGATTGTTTAAGCCAATGAAGGCACAACTTCCAACACTGTATGTTGTTACCCCCCCCAAGTGTTGTGTCTACACGTATTGTGGGTCTGGTCTATTGATCCTAAACCCTTTGGTGTTTGCAAGAAAATGTGCCTGACCTCCGTTAGTATCTAACGGCCATAATAACAATCCCTCCTGATTGGTTCATGAATAATTGTAAGTTCCGTTGCGAAGCAAGTTGTCAACTGTTTCCCCTGTGTAATTTGTGATAGTTACCAGTTTGCAAATCATGTGAAATGTGAGAATGTTTGGTGCATTGTAACTTTTATCTTGGCCAGGCCAAAACTGGATGTTTGCTGTAAAACGTTGTTCAGGAAAATCATTTGGTGTAGTATACCATGCTCAAAATTAGATTTTAATTTAGTATTGTTTTTCCAAAAGTCAAACCCTTATATAGACAGCTGGGAAATGAAAGATGCCGAATAAATCAGCTTGCTGTCATGAGCATAGTTTTCTTTGCTGGTGAAGGTGTGAGTTTATATTTACACTCTGGGTCAGCTGGATTGTGACCAGAAAAATATGCAAACTTCTGTGAAAATGCTTTTGAGTTAGCCTGTGGTGGTGCAGGGCTGTGTACCAGTTATGTGTATTTAAATACTGCATGAGGGGTACTTGCTTTATGCAAAAAATAGTGACCATACAGTGAAAATAGAACATTTCATCACAATTGGAACTACCATCATACATTTCTTCAAAATTAAAAACAGTAGAATGCTGTAGATTATCTAGTAGTTTGTGCACTGTATCAATGTCCCAATCATCAGAGATATAAGAGTGATAACTTCATGCAACGAAAATTCAAATACACAATGAATCTGAATAATTTTTGTCAGTGCAAATATATCATAAGATGCCTTATCCCAAATAATTCCATCAGGAACTGGAACTGGAATAGCAGAAATGTTCACTTTGTGTGAAGAAGAATGAAGTGTTCAAACCAAGTTACCCAGTCCAACAGTAGACTGTTCTGGGAGATGGTGTCCATTTAGAAGCAGAAAAATGCAGTTACAAAACCAATCCAGATGAACAGGAAAAGTGACAAAATTGCAATCCAAATATATATCCATGGAGGGATAAAGTATGTCTTTTTCAGCCAAATGTAAAGTATAAGCAGTCTATCTTGAGATGGTAGTGGTGTTGGGTCAGATGAATCTGAAGAGAAGTCATCAAAGTTGATTAAGTGGCTGGAGGCTGTTCGATCTATTTTAGGCAGCTCTGGAGGCTGTGTAGTACTGGATGTTGACTCGAATGGTGGTACATTGTGGTAGATACCATCTTTGTCTGTTTGCAGAATTGAAATCTTCCTTTTCGTACCTGTTGATTGTAAGGAGTTTGTTAATGTAATAGGAAGAATTGATACTTCAGGGTTAGCTGTTCCCATCTGGGCAGAAGAAGCTGAGTCGCTGATTAAAGCTTTCATTACGACTTCCTGTAGGGTAGTGAGAAGAGACAGGTAACTACCTAGAAGCCCTCTTACCACTGTCTGGAACCACCAAATGATGAGATTTATTGACACAAATGTCTTGTTTTTGCAGCCAGCAAGATGTGGTAGAAGTACAGTTCTTGTAACTTCAACTGCCAGGACAGGTACAGGCACTCAAATTATTTCTTGCAATTCTCTTTTCTTGGACTAGATCACCTATCTTTGGAATCCAACCAGGTGTTGCTGGTACATCCTTCACTTCACCAGTGACATACCATTTCTGCTGGGCGTTGCTCTGAGCTTCTCAAAAGTTGTTCAGATCCTGTAAAACATCCAAACATTCATTGATATCAAATGGTATTTCTGCTGCCACTGTACTGGAACTGTTGAGGTCTGGAACCCACATCTTAACCCCAAACAGGATTCCGACCACCCAGGGGTTTTCTAGGCAGATTATTTATGGCTCTTTGGACCCCCTACAGGTGGTGGACCCAACTGTGACCTGAACCTAATACCCTAGCTGTTAAAGACTGCATCAAGTCATGGTTCATCCTCTCCCTTACCAAATTTCCCTCAGGATGATAGGGTGAGGAATACCCCACTGCCACACCCAATTTTCCCATGATGTCTCTGTAAGCCTTAGAGGCGAATGCTGTTCCCTGGTTTGAATGGACTGTGGCTACAGCATATGTCCTGATAAAGACTTGCAGATCTTTTATAACAGTTCAGGAGTCAGACATTCACTGTGGCCAAACCCAAAGAAATCAAAAGCAGGAATCCACTGCTACCAGGATGCAGAGTACCCGTACCACTCAGAGCATGGCAGTCGCTAAGGTAACTCAGGGAGAAGGTAGAGAGCATGGGCCCTTTGGTGGGGAAGCTGAGGAGGTTCCCCAGAGTACAACGTTTACTGGGGTTGTAAAAACCTGGCCTACACCCATCACAGGGCTGGGTAAGGCACAAAGGTGACACACCAGCGAAACTGCAAGTCGCCTTTTCACAAAAGAGAGCTCCTGCATGCATTGCTGAGGCCTCCCACATAAGATGGTCTGAGCTGGAGCTAGCACTGTTTACAGCTCTTGGTCAGGTGCTTACCTGACAATCCTCAAAGACAATATAAATGCCCCTATACTAGGCGCCTCTACTCCAGGAAAGTGAGCAATTACCAACCCAGGTACCCCCATCCCCGGCACAGGTGAAAGCCCAGTCAGTGGTAATTCATGGTTGAAAAGATAAATGGCTCTCATAGGTTGCTGCAAACATTTGGTACTCGTTGCCAATGTGCAAGCTATTATTCTTTTTTTTAACTTACTTTTGAACTGCTTGGGGTTTGCACAAGCGGAATGACTACAAGAAAACTGGGACATGCTTATGATGTTAGAATACTACCTGTCCAGATGGCACAGCATCAGTCTTGCTAGGCTTGCCTATGGAATGTTGAGAGGCTGCAAGTAGAGGGGTGGGCCAACACTGGTAAACTCCGCTACATGGCTGTTGGCAGAGTTTTTGCCAAACTCCGCTCAAAAAATCTTTGCAAGCTCTACCAACAGAGTTCACCACCCACCCCTAATCCATTCTGGCTCCAGTAGTGTAAGTACTCATTGTAAGACTGGACACAATAATAAGAATCACAAACAATTAGTGTGGGAATCCAGGATCCGCTTCCTCAATTGGAGCTTTTAATTCAGCCATCTACGCTGTGAATTTGACATAGGTGTATCCCGATGAACCTGCAACTATAAGGATCACTAGGTTTGTGGTGTTAACATGTGTGTAAATGATGCAGGCCAGCTTGTACTAAACATAGAATTTGTATGTGTTCAGTTTTCCAATGTGTACTTAAAAAGTCTGGATGAATCAAGTCGAGGAAGGGTTTTACCCGTTCTGTGTAGTCTAGAATGTAAGTTCTGACAAAGTTCAGGAAACCCAATGTTGATTGGAGTTAATTCAATGTGTTTGGTAGTTGTAGAAGAACATACTTCTCGAGGAAATGTGTTGCTAGGCTTCTGCCTTAACTTGACATCTCAAATCCCAGGAACAGGGCATTGATAGAGGCTACTTTTGATTTCTTGAAATAAAATGTGTAGCCCAAGTGAGCAATCTTGCCAAGTAAGTTGAAAGGTCATCATCCATTAGGTATATGCCACTGACATTGGAGCTTTTAATTCAGCCATCTACCCTGTGCAATCACGCAGTGACTGAGCGTGGGTTTTGCGAGGGCATAATTATCCATCTTCCAGTCTACCCTTCGAAGTGCAGCTCGTTGCAGAGTATTGGTGATTTGTCCCTACGGTAGCCTGTGCAGAACCATCAGTATAGATGATGTAATCATATTGATTTAGAGGCATTACTTCATTTGGCATAGGATATTCATTTTCGTATTGCAGATATCCGTGTGTTTGTAGTGTAGAATTAAATATGTAGCCTACATCTGTAGCTGTAAGAAAGTTTGCCCATTATATTAATTGTGGATGTAAAGCTTTTGCATTCGGAATGCTGGGCTTTATGACAGCCTCTAAGGCTGGGACCAGAGTAATAACAAGAATGCCTTTACCCTGAAGCAAGGTCTTTCTCTCACTACAGCAGTCTGTACTTCTGTCTGAATATTTTCTGATGGTGCAAAACGCATCTCTGCATTGGAGTATAATTTATATGCAATCGGTACAGTGTCTCCTTCATTGAATTTGACATAGGTGTATCCCGATGAACCTGCAACCTATAACTCTTGCTGTTTCCCTCTGAGGCGGAAGCCGGAGGTTTACTGTGCTCTCTTGCACCTTTTTACCATAAAAACGATCGACTGATAATTATTTTTTAAAATTGTATGATATTTTAATTGGAGCGCTTTTAATTCCTCCCTGACACCCCTACAGCGAGATCACTTCGCTGGGCACCCCCTTTCCACAGCGTCGATCCACTGAGGCGCAGGGAACATTTCAACACAACTTTGGCAGCCATCTTAGATTGGGCAGGCTCGCCGGAGAGCTCGACGCCCCTCCCGCCCTCCCTGGGTATTTAACAGGGCGTAATTCGGTTCCGCGAGATAACTCTTGCTGTTTCCCTCTGAGGCGGAAGCCGGAGGTTTACTGTGCTCTCTTGCACCTTTCTACCATAAAAACGATCGACTGATAATTGTTTTTTAAAATTGTATGATATTTTAATTGGAGCGCTTTTAATTCCTCCCTGACACCCCTACAGCGAGATCACTTCGCTGGGCACCCCCTTTCCACAGCGTCGATCCACTGAGGCGCAGGGAACATTTCAACACAACTTTGGCAGCCATCTTAGATTGGGCAGGCTCGCCGGAGAGCTCGACGCCCCTCCCGCCCTCCCTGGGTATTTAACAGGGCGTAATTCGGTTCCGCGAGATAACTCTTGCTGTTTCCCTCTGAGGCGGAAGCCGGAGGTTTACTGTGCTCTCTTGCACCTTCTACCATAAAAACGATCGACTGATAATTGTTTTTTAAAATTGTATGATATTTTAATTGGAGCGCTTTTAATTCCTCCCTGACACCCCTACAGCGAGATCACTTCGCTGGGCACCCCCTTTCCACAGCGTCGATCCACTGAGGCGCAGGGAACATTTCAACACAACTTTGGCAGCCATCTTAGATTGGGCAGGCTCGCCGGAGAGCTCGACGCCCCTCCCACCCTCCTACCGCCCCGCCCAAAGTATGTACAAAAACAACAACATCGCCCGTCCGCTCAGCGGGCGGGCGCATCGGGCGCGCCGGCGGCGCGCCGGAGGCGCGCCAGAGGCAAGCCCGTCTGCGCCCGTCCGCGCCGGGACCGGGCCTAGGGCCACAACCCCTGGCCCTCCTCTCTCATATAACCGGAGCACACTGCTGGAGATCGGTCCCTCCTACGCCCCTCTCTGTACCAAGTACGATTTCTCCACAATGTTACCAGAGATACAAACACAATGCCAACATTGTAATACTACACTCGCGTTCACGAACCCAACCAGCCTAGTTCAAAACCGAGGATCTGAGAAAGACACTCACGTGACCATGGCGCTAATTAACGCGCGTTCCCTGAGCAAGCACTGCCAGGAAATAGCCGATCTCATCAGCGATCTCAACTTAGATGTTCTCTACATCACAGAGACCTGGTCTGATGAGGCATCTGCCCCAGATTATGTTACGGCAGTTCCCTCAGGCTTCAGTGCCTATCGGCAGGACAGGCCCAAAGGGAAAGGTGGTGGGCTAGCCATTATATCGCGAGACCATTTGGAAGTCCGCTCCTCGCCTATACCCATTACCTCATGCGAAGCTATGCATTTTAATATAAAGCTATCCCCTACTTACAACTTCAAGGGAGTGCTCCTCTATAGACCCCCTGGGAACAGATCTGCGTTCCTTGATAACCTTAGTAACATCACTGAGTCTATAGTTACAGAAGAATCTACCACAATTATGGGCGACTTCAACTTCTACCTGGAGCAAAGCAGCGATAAGGACACTATTTCCCTCACATCCGACCTAGAAATAATGGGCCTTAGTCAACTGGTCACGACCTCCACCCATCAAGCAGGTCATACGCTAGATGGAATTTTTTCAAATGTGGAAGGTCTGTGCATAGCCTCAGTTCTCCCCATGACATGGACTGACCACTCAGTCATTCTTAGCAGCCTCACTATCAAAGGCTCGCCGAGAAAAAAGGCTGCTCACACGAACAGTGGCACTTTTAAAGCATGGAAGGACATCAATTCCAATGACCTTACGATGCTGTTAAACAACACCATCCCGGATCTATCCACTGACCCCAATACCGCCACCAACCAATTTCAGAAATGGTTGGCCGAAGCCACCACTCAGTTGGCACCTACCAAATCTCTGTCAAAGAACAGAAATTTGCCTAAAGCTCAGTGGTATACAAAAGAACTGAAAATTCAAAAACAACTAACTAGGAACAGAGAACGGCACTGGCGAAGAACTTATGACAGCGAAAACAAGGAAAAATATAAACAAGCTCTTGCTTCTTATAAAGCTATGATAGTAGCAGCAAAAAAACACTATTTCACCACCAATATAGAGACCGCAAAAAATTCTAGCAGACAGCTATATAACATTGCTAAAACCCTTTCTGGAAATACCCCGGACCTTAACCCCCCCCCCCCATCACAAGCACTATGTGATGCCTTATCCAAGTTCTTTTTCACGAAGGTCAATGACATCGACCAAGCGTTTAACTCTGACCCTGCTAGCAGTCCTGCTACGTCCTCAATGATCACACCGAAAAACACCATGACCAATTTTAAACCCCTCACCACGGATCAAATTAAGGGCATAGTAAAATCGATCAAAGCCGGGTCAGCTCTGGATCCCTGCCCAACCTCGGTGATCGCAACCGTAACAGATACAGTCATTCCCATTATCACACATGTCTGTAACACTATACTGACATCTGGAATTTACCCTGATTCATTAAAAAACACGCTGATTAAACCCTTGCTAAAAAAGCCTGGTCTAGATAAAGGTGAATTAAAAAACTATCGCCCTATCGCGAGCCTCCCTTTTCTAGCAAAAGTCACCGAAAATGCCATGAACCAGCAACTCTCGGAATTCATTGAGAGTCATAACCTGCTGGATGATACACAGTTCGGTTTCCGTAAACACCATGGAACGGAAACCGCTCTCATCAAGGCAGCTGATGACATAAGAGTCATCCGTGATCAGGGAGGAACAGCACTGCTCGTCCTTCTTGATCTCTCAGCGGCCTTCGACACGGTCGACCACAAGATCTTGGTCGACCGTGTCGAAAGGATGGGTATTCAGCTTACTGCCAAGGATCTTCTTGCCTCTTTCCTGGCCAACAGAACCCAGGCGGTCACCATGGGTCTTTTCCAATCAGCGGATCTGTCGTTGCCGTGTGGGGTTCCCCAAGGCTCATCCCTCAGTCCGACACTATTTAATATCCATGTGTCGGACCTTGCTAGTGTCATCAAAGCACACAGGATGAGCCTCACCTCATACGCTGACGACACCCAGCTGGTTTTGGCCATAAAGGGCGATGGACAGGAGGTGGCAGGAAGATTCCAAAGGGGGATGATTGCTATCGGTGAGTGGATGGGAAGAAATTGCCTGAAGCTCAATTCCGATAAAACTGAGGTGGTCATCTTTGGCAACCTTCTGCCAGCCTGGTCGGCAGCTTGGTGGCCATCGGCTCTTGGTGTCCCTCCTACCCCCACCGCTAAGGTCAGAAACCTAGGAGTGACATTTGATGACAAGCTCAGTTTCATGGCCCATGCAAATAAGGTGGCAGCTAACGCCCATTTTAAGCTCAAAATAATAAAAAAGATCATCCCTTATTTACCAGATTCAGCAGCCAAGACGTTAGTCACCTCCCTGGTCCTGACATCATTGGATTACTGCAACGGTCTATTGCTCAATGCACAAAGCAGAGTCACGAAAAAGCTTCAGACTGTGCAGAATGCAGCGGCACGCGTGCTATCCAAAAAACCCAAGTTTGCTCCCATCTCGGACACCCTGAAAGATTACCACTGGCTAACCATCCAAAATAGGGCTAAATTCAAAGCACTATGCATAGTCTATAAGACCCTGCAGGATCAAGGACCGCGCTTCCTCAAAAAGCTACTAATTCCTTACAATCCGTCCAGAACACTTCGTTCCTCCTCGCTTAACCAACTGGTGGTTCAACGAAGCAGAACAGTCTCATGGGGTGACCGCCGCTTTTCTATCGCAGCCCCCAAAATCTGGAACGCCTTACCGAACCACATTAAAATAAGTTCCACACTCCTCCAATTCAGAAAGAAACTGAAGACGTGGTTATTCAACCAGTAAACCCAGCCACCAACCTTCTGATCAGGGATAGACAGCATTGCATACCAGCGCCGAGACGCCTACGGGTAATTGCACGCGCTCTACAAATGCCATTAAATAAATAAATAAATAAATCACTAGGTTGGCGGTGTTAACATGTGTGTAAATGGTGCAGGTCAGCTTGTATTAAACATAGAATTTGTATGTGTTCAGTTTTCCAATGTGTACTTAAAATGTCTGGATGAATCAAGTCGAGGAAGGGTTTTACCCGCTCTGCGTAGTCTAGAATGTAAGTTCTGACAAAGTTCAGGAAACCCAATGTTGATTGGAGTTAATTCAATGTGTTTGGTAGTTGTAGAAGAGCATACTTCTCGAGGAAATGTGTCGCTAGGCTTTTGCCTTAACTTGACATCTCATATCCCAGGAACAGGACATTGATAGAGGCTACTTTTGATTTCTTGAAATAAAATGTGTAGCCCAAGTGAGCAATCTAGCCAAGTAAGTTGAAAGGTCATCATCCATTAGGTATATGCCACTGACATAGGACAATGCCTAGTCATCAAATTCTTGCAAAAGTTCTGCAACCTGGCCTGTAAACAACACAGGGCTGTTCCTATACCCCTGGGGCAATCGACAGAACTGCTTTTCAGAACATACCTCTGAATGTGGTCAAGTACCTGCTTTCAGGTGCAATGCTTTGGCAGAAAAATCCATTTGAAATATGTAATGTGGTTTTATATCTTTTTTGCAATATATTAGTCATAAGTGCAGTGTTGTGCGCATTTTGCACATCAAATGTGAATGTGAATGTAGCAGTGTTCAAGTGTCTGTAATCTAACAGTAAACTATATGAATAATCTGGTTTCATTACTGGAGACAAAGGATTATTTATAGGAGATGTGCAATTTTCTATTTCACCTTGGTACTAAAGTTGTGCGAGTATTTCTCTAACTTATTTTTTAGCCTCATGTTTAATGGGGTATTCAAAGTCAAAAAGCTTTATTTCGATAAAAGTCATTATCATAAAAGCAGATCAATGTACATAAAAAATTACAGTTTGAGTACAATTTTAAAAAAGGTTCTATATCTCTGATCCAAGCAGTAGATTCAGAAAATATTTGCTCAGTTATACGTAGTCAGCTAGTTTGTTGAATAAAAAGATAAACAATTAAAACAGCATTTCCAGTTACCAGAGATTTTTCTAGAAAAGAATTAAACAGATTGTTTTAGCTTTTTGGCTCGAATAGCCCAGGCCCAGGATAGAAATTTGGCTAGGGCACAAGCATAGGGTACGTGACTGTCCGAAATTAGTATCCTAATTGCCACATCATGACTCCTAGTCCCCAGCTGCCGGCATAGGCTTTTCAGCCACACCCTCCTTGGATTAGCATACTCGCCACAGACAGACAAAAAATGCGCTAGTGTCTCCGGTTTAGCAAGGCACGATGGACATAGATCAGATTTGTCTATACAAGATTTCCATCTTTTAGTGAAGGTGTTCAGTGGTAAAGTTCCCGTTCTGAATCTGAAATACAAGGCCCTATCAAAGGGTTTTCCAATTATATCCAGATAAAGTTCCCGCCTGGGACAGTCTTTGAACATCAGGAAGTCCTCTGTTAGCCTACCTAGAGATGTGCTAGAATGTCTTTGAGAGCAAATCCAGTCCCGATAGAGCTTTTTAAGTATTTGCTTTGGGGGTGAAGTTCTACTTAGCCATGATTCAAATTGGCCCAACTTGATCAATAGGGTTTTCATGTCTTTTAACCATTAGATTTTATACCAGCTTGGTGATGACATAATTTCTTTGAGGCCTCTGGCATATCCACTTAGTTCTTCTACCCGCCAAATACGGGCCCATAATAATAACGGGCGAAATCTCGCAATTTCGCTAATCTGGGATACTGCCCGTTTTCTCCCCTCCAGGGCCCCACCTGACCTGGGCAAAGCTGTCCTGGTGTAGTCTGACTAATAGGGATAGTAGATAGTGTGGTAACCCCATGTCAGCTAGTACTTTCCATAATAGGTCCCTAGGTACGAGGTCAAAGGCAGTCTTTAGATCGATAAATGCGAGATAAAGACTGCCCTTGCCTATTACCACAACCTTCCAATATACCATCATGAGCCTGAATGCTTGCTCGATCGTTCCAGTGCCCACTCTGAAACCCGCTTGGAAGTCGGTAAGGATTTTATTTTCTTCTACCCAGTTGAGGATTCTGAGTAAGAGGACTTTACCGACAACTTTTTGGCTGATATCTAGCAAACTGATCGGCCTGTAATTAGATGGGTCATCCCTCGAACCTTTCTTGTGAATGGGGACCACCTCCGCCCCCTTCCATGATGAGGGAATGGGGGCACCCCTACAGATGGCAACAAGGGGGGAGTGAATCAATTTACCCCATTTAGCGCTATCAGATTTTAGCAGATCCCCTGGAATCCCATCAGGTCCGGCCGCTTTTTGTGGAATAATAGAGCTTATTGCGTATTCCACTTCCTTAAGTGTAAAGTCGGAGTCGCTAGGACAAAATATATAGTTAGTAGTAGGAGAGGATAAAACAAACCCTCTCCCGTTGGGGCCATCGTGACAGGAGTAGAGTTTGGAGAAGTGATCCTCCCACACCTGGCTTGGTATGTTGCAAGTTATGAGATCACTATCTGGTCTGTTACGTGCCCTTATAGTGTCCCAAAAACATTTGGAGTCTTTTTTCAGGCTTGCTTCCTTAAGGGTTAGCCAGTAGGCATCTTCCCACTCCCTTTTAGCTAACCACAAGACCTTTTTATGTTCTCTTCTAGCTGTTTGAATTGATAAGGGGGACTTCCCTTTAACTGCCTCAATTAAACGTGACTTGGCCTTTCTGCATGATGTAGAGTACCAGTCATGCCTGCCTTTGGTTAGAGGTTTGGGTTTCCCTGTAGTCCCTTTTACCCAAAAAAGGTCCCCTATAGTTTTTATGGCTACTTCATAGATAGTAGTTACCTTGTCTGCTGCCTTAATTAAGTCTATGGAGCCAATTTCATCTTGTGTCCCTTTAATCACCTCATCTATAGTGGCTAGTTTGTCAGTATTACACAAGATTTTATTCCACTTAAGGCGTCTTCCACAAGAGGAGACAGTGATCTCTTGTGGGCAGCTCGGTGGTGCTGACGGTGCTCCAGTGGACCAAAAATTCATTAAAGTTAAGGAAAGTGAGTTATGATCACTCTCTATGGTAGGAATAACAACCATATCGATGACCGAACTCCAAAGCCCCCGGTCCAACAGAATATAGTCGATCCTTGTGGAGTGACCAATTCTGTTGAAAGTTGGGGTACCCAACTGGTCAGATCGTGTGCGGCCATTTGCTGCTCTTAATCCAAACTCTAAGGTAAGTGCATTGAGCTGTATTGCACTACGAGACCAGCGCTTGATGGGTGGAATAGAGAGGGTGGGAATACCCCACCTACTATCCTCTTCTCCTAAGTCAGGTATTCCTTCTAGGGGGAGTGGCTCATATGTGCAGTTAAAATCTCCTGCTATTATGATATGGCCAGGTTCACTCTGGTCCCCAAGTTGGGCCTCAAGCTCTGCTACTGTTGGTGAAATGCACCCATTTTTAAATCCTCTAGCGTAGACATCGTAGAGATCTACAAGTAGTCCCCCACGTGGGCCCGATAGAGAGATACCAAGGATATCTGGGTTTCCTGTCTTCTTTATGGTTATCCGACAGTTAAGCGAAATGCTTACCCAGATGATGAGCCCCCCTGATGGCCGCCCCTTCCCTGCCTTAGGTTTTACAGCTGGTGTAAAAAATGTAACAAACCCGACACGATGCAGTGGCTCAGTGGTCCAGGTCTCTTGGAATACACAAATCTTGTGGGCGTCAACCAGGACGTTCCACTCCGGGAGGCCTAATTTCCTAGAGATCCCCGCAAGATTCCAGCTAAGGATTTTTATCTCGCCTTGTGTTAGATCACCATCACGGATGACAGTTATTTGAGAATTTGGTGGGTCTACACTATCCCTAGTTAGTATGTGGGGAAGCGGTATTGGTGGTGTCACTGCTGGGTATTCGGGGCATATGGAGAAGGATGTGGCTGGCAGCACATCCTCCATATCATTATTGGTGGAAGCGGAATATATATCTAGACCTTCCATAGAACTAAGTCAATCTACCTCATCTAGCACACAGTACCTGTTTGGATGGGCGAAATGTGAATATGAGGGGTCAAAAGAAGGGGGCAAATCCTGCCATGGCTGTTGCCACTGGTGGTTAGCAGGTAGTGGGGGCTGGAAGGATTGCTGCCACTGCTGAGGAGGCTGATATAGGGGTGGAGGGTGCTGAAAAGGTTGTTGCCACTGAAGGCTAGCATGGTGTGGGAATACGGATGAGAAATGTGGTGGCTGTTGCCAGTGTTTGGTAGCATGTAGCGGGGGATACACAGGCCCTCTGTTGTTTGAGAAAGTAGGCCGATGGGGATTTGGTCTTGGCTGCATGGGGAGGAAGTAAGACAGGGGGAGTGGGTTGATTTGGGTGGCAGGACCACTGTTAGGTGTGTTGCATATGAAGCTGGCTGCCCCTATATCCCTAAAGTTGACTGTAATCACATCCCCTGGTATTGTTTTCTTACTCCTGCCCACCCAGTCCCCTCTACGCACAGTAAGAATTTCCCCACTCATATTATTAGGTAAGGGTTTGTGTAATTGAAGCCACTGGGCACATTTGTTTCTCAACTCTACAAAGGTTTCTTTTACTCCCTCCTTCAGTGGGGGAACGGCTGTCAGCACAACCACAAAAGGAGAGACTTCTGGTGGCAGGCTGATTGATTTATAACGTGCCTGCTTTGGCTTAGAGCCTTCGGAATTGTTTGTAGAGTGAGAATCTGCAGAGTTAGTAGGCTTTCCTGTGAGATCTTTCGCTTGAGGGATGGTAGATTTATTGCCACCAGCTGGTTGTTGCAAGGTCGAAGTAACACTCACCGCCTTTGGAGTAGATAGGAGTGGGGGTTGAGCAGAATTATTCCCTGGATGGGACAAGTGAAGTACGGCTGGATCCTTGGTGACTGATGGTATTTCCGCTTTGTTAGGTGCATCTTTAGAGAGCTTGACACAAGGTGGAGGCTTGGGAAGTGTTTCTTTTTTCCCTTGTGGCTGGGCAGACCCAGGCCCATTCATCTTATTGGGCCATTTCGAATTTATTAGCGACGTGAGTCTGTCAAGTTTGGAGATTAGAGGCTTTATTTGTGCTGCTATTGTGGCCTCAAGGTCCTGTTTGAGGTCTGTTACCATGTTTTCAACCCAACAGGGTATACCTGGCGCCAGGTGCGGGGTCGGCGATACCAAGTTATGGTTCCTGGCTTTGGCTTTGGGTTTTTCCTTGGGCTTAGACTTGGACGCTACCTTTGTGGGGATAATGATAACCTTTCCCCCAGAGTCAATAGGCACAGGAGGTGTTGCTTTATCCATTTGCCCGTCCTGGCTTGGCTCCGTCTCTTCAGATGTCTGACAAGCTACTAGATCTGGGGTAGCTTCTAGATCGACAAAGGACGGATCCGAATCAGATTGAGTGACTGACAAATCGACAGCATTCGGTACTGTGACTGTGCCAGTGGTAGTCAAGGGTAGGAGTAGGGAACAATTAGTCAAGGCTTGTTGGGAGGGTGATTTTGCGTTCGCGAGAGAGCCCAGGGAAGAGCGCTTAGCGTTCATGAGGTCCAGGGAGACTCTTTTTTCCAGCAATACAATACTTTTATCAATGGTCTCATTCACCCGTGATATGAAAAGATCAATAGGGCCAGTCACTTGTGCTACCCCCATAGCTTTTTTGGTGCACCTTCTAGTTCTATTGCGCATAGTTGACATCTGTGGTGCTGGGCCAGATGCAAAATGGGGCCTCAAAGGAAGAGCGGTTGGAAATCAATGCCGCCTACCTTGCTGATGGATTCAGGGCGAAGATGCAGGGGTTCAGGGCCAGGGCCGTCCTCTGCCGTCCTTGAACGGCCTTAAACGGCCCGCTCTTTGCCCGGTCTTCGCCCCGGTGTCTGCCCCGCGCGCGTCCCGCGTGCGCGTTGTTACCACAGCTTAACTAGGGAGAGGTCAAGTGAAGGGGGCGGGAAGAGGACCAGCTGCGGCCGATCCACGCCGCTAGGCACGCTGGTCCTCGCAGTCCCGTCTCTGACCTTGGTGAGCAGCTGCCGGTGTCAGGAAGCGCGTTGGTGCTCAGAAGCACGACGAGGGACAGGAGACTTGGTCCACAACAAACAAGAGTCTTGCCTGCGAGCGGCTCCCGCGAAGCGGGGGCCGCGAGGCGTGGCGAAGTGGCCGGAGAGCTACAGGAAACACGATCAGCACTCCAGGCAGTAAGGGACCCAAGGCACACTCACTCCCTGCAGATCTTTATGGGAGGAGGGGGCGGGAAGAGGACCAGCTGCGGCCGATCCACGCCGCTAGGCACGCTGGTCCTCGCAGTCCCGTCTCTGACCTTAGTGAGCAGCTGCCGGTGTCAGGAAGCGCGTTGGTGCTCAGAAGCACGACGAGGGACAGGAGACTTGGTCCACAACAAACAAGAGTCTTGCCTGCGAGCGGCACCCGCGAAGGGGGGGCCACGAGGCGTGGCGAAGTGGCCGGAGAGCTACAGGAAACACGATCAGCACTCCAGGCAGTAAGGGACCCCTAATGGGGTATTGTCTTTGTGGTTGTGGGGTTGATCTCAGAGGAATGATGTGATAAAGGGAACAGTCATCCTACCCCACATTGTTGCGGTATAAAGGAGGAGCTTGCTCTAAGGCCCACTCCTTGGTGTATGAATGTTTAACTGCATCTGGGACGAGGTCGGAAAAAGCAGATAAAAGCAAATAGAATAGCATTTTCTCCGTTGGGGCAGTCCATAACAAACTCTGGTGACCAATCCTTCTCAGCCAAGAGAATGTAATAGCTCCCAAAAGAGAACATTTATGGGACATTGTTTATCTCCTCCAACTGGAGTTGCATCTCATATAATTGATTTGAGACACTCATTCTCCTATCCGGTGTTTCAACCAGTATATAGTCACTCGCTGCTACTGCTGCCAGACACTCCATCCGATTCCGGTGAACTATCTGACTTTTAACGTGCTGTCCAGCATGGTCAGAGCCCATTTCCTGCTTAGAAGCAGAGTCCTCAATATCCGTGTAATGCTTCATTTTAAGACCAGCCACCTTCTGTTTTTAGAATTGCGGCTTGGACTGTAAAGGTTTTTCTTCTTGTTTTATGAGGTCATATGAGGGTAATAAGTCCCTCTTTGGTTTTAAGTTCTCCTTTCATCTGCGTTCCCCCTCTCTCCAAACATTTTTCGGATGAATCCTGAAATGAATTAGAGGAACGCTTATCAGTTTCCTGATCAGGTATTTTAATATGTTCACGGTTACACAGATTATAGCATCTTTCAGTGGACTCCTGTTGAGGAGAACCACCTTGTGCCTTAGTCTATACCTTATTTTTCTAATTATCCCACTTCTTGGTAGAAGAGTCTGACACCTGCTTCAAGTTATCCTTTTTAGAATGACCCTTAATTTGTAGTTTACTTTGTCTGGTTCTCAAATTATCTCCGTTTGATGCATAGGTTTCATTAATATATTTTGGTAATTCGCGCACTTGTTGTCCCAGGCCAAATTTGTGAGTCGCTGATAGCCAACACTGCTACTTCCCCTGTAATGTTACTCAACATTATGGCAGTTACTGCAGCCAAGTTGTCCATCAGTTTCATCTCCAAATATAGGCCAGGTGCTACCCCTTGGTCATTCTGAATCTGTTTAAGCACAACTGGCAAAACAGCTAATGAGGGTGTACCCATGTACGAAGAGGGGTTCCTGTTACCCCCCACCCACTTTTTGTCAATGTCTTATGCTCTTTGACTTGATATGCCCTGGGTCCCTGCCAATCAGGTTCCCAGAGCCTGTGTTCTTTCCCAAAACTGTACCTTCGTATCCCAAATTGGCACCTCTCTGGCCACATGTAAGTCCCTTGTAAAGGGGGACCATGGGTATAAAGGGCTATGGAAGGCCTCTAAGGGCTGCAGCACATATTATGCCACCCTTGGAGGTCCTGTACCTTGACATTGCAGGCTGTGAAAAGTCGACTTGGCACACATCCATGTGTGTCATGCCTACAACCCACTCCCTATTTCATAGGTCAGCCACCCCTCTAGCTGAGTGCACTATGCCACTGTTGAGGGTACAGGTGCATGAGCCTTGTACTCCTACAGTGTCTAAGTCTATTCTTAGATTTTCTAAGTGCAGTAAAGCCATAAAGAGTATATGGTCTGGGAGTTTGGCATTATGAACTCCACAGCACCATAATGGCTTTACTGAACTCTGGGAAGTTTGGTATCAAACTTCTCAGAATAATAAACCCACACTGATGCCAGTGTGGGATTTATTATACAATGCATACAAAAGAACCAGCCTCTGGTGGGTTCACTGACTGGTATACACCAGCCTGCCACCATGAGACATGCTTCTGGACCTCTAGGATGGGAACCTTTACTCCCTGAGCCCAGAAACAAAGCGTTTCCTGGCCGGAGGTGGTCACACCTCCCCCAAGGGAGGAAGAGCCATCTGTGGCAGGGGAGCGTCAAAGGCCTTGCCGCCTTTGTAACACGATCTTCAGCCTCTACTACTATCAGGAGCACAGCCCAGAAGGTGTGCCCACCTCTGCCAACCCCACCCCTCAGGTGGGGGATGAGAGGTGAAGCTCACTCTTCAGTGCCCGCCATCTTTCAGATGGCAGGCACTCTCCAATCAAGGTTAGGGATTGCGCCCACTCCCCTGGGGTGAGCACACCATGGGTGTAGTCACCCTAAGGTCAATAGCCTATTGGATACTGACCTCAAGACCCCTAAAACGTCCCTAAAAACCATGTTTAGGGGGCAGCCCTGAACCAAGAAGACTGATATCCCCCCAACGTATGAAGAAGAATGACAAAAGAAGATGCCCAGCATAGGAGACTGCAGAGAACAACTGACTTGGCCCCAGCCCTACCAGCCCGTCTACAGTTTCCAGAGATCCTGCGCCAAAAGTTGCCTTGTCCTGCAGCCAGCAATCCTCCAGAGCCCTAGGAGGACTTACTGCCTTCAACAAAGACCAGATCTCCTGTGAACAGCAACTCTGTTCAAAAGAAACTTCCAAGAAAGACTCTGAGACTGCTGAGGACAAAGAAACCTGACACCTCGAACGACCACTGCACCCAACGCCTGCGGCCTTAATGCGGGTGGCTCATGGTCCCCCCAACCGCAAGTGGCCCGGTACGGTGAAAACTGACCTCAAAAGACACCTCTGCACCCTGGAGAGGAGAACCTGAGTTGTAACTACGTCCCCTAGGCCTCTAACTTACCTGCCCAGCTGTTGGTTTTTCCCGAAAGTCTTCCTGGACCGAGCCCCCAGCCAAGATCCAAAACTGGCAAATTCAATTGAAAACAACAGGGCATCCAATGCCAAAACAGCACCCTGCACCTGGCAGCCCCTGTGCCGCTGTGGGTGCAACTTGTGTGCTAAATTGGATCCCGCTTTTCCCTGAGCTTCATTCCAGGAGCTTTGGTCCCACAACCTTGTGGCCTGCTCGTGAGCAGCCACCAACCGGAGGCCCCTATTGCAAATTGGATAACATTGGGCCTCAGCATTCTGTACCCAGCTGCTCTAGTACCTCTGAGGGTGTTCTGAGAGTGCATCCTCGACCCTGGGGGAACCCTGGTTCTAACCCCAAAATACCAACTCCCACAAACAAGTACTTACCTGTTAACCACTAACTTTGTTTCCTCTCATAGGATTGCATTGACTGCTTTTCTTTGAAAATTCTTCTAAGTGTGGAGTTGGTTTGTATAAAAACTTGAAAAACTGCAACTGTACCAAAAGTGGATAACTTATCTTTTTCTTAGAAAATGTCTTAGTGTGATATCTATGCATATCACACTGATTAGCAAAAGTAACTTAAAAAGTAGTCCAAGAAGCAATTAATATTGTGATATACAAAGTAACTGGAAAGTCATTCTGATTATTGAATTACCTGTAAATCAACCAACTGCATTTGAACCTGCATCCAACTGTAATTAATTGCATAAGTATTGCAAAGTATTATTTCAATTACCTGCACCAGGCTTGGCTTGGTTCTAGAAATTAAATAACTAAATAATATTAGTGTAATTCCTATTTTCCCAATAGGCCCTGCGCATTGGAATAACATAAACAGTAGTATCGACGTAGAAGTGCGGATCTTCCAGGCCTCTACTGACTATGCTAAACTTAATTGGGTTTGTTACCAACTAGCTCAGAGGTCACTGGAAACTTTCTTGACTGAATAGGAAGTGATCAGCTTCCCTGGCACAGCCAAGAAGGGATTCAGTTTTCCAACAACCGTGCAACATGACAACTTTGCTCCTCAGATAAGAGTCAATCTCTAGAGTCGTGTGAAACAATAGACAGTTATTTTACTCAGTCAGTTGTGCAGATTACTTTCACAATATGTAGAGAATAGAGAGACGGGCGTTTTCAATAAAAGGTATTATTTATTGAACAGTCTTTCTTCTCATACAAGAGAAATGAATTGCCACAATTGCAAGACTTGTTATTATAAAAAGTGCGTACATTAATAAGAGTATCACGAAGTAATACTGTAAAAGCATTGATATGGTTTCTTAGCCATACAATGGTTTAAAATGAATAAAACATATATACATTCATATATTCATTTGACTAACATACTCAACTGGTGCTTCTAACTACGCCTACCCCAGTGTACCTGACCTAAGCCTAATACTTGGGAGGGGAGTAAATAAGTAGCTTTAAGTTAAGTTGGTTTTGCCAAGGTTTGCTTCAAGAATTCTCTCTAAGGGTTTAGTCAACACCATACCTCTGGAATAGAATGCTGGAGGGCTGGTATCTCCTTCCAGGGACTCGATATCCCAGTCACTCGCAAGAGTAGGCTGGAAACGCCGGAGCTGGATTTCTCGGCATGAGAAAAGACAGCGTCTCTCTCAGCGCGTCGAGGAAGAGGAGGGGCAGCGTCCGCGGGCAGCTTGCATCTGCTGGGCTCTTGCAGGGGGACAGCTGTTCAGCTCCTGTGTTCATCACACCATCGTTCGCTCGTTAGCAGCGATAGCAGTAGCGATAGTATCAGCATTAGCTTGACAGCGATAGCTTCAGCGTTTGCTTAAGGCAACGTTGGTAATATTTATACCTGAAAGGTGCCTTGTTTGACGTAAGTTTTTGGACATAAGACGTCAATAAAGATGTTATGTTATAAATGTTATAAATCCTTTTATTGCGCGCTCTGTTACTCAGGAGTATCCTGGCGCGATGAGTACATGATAAAAAGGCGGGGCCACTAACACACCGAAGAGAGAGATTACAGAGTAATATTAAACAGGTATGTTTTGAGTCCCTTCTTGAACTGCGAAAGTGAGGAGGCAGTGCGAAGGGCCAAAGGAAGAACATTCCATACTCTAGCAGCCTTAACAGAGATGGATTTGCCTCCAGTTCTGGCAAGCTTAAATTTAGGCTGGACCACCTGACAAAGGTTAGCCGAGCGGAGAGCCCGTTTAGGAGCATAAAGAACAAATCTATTCCGCAAGTATACTGGGCCTTGCTGATTGATAGCCCGATATGCCAGGACCAGAATTTTAAACAAAATACGATTGGCAATAGGCAACCAATGAAGGCTGCGCAGATGTTCACGAACACTAGTTCTCCTGGGTAGTTGAAACATCAACCTGACTGCCGAGTTTTGAATAACCTGAAGTCGACGGACCATGTAATCAGGTAGGCCACTGAAGAGTGCATTTGCATAATCTAAGCGTGATAAAATAATCAACGCTCTAAGCACAGTCTCTCTAGCTTTGCCGGGAATGAGGGGAAAGAACCTTCTGAGGGCCTTTAGAGTGGCATAACAGGTACCGGTTAGTTTCTTAATATGCTCCCCGAACTTTAAATCCTGTCCGAACCAGACACCTAGGTTCTTTACAGGGGCACCTGATGAGTTCGGACAGGGTAGGTCGGAGGGCCAAATTTGTTCCCTGAAATTATCCGGAAAAGATCCATAGAGGAGGATCTCCGTCTTCTCCTCATTACATTTAAGCTGGGCCATTGCCAGCCAGCGAAAAACCTGCGACAGGCAACTCTGAACGGTCAAGGGGTCTAGATGATTTTTTGGCCAGGTGAAGAGCAGCTGGGTATCATCAGCATAAGCCATTATTTTGGCACCCAGCTGCTCAGCTAGATAGACCAAAGGGGTCACATAAACATTAAAAAGCAAGGGGCTTAAGGTAGACCCCTGCGGGACTCCTGTGGTAAGTTCCTTAGCCTTAGATGCATAAGGGGGGACCCACACTTGCTGTAATCTATCTTTCAGAAATGAGGTCAACCAACCCAAAGCGCGGCCTGAAATACCGACAGCACCCAATCTGGCCAGAAGCAACGAATGGGGCACCGTATCGAAGGCGGCAGAGAGGTCTAGTAAGATCAGAACCGCCCTGCCGCCTCCATCCAGGCACTCCCGAATAGCCTCTGAAACCTCAATTAATGCTGTTTCGGTGCTGTAGGCCGCTCTGAACCCCGATTGAGCAGGGTGGAGCGCGTGAGAAGACTCAATAAACCCTTCAAGTTGTCTAAAAACAATCTTTTCACATGTCTTAGCCAACGCTGGCAAAAGAGATATGGGCCGATAGCTAGAGGGCATAGTCGGGTCCAGGCCAGACTTCTTCAGTAATGGGAGGAGCTTGGCTTGCTTCCAACTCAGAGGCACAGAGGCCGAGCAAAGAGATAAGTTAACAATCCTAGTTACCTCCTGGCAGACTATCGCCGACACTCCTCCCAGAACTCTAGCAGGGCAGGGGTCGGCGGGCGAACCAGATTTAAGGGCAGACAGAATTGGTAAAACATCCTTTTCAGAGGCTGGGGAGAAGGAAGTAAACAGACCTTCCGAAGAAACAGCTTCCAATATAGGCAATGAAGTGGATGTCAGGGACTTGTTCAGGGCAGTTTGGAGATCTTGCTGGATCTTCAGAATCTTTTCAGAGAAAAAATCTGAAAGTTCATCGCACCATTGATTGGAAGAAGGTAGTGTAGGTAGCGCGGCTCTAGGAGAGAGAAAACTCTGGACTATAGCAAAAATTTCTTTGCTATTATTACTGGCTTTTTCAATGCGTCCAGCATAGTAATTACTTTTGGCCACCTTGATTTCATTATAGTACTCCTTTTGGGAGCAGCGCAGCCGTTTCTTCGCCTCCGACGAATAATCAAGCCGCCAAATCCTCTCCAGTTTCTTACACTTCAGCTTCTGCTCCCGTAGGCCATGGGTAAACCAGGGCTGGGACGGCAAGAAGCGGGGTCGGCAGACTCGTTTATTCTGCATAGAAACTGCCGAGCCACTAGCCATCCATGTGTTAAAAGCGTCAACTGCTGCATTAATTTCAGTAGTCAGCATCGGCTGGCAGCTAGAAAGAAATTCAGAAAAGGATGCAACATTGATACGTTGCTGATGGGCCTGAGACTGAGTTGGCATTAATCCAGAGCCAATAGTCAATGTCCAGGAAAATCTAACCAATTCATGGTCGGTCCAGGTCATGGCTTCTGGCCGCTCCATTATAATGTCAAAGTTAGAACAGACTAAATCAAGGACATGGCCCCCCGCATGCGTTGGAGTCTCCACCCATTGTTTAAGATGGGCCATTGAAAGAGTTTCTCCAAATCTAATTGCCTCACTGCAATCCGCCATATCCATATGGATATTAAAATCCCCCAAAAGGAGATAATTTGCAAACTGAAGTGTGCTGGGTATGATGGCTTCTTCAAGATCCCCAATGAAGTTGCCAATATAGCCTGGAGGACGGTACACAAGTGAGCCACCTAGTGTCCAGTGAGAATTAAAAGCAAGACTGAAGTGCAGGAGTTCTGCTTCATGAAAGCCTTCAAGGGGTTCACATAAAAGGGTCCAATGCTCTCTATAGATCACTGCGATCCCTCCCCCTCTGCCCTTGGGGCGATCTGCTCTAGAGATCTTAAACCCACGTGGGATTGCCAGTTCAACGACGGGAGCGCATGAGTCATTCATCCAGGTCTCTGTAACGAAGAGTAGGTCAAGCCTATTCTCCCCAAGGATATCAAATATAGCCGCAGCATGTCTCACTAGAGACCTAGCATTGATAAGCGCCGCTCGGATCCTACAGGTATCCAGGCTGGGTTGTACAGAGTGGACCTCAGGCTTAGGAAGATGATAACTACAAGCCGGACACACTTTGCCCTGACTTTCACTCACCAGCCACGAATGGCTCTCCACGCAGCCACGGGATTTAAGAGCCATCAGGTCTGCATGGGTATACCGCAGAGCAGCGTGGGGCTGATGCGATTGAAAACACCTTGGGGGCCCTGCCCTGGGCCCGTCCGGGACACGGACGGGCACAGACGGGCCCTCCTTTGGCGCTCCTTCGGCGCGCAGACGGCGCGCCCGCTGCGCGCGTCCGCTGCGCGGTCGCTGACACATAGCGTTATATGCGGTCGGGTGATCAGCCGACTAGAGCGTCAACCCCGGTGCAATGCGGTCCCGCCTCACTTCCGGGTACCGCTGGGGCCGAACGCTGAGAACGGCGCTAGGAAAGGGGCGTGTACTAAACAAACAATCCCCGTGCAAAATAGCAAGTAAAGCACCCCACTGGCTGTTAAAGTGCAGCAATGTCACTAGGAAGTGATCGTCTCTCAGTGCTCATTAGAGTTCTATTAGTAATCAAACATAGCAAGCGGGGCTTTCCCAGGTTGCTGAGTTTTTATCTTGTTGAAGAACTCGGAGTGTTAATCTAGGAATCTTAGATAGTGGCATCTGCTATGTCATTTGCACTAATGAGCTGCAAAGGAAGTTGCAGAGGAAGGGATTCTGAAATGTGGCTCTGTTCGTGTGAGGCCAGAGACGAGTTTCTGAATATTGCATTTGATCGGTTATGCCAATATAGGGAATAAATAGATTTATAGCCGTATAGGGGCATAAGGTCACAGTATCGATCAGGGTCCTAGATTAGAACGCGACACCCACTCCACAAATTTATGTCCATCAAATTACTAAAACTAGAGCAATAAGATGCATGTGTAACATTGCCCACCCCAAAATACATATTTGCATTTGAAATAGGCGTATTTGAAATACGTGAAAATATAGGTACTGTACGTCTTTAAGCATAGGAATTCTTCAAAAAATTATAGCATACGTAATCAGTTTGAACGATTTTGTGAAAGAATTACACATGAAATATCTCTGAATACAGAAAAGAAGGGCGAGATAATTTCATCACATATAAATGCATTTAAGTAAAATGTGCTAGAGGCTGGTGTTAAGTTATTATGTCTCTAGATTTACCTAAATAGAAGTAGAAGCTTCTGTTCTTTATGAATAGGTCTACTTTAAGCAAAGAATTTTCGTCCCAGAAAAAGGGGAAAATATTATGAAAAATAGTTCAATCCAAAAAATATTTTCTTGTGAACGGGGGAATAGAGTTCCAACGTTTTTTGGCAGTTTTTGTTGATCAAAACTGAAGGCCGAATTCAGAGTTCATGGGAACGCTGTGTGTCGGAATGCTTTTCTAAAATTAGTGTTTCTGTTCAGGGGAGAACATCATATCAGACAGGCTCTCAAAGAATTGGTCTACAAAATCAGGTGACAGTTCGACCAAATTCGATAGTGCTGTAACTTGGCAGGTGTGAGAATGATTGCTGTCATCAAAGTCTGGATCAGCAATGCTCACAGAAGGTCGTACCTGGGTGATGTTGCTTTTGTCACTCGCTCCACTGTTACCACCTAGTCGTAGTACAGGAGTCTCAACGAATGCCGTCATCAGGATTGGTAGCCGCTGGGGACAACACAATGCGTGAGCCGTTATCGGACTGAGCAAAGTATCGATATCCATTGGTACTGCTGACGGAAGTGCAAGACAGATGTCCAACACGCACTCATCTCCGCATAGCATACATCGTAGCACAGGTAAGATGCAGGATTGCCATATAGGTCTGAATGAAAGGAACCAGGTCATGTTTAGATCTCTCAGCCTGGCCAATCCAAGGACTCTAGTTATTCTGTCCCGGTAGCGGATTGCTGGGATTGTTTCTTCCATCCTTGTAGGAGTCATGTCTGAGCTGTGGCTTGCCATATCGGAGCAGGAGGGTCAAAAATAAAATGCCTGCTACAAGTCCCAAAAATAGGGGTATGCGGCCAAAGACTGAATGGACAAAATTGGGAATGATTCCCAGAATTGCTTTGAATGGTGTTAGCAGTCCCGTAAAAATCGTCTTAAATATGCCTGGGATGCCTATGGCACTAGACATGTTAAGAATTTGGCTAAGCATTTCGAAATGCACGGGGCAATTTGTTGATAAAAGGTCATGTATCTCCGTAGCTGTCCTTGCAACTAGGAGATCATACGTCTCTTTTGATGACGTGATGGGCACTGTTGTCTGCAAAAGCACAGACTTCATTTTGCTTAAAGTATCAATTCGTATAGAAGAGAAATTCTAACGAGGCCAGATGGGAGTCTCTATGTCTCCAGGGCCGCTCGGAAACAATGCTTGCATACAGCATTTGACCATGGAAGTTATGCTTACGAGATAGGCTTTTCCTGGCAAAAGGCCACAACAGCTGTGATCCGTTATTAGAATGTAACTCCCATTTGCGAGTTGCATAAAGAAAGGCTCTATCTGCGTTGCAGGTGTGACATGTTGGTGGCATGAAAGGTTGTTAGAATTTCCTTCACAGGCTCCGTGTAAATTAATACCCTGGCACAAAAGTATACCGCTTAGTGAACATTTACAGTTTACACCACTAAGAAATACATTTTTGTTGCTGTCACTGTAGCACATAGCTTGAACGAAGATTTTGCAGCGTCCAGCCTAACTGTACAATAGAACGTAATTGTGACTGGCCATGCTGTAACATTAGCAAGTCTTTGTCTATTATGTCAAAGGCAGATGATACAATATTGTCCAACGAATATATTCTGGAGGACAGAGTCATTAACCCATTGTCCACTACAGAAAGTGATTTCTCCAAATTAATACGATCAATTTCTCGTATTTTTTCTGCTGTTTCAATTTGTGTGACTTTCCAAGCCTCGTTGTATACCGCATAGATACTGGTCGCTATGAAACGCTTTTGATGCTGTTTGCGTGGTCCCAGAATGAAATCGCGCAAATCAGCACCCTCTTTAAGTAAAGACAAGTGTTGCTTAATTTCAGCCAGTGTGGATGATCCTAGCCATTCGAGGCAGAGTTTCCCTACACTGTATGTTGTTACTATCCCTGGATGTTGTCTCTGGGAGTATCTAGGGTCTTGTCTGGACATAGTTAACCCCTGTGTTTTATTCAGGAATCTATCTTGACAGTTGTTTGTGTCAGTAGGCCAGATTAACCACTTTTTCCAATCAGGATGTGTTCTGTTTAAATGTAAAATTTTAGATACGTCTATCTCAATATCTGTTGTTGCATTTTCAGGTATTGGCTTTGGAATAGACGGTTTGTTAAGGTCTTTGATCTTAGCTAGGCCAAGACAGGATGTTTGGTGAATTGTGTCATTTAAAAACATCATTTGTTCTGGGATCATGCAGGCTCGAAACAGTGCTTCTAGGCCTTGTACCTGCCACTCCTTTGTACCCCAGATTGTTTTTGTTTCAATGTTATTTTTCCAATAATCAAAACTAAATGTCATCATTTTTTCATAAAATGCTTCTGAATATATCAATTTAGTATTTGTCAGCATTGTTTTCAATCCTGTTTTGTCTAACAGTTTATAATAAAACGTTTCTGCATCACTGGTGTTAAACCCTGAGAAGTACTGGAATTTCTCATAGAATGTTTTAGAACTGCTTTTAGGTGGTGTAGCACAATGTTCCCATTGATTATACTTAAAAACATTTCTAGGCTGTGCAGATTTATGCAAGTAATGATCACCATAGTGTGTGAAGCAGAACATCTGATCATAACTAGATGAACCTTGTAAATAATCATGTTCAGTGAATCTAGCTGACATTACTAAATCAGACATCATATTGTTAATACTTTCAAAGTCCCAATCATCAGAGAATGTACTAGGTTTTACAAAGTCACTTAAGGAAACCTTGAATTGATGAGGATACTTCAGGATCTCGACCGGACCATAGATTTCATAGTCAGTTTTCTCCCATACTACCCCACCGGGTATTGGAATGGCTGTGACATTTACTGTTGACAGTTCTCTTTTCTTCACGTGGGATGATCTGTGTGGTTTGAGGACTAAGTTGATGTTCTGACTGCTGTGTCCATTGTACTATATTTTCCCTCAATGACTTTTCCCCAACAAAGTACCATGATGAGCCAAAGCAGGAGGAAAAAAATATACTTAGACCAAACCAGAACTCTAACCATGGTGAAACAAGGTAAATTTCCTTTAGTTGATGAAAGAGTTCTGTTGCTTTTTCTTTAAAAGTCTTTTTTGTTTCTGGCATCACTTCGGGGTTGCTTTGATCCTCGGAAAAGTTGTCGAAGTTGATGAAATAGCCAGAGGCAGTTCTGTCAATTGTTGGGATTGTTCTTTCAATTTGTCTTTCGGTAGCACATTCAGATGCCACATCATTGTAGACTGGTGTTTCTTGACGAACTGTTTCAATCTGTGTTTCAAGAGGCACGAGTTCCATGGCATTATTGCATAGTCCCTCTCTGTGCACTGCAGGCTGATCGAATGTGATTAGTCTTTCAGTTTGAACCTCTTGGATTGTTGCAAGTTTGGGTATTCTGTTGTTTCTCGGGAGTCCACTGGGCCTACTGTTGATTATAGGCCACATGCTTGTGGTTTTACCAGGTCGATTGATACAACTCTGTTCTCCTTTTTACCAGCAAGGGGTGGTAGTACTACTGATCTTGTTCCGTTGATTGCTAAGACAGGTACTGCTTTTCTGTAAGAAGGCCCAAATTCCTTCTTCACCGCTATTTTTTCTCTGACTAGATCCCCAATCTTTGGAATCCAGACAGGCCTTGCTGGGGCTGTTGCTTGTGGTGCCTCATCAGTGGTAGCTGGCTGTTGCTTTAACTTTAAGTTGCTTAAGGATTTTCTTGTTTCATTCAAGTCCTGTAAAACAGCCAAACGATCTTTGATGTCAAAGTCTGTTTTCTTATCTTGTACCACTGATACCTGACTATCTAAGTCCTGAATTTGCATTCTAGTTCCGAACAATAGTTCGTATGGGCTGAAACCTTTTAGAGAATTTCTTGGCAAGTTATTTAGGCTTAATTGGACACTTATTAAATGTTTGACCCACCCAGCACCCGAACCTAATACCTTCGCTGTTATAGATTGCTTTATGTCCCGGTTTTTTCTTTCTACCACACTGTTCCCTTCGGGGTGTGACGGACAAGAATACCGCAACCCAACTCCCATGCTGGCCATGGCCTCCTTATAAGCTCGAGAGCTGAAAGCAGGACCCTGGTCAGAATGGAACATGGCAATTGCGTATGTGCCGATAAAGACTTGCAGATCTTTTATAACCGTTCTGGCGTCAGCCGAGCGCTGGGGCCACATCCATATGAATCTCGTACAGGAATCCACTGCGACCATGATATATTTATAGTTGCTGTCCCTTTGTAGGGGACCACAGTGGTCCAGCTAAACACATGCAAATGGTTTATCCGAGATGAGAAGGGGTGTCTGTGCTGGTCGTTTTACTGTTGATACTTTCATCCTTTGGCATATTTCACATTCTAATACATACTTCTTAGTTTGTATTCTCATGCGAGGCCACCAATATCTCTGTTTTAATAGTGATATTGTTACGGAAACGCCGGCGTGTGCAGAGGCAAGCCCTTCGTGTGCCGCTTTGATTAGTCCTAACCTGTGTTCCATGTTTGGAATTACTCTATCCCCCACTCCAGGGATTCAAAAAAAAGGAACATTATTCGTATCTGTTAAATATAAGTACTTTTCTGGAAAGCCTTTTGGGAGTGTTTTCTTATTGTTATTTACTGACGCACTGACAGCTTGTAGAATGTCGCTGTCTATTTTTGTTTGTGACCGAGTAATCGCAGCTACGGAAGCCGTTTGCACAGCTGCCTTTGCGGCTTCATCAGCCAATGAATTCCCTGCAACGTGAACGCCATCACGTTGATGACTCAGAGTGTGTATCACGTGAGTCTTTTGTAGTCCTTTCTGTAAAAGAACTACTTGTTCCCAAAGCATTTTATGCTTTATTGTGCCACATTTTGCATCTTTGAAACCATTTTCCACCCAATTCTGCAAGTATTCATTATAAGATTGTACGCAATAATAGGAATCGCACACTATTAGTGTGGGGAATTCGCGATCGGTATTTTCTAGCACCATCTTAAATGCTACTAATTCAGCTCGTTGTGCTGAGCAATCTCCTAGAGATTGTGTTTTAGTGACCATTGGTCTAAATTTTCCTTTGTGCCAACAACCTTTAACAATCGCACACGCAGCACTGTAAGCTTGTTTGCCCCCAACTGCGGGTTGTGCTGATCCATCAGTATATATAATACTTCCATATTCTTCTAGAGGCAGGATTTCAATTGGCAGAGGACATTCATATTCATATTGTAAAAATTCCTGTGTCTTTAAGTTAGGATCAAATTCGTAAACTACGTCTGTTGCAGCAAGAGAATTAACCCACTGGATCCATCTCAGATTGAAAGCTTTAGCATTAGGAATGCTTGCTTTAGTTACCGCTTCTAAAGCCGGTATGGGTGTAACGATTGTTATTCGTTTACCTTGTGCTAGGGCCCTTTCTTTCGCTACAGCAGTCTGAACCGCAGTTAGAATTTTCTTAGTTGAACTGAATTTTATTTCAGCCTTTGTGTACAAATGTGATTTGTAAGCTATTGGTACCTTTTCTCCCTCATTAGAGGTCAGGTACGTGAATCCGCATCTTCCAGGGATGACTCGGATTACAAGATTGCGTGTGTTGTCACGTGTATCTAATTTTGTTTTTGCTAACATGTCTGTTTGCAGTGATCTCAAAATTTCTGTGTGTTTTTGAGTCCAATTGATTTGTTTAAAATCAGGTTTAATTAGTTTGTAGAGAGGTTTAACCCTCTCCGCGTAATTTAGAATGTAAGTTCTACCGAAATTCAGAAAGCCTAGATTCGATTGTAAATTCTTCAGCGTTTTTGGAGCTTGGAGTACAGCGCACTTCTCTAAGAAGTTGTCCGCTAGGCTTTTCCCTTCACTTGATAATTCGTATCCTAAAAATAATACTGTCAGATGGGCAATTCGAGACTTTTTAAAGTTGAATTTGTAACCCTCTGCTGCGAACCCAAGTATAATGGTGTTCACTCTTTTGAAGTGAGTCTCCAAGTCGTCGTCTGTGAGATAGATATCATCTACGTAGGATAATGCCTCATCATCATATATTTGTAGTAACTCTGTTACTCTAGCTGAGAATAGTCCTGGGCTGTTCTTGAACCCCTGTGGGAGCCTACAGAAATTTTTCTGAGACCCCATTTTTGAGAAAGCGGTCAAGTATCTGCTTTCTGGTGCAATGTTTTGACAAAAGAAACCATTAGATATGTCTAATGTTGTTTTATATTTTTTCCTAACTATGTTATTCATTAGTGCAGCACTATGCGAATTTTGTACTGCAAATGTTTTGCAACATGCATTAAGGTGTCTGTAGTCCAAAACCAGACGATATGAATTGTCTGGCTTGGAGACAGGAAACAAAGGATTGTTCATTTGAGAGGTGCATGTTTCAATCACCCCCTGGTATTCAAGTTGATCTAAAATCTCCCTGACTTGTTTTTTAGCTTCTTGCTTAATGGGATACTGCCTTTGTGCAGTAGGTTCACTTTTTATTTGGATTTTGTGAGGAGGAGAGTCCTCATCCCATCCTACATGATTTTTATATAATGCCGGTGCCTGGGCTACTGCCCATTTCCTTGCATAAGTATATTTTTTGTGAATCGGAATGTGATTTGAGAAGGCAGGCATAATCATTTCTTCACCACGAGGGCACTCCCTGACAAACTCTGGGGGCCAATCTTTTTCAGCTAACAGAATGTCATAGCCTTTTGAGAGTTTATCCCAAAATAGACCCCTTATTTTCCTAGTCTTATCACCCTCTATACGCAATGTTATTTCGTATATCTTATGGGGCTCGCTAACTCTGGTATCTGCAGTTTCAACCTGAATGTATTCATTCGTGTCCACTGTCTCCAGATGACTCATCAAGATCTTGCGGGCTATACTGATTTCTGCTGCACTGTCTAACATTGTCTGTGCCCACTCCCCGTTTTTCAACTGTGTCCTCAGTATTCTCGGCATGTTCGATTACTCTAATACTGGCTACCTTCTTCTTTGGAAATTGTAACTTTTTACTTTGAGCAGGTTCCTTGTCTTTGGACTTGGTGTGCTCTCCTGGGTCTGACCGTCCTCTTCTTTCCGATTTCTGCGAAAAAGATCGAGAGGGGCGTGTATCAATACCTTGATATCTATCAGGTTTTTTCAAATTATCCCTATTTCTAAGGTTGTATCTTTTCTCAGAGGGCTCCCTCTGGGGAGACTGGTGTTCTCGAGTCAGAGTTCTTTCCCTCCGTCGAGGAGACCTTCCTCTGGACTGGAAAACTTTTTCTTTGGGAGTGGATTGTTTATTTCCATCCCAGCTCTTTTTAGAGTGTTTGAATTATTTTTAATAAATAATTTTTCAGGATTTTCGAGCAGTTGGGGCTTTACTGGTTTTCCAGCCAAGCTGTCTCTACCTAATTCTTCATAGCATTTCTCTATGATTCTGGCAAGCTCAATTGGTTGATCTGTTATATCAGTTTCCTTCAACTTCTGGCGGATCGCCAAAGATGCTGCTTCTCCTTTTATATTGGCTAGTAATATAGCCGAGACCTGCTTGAAGTCTTTCAGTAATTGCATACCAAGAGTTAAAGCAGGTTCTGGACCGTATTCATTTTGAATCTGTTTTGCACTTCTGGTATTACCGCCATAGACGGAATACCATGTGTTTTTGTGTAAATGGAAGCAAAGACTGTACCCCAAGTGTCACAGTCCTCCATGTGTGGTGCGACCCCCATTGGAAGGCAGATGGTCAAGATTCTGTGTTTCTCAATAGGGGTAGTATTCGGAAATACTGCCTCTATTTGAGTAATTTTCTGCGCTAACCAGAAAGGAATTTGTTCCCGTTTTACGGGTGTTTTACCAAGACATGATTGTATGTTCTGTGGTGTAATTTTATTGGTGTTCCCCTGATGAGGGGTCAGCTGTGGTGTATTACAGCTGGTTGGACTGTTGCAGTCCGCATTACATATTGGACTGTCTATGTATTTTAATTAGTGTTTTTAGCTGTGCTAACAGCTCTTCTTTTGACATTTTTGCAATGTCCGGATGTGGTGTGTAGCTGGCTAGAACTGGCCACGTTGCTCCTGGTCTACCTAGTGGACCGAGCCTGGTAATATGATCATTATGTTTTAGGGCGCCTTTAAACCAAAGTAAATGTTCTTGGTATTTTAATGGGATTTCAATCTCCTCGAAAGGAGCGTATTCATCCGGTGGAACTCCTACTACATAGTAGTGGAACTCATGTGTTGCAGCGTTTTCTGCTGGAAATTTTATCCATGAATAGAATACCTCTGTCTGCCGATATTCGTGTGCCTCTATCACGAAGACGACTGTGCCACCTTGTGTGGTCAGTTCATTTTCTATAAGTTTTAACGTTATAGATTTTCTTAAATGTGCCGGGATGATTATTGCACCCGGTTCAGTAGTCCCGTCGGGACCCTGCTGAGTCGCATCTGCTGCGGCATCAGTTCCATTGTTTTCTACTGGCATATTTTAAATGCAGGTTTTGCAGAGCAGGTCTCCAAGGAGACAAAGATTATGTGCACAATATTTTGGAACACTGTATCCTTCAACGTTGAATAAACCAGAGCTTTACATAGGAATCTCTTCCTACTAAGGTCGGGCGGATTTTAACCTTTCACCCACTCCAGACGTCTATTGGAGTATTTACGGGAGAAAGGGGTCTGTGTGAAAAATGCACGACTGAGTTACTCTAACGTCTTGCGTTAGTTTATCGCCTTACCAAACGTTTGGGCGCCATGTAGTGTAGTTCCTATTTTCCCAATAGGCCCTGCGCATTGGAATAACATAAACAGTAGTATCGACGTAGAAGTGCGGATCTTCCAGGCCTCTACTGACTATGCTAAACTTAATTGGGTGTGTTACCAACTAGCTCAGAGGTCACTGGAAACTTTCTTGACTGAATAGGAAGTGATCAGCTTCCCTGGCACAGCCAAGAAGGGATTCAGTTTTCCAACAACCGTGCAACATGACAACTTTGCTCCACAGATAAGAGTCAATCTCTAGAGTCGTGTGAAACAATAGACAGTTATTTTACTCAGTCAGTTGTTGTGCAGATTACTTTAACAATATGTAGAGAATAGAGAGACGGGAGTTTTCAATAAAAGGTATTATTTATTGAACAGTCTTTCTTCTCATACAAGAGAAATGAATTGCCACAATTGCAAGACTTCTTATTATAAAAAGTGCGTACAGTAATAAGAGTATCACGAAGTAATACTATAAAAGCATTGATATGGTTTCTTAGCCATACAATGGTTTAAAATGAATAAAACATATATACATTCATATATACATTTGACTAACATACTCAACTGGTGCTTCTAACTACGCCTACCCCAGTGTACCTGACCTAAGCCTAATACTTGGGAGGGGAGTAAGTAAGTAGCTTTAAGTTAATTTGGTTTTGCCAAGGTTTACTTCAAGAATTCTCTCTAAGGGTTTAGTCAACACCATACCTCTGGAATAGAATGCTGGAGGGCTGGTATCTCCTTCCAGGGACTCGATATCCCAGTCACTCGCAAGAGTAGGCTGGAAACACCGGAGCTGGATTTCTCGGCATGAGAAAAGACAGCGTCTCTCTCAGCGCGTCGAGGAAGAGGAGGGACAGCGTCCACGGGCAGCTTGCATTTGCTGGGCTCTTGCAGGGGGACAGCTGTTCAGCTCCTGTGTTTACCACATCATCGTTCGCTCGTTAGCAGCGATAGCAGTAGCGATAGTATCAGCATTAGCTTGACAGCGATAGCTACAGCGTTTGCTTAAGGCAACGTTGGTAATATTTATACCTGAAAGGTGCCTTGTTTGACGTAAGTTTTTGGACATAAGACGTCAATAAAGATGTCACTAGGAAGTGATCGTCTCTCAGTGCTCATTAGAGTTCTATTACTAATCAAAACATAGCAAGCGGGGCTTTCCCAGGTTGCTGAGTTTTTATCTTGTTGAAGAACTCGGAGTGTTAATCTAGGAATCTTAGATAGTGGCATCTGCTATGTCATTTGCACTAATGAGCTGCAAAGGAAGTTGCAGAGGAAGCGATTCTGAAATGTGGCTCTGTTCGTGTGAGGCCAGCGACGAGTTTCTGAATATTGCATTTGATCGGTTATGCCAATGTAGGGAATAAATGGATTTATAGCTGTATAGGGGCATAAGGTCACAGTATCGATCAGGGTCCTAGATTAGAACACAACACCCCCAAGGGAGGAAGAGCCATCTGTGGCAGGGGAGCGTCAAAGGCCTTGCAGCCTTTGTAACACGATCTTCAGCCTCTACTACTATCAGGAGCAGGGTCCTTCCGGTCTCCCCTCTGTTTTGGCGGGAAGACAGGCTGTAAAAATTAGCACAGCCCAGAAGGTGTGCCCACCTCTGCCAACCCCACCCCTCAGGTGGGGGATGCGAGGTGAAGCTCACTCTTCAGTGCCCGCCATCTTTCAGATGGCAGGCACTCTCCAATCAAGGTTAGGGATTGCGCCCATGTTGGATTTCTCCCCAACTGGACCCACACCACGGAAGCAAGGATGGCCCCACTCCTCTACCCCTATTCGGAACGCAACACGCCCTTTATATCACAGCGTGGCAGTGGACAGAACAAAGGAAGAAGGTAGGAAAATACAAAACAAAGAAAGAGAAACGCCCAGGCTCTTTCTATGTCACGGCCAGAACAACTCGGTATTGGCATCTAGGATAAGTCTCCTAACCTGCAGCAACATAAGACAAGAAACAGAGAAGAAAACATAAGGTTACTCACAATCCCAGTGTCCTCTCACATGAATCCCCCTCCATTCACCTTTACCACTGCCCAACACACTCCCCTTTTCTCCTTACTTGTGTGACATAGATGGCTCGTCCAAAGGGAGATGAGTGGATTGTAGTCCCACAGGTAAGAGCAAACAAAATCTCCCAATTGCAGGCGTTAAGAACAGAAAAAAGGGGAAAAAGTCATACACCTGACATAAAAAACCCCTTCCAAAGTTATGCCAGCGAAAATCGTCTTATAGCATTACACAAATCCTACTTGTGGCCACAAACTAAAGAGCGTTCTTAAAGAAACGCCAGAAGCAAAAAGCTTTGTGAAAAGATCCCAAAAATCCACATAACGATGCGAATCGGGTACTCAAGAACCCGGAAATCGGCCCCGCCGTAACTCTCCTCTGAATCAATGAAGAGCTCCAAAAATCACTCCAACAAACGAACAGCTCAATGTCCCAAATCGTATATATTTCCAGGACCAGAAGCGCAACGTTTTTCTCCTGTTGCACTCAACCAGCGGGAAGGTTTTCCAAGCAACGGAAATCCGGGAAGCAGAACGAAGCCTCGTTCTGCACAGCTCGGCTACAGCGGAAACAACGCCGGGAAAGAAAGAACGCACCCAACGGGATTAACAAGAAATCCCACAACTTGCTCTGGTCACGGACGAACTCCAACCAGGTAAGAAACCAAGCCCCGATCAATGGCACGGGCACCTAGTTATGGAAACAGGAAGTGAAAAAAAAGGGGTGCGGAGGCTACCGAAAGGTGGACACTGAAAGAGGACACTGGTTCACTCAGTCAAACAGTAAGCAAGAAAGAAAGAAAAACTGCCTAATTCCTAACAGCCCACTCCCCTGGGGTGAGCACACCATGGGTGTAGTCACATTAACCCTTTCGATGCTGATGACGAGCTCAGCTCGTCATGATGCACAGTTGAGCTGTGCTGAATACATACTAAGAGCAATTTCCAGCACAGGGGGGGAAAACACCTAGCAGCCATGGTGTTAAGGTCAATAGCCTATTGGATACGGACCTCAAGAAACCTTAAAACGTCCCTAAAAACCATGTTTAGGGGGCAGCCCTGAACCAAGAAGACTGATATCTCCCCAACGTATGAAGAAGAATGACAAAAGAAGATGCCCAGCATAGGAGACTGCAGAGAACAACTGACTTGGCCCCAGCCCTACCAGCCAGTCTACAGTTTCCAGAGATCCTGCGCCAAAAGTTGCCTTGTCCTGCAGCCAGTAATCCTCCAGAGCCCTAGGAGGACTTACTGCCTTCAACAAAGACCAGATCTCCTGTGAACAGCAACTCTGTTCAAAAGAAACTTCCAAGAAAGACTCTGAGACTGCTGAGGACAAAGAAACCTGACACCTCGAACGACCACTGCACCCAACGCCTGCGGCCTTAATGCGGGTGGCTCATGGTCCCCCCAACCGCAAGTGGCCCGGTACGGTGAAATCTGACCTCAAAAGACACCTCTGCACCCTGGAGAGGAGAACCTGAGGTGCAACTACGTCCCCTAGGCCTCTAACTTACCTGCCCAGCAGTTGGTTTTTCCCGAAAGTCTTCCTGGACCGAGCCTCCAGCCAAGATCCAAAACTGGCAAATTCAATTGAAAACAACAGGGCATCCAATGCCAAAACAGCACCCTGCACCTGGCAGCCCCTGTGCCACTGTGGGTGCAACTTGTGTGCTAAATTGGATCCCGCTTTGCCCTGAGCTTCATTCCAGGAGCTTTGGTCCCACAACCTTGTGGCCTGCTCGTGAGCAGCCACCAACCGGAGGCCCCTATTCCAAATTGGATAGCATTGGGCCTCAGCATTCTGTACCCAGCTGATCTAGTACCGCTGAGGGTGTTCCGAGAGTGCATCCTCGACCCTGGGGGAACCCTGGTTCTAACCCCAAAATACCAACTCCCACAAACAAGTACTTACCTGTTAACCACTAACTTTGTTTCCTATCATAGGATTGCATTGACTGCTTTTCTTTGAAAATTCTACTAAGTGTGGAGTTGGTTTGTATAAAAACTTGAAAAACTGCAAATGTACCAAAAGTGGATAACTTATCTTTCTCTTAGAAAATGTCTTAGTGCGATATCTATGCATATCACACTGATTAGCAAAAGTAACTTAAAAAGTAGTCCAAGAAGCAATTAATATTGTGATATACAAAGTAACTGGAAAGTCATTCTGATTATTGAATTACCTGTAAATCAACCAACTGCATTTGAACCTGCATCCAAGTGTAATTAATTGCATAAGTATTGCAAAGTATTATTTCAATTACCTGCACCAGGCTTGGCTTGGTTCTAGAAATAAAATAACTAAATATTATTTTTATACAAACAAGTTGTTCAGAGTTCAGTCTTTGAGTGTGTAACATCATGTATTGCCTTGTTTGTACAGTAAATGCTTAACACTACCCTGTGATAAAGCCTTACTGCTCGCCTACACTACCACAAATAGGGAGTAATGTGCTATCTGCGTTTACCTCTGCCCACCTTTAGGGTTCAACTGGACTCTGTGCACACTATACCTCATTTTGGTATAGTATATACACAGCCAGCTTCCTACAAACGTGTGTTCTGGTACATACTGCAGCAAAGACTGTAACCCAATTGGCGCAGTCTTTTGCCAGAGGAGCCATCCTCATTGGCAGGCATATTATGAGAATCCTGTGGTGACCTGAGGTCTCATATGGGGAAAGTTAGCTATAAGCCGATTTGATTTTTATGCAAGCCAGAACAGACTTTTCTCCCATCTAATGGGCATTGTACCCCTGACTGCATTGATATCCACTAGACTAATTCCAGGTGTACCTGATTGTGGTTGTTCAGCTTGAGGAGCCTTTGCAGGATTTATTGTCATTGTTCTCATGACAAATTGTGTTAAACATCAATATGTTCGAACCAGATCTGTGTATAGAATACATAGGTCTCGAGCTGGCAGATTTTCTATATGTGAATAGGGTGTGTAACCAGCTAAGACTGGCCATGTTATTCCCTCAATGCTAGGGGACCTAGTCTAACATTGTTTCTTGTATGTGTTAGGGCGCCTTCAAACCAATTTTGGTGTTCTTGGCATGTTAGTGGTATTTCTAGAGCGTCATAAGCTGTGTAGTTGTTAGGAGCTGCAGCCTCAGTGTACGTATAAAACTGTCTTGTTTGTGCTTTTGCTGCTGGGAATGTAACCCATGGATAGAATACCTCTGACCTAAATGTTTTGTGGGCCTCAAACACAAAAGTAACGTCTCCACCCACAAGGGACAATCCACGTTGTTACAGCATTTGTGTAACCGCATGTCTGCAGTTTACTGGTATGTTAATTGCTGCGTTGTTGTGAGCCAAATTAACCCTTTCCTTGCTGCCGCCGGCCATTGGCTGATGGCAGCACTACCTTCCCAGTGCTGCCGTCGGCCAATGGCCGACGCGGCCCCGCCCGCGCACGGAAACGCCTGCACCGCGGTGGAATTACCGCCGCGGTTAACGGGTTAATATGTGGAATTCAGAGAGGTCACCTTTATGGGGTGATCCTTTGAAAGGCTCAAGCTTGAACAACTTACAGCCAATACATAGGGTTTGCCTACTCAGCTGAGGAGGATTTTTCACTAACACCACAGACATCTCCAGTTAAGAGGTGAGTAGGGGTCTTTTGGTACACAAAAGAACACTACTCTGTCGATCCATTAAATATGAAACAAAGCTAGAAAGTTGGTGGCCCCATGTCATATAGCTTATACTGTCTTAGTATAAACTGTGCATTTGTTGGACAACAGAAATATCAGAACTGTGCTATACTGTCTCTACATATACCCTCCTGATCTGTTGGCATTAGTCCTGCTAGCTCAGAGTGCACCATTGGTATCCCTAACCTAACACGGTAACAAATAGATTGTACAACCTCAGAACATGACCACCCTGACTACCCAAGGAAATCGAGGTGACAGAACTAGAGAGCTTTTCATTTGGTTACTCATGCATACCCAAAGAGATACACAAGAAATACACAATGTGCAGTTTCAATATTTACTGTGGCATTGAGATTCTTAAGTAAAATACCTGTGCTGCAATAATCAATAGAAGAAAACAGAATAATGTTATTACCATAATGAGAATGATGAAAAAGATAAACAGTTCAATCATTTTGCTATTACACAGAAGTTATGCTTGAATGTAAGTACTGTAATATAATGTATACCTTCCTAGCACTTCCTAACCTAGTGTGGCTAGGGTGAGGGCATATGCCAAATCCCGGTAGAGTGATCTAATTCCCCATTACCTGAGGGTAAGTGTCATCAGGCTGTCTGTCTTCATGGAGAGCTGGGCATCATCCCTGCCATGAGGTAAATAGGAATCAGCTGGGCTGTAATTCTGGCATAGGGCAACCTCTCAGTGACAGCAAAATGCTCCTCTGTCCAAACAAGATAGTGATTTTGTTTATATAAAACAAATGGTATTTGTAAAGGCCGAACTAATCCCCTCTAAGGGTCTCAGGGCACTGGGGGCCATCGAGGAGATTAAGTGACCTATTGCCCAGAGTCACATGATGCTGAGCTGATCTGCCTTCGGTACTGGGGATCGAACCGTGAGCCCCGCGCTCCGGAGGCAGCTGCCCTGGCCGCTGTGCCACACCTCTCCCATCAGCTATACTGCCATGCTGAAGCCCCAGTCAGGCCGCTATTGTTTATTTTATTATGATAGCTCTGTTAACGAATGAACAATAACAAACAACAACATTTTGCAGTGTGAACTTAGCCCTTGTACAGAATTTTCAAGGTATTTGATAACATGTCTAAGAAGTGGAAATGTAAGCAAAGCTAGTTTCAGAGAATATTATTCTGCACAGGCACACAAACTAATGTATGTCAAAAGTCATTGTCTTTAAGGAAGAAGGCAACTTAAAAACGTGAGCATATCATATGATGAGGTTTCTACCCGGGCCCAAAATGTGACCACATAGCACCAGCCATATACAAATCAGTCTCGGCCCTGCTCCCCATGGGAACATTCCAGCCCAAAATGCTAGGCCAGGTCCTCCCCAGACAGGAAACAAGCATCCTTGGAAGGGTTTTGGGGTATCACACTTCATCAGCCAGGATAGCTTGAATCGAGTTGCATGATGAGAACGGGGCCCACGTGTGGGCATCCGCGTCAGACTTGGGGTGATAAATGAAAACAGAACAATTGACTTACCGAATGCTGAACAATGTCAAACACTCACCTGAGTCAGAATTCTCAACCTAAATGCGTTGTATATTTGTTCGCCACACTACCCCATTTGGGCCCCGCCATATACAATCTATCTTGACCCTGCTCCCATTGGGAACATTCCAACTCGAACTGCCAGACCAGGACCCCCCTAGGCCGGAAACAAGCATCCTGCGACCGGTTTCGGGATATCACTCTTCATCAGCCAGGTAGTTAGGGCAACACTGTTCCCATGGGGAGTAGGGTCAAGACTGATTTGGATGTGGTTGGGTCCAAACTGGAATGGCATGGTGAGCAAAAAAACTATGGATTTAGGGTCAGATTCCTGATTGAGCATAAGTGTTTACAGTGTTCAGCATTCCGTCTATCAATTGTCCTTTTTGCATTTTCCACACCAAGTGGGATGGGTGTGCCAAGACATGGGTCCCATGCTCGCCATGCTAATGGATTCAAGCTATCCTGGCTGATGAGTGGTGATACCCTGAAACTGGTCCTAGGATGATTGTTTCCCTTCGAGGGAGGACCTGGTCTAGCAGTTAAGGCTGGACTAGTTCCAAGGGGAGCAGGGTCAAGAATGATTTGCATATGGCTAGATCCAAACTGGAACGGCGTGGTGAGGAAAAAACAATGGATTTAGGCCAGATCTTTGACTGGGAAGAGTGTTTGTCATTTTTCAGCATTCTATCAATCCATTGTTCTTTTATGTTTTGTAGCCACTACCAAATTGGTACTTGCCATTTCCAGAATAGTACAATGCTCACTGCTCTCAAGCCTGTTCTTGGTATTACCAGACTTTACTAGTACCACTTGATTCCCACATAGGTGTAAATGAAATGAAATGAAATACCAGCATTTGTAAAGCGCACAGCTACCTCCGGAGAGGTGTCCCGGCGCTGGGGGCCATCGGGAAGCTTTAGCGAGCTATTGCCCAGAGTCACATGGTGCTGGGCTAACCTCCCACCGGTACCAGGAACCATGAACCCCGTGGTCTGGAGTCAGGCACCCTGGCTGCTGCGCCACACCTCTTCTAAACATCTCTCAACATCATCGTAGCATCTTGTAAGCTGCTTCACAAGTAGAAATCTGTCTCAAGATTCTATTGCAAAGCCTGGTCTTTGCAATGATTGCCCCTGATATGCCTATAGATGTAGCTGTTTACTTTAAGTATGTTCTAAGTGTAGGAGTGTACTTTTTCCAAACTGAGTTCTGTCTGCATCCACCACATCTGAAGGACAGACAGATTCTTCCATGAAGTTGTTTCCTAATATCTCATAAGAGAGGGTAATATCTGCCATATCTAACAGTTTTTAAGAGAACTGAAGCCACTTTTTTGTCTCGGATCTGTTCTTAAGTAGATCCAAAGGGGTAAAACGTTATCCTTTATGCCCTGGTGGCATTGCTCTTCTGACAGGGAAATGTATTCGAACATGCTTTTTTCGTGAACTTTTCACCTTCCAATTGACGTTTTTGCATCATGTGGCTACTTTTACTTGCCTGGCAGTTGAAGAAACCATGCAGGCCGGCATTTGCAATTTTGTGAAAAATGGTCCTGCTGAGATGTTGCTTGCTAATTTATAGCGTTACAGAGCTGATAATAAAATATTATTCTTGGTTCCCAGTGAGGCGTGTTGGTTTATCTTCTAATTGTACACTTTGCTCAGATGAAGCCGCCACACATACTGCCACCTTTGACTTAACAAATCCACCACCCATTTGAGATCCGAATCCTAGGCAGCACCTCCTCCAGACATTTGCCTATTGTCAGATTATTTTCTCAGTGGTGCCATTGCCTGTCTGCCATTTGCCTTTTCCACCCAGAAGCCGTTCCACAAATCTCTTTTTCCCACTGCCATTAAGTATCTGTACCGTTTTTTGTCTTCTTTTCTCTTCCGTGTCAGTCATTCTTCTCTTCCCTCTTGGCTTATCAGGTCCTTTCCTCGTCCATGCTTATGCAATACCAGTTCGCTCATTCCCCCTTCACCCTCTTCTGCATCCTCCCCACCCCATTATTTGACCATTGTGAGTGAAACACACAAACCAACATGTGAGTCCCCAACCCAGTGCCTTGATTCAAAATTACAGTGACTCAGGAAAGTTCTGAAACGTTCTTGAGGTACCAGATTTGTAAAATGAGGTAGGACACTTCTTGTCTGTGGACATGACAAAGTGGAGCCCCTTAATGCATCAATGCCCCCAGCTGCTCTTCTTGCTGTATGTTTGGGTGAGAGATGACATTCAACTAATCGTTATCTGATGAGTTGGGCCTTTCTTGGACCCTTGCATTCACCAAAGTAGGCGTTTGGAACTTCTGGCAATCCCAAACCTACATAGATTACAAAGATTGCCTGTGTGTTCCCTGTCACTTGAAATACCTTTAGAGTTCATTGAAAGAAAGAACTCAGATATGGAACTATGTAAATTCTTGAAAACTTTCGTATTCTGTTAGAAAATATGGTAAGATATTTCCCCTCTTTTTTGGAAGTAAGAGTGCATAGAAAATGTATTTTATGGACTTGTGCTATACGAACCCTCTTGTTTAAGGTGTGCCTTCAGGTGCAAGGCCAGGAAAGATTGGCTGAAAACATCATGTAATTATTGCCCTATATTACAGTCTTCATCAAATGCTATTAAAATGGCAGAGGCTAACCAGGCATCAAAGAATTTCCTAATAAAAGAAATCACTCCACAAGCTTTCAGCGGATTTTTACTGGAGCCTGAATGTCATTGCTTTTGCACACTCGTTATGAAATGGAGTACAGAGGACCAGGAAGCAAGCGAACATCGCTTAACTGGTTACAATGAGAAACACCAACTGGGAACAGTTGCCACCATTAAAAATCAATTAAACCATCCAAATAAAATGTAGAAAGAAAGAAAATTCAGCATGCAACCCGAATATAATGAAAGCTCATCCGGTTTCTTGGCATTTGGGCACATGGCCAGCGATGAAAACCCTTGTTTTCCATGCGCCCCTCGTTAATTAATGTTTGTTATTCAATTTTACAGCAGGAGAGCTTGACATCCTTCTACAAGTCCACTGTTCTGCGTTCTTATACTTTCCAATTTCTGTTTTTGACATTTACATTTCAAGTGTTTGTCTCTTTTATTAATTACTACCATGAAGCACCGCTCATCATTTCGCCAATTAGATAATTTATGTTATTTTTTAACACTTATATCCACTGCACTCTGCTTTTTTTGTTTAATTAAGGACAACTTGACCTTTGTCATCGTGCCTTCCTCTCACGACTGCAAACATTTCACACAAATTGCCACATAAATAAGCACATTGGGTACTTTTAAGTTTGCTGTAAATTATTCATGACTGCCTCTTATTGCCTTGCCTCTCTTACTACAATTGTTATCCCATTAAATGGCATGCCCCCTTCTGGAGGTACTCAGTTACAAGAGGAGAGCCAAGGAACACTTTGGTGAACCTGGAAATAAAGGTGGGAGTTGTGAGAAGCATTTTGAAAGACATATTAAAAATATTTTGAAACAGGACACAAAAGTTCACGAAAGAATCAGTAGAATGGCCCGATGTTTGGAAACAAAATGTGTTGTGGCACTCCAAGCTCAGTACAGATAGCAATATGGATGTAAGCACAAAAGGTGTTAGTAATGGATTTCTTCAGAGGGCAGGATGCGAGTACCACCTCATCGGATGTCTTCCTGAACTTGAAAAACTCTCTACAGGAAGTGAAACATTTCAGCTTTTGCAGATGTTTCCGCAGACTTGAAATGAATAAAACTGTGTCACACATTGCAGAAAAAAACAGAAATGACAACAAACCTCCAATCATTTATGATACATCTCTTAGGTCTGAGAGTATACATTATGTATCGTCTTTGAAATGATGTCAAGTATGTTACCGTTTTGTATTCAGGTCTGATTTTCACTCATCCAACCATTCCATGTCCATGTGGCACGCTGGTCGCGCAGTTAATTTTGGTTAAATTTGGTATTGTGCACAAATGAAACTTTTAGATGTTTCTCTCTATAGGCAACAGATGGATCATTATAGGTGCCAATGTCAAGTATTTTATTCTTTTGTACTTTTTCCCTATATGCCTATGGTTGTTTTGGGGGTTTTCAGGAGTAAATCATCAAACTGAGTTACTAATCATGAAAGACCCCTTGTGAAACGGTCTAAACTGAAATACACCGAGGCATTGATTGTAAAGGAAGCATGCACAAATGGAGTTTACATTTATCTAATATTCTTAAAAACTCAACAGTGTAACTTCCAAGTTACTGAATCTTCAGCTTGGCACCTAATGCTAAGATGCTCTTATGTGATACCTATAAACTGCATTGAACCATTAGTATAGTGTGACTGCTGTGGTCAAAGAAATACAGTTGTATTCTACGATTGTGCTTAGTTCTACCAGGCAGCTATTCACATTGCCCACAATTTGTAAAGCATGCATTAACATCATGGTTTCCATATTGCTACTTATTTTAAACATCATTATCATTCCAACATCTACATAGCCCAAGTTCACCATTGCCATGCCAGTTTCCATGTGATTGTTCCGGAATCAGGTTAGCTACCCCATAGCAGGTCTCCCTGACGCTGCCATATTCCCCGCTGCCTGGTGTTACCTCGTTCTGCTGGTACAGTCTTTTACTGTGCTGCCTGTTTAGCAAATCACTGAAACACTCTGCTTCCTGCTCGCCTTTCACCCCAATTTTGCCTGTAAGTTAATTTTGCATCCTTGAAGTTCAAAGGTGCCTTAGGTCCATTTCTGCATTAAGCTTGCGCTTCTCCTGGACTGTGCCATTTAGGAGACGCTCCTTTCCCACCTGTTCTTTCCCGTCGTTGGTCCTCTCGCTCCCCGCAACCAAGCACCCCCTCCTAGGACCTACTTAAAGGAGGCCGCAGTGCAATTGCGTAGTGGAGACATGCAGTGGACGCGCACAGAGGGTGCACCGCCGGTATACCAAAAGCCAGTCTGTCTGCCCACATGCCTAGACCACACCCAGCGTCAGGAACCCTTGACCTCCAGTCACCAACAGATACTCCTCTGCAGAACACCAAGCCCAGGGCCCAGGACACTGCAACAACTGCTGCCTTGCATCTCCTTGATCAATGGTAGGACCATTCACCTGCTGCCGTTGTCTCTTCACCTGCAACTCAGGACCTCCAGCCCTCACGGACACCCATGCCATTCTCACTTCACTGACCACGACCACCCGAGAGCCAATCTGATGCCTCTTGTTCAATACCTGATCCTTCTACTAACAAGCGACTGATATCTGGGACACCATCACCCCCTCAGCCCGATGTGATCTTCATCACAGAGACGTGGCTCATACCCTTGTCCACCCCTGAAATTGCCATCGCAATGCCCAGCGGCTACAAGATGATGCACCGGGGCCGCACCAACAAACACATAGGTAGCACCGCCATCATTCACAAAGAAATAATCTGCTGCACTACAACTGAAGAAGCCCCCACACCGATTATGGAACACTTCAACTTCCAACTCCGCTCACCGGCAGAACGACCATCAGAGGCATCCTCACCTACAGACCCCCAGGACCACTCCCTGGATTTTGCAATGCCATCACCAACTTCATGGCCCGACTACCCATCGACTCCAAGCACTACATGTTTCTCGGAGACCTCAACTTCCTCCTCAGTGACTCCACTGACACAAACTCTACCAACCTCCTGGAACGCAGGAGTAACATCAGCTTCACCCAGCTGGTCACCTTCCCCACACATAGCACAGGACACACGCTTCACCCGATCTTTATTGCCAATGAAAGACTCCAATGTAGTCATGCCACAGAAATCACCTGGACCAACCACATCATTATCCACTTCACCATCGCAGGATCCCCATGCACTGACACCAGGCCTCCCAGCTCCTCCCTCCACTTTTGGAACAAAGTGACACAGACCCAATGGATGGGTACCCTCAACACCAGCCAGCCCGACTGTGCAACTAACTTGGAACAGGCCATCCAGAACTTCACCAGCTGGATCACCAACTGCACCAAGCAGAGACCCCACAGACCGAGCCACCTTCATATCAGCCCTCACCACATACCACCAATGCCTCAAAGACAAAAAAAGAAGCCCTGGCAAACTGCTATGAAGCAAGTGCCAACCACACCAAGGAACTCTTCATCATCATCAGAGAGTTCTCCTGCACGGCATTCACCAAGAACACAATCTCGCCTTCCCAGGAACTCTGCAACACACTAGCGAAATATTTCCACAACATGATATCTGTCAACTACAGGAACTTTAAATTCCAACCCACTGACCTCAACAGACTCCTGATACCAAGGGTCACCACCCCTGAAAATCTGCTCACTGCGTGGGAACAGCTCACCATTTAGAACACAACAGCCATTGTGAACTCCATCCAGTCAGGAGCACCCATGGACCCCTGCCACACCTCCTCTTCAAGCTCGTAAGAAAGGAAATCAGTTGCCAACTCACAACCATTCTCAATGAATCCATCACCACAACAACCTTCCCCAACACATGGAAACAAGTCAGACCCCTTCTCAAGAAACCCTCCAACGACCCTAGTGAACTCAAGGACTATCACCCCCTCTTGCTGCTCCCATTTCCCACAAAGGTTCTCGAGAAGGCCATCAACCATCAGCTCACCGAACAGCTGGAGAGAAACAAACTGCTCGACTCCTCTCAATCCAGTTTCTGCGTCGACCAAAGCACAAGCCTGCTCTGATTGCTTGACAACATCTGGACCCTCCTAGACAGGGGAGGATCAGCAGCCCTGATCCTCCTCAACCTCTCAGCTTCCAACACACATCCAACCACACTCTCATCGGCATCGGGATAAAGCGTGATGCCCGCATATGGATCACATCCATCCTGAGTGGATGACCCAGAGAATCAGCCTGCAACCCTTTGCCTCAGACCCAAAGAGAACCATCTGTGGCGTCCCTCAAGGTTCATCTCTCAGTCCCACCCTCTTCAACACAGACACAACACTCCTGGCTGGCATCATCAGAACCCACAACTTCAACATCATATCCTACGTGAACGACCCCCAGCTCCTCCTCTCTCTCTCAGCAGACCCTCCACCACGAGGACCATCTTCCACAACTGCATGACAAACATCACCAACTGGATCTTATCTTATCTTATCTTAAAGGGATTTTCTATAGCGCTCTGTCACCATAAGTTTCCTGGCGCTGATTGGGTGCTGAGAGGTGTGGAGGAGGGGAACTAGCAAGACTGTGTGAAAAGACTGGTCTTCAGGAGTTTTCTGAATTCCAGAAGGGAGTTGGAAGATTTAATTGAAAGGGACAGCGGGCTCCAGAATTTGGGAACCAAATGAGAAAATCTGCAGCCACCAAATTTATGGAGCTTAATTGGGGGTGCAGCTAAGAGTTGGCGGTGAGAGGACCGTAGGTTGCATGCTGGACAGTAGGGAGTGATTAAGGATTTAAGGAAGGCGGGAGAAGTTCCAGACACAGCTTTGAAGATCAGGCAGCCGATCTTGAACGCAACCCTCTGTTCGACCGGCAGCCAATTGAGTTTGCGGAGTAGGGGTTTCGCAGACTGCCATTCCGGGATTTTATAGGCCAGTCTAGCCACCTGGTTCTGCACGATTTGGAGCCTGTGGAGAAGATATTTGGGTAGGCCATGGTACAGAGGGTTAGAAAAATCCAGGCGGCAGAGCACCAGGGCAATCAGAACTTGTGTCAGGGCCTCAGGAGTAAGGAGATGGGAGACTTTCCTGATTTTTCTTAGCTGAAACATGCAGGATGATACAACAGCACCCACCTGAGGCTTGAGGGAGAGCTCATTATCAATGATAACCCCGAGACTCTTTGCTGACTTCGCCGGAACAGGCGGGGGGCCAAGCTCCACCGGCCAGAACTGTGGGCCCCAATAAGTGGGGCTGTTACCCGGGAGGATTAGCTCTGTTTTCCACGGGTTCAGCTTGAGCTGGTTAAGGTTCATCCATTGCTGGATGTGTAACATAACCGCTTGACAGTCAAAGGCTGCATTGGGAGTGTTGAGGGGAAAAATAATTTGCAAGTCGTCTGCATAGTTGAAGACGGTGATGTCCCACCTCTTCAAAGAATGGATGAGCGGTTGGAGATAAAGATTGAAGAGCAGAGGGGATCGGGATGATCCCTGGGGCACTCCGCAGGTGGATAGTTCCTTAGTGGCCATGAAAGGGCCTAGACGGACTGCCTGGATTCTGCCCGCCAAAAAAGATTTAATCCAGGCAAAGGCCGGGCCACGAATGCCGGCCTGTTCAACACGGTGGAGGAGGATGTTATGGCGCCTGAGGAGACCCTTTGTCGGCATTGCCCCTTAGAGAGTCCATAACTGCCAGGATTACAGCCTCGGTGGAATGGGCAGGTCTGAAGCCGGCTTGATTAGGTTCGAGGTAGTTGGAAAACTCGATAAACTTAGAGAGGCAGCTGGTGACGTGCGCCTCCAGGAGTTTGGATAAGTAGGGCAGCAGAGAGATAGGCCGGTAGTTGGCAAGGTCCTCAGGGTCAGCTCCGGGCTTTTTCAGCAGGGGTACTAAGACAGCCTCCTTGAAGGAGTTGGGCACCGTGCCCGTCTCGAGGGAGGTGTTTAACAGAGGCAGAATGCGGTCCGGCAGAGCCAGGCAGATATCGTGAAAAACAGAGGGGGGGCAACAATCGTTAGGTGATCCGGATTTGACTCGGCCAGCAAGTTTGGCCGGAGTGGAGGGATCAAGGATGGGAAAACATGATAAGGAGAATGGATTTCCAGCAGAGGGAGCTGATTTAGCAGCGGGAGAGGCGGGAGGGATAGTTTTCTTAATCTTAATAATTTTTTCAATGAAAAAACTATTTAAGGCATTGCAGGACTCTTGGGTAGGGGACTGAGATGGGAGGGTTCTATCGTCAGACGTAAGCTCACTCATAACTCTGAAAGGTTCCTTGGACTTGTTAGGGGCAATGAGGATCCTTTCAGAGATGTGTGAGGATTTCGCTGCTATGATTGCGCTTTTATATTTTTTCCGTGCATCGACGTATGCCTCCCTGCCGGTGGGCGAGTAGTTACGTCTCCACCTATGTTCCATCTGGCGCAGTTCAAGCTGCTGGGATTTCAGGGAGGTGTTGAACCACCTGTGTGATTTGCTGTGACGGGAGCGAGGGAATCTGGAGAGGGGAGCAAAACGGTCGCTGGCTTTTGTAATCCAGCTAGAGAGATCATCCTCCAGAGTATTGACAGTTGCGACACTGCGTGGCGGGGGGTAAGTCTCAGCCAGGAAAGAGAGAAAACCTTGAGAATCAAGGGCCCTCGATTTGCGAGCGACCCCACCTGCCAGGGGAGGAGCCTTAGCACGACCTTTGACTGTGATCACAGTGTCGATCATGTGATGGTCCGACCAGATGCAAGGAGTGATCACATGACAAGAGAACATGAGGTTGTGGGTCCAGATATGATCTAATATATGGCCCTTAATATGGGTAGGAGAGGTGACAAGTTGGATCATGTTGAAGTTAGAAGGACTTCAAACAACTCGGCTGCGTGGGGGCCAGCGTCGCTGTCATTATACCAATAATTGAAGTCGCCGAGGATAGCGACTCGGGCAGATGAGGTGATCAGGTTAGCTAGCTGTTCGCTAAAAGTGACGGGGAACAGAGGCATAGAGTAGGGGGGGCGATAGAGAACAATGAGGGTGAGAGCTCCCTCCCCCGTTTCCAGGCTGATAATAATGTTGTCTACGTCAGTGAGGAAGAGAGAAGACGTAGAGATGAATTTGAACTCCTTTCGTATAACAGCTGCCACCCCACCGCCAGCGCGACCAGCCGGTCGGTTCATGTTGAGCATGTAGTAGTCAGGGGGCAATGCTGCCAGGATATCAGGGAGAGAGTCGTCAGTCAGCCAGGTCTCGGTGATTAAGAGGATATCGGGGCTTTCGTCGGTGAGTAGGAGAAAGAGGTCAGCCTGATGATTTACGAATGAACGTGTGTTTAAGTATGTAAACGTATGCGCATATCGCTAGTACCAGGACAGGCTGCGGGCTTGACACTGGAGCGTGGGGGGGATGTTATGCCCGCGATGCCAAGTGATGAGACACGATCTAGGCAAGCAGGAGATAAAACACAATGTGTGGATTGTAGATTCCTCAGGACAGATGGAGAGTAAATAAGAGGAGTGGCAGCATCCCTGGCCCCTGGACCCGTCCGGCCGTGGACGGGCGCAGATGGGCAGGACTCTGGCACGACTCCGGCGCGATTCAGGCGCGTTCGCTGAAATGCGTCCACTGTGCGGAGGCATGAACGTCCCCTTTGATGCACAACTAGAGCGCGATGAATCCCAGCCACACACAATATGGCCGCCGCTATTCTGTGCCCGGGACCAACTCCCAGCAACAATACTCAGCTGTGAGTGGCCCAGGGCTGCTGGGAGGAGGGGCAAAGGAGTCAGCAGAAAAAGCTTCTTTAGTCAAGCTATTAAGGTAGAGTTGCTATTTAGTAGTAAAAATCCCAGTTTTTGTAAGATTTCCAGTTAAGAACAAGTAAAAGTCAAGCAACACAGAGCAACACAGCCTCCCGGCTACCACCTCAGGAGGGACTCAAGCACTCACACAATCGAGCGCTGGGTCGGACGAAGCCCCTTTTATGCGCTACTAGAGCGCGATGAATCCCAGCCACACACAATATGGCCGCCGCTATTCTGTGCCCCGGACCAACTCCACAGCGTCAATACTCGGCTGGGAGTGGCCCAGGGCTGCGGGAGAAGGGGGAAAGGAGTCAGCAGAAAAAGCTTCTTTAGTCAAGCTATTAAGGTAGAGTTGCTATTTAGTAGACTGGATGAAGACCAACTGTCTCAAGATCAAGACAGAAGTGCTGATCTTTGGGAACAAACTTACTCCCACACCAACTCAGACCTACTCTCAAACCAACAGACCACGTCCGCAACATCAGCTTCATCCTAGACAGCAAACTCACCATGAAACGACAGATCAACATAGCATCCGTCACCTGCTTCCTTACTCTCTGCATGCTCTGAAGAGAATCATCCAATGGTTCCCTGGTCAGCACCAGGAACACCGTCACACAAGCCCTAGTCACTAGCCGGCTGGACTAGGGCAAAGCACTGTACGCAGAAACCGCTTCTCCACTCATGAAGAGACTCCAGACGATACAGAACTCAGCAGCCAAAGTTATCCTAAACCTGCCCAAACTGACCCACATCCCACCTCACCTCAGAAACCTCCACTGGCTCCCTGTCCAGAAACAATGTAAATTCAAGATGCTGATACATACCTACAAAGCCCTCCATGACCAAGGACCAGCATATATCAACCACTGCCTGAACTTCCACCAACCCTCCAGAGACCTTTGCTCTGCCTCCCTCGCCCTCACAGAGACAACGCGCATCTGCCAAATCTTCAGTTGAGGCTGTTCCTTCTCTTACCTCGCCGCCAAGTCCCGTAACATATTCCCCTCCTACCTCCTGTCAGCACCATCTCTGGAAGAATTCAGAAAGAGACTCAAGACCTGGCTTTTTGATTGAGCCCAGCAACATAGCTCAAGTTCAAATTCAAGTTCTGTCATTTGTATAGCGCACTACTCACCCAGAGTGTCTCAAGGCGCTAGGGGAAGGGGTTAGGGGTTCAATTATTTGTCGAATAGCCAGGTTTTAAGTTCTTTTCTGAAGGAGATGTGGTTCTGAGTAAGGCAGAGGTGGGTGGGGAGTGAGTTCCAGGTCTTAGCAGCCAGGAAGGAGAAGGATCTGCCACCCATGGTGGATTTTCGGATGCGCGGGACTGTGGCGAGGGCTTGATTGGACGATCTTAGTTGGCGGGTGGGTTTGTAGAAGGACAGTCGAGTGTTGAGGCATTCGGGTCCTAGATTATAGAGGGCCTTGTGAGCGTGGGTGAGAAGGCGGAAAGTAATTCTTTTGTTGACAGGAAGCCAGTGGAGATCTTTTAGATGTTCGGTGATGTGATCTTGGCGCGGGACGTCTAGTATGAGTCTCGCTGACGCGTTTTGGATGCGCTGGAGTTTTTTCTGTAATTTTGCTGTGATTCTGGCGTAAAGTGTGTTACCATAATCCAGTCGACTCGTGACCAGTGCGTGGGTGACAGTCTTTCTTGTCTCGAGGGGGATCCAACGGAAGATCTTTTTGAGAATGCGAAGTACGTTGAAGCAGGAGGACGAGACGGCGTTGACTTGTCTGGACATCGAGAGAGAGGAGTCTAGGATGAAGCCAAGGTTACGAGCATGGTCTGTGGGTGTGGGTGCTGTGCCCAGAGCGGAAGGCCACCAAGAGTCGTCCCAAGCTGAGGGGGAAGATCCTAGGATGAGCACCTCCGTTTTGTCTGAGTTGAGTTTAAGGCGGCTATGTTTCATCCATTCGGCTACTTCTTTCATGCCGTCGTGAAGATTGGTTTTGGCGGTGTTGGGGTCTTTGGTGAGGGAAAGAATTAACTGGGTGTCGTCGGTGTAAGAGATGATGTTGAGGTTGTGTTGACGCGCGATGGAGGTGAGAGGACTCATGTAGACGTTGAAGAGGGTGGGACTGAGAGAGGAACCTTGGGGTACGCCGCAGATGACTTTGGTGGCTTCTGAGTAGAATGGGGGAAGACGGACTCTTTGAGTTCTCCCGGTGAGGAATGAGATGATCCAGTCCAGGGCTTTTCCTTGTATGCCGATGTTGCTAAGGCTATGTATGAGGGTGCTATGGCAGACTGTGTCGAAAGCGGCGGATAGATCAAGTAGGATGAGGGCCACTGTATCTCCATTGTCCAGGAGTGCTCGGATGTCGTCAGTCGCTGCAATGAGGGCGGTTTCGGTGCTGTGTTTGGCTCGAAATCCGTATTGAGATGGATCAAGGGAGTTGTTGGATTCAAAGAAGGCGGCAAGTTGGCTGTTGACGGCTTTCTCAATGACTTTGGCCGGGAATGGGAGGGCAACGTACCATTGTTGTACCAAATTTAACATTGTTCCAAAGTACAAAGCACTTGTGCCAGCGTAATTTCCACTTAAGTAAATCACTAACGCCATTTAAGTTTCACATTACTTTAACATAAAAAGGTGTACTATTGCCATGCCAGCTTCCACATGACAACTGTATTTTAAGCAGCATTGCCATCATTGCTAAGTAGTTTTCACATTGTATGGGTATGCAAATCACCATTATATGTCCATTTCCACCCTGCCCCAGCACTTCAAACAAAATGGCTGAGACAGTTTTCACCTTTACAAGGCACGTAAATCACCATCACCAGATCAGATTCTATTTGTGTGCCTCTTTCAGCTTCCATTCCACTCACTTGCCAGGTGATGCTGATTGAAGGTCCTTGGGTGGTTTTTACTCTGTATGTGTTGCAACAGCGCAAAAAGAAGTGAAATGTGGGTGAGACACAAGGAGCTATCACCCAGTCCAAGTGTGCATGATACCTGCAGCCCATGCCCCACTGCCTTCTTCAGATCTATTCTGGCAACATGTTATTCAACTTTCCCATGGTGCCTAAGTATGCAAAGCACAAATTACTATGATATATTCCTCACTTGTGTAACACACGTGGCAAGTCCGTTTTTTCATGTTACCAGGGTAGTCAGTGCACACCTTTGCCAGGCTAGGCTCCTCATTACCGCACTGTTAACAACTCAGACTCACAGAGAGGGCCAAATTAATAATCCCCCAAATCTTTCAACCACTCAATCTTTGCATCTTTCGACATTGGGGCTTTACACGCATCTCTCCTCAAAGAGAGTGGCCTCTGTAGGGCTGTTAGGAGTATTGTGGAAATAAATACTGGAGATTCTGATCCCTTTTTGCAGATAAACTGCCCCACAGAGGACAGTAATCTAAGTTACATTTATAATAGCTCTCCTTTTCCTTTTCCACTGAACAGCATAGACAGGCATTATCTGTTCACCTAGATGCAAAAATTGCAGACTGTGCTTAGCCCAGAAACTTTAAAAGAAAGGTCTTTCTAAATTAGGTTTAGGGAGCTGTGGCAGCTCACAGTGGCATAAGAAACTCAAAATAAACTGCTTTCTTTGCCACTTGTTATTTCTGTGGACAATATGCTGGATATAGGAACAGTCGATTGATAACTACTGACAAACAAGACGCTCATTGTCATGATTCTCTTTCCTGGAGTCAATATAGACATTCAATTAAATGTTCTTTTTATTCAACCACAATATTTAATTTTTTGGGGCAATATTTATGGAATTATTGAATGATGGAGAAAAAAACATAATTAAGGGTGATTTAACTGATGTCAATGGAGATTTTAGATCATTCAGTGACAACTACATGCAGGTCCACAACAAGCTTGGGTAGTCTCTTGACCTCCCGGGGTTAGCTCTACTCCACGAAGAGGTACCGACGGACAGTGCGGGGCCTCCCTCCTGAGCAACCTGACAGGTAGAGTTGAGGCTGGACTATTCAACAATTGTGGATATCCAGAGTATGACCTGACACAGCAATAATATTGCGCAGGAGTACTGGTGGTGTATTACCAATTTTCTTAGTTCTTTTATGCTTTACTCACTAAATTGCAGCAGCAGTGTATAAATATCTGGTCCTGAAGAAAGCCGCTGATACTAAAATAGATCAAGAGGCTGAAACTTGTCGACCTATCACTAACAGTGGTTTATATCCATACCACTGTGCTGTTACATTTTAACCCTGTCAGGTAGTACACAGGAATAAAGGTTATTGGTGACCTATCTAGACAGTTTTAATCCACACCCCCCTACCTTCACACAGCGCTGCAACATACCTCACTCAACCTACAACAGCACACATATGGGATTACCATCCGACTCCAAAAAACATCTCTGGGCTCCTTCCTTAAATCCCAGAAGTAGTAGCTCCCAGTGGTGACTAGGTTTTCCCCACTGGTAAGGAGGACCCATATGATGAAGCATGTCACCTTCGGGTGAGTGAGGGGTCTTATCCTTAAGGGATGCCTTCCCCGGTGTTACAACACCTTGAGAGTTGAGAGATAAACCAGGGCTCTTCAACATTACATCACATACACATGTGGAAGACTATAGGTATATATTGTGTGTTTTTTCCTAGTCTCTTTGGGTAACAAATCGAAGGTATTGTGTTCCCTTAGCTACTTCGGCTTCTGAGTTGCTGTTGTTTCTGCTTCTCTGCCTCTGTGGTGGTCATGCTTGACTCCTCATTATGATTCTGGGAGTCACGTGTCCACCAATGATTCACAGATCCTTTACACGTGACTTTCAGAGAGATGCTTTGAATATGTAGAGTCTCAATTCAAAATCCGGTGGGCAAGTCATATCTTGCTAGGCCAGCTTCCACCATGACACCTATGTGAATTACACATTGCCATTTGTTTCCAGGTGTGCATTTGAAACTTACATTGGCATACAGAGTTCTGCTGTATAAATAATATGAACAACAGTCACTGATCTCACTAGTTGTTGGGACGGGAAGTCTCCTGCATGTCTCTGGAGAGAGTGCTTCCCCTGCCTTATGCTAATCTCCAGGCAAGACGCTCCAAAGCTACTGTATAGTTTCTAGATCCCTACCTCAGTGAGCATGACAATCATACATGTCCACTGAGGGTCTCCCTTTTTACATGGATTGGGACCCTAGAGCTTGGCTCTGAGGTCGAGGGGGCATGCCTAGTGCACCCCTACTTTTCAGAGAGTGGCTACTGCCCTCTCTATTAAGGCTGTGGTAGACTGACAGTGGTGGCAGCAATAAATCTATAGTCAGGAGGGGTGAGTCCCTAGGCACCCTCCTGACCAAGTCTGTGCAGTTTGCCAGGCCTGTTGCCATTGTCTGGCTGATGTATGTTTGAGAGCCCGTGGGTGTACAGGGGAAGAATGAGGATTTGAGCCAGTGTGAGGAATGCGAGCTGTTCTGCTGGACATCCCAGCTCCCCCGTGCCCCTCCCTATTTCCTTGGAAAGGCCTGGTGGGCTGGGGTAGACACTCTGCTCTTATCTGGGTTTAGCTGCACCAACTTTGTGGAGAGCACCCTCCCCCACTGGTCAGGGCCTCCTGGGCTGGCGTTAATTAAAATTCCTCTCCAGGGAGTTGCACAGCCTGACACCAGGAAGGGACCTGGTACATGCTTTACCCATGCATTGAACACGGGGTGATTGGTTTGTGATTGGAGGTGTATTCAGGATGCAAAAGTAGCAGACCCTCTGATTGGATGAGCCTATCAATCAGAGGTGATAAAAGTCTGGCCTGAGTGGTCAGCTGTTGTTCAAGACTGGTCTATGACTGACAAGGCAGCCACACCAGAGCCCTCTGACGGTAGCCAGCCGCGACCCCGCGGTGTGAAGGCAGGAGAGAAGACTCTGTTCACTGCGGTCTGGAAGGAAGGCATCATCAACATTAAGGACCAGCTGTTCTGTGAGGCTTGGGGTAGCCTGCACTTTGGACCAAGGAAATTACAGACAACTGCCCAAGATGTGGAAAGGAAGCTCACGGCACATCACCCAAGGTGTGGAAAGAAGCTTGCGGCACATCAAGAAAAGCTGGTGGAAAGAAGCTTGCAGCACATGACGAGAGCCAGAGGGGAGGATGCTTGATTCTAGTCTTTGAAGGTGAGATCAAATCCCCTCTAGGCTCCTCCCTGGCGCTGTGGGAGCCTGTACAAGCAGTAACTGGGAATAGAGGCCAGTGAAGCAGGCCCCCACCTTTCTTTTTGTGATCTCTGAGGGTATCAGAGTGAACTGGAATTTTGCCCAGCCACTACCCTCCTACAGCTAGCCAGTGGCTACTGGACTAGTGGGACTCCAGTAAACTGTGCCAAGATATCAGGCACCTATGATCAGATCCTTGACACCACTAAAGCGGTGTCCTCACTCACAACGGGAGGGCACTTCTGTTGCTTTGGGTGTGGGTTTATGGGGCTGATCAAGAACATTTGACTTCACATCATATGCTGAAACTATATCCTTTCAATCCAAAGATTGGTATCAAGGCTCTAGTGAATGAGAGCAGCCCTGTGTAACATGATCTGTAATATGCTATGCTTACTGTGTGTTTTCATGTTAACAGTGTTTTTATAGTGCTTGGCGTCTAGGCGCTATAATACTGTTTGGGGTCACTGTTTATCCTAGTTTTATGTGTAGTATAATTATCTTATGTGTATTAAAGTACTTTTCTTTTATAAAAAGTAAAGCACTGACTGGACATTGAGTTTATCAGCTGGTGGTACGGTTTACACTGTATTCTGAATGTCTAACCCCACCTCACCTCCTTGAGTAAGCCTTGGACTGCTCTGTCTCGCTACCCTGAGAGAGTCAAGTGCTGGAGATGAGTACTTGGATATCCAGTTTTGGGTCCCTTAGTACTGAGGCCCCAGGAGACCAGTGAGGGAACGCTCCAGTTGATGGGATTGGAGTGCAGTTACCCCTGAGTGCCCTGGTGCCCAGGAAACCGGGTCTAACACTAGTAAATAACCATTTTCAGGCCAGTTTCTCCACAGTGCCTGTGTGTAAAACAGAATCGTTATAATAACAATGCCAGCTTTCACATTGCCCTAGAATGTAATGAGTCTTGACATGTCAGTCTCCACAATGTCTCCAAAGGAGGAAAAAACAATGCAATGCCACTGTCCATATTGTCTCAGGACGTAAAGCATCCATGGTCATGCCAGTTTCCACCTTTCTTTGCTTTAGTATTACAGCGCATATTGCAATCTAGCCTCCAAATACCCGGTAAGTAAACCACCCTAGCTAGTTCCCACAATGCCTTATTATGTGAAAAAAACATCATCATGTCAGTTTCCACAGTGCTCGGGCATTTAACACACCATTGTTATGTTACTGATAATTGTGAAGCTTGCGTACACCAATCAGTTTCATGGCTCTGGGGTGGAAACTGTAAGGTGAAAATGCTGTTAGAAAGAATTAATATGCTTGACCGAATAGCCAGACGCCCATTCTCTTCTTCTTCGAAGCTGTACCAAATTGGCAAAATGCTGTGTAGTAGTCTTATGATTTATTTATTTTTATTTATTTATTTAGTGTGGGTGTCCCGGCGCTCCTGTGCGATCCTGAGCTGATTTAAATGTTTTTATAGATAGGAGGTTTAGCAGAACAGGAAGGTTTTTAAGGCTTTCCGAAAGGGAAGTTCTTCCTGGATCATCCGGATGGAGATTGGGAGTTTATTCCAAAGGGCAGAGGCACAAACTTGGAAGGTTTTTTCGCCTGAGCGGGTTTTTTTGAATCTGGGAGTGGTGAGCAAGATTTTTGAAGAGGAGCGAAGGTGCCTGGAAGTTTTGTAGGGGGAGAGGCAGGCAGAGAGGTAGGCAGAGCCCTTGCCCCTAATTGCACGGTGTGCCAGCACTAATGCTTTAAATTCTGCCCTTTGTTGTATTGGCAGCCAATGTAGTCTATGGCGGTGGGGCGTGATGTGCTCACATAGGGGAATGCCGCTAACCAGCCGTACTGCAGCATTTTGGACTGTCTGGAGTTGATGGCATAGTCCTGCAGACAGTCCAGTGTATAGGCCATTGGCATAGTCCAGGTGCGAGGTGATTAACGCCTGGACTATGGTCTTCCTGGTGTTGTTGGGTAGGAAATTAATGAATTTTCTCACCATCCTTATTTTGGCAAAGCATGCTGCAGAGACCGTATGGATTTGTTGTTGAAAAGATAGGTTGGAATCCCATCTCACCCCTAAATTTTTCACCGATTCTTTGGGCACTTAAATCAAGAGGCCACCAGATGTTAGGATCCAAAGGGGATGGCTGGTGAAAGAATAGTACCTCCGTTTTCCCGGCGTTAAGCCGGAGGAAATTGTTGTCCATCCATTGGGCGATGGTACGCAGGCAGTTTTTCAGTGGATCAAAGGTGGAATCGGTGATGCTATTGAACGTGAATAAAAGCTGAATATCATCTGCGTAGGAAGTGGCCTTTATTCCAGTTTGGGCGATGATTTCAGCAAGGGGTGAGAAATAAATGTTAAATAGGGAGGGGCTCAATGAGGAGCCCTGGGGGACACCCCACCGAAGTGGACGACTGTCCGAGGTGTAGGGAGGGGTGAACACTGCCTGTGTCCGGTTGGACAGAAAAGATGTAATCCATTTTAAGGCCGTCCCCTGGATACCTTTGGATTGTAGGCGGTCCAGGAGGAGGGGGTGGGAGACGGTGTTGAATCCTGCCGTCAAGTCAAGCAGCACCAACACCGCTCTTGATCCCGCATCCATCCTCCATCGTACGGCATCGGCCATCTCAATTGGTGCTGACTCAGTGATATACCCTGGTCTAAACCCTTGCTTAGAGTGGTGGAGTGCAACATGTGTTTCTAAAAAACCTGCCAGTTGTTGCTGGACCAGTTTTTCGAGTACTTTGGCAGGCGCTGGTAAAAGAGAGATAGGCCTGTAGTTGGAGGGTTCGCTGGGGTCGGCATTGGCTTTCTTTAATATGGGGACCAAGCGAGCCTGCTTCCATGAGTCTGGGAAGACACCCGTATGCAGAGAATCATTCCAAATCCCATTCAAAATGGGATTGAGGATGGGTGCCAAGGATTTGTATTGCTTGGCAGGCCAGGGATCAAGAGGGGAGCCGGATTTGCATTTTAAAAGTTCTTTAAGGGATTGATCCATGGTAATCTCTTTAAAGTTGGAGAACATGCAGTCTGATCCAGTGGGAGCAGTATTGGTTGCACAGAAATCCAGGTTAGTATTGCTGGGGAAGGAGTCGTATATGGTGGCAATTTTACATTCAAAAAAAATCAGAGAGGCTATTGCAAAGTGTCTGAGATACCAGAGGAGGTTGTTTTAGAGCCAGTGGGTCGGTGAAGGTTCTAACTGTGTTAAATATTTCCCTGGATGATCCCTGTGCGCGATTGATTTTTTCTTCCAGAAAGATTCTTTTGTGTTCAATTATTTTTTTCCTGTATTCTTTTTGAGCTGATTTGTAGAGGAGCTTCTGGTCGGGGGAGTAGGTTAATCTCCAGCATCTCTCAAGGAGCTTACATGCCGATTTGCTTTTTCGAAGCTCGTCGGAATACCAAGGGGCAGAGGGAGCAGAGCGGTGGGTTTTAATGGGCCTAATAGGGGCGAGGAGATCGATGGCGGAAGAGATCCAGCCGTTGAAATCGGTTAGTCGGGCGTCTAAATTGGAAACCGTGTCCGAAGGTAGGAAAGGGGAAAGGTGGGCGGCTAGACTATCAGGGGAGATTTTACTCCAATTTCTGCCTAACTATTTAGCTGGGCGTATATGGCGGTATTGTTGGTGCCAAGAGAATAAGAATGAAATAAAGAAGTGATACTTACAAAATGTATTGTCTTATGTAGTGAATCCATAAACGAAGATATGGGCAAGCAAAATCAATAATACTTCATAATATTTGTTCATACTATTTAAAATAGTTACTAGCACCATCAGAATAAACCAAAATATTTGTGCTCAATGTGCTTGGTGAACACACAGTGCTCTGAAATCTTGTGTGGATGGTGCAAAGTGGTGATTAAAAAGATAAACAAGGACAGAAAAAGGGAGTAATAATTTGGAAATGTGCCTGTACTACTCCAGCAATTAAAAGTTTTTAATCATTCCATTACAGAGTATGTAACTAATCATAAAATATTTTTCAGATGAAATATTGTCAATGGCGTTTCGACTGTCTGTGATTCAACACATCATCATCAGGACAAAACACAATGAGAGAGCAAGTGATTTGCTCAACAGCGATGAAATAAAATTAGCACCTGCTGCAATACGGCTGTTATTATGATTGATCAATGCTGTAATAAGAAGGCTGGAAATTGAACATTTAGGTTAACCATTTACTTGCAGGAAAAGAATGCTACACATCATCTGCATTCAAGGACCTGCTCTCCTCTAACACGATACACCTCAGAAGTCTGTAAACTCCTCTGTGGAGTGACTCAGGCTTCATCCCTCAGCCCTACACTCTTCAGCACATAAATAACTCCATGAGCTAGAGTGATCTATACCCAAATCAACATTCTCATACGCTAACAGCATACAACTCACACTGTTCCTCTCAGAGAAAACCCCCAACACAAGGAACAATTTCACCACCTGTATGACTGAAGTTGCCACCTGGATGAAGTCTAATTGTCTCAAGCTCAACACTGATAGTGAGCTTCAGAAAAAAAACCTCAGCCTGGGACTTCACCTGGTCTTCGTCCGACCTCAGACCCACACCTACCCCCACTTCCCACACCAGGAACCTCTGGATCATCATTGACATGCTGCACATGGCTGCACAGGCCAACTCATCACAGCTTCCTGCTTCCACACCATGAGGATGCAGAAGATAAACTTCAAATGCTCCCAAGCAACAGTTGAAAAAATGTCACCCATGCCCTCTATCTCTAACATCCATTATAACATATTGGGGTAACCCAAATACTGTCCACGGACCTGGGTATCGATTGATATAGAAAAACGTTGGTCCTAGACTCATTTATCATGCAATCGAGTCGCAGTGATGTTTATAATTCGAAATACACATTTGATATGCATATGATTAGCATAAAGTCACAGGTACAACAAAGTTCTCAAATTTGCGCACCCTAAAAATAAAAATGGCACCCATTATTTCTTTGAAAAGTTAACTGTATTTCACAGACACTATTCGGTAAACAAATTACCATATTCTATAGCAAAATGATAGGTTGCTACAAAAAGGAGAAGTGAAAAGAAGTGTGCTCATGAGTGAGACAGATAAGGTGAAAAAAGAGGGGAATCAAAATAAATATACTTTCAAGAGAACTAATTGCTATTATTGTACACAATGAAAAACTGGTTATGAGTAACAACAAGACCAGTTAATCCAGGCCTGCCCTACATGGGTCATTCTTGCTGTCGTTTTTGATTCTTCAAAGTGAATGAACAGAGGGATATCATCTGTAGCTTGGACAGGGTAAGGGTGGGATGGGGTACAGGCCCACTTGGGAAAGAATGTCGACGTTTCAACCCTAGTGTGTGGAGGGTAAGTTATATCCTCAGCTCACGGGTCTTCCTCAGGACAAAGGAAAGGGAGACAACCTATATGTAGGTGTCTGTGTGGTGGCCTGGTCACAGATCCGGATGGTGGGTAGTCCACACAATAGTTGTGGTGTAGTGCAGGGTATCCTTTAACCTTGAATTATCAAGTCTGCCAAAATAGAGGAGATTTTACTACATCGTGGGTGAATCAATCGCCCAAACACAGTCTTGTTCCTAAAGTTTTCCGAGCTGCCCGGGGAAGTCCATGTTTCACTCGATAGGCCAGAGCTAACCTAACACCTACAACCTATAACCAATTTTTCATTCTGTATAATAATTGTTTCAGTTCTCTTGAAAGTATCTTTATTTTGATTCCCCTCTTTTTTCACCTTATCTGTCTCACACATAAGCACGCTTCTTTTCACTTCTCCTTTTTGAAGCAACCTCTCGTTTTGCTATAGAATATGGTAATTTGTTTACAGAATAGTGTCTGTGTAATAAATACCGTTAACTTTTCAAAGAAATAATGGGTGCCATTTTTATTTTGAGGGTGCCCAAATTTGAGAACTGTGTATGTACCTGTGACTTTATGCTAATCATATGCATATCTATTGTGTATTTCAAATCATAAACGTCACTGCGACTCAACTGTACTCCATCACCAACAGGCTGGTCTATAAGAATACCCTTTATGCTGGAATCACCAAACAATTCACTTGAAGATTTCAAACCATCCAGAATGGTGCATCCAGACTCATCCTTAACCTTCCGCACAGGCCTCACGTCACATGGTTGCATGATGGAAACCTGCATGTATTTACCCAGCATGCCTTTACAACAAAGTCACTACCCCGACTATATTGTTTTCAAACGTTACTTTAACCATGCAAGTCGTTAAAGTGACTTACTTTAGGGGGCTCTGGACTTTGGAAAAGTATAAATGAGTATTCCTACTCCAGTCTACGCAACAATAGGGAAGGTGTTGGACTTAAAAATCCAACACCCGTCCAACAACACACCCCCTAAAGCAATCGTTGTAACGACGTGCATGGTAAAGTGATGCATTGTAACATCGCAGTCTAGGTAGGGACTGTGTTGAAAAGACAGGTCATTGTTGTGACTGAAGTGTAAAGGATAACATTGCACCACACTTCAGGGTGCTCTACTGGCTCCCAATACATAAGCGTGCTCAGTTCAAACTCCTAACTCACACATTCAAAGGACTACAAAACACAGGCCTGAAATACTGGAACAATGGCATCTCCTTCCATCAACCAGCCAGACTCTTCTGAGCCGGAATCCTACTCGCAATCCCACACACACACAGAAAGAGAGACGAATGGGAGCTTTCTCATTTGATGCTCCTAAACTGTGGAACCGACCTCCCACCACACATCAGAGCCTCCTCCTCTCTACTTGAGTTTCAAAAGAAGCTGAAGACTTGGCTCTTCAGCAACCACCCCACCCCCACAGCTTTGAGACAAGGCCTGTGCACCTTCTCAGTGCCAGGATACTCACGCAGGTGATAGGTCGCTCTACAAATACACATAACATATCAATGCTTTCCATTTTTGTGCGATACAGTGTTTATTGCAAAGCATCTTCTGTTTGGGTGTTTAAAGAAACCCATAAAACATCACTGTGAGCACATTATTGATATTGAGGACAAAAGTGGATGACTCTGAGAAATTGGCCTCCTGCTCGTAAAGATATAAGAAGGATGTTGAATCATTCATCATTCCTTAAATTGCCCCCCACATCCTTGAGATTTAAAATGGTACCCAGAAGTAAATCGTTTGCTTTTAGGACACCATGGGGCATATTTACAAGCCCTTTGCGCCACTTGAGTGTCACTTTTTTTACTCTCCCATGGCGCAGTGTGCTGGCCCATATTTAAAAGGCCACTTAAAGCCACCCTGCATGGCTTTTCATGGTTTTGTAAATATGGCCCCTTTTCACACAGTACTCTGCATGAAAGGGGTGTTCCAGGGTGTTACTGTGGGTGTTTCCACGCAACACCCATAGATTCTGATGCATTCCCAGATGTACAAGGTTTAGTAAACATTGGAATGCATCAGATTCTAAAGCCTCCCCAGGGGAGGCATAAAAGTGGCACAACAAGGAGAAATACCTTTATTTATCCTCACATTTTTCCTCTTTCTATGTGTGAGCATGTAGCAGCACACAGAAAAAGAGGAAGATGCCATCAATGATTGGTTTTATGCAGGAAGGTATCCATTCCTAAACAATAAAAATAATACCTGTACCGCAGGCACCGTTGCACCATGGTGCAAGGGTGACTGCAATGTGCTAGGCAGCCTATTGAGCCCCAGCTGAGAGGAATGCAATACGAAAGGGGATGATGGACGGAGCGTTTGAGCAAATCAAACACTCACCCCCAGTCAACTGATCTGGGTTTAAACCATCACCATTCTTTAGCTCACTCCAACACCCCAGTTCAGACATGGCCATATGCAAAGCAGTCTGACCCTGTGCCTCATGGGAACAGTCCAGCCTGAACTGCCAAGTCATGTCTTCCCTGGACCGTAAAAAAGCATCCTGGGACCAGTTTCGGGTTAATAACCCTCATAAGCCAGGCTATCTTGAATCCAGTGGCAAAGTGAGCAAGGGACCCACGTCTGGGCATACCCTGCCAACTTAGGGCAAACAAAGCAATACCAAAGGGCAGCCATGGCCTGTGGAGGGAGTTTCGGTGGGGCGGAGAGGCGGGGCGGGGAGGGACAGGGTGGGGGATGCTAAAAACTGGAGTATGGATAATTGAAGGTAAGTAAACAATTTAATAAATAAAACGAATTTCGTAGCGCACCCTGTATCTCATTTTGCGATGCAGGGCGCGCTACGAAATTCATTTTATTAATTAAATTGTTTACTTACCTTCAATTATCCATACTCCAGTTTTTAGCACCCCCTGCCCCGCCTCTCCGCCCCACCGAAACTCCCTCCACGGGCCGTGGCTGCCAAAGGGGATGATGGACGGAGCGTTTGAACAAATCAAACATCACCATTCTTTAGATCACTCCACCCCCTCCAGTTCAGACATGGCCATATGCAAATCAGTCTGACCCTGTGCCTCATGGGAACAGTCCAGCCCGAACTGCCAAGCCATGTCTTCCCTGGACCGGAAACAAGCCTCCTGGGACCGGTTTCGGGTTCATAACCCTCATCAGTCAGGCTATCTTGAATCCAGTGGCAGAGTGAGCAAGGGACCAACTTCTGGGCATACCCTGCCAACTTAGGGCGAACAAAGCAATACCTAAGGGGATGATGGACAGAGCGTTTGAGCAAATCAAACCCTCACCACCCTGATCTGGGTTTAATCCATCGCCATTCTTTAGCTCACTCCACCACCCCAGTTCAGACATAGTCACATGCAAATCAGTCTGACCCTGTGCCTCATGGGAACAGTCCAGCCCGAACTGCCAAGCCATGTCTTCCATGGACCGGAAACAAGCATGTCAGATGTCATAGCACTTTACATCACATGTACACATCACTGACAATAAATCATATGTGTGTAAATCAGTGTAGGATGTGGTACATAAGGCAGTGAAGGTTACAAGGTGTAGGAGCCACATGTCCTTCAGAGCTCACTCTGCTATGTTAGAAGTATTACAATTTATGAACTGCAAGTCGTGAGAAGTTGGTCTGATATATGATGCTCACTAGTTCTAGTGATCACCTTGTATCAGTCCAAACAACTCTTATGGTGATTGGTTGTAAGTCAACCTTATAGACCAGCTATCCTAATGGTAGCATGGACAAAGCAGTCTTAGGCTAAACTCTTTTTGCATGTGAAGCCAGCTGTTTTACCATATATAACCCCTTGAATATAAAATGAAAGGACACCACACAGGTTGTTATGAAAATAAACAAGATATTTATTACTAACAAAACACCTCTGAACTCTTTATGAAATCAGAGGGCTAAGCACATGACAAGGCTCTTAAGAAAAATATGTTAAGTTGCACAAATTACAATGGGGCCCTAGGGGCACGACAAACCATATACTAAGTAAATGGTATTAGGAAATTGATAGAAGGAAAGGAGCTGTCCAGAGGCTGTAGGATCGCTGGGACTACACTACCCTAACCTTAGGTAAGGGGCAGGAGGCCCAAGGCACGCGTGTGCAGAGTGTGAACTCACACGCGAGATGCGTAACAAAGTCAATGGACACTACAAATTACGAAAAGGTAAGTAATAGACAGTTCCGACTAGTTAGGACTAAAACGACTGGATACCTGGACACTAAGAGAGTCAATCTACCCTTGAGCACCTAAATGCTCTCGTTACCTCACCCACGGGCTGCGGGTGCATAGGTGTGAAAGTGTGTCGGGTTTCCGCGTTGAAGTCAATGGAGCCTTGAAGAAAAGATGCTGCAGGCAACCAGGAGGAAGATGTCCGGAGCGATCCAAGGGTGGATCGAGGAAGATGAAGACCTGAAAGCAGAGGGGACAATATTCACAGTCATTAGCCAGTGACTGGAGTGGAACCAGGAAGGAACCAGATGCTGTTGTCGCGATCAGGTGAAGAGTAGACGCTTGTCTCTGGAGACACGTGGACCAGGAGGTGTCTTCTACGACCAGGATGGAGGCACGAGCTGTCCCACGCAGGCTCTCACTGTCGGATATGTCGGATCCAGATTCTGGGTCAACAGGCCTCGGCAAAGGCAACCCACGCGGTGAGTGGAAATGGCGTCAGGTGCGGACCAGGAGGGTCCGGGGTGCTTCTCCTTTGCAGGGAAGCAGGGGCCAGTCTGGAGCAACCAGACCAGTGTTGTAGATGTCATGGATCATCGTCTAGGAGGCCACTAGCCAGCCGGCAAGTGACCAGACAATGCGTCGAGCAGCAATCAAGCAAAAGGGCCACACGCAGATCTCGTGGATGCTGGAGGGCTGATCTTCTGTGCAGGAGCTGCTCGGGGCTGGGGCTTCTCAACCCCAAAGCACTTTCTCGAGGATGCCTCTGAAGTTGTGCTGGAAGCAAAGTGCAGTTTCTTCAACATGGCGGGTCCCACTTGCTCGTCGCACCCACGGATCTCAGCTGTGCTGCAGATGTAGGTAGAGGTCGGAGAGGTCTGGAAGTCTGGATCTCGTCGGGCTCTGAAGTCTGGTTCCGGCAGGAAGGACGACAAAGTGTACCGCTAGGACGCTTGATGGTGCCTGCTTGTGCAGGGTGGTCACTCCTTGGCCACAAGGGAGATTTCTTCAGTCTTCTGTGGAGCAGAACATCGAAGTCCATAGTTTCTTGTAGAGTTTCAAATCAGGATTTATCTAATTTGGAATGGACCAGCTCCTACCTTTATCTCCTAAAGGGGGCTGTACTGCGACTAGGTCCCTCCTATGGGTGGGACCAGGAAGGGGGGTGGTTACACCTCCTATCCTTTGTCTGGTTTCGCGCCAGAGCTGGGACTGGAGTGCCCCAGCAACTGGTTTGAACCGGGGTATGCACAGTCAAGTCAAGTCAAGTCAGAATTTATATAGCGCACTACATACCCAGAGGGTCTCAAGGCGCTTGAGGAAAGGGCGAGGTTTACTTATCGAATATCCAGGTTTTAAGCTGTTTTCTGAAGGCTAGGTGGTTTTGAGTGAGTCGGAGGTGGATGGGAAGGGAATTCCAGGTTTTGGCCGCTAAGTAGGAGAAGGATCTTCCCCCATGTTGGCTTTGTGGATGCGCAGGACGGCGGCGAGGGCTTGGTTGGACGAACGCAGCTGGCGGGTGGGGGTGTAGAAGGAAAGGCGCGTGTTGAGGCAATCCGGTTCGAGTTCGTAGAGGGCTTTGTGTGCGTGGGTGAGGAGACGGAACGTTATCCTTTTGCTGACGGGGAGCCAGTGTAGGTCTTTCAGGTGACCGGAGATGTGGTCTTTGCGAGGGATGTCTAGTATGAGTCTGGCTGAAGCATTTTGGATGCATTAGAGTTTTTTTCTGTAGTTTTGCGGTGGTACCGGCATAGAGGGCGTTTCCGTAGTCCAGACGGCTAGTAATTAGTGCGTGGGTGACCGTTTTTCTGGTTTCGGTGGGGATCCAGCGAAATGTTTTTTTGAGCATGCGTAGGATGTTGAAGCATGATGATGAGACGGAATTGACTTGTCTGGTCATCGAGAGTGAGGAGTCCAGGATGATGCCCAGGTTCCGTGCGTGGTCAGTCGGTATGGGAGCTTTTCCTAGGGCCGTTGGCCACCAAGAGTCGTCCCAGGCGGAAGGGGATGCACCTAAGATGAGGACTTCCGTTTTGTCCGAGTTCAGTTTCAGACGGCTGTGCTTCATCCATTCGGCTACTTCTTTCATCCCTTCATGTAGGTTGGTTTTGGCGGTGATTGGGTCTTTGGTGAGTGAGAGGATCAGCTGGGTGTCATCAGCGTAGGAGATGATGTTGAGGTTGTGTTTGTGTGCGATGGTTGCGAGGGGGCTCATGTAGACATTGAAGAGGGTGGGACTGAGTGAAGATCCTTGCGGTACGCCGCGGATGACTTCGGAGGCCTCTGACTTGAAAGGGGGAGGCGGACTCTCTGAGTTCTTCCGGCGAGGAAAGAGATGATCCAGTCCAGTGCTTTTCCTTGAATTCCGATGTTTCTGAGGCGTTGTATCAGGGTGCTATGGCAGACTGTGTCGAAGGCTGCAGAGAGGTCAAGGAGGATGAGGGCGACTGTGTCTCCGTTGTCCAGTAGAGTTCAGATGTCGTCTGTTGCTGCGATGAGAGCGGTCTTGGTGCTGTGTTTGGCTCGGAAGCCAGACTGTGAGGAGTCGAGTGATTTGTTGGTTTCGAGGAAGGCGGCGAGTTGATCGTTGATGGCTTTCTCAATGACTTTGGCAGGGAATGGGAGAAGCGAGATGGGGAGGTAGTTTTTAAGTTTGGTGGGGTCAGCAGTGGGTTTCTTCAGAAGGGCGCTGAGTTCGGCATGTTTCCAGCTTTCTGGGAATGTGGCGGAGTTGAGGGAGCAGTTGATGACGTCTCGGAGATGGGGTGCGATAACGGAGTTTGCTTTGTTGAAAATGTGATGGGGGCATGGGTCTGTAGGTGATCCTGAGTGGATGGAGTTCATCAGGTGAATGGTGTCTTCTGTGGTGATTGGGTTCCAGCTGAAAAGGTTATTAGGAGGAGGTACAGGTTCGGAGGTGAGTGGGGTGGACTGGTTTACGGGTTGGTTGTCAAAGCTGTTATGAATGTCGGCGATTTTGTCATGGAAGAATGAGGCGAGGGAGTCGCAGAGGGCTTGAGAGGGGGTGATGTCATTTGAGCTAGCGGTGGGGTTTGAGAATTCTTTGATGATGTTAAAGAGTTCCTTGCTGTTGCGAGCGTTGTTGTCTAGTCGGTCTTTGAGTGCTGATTTCTTGGCTGTCCGGATTAGTTGGTGGTGTTTGCTGGTGGCGTTTTTGAAGGCGGCTTGGGTGATAGTGTTTGGGTCTTTTTTCCAAGTTTTATCAAGAAAGCGACAGAGCTTCTTGGATTTCTTAAGGTCATCGTTGAACCAGGGGGCGTTCTTGCTTCCATGCTTGATTTGATGTTTTTTCAGGGGTGCTGGTTTGTCGGCGGTTTGGGTTAGCCATTGTGTGCGGTTGATGGCGGCTTGGTTAGGGTTCGTTGAGTAGGCAGGGGGTTTTTGAAGAAGCGATGAGGAGATCTGGTCGATGGTGATTTTGTTCCAATTTCTTCGCAGAGTTGGTTGAGGGTGGTTGTGGATCGTGGTCTTATTGTAACTGAAGTGGATGCAGCTGTGGTCCATCCAGTGGAGGGGTGTGGTGTGAGTGAAGGAGATATGCTTGCTGGAAGTGAAGATAGGGTCCAGTGTGTGTCCTGCATAGTGTGTGGGGGTGTTGACAAGTTGTTTGAGTCCGAGATTGGCGAGATTGTCCAGAAGGGTGGTAGTGTTACTATTGTTGCTCTTTTCCAGATGGAAATTGAGGTCTCCTAGTAGAATGTATTCTTCCGAGGGGAGGGCGTGTGGGGTGATGAAGTCAGTGATGTCTTCGCTGAATTTTGTACGGGGTCCTGGTGGCCTGTAGAGGAGGGTGCCTCTGAGTGTGGTCTTGGGGTCGGTGTGGATCTGGAAGTGAAGGTGTTCGGCGATAGTGAGGTTGTCTTCTGAGCTGGTTGAGACGCGGATGGTGTTCTTGTGGACGATGGCGATGCCTCCTCCTGTTTGGATGGTGCAGTCCTTACGGATGATCTTGTAGCCGTCCGGGATGGCAATGGTGATGTCTGGAGCTGAAGAGGCATTCATCCAGGTTTCTGTTAGGAAGGCGATGTCCGGAGAAGTGGTGTCAAGTAGATTCCAAAGGTCGATGGCGTGTTTGTGAACCGAGCGGGTGTTGAGAAGGATGCAGTTAAGGTGGTTGGTGTTAGAACTATGTTTGGTGTTTGTGGGTTTGGTGTGGGTCTTGAAGCAGGAGAATTTGCAGGAGTGGCAGGTGAAGGGTCCATGGGTGTATCCTGGTGCCACTTGGGCGCAGTTAGGGAGTCGGCCGGGGTTAAGTGCTAAGAGGGTGGAGGCGTCGTATGTAATGCGGGAGGGGTGGGTGATGCGGGGACCAGGGGGTCTGGCGCTGGGCGTGGTCCAGGCGCGGACGGGCGTAGACGGGCTTACCTTTGGCGCACCTTCGGCGCAGCCGCAGCGCGTGGACGCTGCACGTTGGGGCATCTGTCATAAATGGAAAGTGGGGGGGGGGAGGAGCGTGGGAGGGGCAGATGGGAGGCGGTAGCGGGGAGGGGAGGCGGTCCAGGGGGAAGCACAACAAAAATGGTGGTCGGAAAGGAAAGCGAGGAAGGGATCAACAGGCAATACGTGCAACAACACAGAGTATTTAAGAAGTATAATTAAAGTGAAAGTCTCTGAAATGACGCGCAGCTTGACAGGGCAGTGAGGGTGGCTCTGCGATGCTAGGCGCTATAATCCTTTACAAGCGCAATTGAAAAATATAAATTAAAAATAGGCGATGGTATTGCATATGCTATGTGAATGAAAGAGGCTACGATACCACACGCAGCAGCGTGATCGGCACAGCGCTTCAGCTGTGGGCGCTGCACAGGGGAGCACGACCAGGGATCTCAATCCGGGGAGCGTCCGCTTAGGCACAGGTCCAGGCGGTCACAGCTGTGCGTAGGAGGAGGAGAGCCCTCTATTCGTGGGTGGGAGGGGCAGATGGGAGGCGGTAGCGGGGAGGGTAGGCGGGCCAGGGGGAAGCACAACAACAAAAATGGTGGTCGGAAAGGAAAGCGAGGAAGGGATCAACAGGCAATACGTGCAACAACACAGAGTATTTAAGAAGTATAATCAAAGTGAAAGTCTCTGAAATGACGCGCAGCTTGGCAGGGCAGTGAGGGTGGCTCTGCGATGCTAGGTGCTATAATCCTTTACAAGCGCAATTGAAAAATATAAATTAAAAATAGGCGATGGTATTGCATATGCTATGTGAATGAATGAGGCTACGATACCACACGCAGCAGCGTGATCGGCACTGGGCTTCAGCTGTGGGCGCTGCACAGGGGAGCACGACCAGGGATCTCAATCCGGGGAGCGTCCGCTTAGGCACAGGTCCAGGCGGTCACAAAATGGACACCTTGTGTGCCCCAGGCATGTCTCATTCCTTTCAGCCTGTCCGACCTAATACACAAAATCCTGTCTGGGTTGGTGGTAGCACCTCCCAAGGCAGGAAACCCTTTGTCCAGGCCTCCCTCGCTGGAAGGACTCCCAGCAGCAGGAGGTCAGACGTGTGTCTGAGGTAGCAGCATCCATTTTGTGATGCTGAGGCTCAGGTTAACTTAAACCGAGGTTTTCAGTTACATACATGTTGTGTCCCTCTAAAAGGTTGGAATGCTACCCCCGTCACCGGAACTGGTGAGGGGGTAGTATTCCAATTCGTATGACACCTTACTCAACATGTTTTGATAATGCTATGCCAAAGTTAGCAATAACCGCGAGGATTATAATGCACTTAAGAGTATATGGTATAGCGTTATCATAGAAACGCCTAAAGGACTTGGTTCTGAAAGCTGCAGACAGGCTCAGCTCATGCTAGAGCACCATCTCACATAATTCCAAGCACTCTGCCTCCAGGATTGTTAAGGCCTGCCATAGAAGTGACTTATAGGAGGATATGTGTCCATTTTAGGGTTAGATATAGGAATACTATATCTAAAACAAAGGGTGATTACGCCACCTTGCCCCAGCTGTGTTACCAGCCAGTTGTGTCAGTTTTGGATGGCCAGCCAGGGGTGGCATAATACATGCTGCAGCCCCTGGTAAGCCTTGAGTACACTTATGCCCTGGGTACCTATGGTACACTGTACAAGGACTTACAAGAGTGACCCAATACCAAGTAGATATGTACCTAAGGTACATGGAGTCCATTTTAACAGAGAGAGCAGGAAGCCTGGGGTCCTGGATAGCAGGATCCCAGGCCAACTATGTTGAAAACCAGCAAAACACTAGGCAAAAAGTTGGGGGCAACCATAGTCAGATATCCACCTTCCTACACAAGTAACAAAAGGATCTCTGTGTTAAAAGCAGTAGCCCAATTACCCATTTGCATAAAATAAAAATCTGACTTCTGCGTGTTACATGATGTGCTTTGTAGGAGACATATTAACCCTCTATGCTACTTTTATCCAAAACTGTGACTAGACAAAACACAGATCTCACCAGGAAATGTGTTAACCTCCAGCATTATCTTACCATTATTATTATTCCCTGGGATTTAGTTTGCACATGTAAGTTATTTGAATATGCAGACTTTATAACCAATTAAGAAAAACAGATTTACTGCCTTGTTGCTCCTTATTAACAATTTATTTGTGGCAGGGTTTTAAAAATGTAATGTATAAGTTGAGGCCTGGATTTTGCGTAGAGATACGTCACTTCTTTTCACAACCCCATGCAAAATCGTATTTGTTAAATATTGTAATTCAAATGTACTCATGATAGACCTGCTAAACATATGTGTGAGATCTGAAGATCTGATGTCACTTCATGTGATGACACTTCCTATGAAGTCATGGGCTGTGATGCCACTTCTTATGATGCCACAGTTGATGCCATGCACTATAATGTCATGCACCAACGCACTGTGATGTCACTTGCGTACTGCCTAACTTGGTTAGTCCCCCCACTTCTGTTTTTTAGAGTTGTGCCCTGTGGACACGTGACAACGATATTACATGAAAAGCATATGTTCCAGTGGCTGCTGCACTGTGTACGCTGAGTTCTCATGAGATTTGATGTTCAGGCGAGTTTCGACCCCCGACCATATTGTGTGACTCTGAGCAAACCACTTTACCTCCCGTTGCTTCTATTCCCTTGCGTGCCACGGTTGGAAGGCCTTAGATGCACTGTCTATAAAAAATGGACGTGAGTTCTCAGCAGACGCTAGTGGAACCAAAACCACCAAACCGTCTGCCCTGTCTCTGGACTGGAACTTACTTGAGCACATAATTCATATAAGTGCAATATCTATGGCCGGTAGGGGGTGCTGTTTCACTTGATAATACTGGTAGCACCTTTCGGTGGACCCTGGGCAAGGTCGAGAGTTACAGCTGCAGAAATAAATATGTACCTTTCTCGCATTTTTTGCAACCAAAAACATTTCCTTTGCGATTAAAACCCCGAGGCGAGATTTTATTCTCGTGCTATATATGTATGTTTATGGAGGTAATACGTTTTTCACACCATTAGGCGTTAGATTACTTATGTTCTATAGCTTTTAAAGGGAGATTTACTGTTTTTGCTAAATTGAAAATGGGAATGTTGTGCCTTTCGTCCCTCAAAAGACATTCTCTAACCAATAGACGTCAAGTTCTCCACGCTTACTATTCAAAAAGGTATTCCCCGCCCTGGCCCTGATTACAGTTGTAGGGTGCTGGAGGGGAGGGGCGGGTGGGGGGCTTGGCAACTCTACACCCTTAAATACAGGTACCGTGGGTTACCAACCTGTCAGTACCGTGTCATAAATTATGCCAGGCGAAATGAGGGAATCGCTATGCGGACCCAGGTGACCCCGCAGTGACGAGCTAGAGCTCACGCTGTGCCTCCTCAAAGAAAACGCCCAGTAGAGTGGACTTGGAAACCGCAGTCACCTAGTAAATACTGAGCAGAAACAGCCGCTCTCGATGCTTCGTATTATGCGCCTTTGCTGGCGCGAAGGCCCTGGCACGGGACAGAAAGAGAGCATTTTCTCTGCGTGCCTGTGACGGGAACAAGCGCGCGAGGCCGTGCGTTCCCCTGCGGACCCGGTAATCACCGTGATATTGACATGGCGGCAGGCAGGGTCCCTGAAAGAGGCTGTCAGTTCCACTCCGGCTCTGGGGGCGCTGACGAGCTGGCCTACTCACAGGCATGCTGAGGCGAGGCGCCTTCCGGGCTCAGTATCCCCATCACTGACGGAGCGCGCTGGCCTGGCACGGCTCGCCAAGCTTCCCCATCGATGGAGCGCGCTGGCCTGGCACGGCTCGCCAAGCTTCCCCATCGACGGAGCGCGCTGGCCTGGCACGGCTCGCCAAGCTTCCCCATCGATGGAGCGCGCTGGCCTGGCACGGCTCGCCAAGCTTCCCCATCGATGGAGCGCGCTGGGCTGGCACGGCTCGCCAAGCTTCCCCATCGATGGAGCGCGCTGGGCTGGCACGGCTCGCCAAGCTTCCCCATCGATGGAGCGCGCTGGCCTGGCACGGCTCGCCAACCTTCCCCAGTGCACATATTAGGAGAAGAGTCATCTGGAATATTCCATCTTGCCAGAAAAGAGTCATCTGGAATATTCCATCTTGCCAGATCCTGAACTTTGCTCAGCTGCCCAGGAGACGAGCAGGGCTTTGAAGCGCCTTCTCAGGCACAGCTCAGACTTGATGAAATGGCAACAGTCCAGGGCACGCATCCTTTCCATGGCGACCATTGGAGACAGGGCCAGGTAACCCCTCTTCACACACCTTTGTGTTAGCGATATAGTGAAAGGGACCACACGTAGATCCAATAACCCCCGCCACTCACCCCCCATTGCCCAGTCTTTGAGTGCACTGGTGCTGGCCTGTCCACAAGTCTTTTCCAATTTCCCAGTTCACTTTATGAGAGGTGCCTGAATTATGAGATTCCCAGATGTCATTCCAGCCTAGGAAAAGCTGTTTTGTGTTTGAAGCATTCTTGTTTTCCCAGTTTACTATTTGACAGATATAGTGACCGCTGCAATTCTTAGATTCCATCCTTGTCTAGCCCAAGATGAGACAAGTCTGGCATTTCAGTTTACAGTACCCAACATCGAACTGGAAGATTCCCAATTTCCATGTGACCATTCCTATCTAGCTTTGAGGTAGGTGAGAAATGCTGAAAAACCTTTCTGAATTCTCCCAGCTAACTATGTTTAAATTTACTTTGACATCCTAGTTGTAGGAGAGCAGGCTCTCCCCCATTTCCCGAGAAGGATGGCGGCATGGGCAGAAAGTCCTAAGAATAATGCCCTCGTTCCGATGGGAATCCGACGCGCTTTCACAATGAAGGAAAGGTGATTTGAGAAGCATGGAGTCCATGAGTGACTTTGTGAATTGTTTTGAGATGCAGAAGGGGTGAAGCTATTTATGCACCCAGCTGATGATCTGGTTTCTAAGAAGGTCATCTTTCAAGAAAGGAGTTTTAGGTCACAGGACGCCAATCACTCATGAGATTTGTCCATCAGCCTGGTGAGAACCAGACTGAGGTCCCAGGGTTGGCACCGTATCTGAAGAACAAACGCATCATTAAGCCCATCACATGTCCATCGATGGCTTCATTGACCCAGAGAAAGATTCCAGTACGTTTTGCAGCTATCTATTTTTTCTTGGCCAGGCTGAAGGAAAAAGACATCCCATTATGAACTGGCCATGTAAGTGGCTTTATGTTGTTCCCTAATGTTTAGTGATAGAACCTATGCTATTTGGTTTTATACCAGGTTCTCCTGGCAGCCACCAGGCTCTCCATACCCTGGAAAGAGAGACGCAGGTGTTGCTTGGTCAGCTGCTCAGGAGCCATGCGCTCCAGCTGAGCGATGGCAGGGAGGGATAAGAACTCTTTCTCCCTCCAAGAGCAGGAGATCTTACCTCTGGAGAGCAAATGCGGGCTGTTTGTAGAAGGTGTCGCAGGTCTGAGTATCAAGCAGGCGATATACTACATTCGAGGCGTATGAACATGTTGGACATTCTATGCAAGACGAACGTATGAATTGATCAGGTTATTGCCTTATTGGATACAAGTGCGTAACTTTCCAAGAAGCATCTCTCCTCCCAGGTATGCTTGGGCCACAGAGCTCAAAATTTTACATTTCTCAAAAATGGGATTTTAGAATGGAGCATGAGTCCTATAATATCATTGCATTAGCCATGTTGGCCACAGAGACAATATAACAGAGTCAGTGTGATGCTGCTGTTTCAGGGATTACAGAAGATCTTTGCCCAGAATTGACAGTGGGGCAGTGTGTAATAAACACTTACCTTATTGTTTTGATTGTAATAAATTGATATTAATGAAGAAATTGCATGATGCAACATGGGTGACAATGCGGCTGATAAATGATGGTACCTTTTTCCAACTTTTTTTAATGTAAATGTAAAATACTTGTAAAGCGCACAGCTGCCCATCACCGGGGCGTCCCGGCGCTATAAAACGCTGTGGAACCCTTTCTGGCTCTTCCTGTGAGATGCCCCTCCTGGGCACCCCCAAGGTGAAGCCAGGCATCCCAGTGTTGTGGGGGCCGTTGTGGAGATTAAGCAAGCTATTGCCCAGAGTTGCAGAGTGGTACCCCATGATTAGAGTAGGCGCCGAGGCGAGAATTATCGAGTCCGCAGACAAATGAGCCCAAGACCCTGCTGCGTCGGTAATTGAACCCTGGTCCAGGGCCAGACCTCTGCATCAGGGTCTGCCACTCTAACCATTGAGCCACACTCCTCCTTATAGTTTTATATAGCACGAACTAGACCCGAGGCATCAGGTATCAGAGCGCTTTACATGAGCAACAGTTTCATTACAGATGAACACATTCATTTTTGTTAGGCACGGGAAGATTAAGTGATTTGCCCAGAATCACAGGATGTGTAGCGTCGCTGCAGAGACTGGAATCCGGTTTCCCGGGTCCGAGGTCGGCCGCTCTAGCCGTAATGCTACATCCTCTCAACAGCAAACACTTTTCACCAAGGCTGTATCTGGCACCAAACCTATTTAATTTGTATTTATCGGATCCAACATGCTTTCTAAAAGCAACCTATCATATACTTTGAAAGTTAAGAGGAGAGCTTCATGCTCGCCTATGCAGATGACTTTGTGTTGACAAACCCCCAACTGAATGTCAACACCTCTTATTAGTGCTAAACATATACGAGGGAGAGAACAGGTTAACAGTAAATTTGTCTAAACCTAAGGGTCATGACTTTTGGTATGAGTAATCAAAAATTCTCTTGATATATAAAATGTGAAAAAATGTGTCTGTTTATAAATGTTATCACATGGGAATAAAATTAGATTAAAGATTGACATGGCTCCCTCATACAGAAGCAGCAAAATGAACTGCACCTGTGCAGGTGGCCGTATACATAAATTTCACACATATCACAGAGCTATATCATCTTTTCTTTAAAAGGACGTTACAGATGAACTTGACTCAATTCTGCATTATGGGGCCCTAGGCTAGTATATCAATCAGGAATTTGTGAAGCGCACTACTCACCCGTGAGGGTATATGGATGGGGGAAACAGCAGGTGACTAGAAACGATCCCGGAAAACATGCTCAAAAGTATTTATAATATTAGAAATGGCATTCTGCACATATTGATAAGAGTTAAAGCATGCAGCTATATGTAGATCTATTGACAAGACAAACTTAATGTGCTATTTTGATGGAAAGCTATCAAATGTGTTGAAAATATTTTGATAAAGTCTTTAATTTGGGACAAGTTGCTTAAATCCATAAGTATAATTTACTTAGTACACGGTGAAATGGTCCAACATCACAAGCGTTTTTTAAGAAATCGCCTATGATATCAAAATAAAGTTAGAAGAGCATAAATGGCTGATAAATTTCTTTTAGTTAATTTGAATCCCAATCAACACTCTATTTAAATAATTTCATGTGTCAAACCATGCACATTGCAATATATTTTTATACTATGGCCTCTTAAAATCAATTATTGAGTAGTGGAATAGGCTAATATGCTGATTATGTGGTTTGAGGGGACGACTTAAAGCATACTTTTTGTCATGGGTTACTAGATTTGTGTGACCTCTAGATCATGATCTGTGTATATTACTATGGAACGTTTTAATGAACATACAGATACATCAAAATGTGAAGCACAGGAAGTGTGTTTGAGTGAAGACACTAATGCTATGTGTGTACGTGTTGTTACAATTTGGGTGTGGCATACCAAATGTTGTATAAAGCTGCAGCGTTGAATTGAATAAATAACTTTCTGTTGAAATAATGATTTATAATTTTAAGAGTCAGTTTGTGACATATTAAGATGAATGTTTTATTGTGATTTTCTTTCAGTGACTAACTTTTCTCTAAGTAATCTCAGAGGGCGAGCGGGCAGGACACACGTAACTACCCCCATCTACTCCAAAGTAGGGTTGACCCACAGGAAACCAGGCTTACTGCCCACCAAAGAGGAAAAGGAATTGCACTTGGAGTTTACGTGGATTGCAAATGTGCCTGGCCAACTACAGTACTTGAACATGGGCGTGGGCACGACTTCCAGGAGTATCCACCACTCATGTGACAAGTAGAGATGTCTGCAAATGCTGTGCATTCTGGTGTTGTTGATGCCTGTAATTTAGGAGAATAACAACTACATGCATTGCTGCAATATCCACTCAAAGAAATGTAGCCAACTAACACTAAAGTGGGGTGTGGCTGTGCATTAATTCTGATGTAGAACAGGGCAGCGGTGTTGTCTGTGTGGATCATCACCAAGCTTGAACACAGTTCTGGTAGTCTTCAGCTCAACTGTTATGTGCTGTTGTGTAGCAGACTTGTCCCAAAATGCACTTTCAGAGAGTTCCCTGTAATAAACTGTGGTAACTGTGATTTGCCAGTAGGGCTGCCAAAATGGCCTTCTCACCTAGAAATTGGTAGCTTGACTGTGCCACTCATTGTCCAGAACCAAGGATGAATGAACAGGGATGGTATTCGACTGATCTCCACATACCGTGCCCCAGAGCTCCACTAGATGGAGTTTCTAAAAGTGCATGTGTAGCTTAGTGTGGTGGACCACCATAGTAAAGGATTCTTACCCACTGGGGAGTCATGGTCATACTGCTTAATAAATGACCCACTACATAGCTGTTGATTGTTGCCCACTTTAAAGGATGTCTGGCTTTTGGGAGGCTGAAATCCAGAATAGCCTCTATTAACTGAATCATTTTGGATGCAACCAAGGATGATTTGGGGGAGTTCACTGAGAACGCAAGCATTTATAAAGTCTCTAGTGTACGGGCCAAGATTGACTCTGCGCTATCCCAGGACACCATTTGAAAGAGACATTTATCAAAATGGCAGTGCATTGTCTGCTGTGGCAGGGACTCTACAACCAGGTTCAGCTTCTTTACGAAGAAACACAGGGTGGTACTGGGAACAAAGGACAGCATCTTATTCATACTGGTAATGTTGCCTTCCAACATGAATCTGAGATACTGCTTGTGATCCTTCAGGTGGGGCATATGAAGGTGGGTATCCTTTAGGGTCACTCAACACATTCATTTGTGACTCTGGAAAGAGCTCAAAACCTCAGTCAAAGTCAGCATTGTAAATCTCTGGTCTACATCTTGACTTTCAAAGATGGGGCAGAGACTGTCTCCATTCTTCCTTACACATCCATATTGGAAAATACTCTCTTTTTAGGAATGTGACTGGTTTGGCTGCTCCTAAAAGGAATGTCTTTTTCTTTCCTCCTTAAGTCCTTGGGATGCCGATTAGGGCAGAGGGAGCCTGGATCCTGGTGTTCACGATAGCTGTAAAGCATAGCTGTTCTTCACAGTTCAGAGGAACCGTGTGTTTTTGGTGATCTGAGTCCAGATGAGGCAGCGGAGAAAGACTTCCTGCCAAAGGCGTGGAGAGGGCCTACTAGCATGAAGCAGAGAGGGGTGAATGGTCCTCAAAGACTTTCTGGGACTGTTTCACCTCAACTGAGGATGAGGGAGCAGGATTGTTCTTGTCCCTGGGGCTTTTCGCTTCACCTGTCTGCCTCCTGTGGAAGAAAAGGCTCGAGCTGGGATCGTGTGTCAAAAATAAATGCCAAGCCTTGGCAGAGTGAGAGGTCTTTGCTTGGTTGAGGTCTGGCCAACACCACTTGGATGGCCCTCAGAAACTTGGCTCGAATTGTTCTAATCTTTTACCCTGAATAATAACATATTTTGTGCATTGACAAGTTCTTCCTATCAAAAGAAAGAACACAGAATGTTTCCAGGGGCCTCCAGCTTCTTCTCTGAGGACTTGAACCACACCTGACACTGTATGGTGAGCTACAACCAGCTGTCATTATTCAAACAATTGACTATCAATGAGATCCTTGGTCTTCAGCAGTTTTTGCACCACAGCGTATATGCCCAGATTGACCATTAACTAATACTCGTTTTAGGTTTAATCCAGGAGCAAGGAAGCATGGTGGTTGATGGCATGTTAGGTAGGAGGAGGTAGCTGGCCATGGCGGGGCTGGCATTGGCTTCCCATAAAAAAAGATCACTGCACTGTTATGTCTCCGTCCTGGACATCTCCAGACATTTTGCCTCCTTATCCATTTGGGAGGATATTTAATTGCCCTTCCACTCAGCCACCATCATCTAACCATATGGATCTAGGGGGAGTTCCAGATAGAAAGAATGCATCGCTCTTAGGGTCCCAGTTATTGGTGTGTGATGACTTTGAAATAAAAGGGTCATAGGAAATCTTCCTCCTATCCACCTGAGCCTACTTGAAAATCTGGAGCTCTAAGACCCCAGCTGATATTGGTGGAAACACATGCAGCCTCCAAAGTCAACATGACCTATTCTGCAGCAGGAACATGGCGGTGCAGTGTCCAGTCTCTCAATGCCTTATTTATTACCACATGAAGTACTCTGTTTAGCTGTAGGCCCTAGTCATCACTGGTGTACGTCTCCAGATCATTGCCCAATTTTATGTCAGTCTCTTCGATTGAGCCTATCTGTTCGGAGAGGACTAGAAGAGGGTCCGCAGATGAAGTGACCATCCCTGTTATGTTAATATATTGTTATTTTAATATATTTCTAAAGTGCACAAATATTTTTTTAAAAGGCGTCTTGGCTCTATGTCTGAAACAGTATCGGATGGAGAGAAGAAAAATTGACCATAATTAATGGCCATGGGGAACAACCACGTCTTTATTTGTTTTCTAAAACTAAACGAGTTGGGCTACGCTGTGAGGTAATCAGGCAGTGCATTCCACCATTTCCAGGTAGTGTGGGAGAAACGTATTCCTTCCCAAAGGGCCTTCATCACCACTACCTTATTGGCGGTAGACGATCGAAGTGTGCGCATGGGTGTATACCACTTAAAGGTCTTTTGGAGGAAGAGAGGGCCAACCTTAAAAGGGGCCTTGTGGGCCCAATACATTTTTCCCACTCCCTAACAGGCAGCCAGTGCAAATCAAGGATATTATGTGAAATAGAACAGAATTTAGGGAGATTCAGCAGCACTCGGGCAGCAGCATTTTGAAGCATTTGCAGCTTTTTAAGTATGCGCTGTTGAGAGGCTACATACAAAGCGTTGCAATAATCAAGCCTTGAAATTACCAAGGCCGAAATTACAGATTTATTTAATTCAAGGGGAAGAAAGGAGAGGATTTTCTTGAATACTTTCAAAGTAAAGAAGCAGGCAGAACTGAATAGAAATCAAGTGTGGTGAGTGCCAAGGTTGAAGGGGTGCCTGTACAATGGCTGGGACTACTGGATTCACGAGCGGAGTAGGTTTTTTGGTCTGATGGGCAGGCCTCAGCGCTGCACTGGGGGAGATACACGAGGGGAGCGGGGAGCTGAGTCAAAATGTGGGAGCGTCACTAACAGGTGGCTGAGGGTCTGAAGGGGAATCTTGCGTCTTCAACTCTGCAGGCAGCGCATCCAGGAACAAGGTTGAGGATAGTATCAGTAACAGCCAGGAGGCAAAACATTCAACCGCACCCACAGAGGATTTGTAAGAATGCAGGCAATCCTGGTCTAGATGCTTTTGGCCCGAAGGATTTTTCAAATCTCACCTGTTGCCCAAGGAATCCACAACCAGCAAAAGAGAGATCGCTAAAAAGATCCACTGGAGACTGAATCCTGAGTAAGGGACTCCGGAGAGACCAGTGCCAGCACTGGAAAACTTGAAACAAATCCTGCTCTTCTAGGAAGTGGATCAGAAGCACCGGCAGGAGGATTTTGTTTTGGCGTGCTGTGCTTCTGGTGGTGTGTGGCAATCAGAAGGCCTAGCGTAGTTTGGTATCTAGGATGCTAGCTAGGCAGGGTATATAGCTCTGGGTGTCTCTGCCTCTGTTTGTGTCTTCCATACTATGAAGTGGTATCTGAGCTTGTCCAAACACTAGGGAAGATCTGCCTCCCTTGCTTTTCCCTGCATGACGTCTCACCGCTCAGTGCTTGGGTGACTCCTCCTTTGCAACAGCTGTCTGCACAGTACAGGAGCTGAGTTGAACCAGAGGGCTGGAGGAGGATTTATCACGTGCCTACCCTATTGGGCTAGGACTGCGACAGAGCATCCCTGGGTGGAGCTGAGCGGACTCCTTGATGCAAGTCTCCAGAGAAGGTGGAGATGTGGACCCTGGATCTCAACTCAGAGAGAGAGATGTACTCTACCTCTACGAGCAGCACACCCGCACCACCACACTGGGAGAGGGAGACTGGCTCAGCGCTTCGGTGCTAAAGCAGCATGTGCCTCAGCATCAAGAAGAGGAGCAGGCCTCAACTTAACTGTACCACTAAGCCTCCGGAGAAATTTTAGGCATCTTCTCTGTGTGGACACTGAAAGTGGTCCAATACTGGGTGGTACACAGCTTTTCAACGAAATCCTTCACCAGCCCATGGGTTGATTGTACCAGTTTCAGAGGGTCAGTGAGGGTGACCTCCACAAAGAAGGAGACTGAAGCTTGTGGATGCTGTGCTACTGGCAGGAATGGAATCTGGTACAATGTCTGGTCACTGAGGAGAAGTGTGGCTCAGGGGTTAGAGGCGGCAGACCCGGAAGCTGAGATCGGCCCTGGACCAGGGTTCAATTCCCCACCTCGGCGGGTCTTGGGCTCAAAAAATTCCACGGACTTGATAATTCTCGCTCTGGTGCCTTCTCAACTCACGGGTTCACACTCTGTGACTCTGGGCAATAGCTTGCTTAATCTCCACAAAGGCCCCTCGCGGCGGGATGCCTGGCTTTCACCTTGTGGATACCCTGCCAGAGTTATCTCACAGGGGAATACCAGGAAGGGTTCCCTAAGCAAGCGCCGGGAAACCCTTTGTGGGTAGCTGTGCGCTATATAAGCTCAAATACATTTACATTTACATTTACACTGAGAGCCCCAGACCTACCACTTGACTCTCCTTCCTTCCTGGTGCTGAAACCCAAAGTCTAGTCCTGGTTCTGTGCGCCCTGTTGCATCCTAATGAGGTGGTTAAAGATTGACTGATCACCAGTGGTAGCACACAGAGTGCACACATGCACAGGAACACTGCTCGGCAAGCACCAGATGCAGATGGTGTGTGGGTCGCCCCTGCCACAAGCCGATGGTGCCAGATGAGGTCTGAAGCAATAGGTATGAGCTGACCAATAGGAGGGAAGAAGAGACAGTAGAAAAGAGGAGCAAAGATATAGGTCCAAGAACGGCTCAGAGGATGGAGTCGACTCATCACTCAAAGACACCTGCAGCCTTGAGGGGCAGACGCCCCTCCACATCCATTCAGGAACAGGTGTAAGAGCGGGGCCCGCACAGGGTGGGGTACCGCATGTGACGTAAGCACTGTTGAAAGCAGCCACGGGAGCAGTTGTGTGGCAGTGACACCCACGGGTCCAGAGAGGGGGTGACAAAGGACCTAGGATGAATAAAGGACGCGGTGAACTGTGAACCCTCCAGAGCCCATCCCTGCACAGCAGCCTCAGAGGAAGGCACTTCTCTTGGGAGGGAGGGTTCGTACTGTCCCAGTCTGCCACACGGATATTATGAGCTGGGGAATTGGTGGTTCCCGTGTCACCTTTCCCGGCTCACGATGCGTACATGCGGTCGTTGCAGACTCTCTCAATGACCCGACTCCCGTAAAGCCCTCCGTGCGCCTGGCATCGCGTGCAGAGACTCCCGCTCCTAATGAAGCAGTCTCCGGCTCTGCCACCGATGAGCCTGGCACCGCCTGCATGCCCGTCCCGGCATCCCACCCTCCCGGCCACCGGCGCGCCTGCCACTCTTCTCAATTTCCCAGTTCGCGGCCCCCTCCGCGGAAAGCTTCCCGGGGAAGCGCGTGGTGGTATTTCGTGAAATCTCTTATATCGATTTCATTCTGGCCTCGCGCGGAGCCTGATCGCCCCCCCGCCCCCCCCCCCCCTCCCCTCCACAGCCCGGGTCATGCACAGCATCCCCTGGACACAGCAGCAGGGGCTGCTGAGAGCTGAGCTGCTGCTGAAAGAAATCCCCTTACAGACAGGGAAAATTCAGCTTTCAGTAGCCACTGAGCCACAAACCCTCCGAAATCCCCAGATCTGATCATTTCTATCCCCTTTGCAGAATGAAAAATCCCCCAACAACGATGCCTGATCCCTCCCCGTCGGCCGAGGGAGGGTGAACGGGGGCTCCCGCTGACAGGAGAAGCCGAGCAGCCGCTCCGTACAGCGGCGGGTGGATGGGATGCTTATGGAAGCCACGGGTGGACGAGTTAGGGGGGCTCTACTGGCGGGGGCGGGTGTTGGAGGCAGGAGGGGTGCAACCCAGGCAAGCAGAGGATGGGGGGATGTCTTTAGTGCAAGGCTGGGGTGTTCGGTGGCTAGAGAGAGAGGAGGCAGGTAGGGGTAGGTGCTAGGGGCAGTAAGACAGACAATGGCATGGCTGGGGCAAGGCTTGCAAGGGAGAGAGGGCCCGGGGCCGGTGGACAGACATGTGCCGTGCTAGCAACGGCCGGGAGGCAGCGCCTGGGAAGGACGGGAGGCTGAGAGGTATGGCTGGGTGCTGGGAGGCAGCGCCTGGGAAGGACAGGAGGCTGAGAGGTATGGCTGGGTGCTGGGAGGCAGCGCCGCCGGGCACCGGGGTGGTGGGAGGGAGACAGGAGCAGAAGTGGCAGGCTGGCATCAGTGACTCTGGCAGGTAGGACTCCCTCTAAAGCCAGCAGAGGTGGGAGGCGGACCAGCATCTGGGAGGCAGGGCTCCAAGCAGTCAAGCCGGCTTGTGGACCTGGGAGGCTGGGCTAGAAGGCAGGGCTGGGGGCGGGCCGGTGGACTCTGAGAGGCGGGGCTTCAGCGAGGCAGGCGGGGCCAGGGAGCGGGGGGTGGGGCTGCAGCCTGGAGGCGGGGCTCCAGGCAGGCAGGATCGCTGATGGTGGGAGGGAGGGTGCGCTAGCTCAGTGCCTGGCAGGATCTGGGAGGCGAGAGGACGTATCTGTGGATCGCAGAGCCGGGGAGAGAAGCCAGCAGAGCCCTGCACAAAAGACCCCCGTGCCGGAGCCCGCGGACAGGATGGGCAGCCAGGGAGGGAGCCGGCATTGAAGGTTCCTTGCAGAGCCTGGGAGGTTTTGCACAGGAGAAAAGGGGGTGACACTAGACCGGGTGTAGGAAGGAGGAGGACCCAGCAGCAGCTCGTGCTTCTCAGGAATGAATGACGGCGGGGGGAGCTGGCACTAGCAGCCACTGCAGGAATACAGATCAGCCCCTGGTGGGGACGAGCCGAGGGATGGAATGACAGCCTGACCCAATGTGGATTGCACCCTCGTGAGGCTCCCGGGCAGAGAGGAAGCATCCCTCGCGCGCAGCAGGAAGCAGGGACCAGGAAATCCGAGCAGCTGCGAGTCAGGTAAGTCAGGCATCATTGGTCTTTTCCCAAACATATTTGTTTCTCTTTTTCCCAGAGGGAAACTCGGGCCTGCACGCGCATGACTTGCTCAGGAGAGCATATAAATGAATTATTGATTATTTTAAATCGTTATACAGAGTTCTATACAAAGACGGGGTCGCTATCTGTCTGTTCTATCTATCAATCTATCTACCTACCTATCTATCAATCTACCACTAAGTAAATCGTTCCTTGGCGCCTGAATAAAAGGTATAATTTTGGTGCATGTGTTTCTTGGCTCAATATGACCCCCCCTTGCTGGTAGGTATAGCACGGTGAGATAGGTTGCTGAGTTGAGCGTGAGCTGCTGAGATCTTTATGCATCTTCAGGTCCAAATCCATGCAGAATCGGCTCAGTCGTTCATCCTCCCGAAGTCCATAATATGGCAAATTCAGTTGGACTGCAATAATTTTAGATCACAAACGGTGGATATCAAGTGCTTCGAAAAGGTTATTGCTCGCTGCACAATGTTATCGCTCTAATTCGTGGTTTTTCCTCCCATAGTCCCAGGTGTTTAGGCTTCTGTGGCTTTGGCATTGTGATAGTCAAAGGTGTCTCTCCCAGTTGTGGGGGATACACAGCTGGTGTGGTTTTTAGGGTGATGCCTGCACTCCTCGGGCAGGAGCATTGCCCCAGGGAGCAGAAAGAAATCTCAGCTCCACCCAATATGCCTGCGTGGGAAAAACCTGTTCCTAAATGCTTGGCACGGCTAAAGAACACCCTTCAAGGGCTCTCAATCAAAGTGAAGGAAACACGTGCGATTCATCTCTTAGTGGCCACCTTGTTAGCTGTAGGCCAGATTTCCATGATGGGCTGCTCCATTTGATCAACAATTGAGCTATCTTGGGCACATCAATATCTTCTGGTGCCTCATATCCTCCTGCTGCCAATTTGGGTGTGCTGTGGCACAAACCAACATCGTATCAATCGCTCTTTCTTGTAAGTGCATTTACACTCAGTGTGAGATATGTAAACCAGTGCCACCCTCCCCCTCTCTCAAGTGAGACAATGGTTAGACACCAAAGGTACCACGGCCACTCTCTCGTATTTAAAGGTGAAAGCCACAATGAAACGCCCTCATCCACTTTTCGACAACTGCAAAACGTTTATTACTTCTGACGTATAGAATTCAAATCTGCAGGGTGCAGTGGCTTAGATGCCAAGTACAGCAGCATCACCGGCAAATGTACATTAAAAAATCACAGATCTAGGCAAGTAGGGGAGAAGTGGTCAACCGGTATAATGTTGACCTACCTTGCACCCTCTTCTCCGACACGGCCAAATATTGTGATTGTGTGTCAGTAGACCTGTCTGTCAAAAGTGCATAATCCTCTCTGCACTCTGAAAATGTAAAAGTTGGCTATTTTCAATTGAGGCTACCAGTGCCAGCCTGGTGTCACCCTTCTGTGATGCTCTCTCTGTTTAAGACACAGTTGAGCGAAGCGAGGTGGCCCATCAGCACCAGGCCGGTGGCAGTATAGCCTGACATTGAACACTGCCACGCAAAGAACGAGTCTGTGTGACTGAACTCATTCCCACAGTGCCATCTTTATACAGGCACAGCCCACACCACAGCCTGAGTGGTGGGACACTGAAACATGTATGTCAGATTCCCACTTGCTTCTCCTCTCAGGCAAAGCGGATAAAAGTTAGTATTTGCTGTGAATTTGTAGATGAGATTTTTTTAAATGTTGTATTCCTAGCGACAGGTGAGCGAAGTAGCCATTTAAATAAGTATGTGCAACTGCATCACATGTTTTGGTTCGGAATGTCACTGTCATGATGCACCGAGCGATTTGGAATGGTACCCCAAGCCTTTCATTCAAGACTGGTATTTGAGGTCTTGCCAAAGTTCCACATTCCTAACCTGCCCGTCTCCTCCTACGCCTCCTGCCTGGGAAGCGTTCCCAGGAATGGGTCCAGCCAGTCACAACACTGGGATCGGGCTGACATCTCGTCCCCGGCTCCTCATGGAAACTAAGTGCAGCTCTTTGACTAATGAGTGCATTGGCATGCAAAGTTCGGTAAAGTCAGGCTCCCTAAGCTGCTGATTTAGATGGCATGTACACCCCTGGGGTAGTACTGGTGGATGCTGTAGAATCCTGCACCTAGTGGCAATGCAGGCACTTGCATAGCAAATAATGCTCCCTCTGGAGTGCCTAGCCCTAGTAGAAAGCCTGAAAAGGCACTCAAGACCTGGCTGTTTCCATAACACTTCTTCCTCAATCTTTGTCATATCTATCACTAGATCTGGGACGCTCACGGGCAGCCATGCGCTTTACAAATCTGTAAAATAAATAAATAAATAAAACACAAGTCTTATTACCCAAGAGATCTGGTGTCCATTGAAAATAATGAAAGCATCTGCAGCGCATAGAGACGAATATCTAAGCACTACCACAGTGATAGGCAGCCTAGAAGAGGTGACTCTAAATGCCTAGTTCCGAACTGCCTGCGGCATAGACACTGAACATACTTTTTGGCTGCGTGGATGGAACAGGAAACATCAAGAATACTGTCCTGTTTTGGCTGGAACAGTAGACGGCCTTTCGAGGAACAAATGTATGAGGAAGGTTTTTCTGATTTAGAAAATAGTTGAAAGACATTGCTGACACCATGAGAAGGTAGAGTTGAATCGCTCAGGACTCTAAATGGTCAGGCGAGAGCCCCTGCTGCCAGGGCCGGACTGGGAACCGAAACCGGCCCTGGCAAAGTGCTTGGCCGGCCTCCCCCTCCCCCCCAGGGGGTGGATTGTGGTGCGACCGTGCTCTTTGCCAGGGCCGGTTTTCGCCGATTTTGTTACAGGGCCGTTTTTGCAGCTATGCTGCAAAAAACGGCCCTGTAATAAAAACGGCCCCCTGGGGCCCAAAACCGGCCCCCACCCATGCGGCCGACCGGGGGATTGCCCGGTGCCCGCAACGGCCAGTCCGGGCCTGCCTGCTGCTCTTTAAGTTTCATTTGAATGAAGCTGGACAAACATGACCAGTTACAGAGCTCGGTGGGTTGTTCGCCCATGTTTTCTGAGGTCTCCGGTTCAGACCCGGACAGGGCAGACTAAGCTCAACTAATGAGTTGGATAATGTACCTAAGCACCAGGAAGGGCTTCCATGGGAGCACCTGCTGTACAGATGACGGCTCCCGCCTACACAGGGATTCAAAGGCGGCCTTTTTGCTGGGAGCTTCTCCATGCAGGCTGGAGGCGGCCTGAGGCTTGCACTGCCCCCCCCCCCCCCCCTGTGCTACTTGGCGCCAAACTCACAATACAGGTGAAGCACAGGTTTTTTGTGCTCTAATGTGGACACAGGCGCACCTTTTGGTACCTGCTGAATGTGAGTCTCCCTGGACTCTGCAGCGCCCCTCTCCGGGGCTCAGACTGGACCGTGGGCTCAGTAGCCGGTTTCTGTTGCTCGAAGCCATCATCAGTCCATCGTGGACTGAGGCTCCCAGAACAGCTGAGTCGCTTTAAGACCTGGCGGTGTGAGGTATGCTGTCCATCCTCTCTTTGACTTTCAGAACTCTTCACTTCTTTCAAATACATTTCTTAGAAATGTATGTTTAATTCACCTATGTGTAGATTATACCTTCCCATTAATGTTTGCAAGTCAGTTGCAAGTGTTGGCAGCTTCACCCAGTGCTTAATTTGAGCCGGTGGTGTCAGGTGGGACCCTCTAGCATTTCCTTTTGGGACCCTGCTCTAATTTGTCTTGTTCTGGGTCAGACTTTGACCCAGACAAAGAGAGAGGAAGGCAGAAAAAGGGGGATAGAAGGATAAATAGAATGGAAGGAAACATTGAGAAATAGAGAAAGCGTGGGTGAAAAAGAAATTGTAGGAGTGAGATGAAGAGGCAGGGAGTTTAAGGAGGTGGATGAAAGAAATATGAGGTGGTAGAAGACTAGACAGCCAGGCACGCTGGAACCCCGACATTCAACAGCTCTTGCTGTGGGCTTCTGAGAAAAACTCTTGGCCTGACAACTTCTTATTTCACAAATTAAGCAGCGGCTTCACCAGATCTCATGGCGTGCCATCTGTGAGTCCAGGGCCGAGTTTCACGTGGAGAGCCGCTTACAAACAGAAATGATGGAAGGCATGGCTTGGCTTGTTTCACCAAAGGCGAACACTCGTTTATTTTTGGCACACAACTGTATTTCACAATAATTCTGCTCCTTCTTGTTCATGTGCGTGGGCACATACAGACGAAAGCATTATTGCCCTGTGCGGATTCAGCACCAGGGCTGGTGCAGCGCTGTGTATACCCCGACCTCGGTCTCCCCTACACTCCCCTTCCGCCACTCGACCTCTTCACGTCCCACACTGTCCGCGAGTCGCGTGTCAGTTTCAGCAATCCCCCCATGCCATTGTCAGAAACTTCTGACCCTGCTCTCGGATTGTTGAATGTAAACCCTGCTTCCCCAATCGACCAATGTGTGCAGATCTGCACCAAGTCCTGTATTTCTTTCTGCCCCAAATCCCCGAGCTGTCAGATTTGGGAGGGATCATTATCAGGCTAACTCCAATGTTGAGTCTATAACAATTGAGCATTCACATATTTGCTAAAGTAGGATTCCTGCAGCAATGGAAACAAGCCAGATCCACTGGTGTGAACATTGCCCCTTTCATCTACTTCCAAATCACAGTGGCTTCTTTGGTCAGTTTTGGTAGCCCTCAAGCTTTCTCCATCAGACTACCACACTTAGTGTCTTTGTCCTGTATTGTAATCCAGAGGTGGGTTTCACACATGAAGACATACATTAAAGAGGCAACCCGACCCATAGGTGAACGGTGAATGTCAGCAATGCATACATGATGGCATTGATTAACTTTGAGCGGTTGGAGATTTTTGGCTGTCCTTTATTCATGTGGATTGAATCGGAGCACACAGTGCCTCTTGCCATGAATGAAAGCTTCCAGGCGCTATGAACCACTGCAGCCTCAAGAAAAGACAAAGACTGTTGTACAAAATGGGCATGGTAGGCAAACGGGCATCTGCAAAGGTTTCAGAGGCCTGTGTGAATATTCAGACCCCACCACGGTGACAGGACTTTCTATGTTAAATTAATATTAATATGTCAAAGAAGATTTTTTCTCTTGCTGCCTAATTACCAGATGGTTCTATGCGTGACACAGTGTTGGGACTTGGTCATTCCACAGAGGACTTTAAATCTCTGTCTGTCGGCTGCCGTGACTGGCGGATTTTGTTATGGGTAGTGCCAGATGTTTGGTAGGACACTATCTTACTAAGATAGTAAAAGTTCACTTTCAATGTCTCGACTAATACCGCTTTAAGCCTTGTTTTTACATTTTCCAAATTGCGCCGGATAAGGCAAAAAGACATGGGGAGATGGAGACGGAGAGATTTCTTTTAATGAGCCTGTTTTTGGAAAGGGGACACCAAGAGTAGAACTCTGGCCTCCTATTTCTTTAGTGCTTAGCGTAGCTGTTGGTCAAGCGGAGGCAGCTTTTCACATCCAAGGACTCAGACCCCCAGTGGGCTTTGTGCACACGCTGCACAGTGCCTTGACATGGACCGCGCTTCTGCCGGTCAGTAGGCGTGATTGGGTCAGAGCAGGTGAGGGATTGCAGCTATGGTGGCATCATGTGTGGCCGCGTCATGTCTGGGAGTGAGTCGCTGGCTGGGAAGCGTGTTCTTCTGTGTTGCGGGTCACCTGCTGGCCACCTTCATCAGAGGGACACGGGACTCTGACGCGCTCCAGTAGGCTGGTGGGATGAGGCTTTCATTCCCTATTGCTCACATCCAGGGACGCCTAAATGTTAATGAAATGTAATGGCATCTTTGGTTCATTGTGCCATTTTGATGTAGTACTTTACGGATGAGGGTGCGGAGATCAGCGCGGCTGCCTGGGGTCTGTGGCTATGTACAGACCTTTCAGGCTCAGACAAAGGCAGTAAAACAGCAGACCTTTACCCCCCTGGGGAGGATACTCCATTGTTCAGGACCACGCAGACTGCTGCTTAGAGCGCCATATCATTGAAAACTAAATGGCGATTGGACGTTTCAAAGGATGCTCATGTCTGCTTTCATCAAAAAGGAATTTAAGCAATATCCAGCCCCAGAATGACCACACTCATAGGTTGACAGAAACGTGCGTTGTGAAGCCGAGGCTCACCAGCGTGAGGCGCTATTGAAATACCCGATCATATAGCATAACATATCACGAGGGCCTTTTTCCCAGGATCCAGCAAAGATATGTTTGATCACTGAATGGGGAGAAAAAGAACTTTCCTGGCATCAGTGGCCCTTGAGCAGTTCAAAAGAGGCCAAAAACAGGCAGGGGCAAGAACTACCAGCAAGATGGCACAGCGGAACGATGCATCTCTACTTCAGGCAAGGTGACTTGGCATGAAACGTGCCTGCAGAGTGAATAAGGAGTTGTGAACTTGGACTATAGAGCTGAAGTGATAATTCGTCCTGATTTGAGTGAGGGAGAGGTGTGGTGCCGCGGCCAGGGTGACTGACTTTGGAATCTGGGGATCACGATTCTCGGCAGATTAGCCCAGCACCATGTGACTCTGGGCAATAGCTTGCTTAATCTTCCCGACGGCCCCCAGCGCCTAGAGACCCTAAGGGGTGATGGTTCGCGCTTTACAAATGTGGATTATTATTATTATTATTATACCCCTTTTCGCACTCGCTGTGACGACGGAGTCCAGACTGCCACTCTTGGGCTGCAGCCAGCAGTGAAACAGAAGGTCGGAAGGGAGCAGAGGGCTTCGTGAGGCTCCCTGCTTTATGTCTTCTGTGCCCTACAAGTTACAAGATAATTTAAAGGAAGTAAATTGCACCTGTCCATATCTTTGTGCGTCTATCTGTTCAGTGACTCCTTAAGTCGAAGTGCAGCTATAAATCACATTGACCCTTTCCAGGCTGCCAGAAACATAGTCACCCACCAGTGCAGAACTGGGACTGCATATGGGATGCATAGCTCTATGCAACCCCCCACTAATGCAGCGCAGTTCTATTCATCACTGCTTCCAGCACTGCAAGGTATGCGTAGAACCCACGTCTCCCTGAAATCCATGGGGCAACCCTAGTGGGTTGGCGAGCTCCAGGACTGACACTTCACTCTAGTTCATCCTAAACTGATATTATTACACCTTTCTCCTTGGGAAATATGGCAGTATGACCCAGATCTCCAAATAAGGTCTCAAGTTACCTCAAATAGACCCTATATGCAAAAAAAACATTTATTATCAGAATTGTGCTCAGGTGTTGAATGCATTGTGTAGGTTGAAGCGTTTCTTTACTATGGATTCTACTCAATCAAGTTTACTAAAATGGGGAATTGGGCTTCTATGGGGTGGGGGAGGGTGGCATGCTATTGCATTTATCGGATGTCTCCTCACTCAAAGAGGCTTAGAAGCTGCCCTGGCGCTTACTCAAATGTTGTGACTAAGTGTTTTGCCCATTCTGTGTCTATGGGAAAATGTGTTGATGCATATGGCCCTTATTGGTATACACCCGTTACAGCGCAACTTTTACAACTACCTACTATTACAACGCAACTTTTACAACGCATACCATTACAACGCATTGCGCTGGGGGGCGCTCTAGGATAGGGAATAAGTTTAATTTACTATCCAAAACCTTCCCTAGTGTCCACGGGGACTGGAGTTGGAATAGTAAATTATACTTACCACTATCCAGCACCTCTAAGCGCTATGCGTTGTAATGGTATGCGTTGTAATGGTAGCGTTGTAATGGTAGGTAGTTGTAATGGTATGCGTTGTAACATGGTACATCCCCCTTATTTAACTAAAAAAAATCCTCTGTTGTAATTCACCTCCATGATACAAGGCTGCCCAGTCTTTAACTTTTGCACATGTCAAGCTGTGTCTGCTATGTTTAAAAAATAGGATAGACAGAGAGATAGATAAATAGGTAGAGAGATAAACTGAAAGATGGAGAGGGAGAGAAACTGAAAGAGAGAGAGAGAGCGAGAGAGAGGTCTTGCATTTATTCACCCACCCCACTTTGCAGATAATTCTGTTCGCCGCGAGAAGCGATATGAAATCTTATCCGAGGCAGGTCCATAATAACGTCCAGACGATGTCTCCAGCTGCCCCCCTCTGCTCTTTATCTCCGCTGCACAAATTGTATTTGAATGTGACAAATTGGCTCTCGCCATCTACATGGAAATGGCATTTTTCAGTGTAGTGTGGATGACGCAGGCGCACATGGGGGACTTCTTTCTGCAAAGGCTCGGCCCCAGACAACAATGGGCAGCATGAGGGTCTTTTGTGCAGCGCGTGTGCTTGGGGCGCATCTGAGAATCGGGGTTCAACCCACTCTTTCCCTGCGAGCAAAGGGCTTCAAAAATGAGAGGTTGTGAGAGTGTGGGGTGAGTCGATACACTGCAGCACGCACCGGCATGTACTCACAACCACAATCACAGGTACACACACATTGCAGAGTAGAGAGACACTCACTGGAAGGCACGCCACTTCGGCTCGTCTACACAGACTCTTCCACTGCCTCAGACATCTGTCCTGTTGCACAGACAGCTGCCCTGCTTCATGCACACCGCCCGGCACCGATGCACGCACTGCTTCCACCACAAGGATGGTTTCCAAGCCAAACAAATTTCTTGTTACAGGGGATACTTTTCCCACCTCCTATACACTCCTGTGGTCCTTCCAACCTTCGAATGACCCTCCATGGTCTCCTCGTGATCTCCTCTTCATGGTATCTGCTTCCGCCTCAACATCTCAAAGCATCTTCAGGTCACTTGCAGACCTGCATTATTGTGAGGACAAAGCGGATTATGGAGGAGGCATGAGCTGGGTCTCCAGATCTCAACAGGGTATGGGACATTGAGAAGTGTGGCTCAATGGTTAGAGCGGCAGACCCTGATGCAGAGGTCTAGCCCGGGACCAGGGTTCAATTCCCCGTCTTGGGCTCAAAATTCCACGGACCTGATAATTCTCGCCTCGGTGCCTATTCTAATCATGGAGTCCCACTCTGCAACTCTGGGCAATAGCTTGCTTAATCTCCACAACGGCCCCCACAACGCTAAGGATGCCTGGCCTCCACCTGGGGGTGCCCAGGAGTGGACGCCTCACAGGGAAAGCCAGGATGGGTTCCACAGCGGTATTCGTACAAGCGCCTTGAGACCCTTGCGGGTGAGTAGTGCGCTATACAAGTATCTATTTACATTACATTGGGTGCACTTGGTCTGCACCATTTCGTATCCCACCTCTCCCAGGACAGCCTCCCAGGATAAGGAACCGGGGTCAATAAGTTGAGGCGACCCTTCGATTAAATGCCATGTGTGGCACCCCTGGCCCACCTTACATGGGTACCCATTGTCTGTTCGCATCCCAGATCATAAGGGGACCCAGAAGTATCTGTGGAGTAAATAAATATCAGAGAAATGGCCTGATCTGCCGCTCCCACGCGCTCATCACACTGTGACGTAATCTAGTGCTTCTCCATAATCGCATTAAGCATGTTTCATTTCAAGTTCGCATCCGTGTGTGCCGCTGCTGTGTCGCACACTGATTTGAGTTTGCACTGTTTTATCACATACTCCTATTGTACGCTGTTGTCGGACGCGATTGTGTTCTGTACTCTTGGGTCTTTGGCATGTTACTTTCTGTGATGTTGTTCTACCAGCGCTGTATAGTTTGCTGCTGCAAGTAATATGGGTTTTGGGTCTCTAGGGTTTTGGGGGTGCCCTTATACACGCTTCTATGATTCCTCGTTGGCCATAGTCGTTGTAGTGAGGTGTTATTTTACTTAGTTGACCTGTTAAGTCTTGGCTCTTGCTTGGATAGAGGAAAACCTGTTTAAAAATATGTCTCAATGTGTGATAGTGAGCATTAATGTGTCCATCTCTTTGTGAACTATTAGGTTTTCGTCACTTTCTTATTACACCTTTGTATCTGGTACAGTCTCCTTTGTGTAGTGCATTGCATCATATGTCTACTTCCTTGTGCCTTGTCGCTGTGGGGCCCCTTTCTTTGTGCACTGTTGTGAGACACAGGTGTGCCGCACATGTTGTGCAATAAAACAGCACTGTACGTTTCCAGCACTCGAACTCCATTGGTTGTTCAGCTGTCCCCGCTGCGCTTGTTGCTCAGAACACAGGAACACTTTCGGAAGCGCCTTCAGATTGACTTGCGAGACTTGGCAGGCACTTAATGGAGCCTTCTTTTAACAGTCGTTAAATATTTATTTTCATAACTTGTCACGGGGCTGTTTTTTTTTCTTTCCTTAACATTTTGCCGCACAAAACATGTGTGCACCCTTGCTCCTGTTTGCAGATGTCTCCACGCCCAGCTGCTGACAGCTCCGAGCTGATCCAAAAGTACAGCTGTCTCCACACATAGCCAGAGGCGCCTTCTCTGCGCCAACCCGCCGCAAAAACTGGAGAGCGGAGGAGAGTGGAGGGGCGGCGCGACCCGTGAAGTAGGGGTGGGAAGTGCCAATGTGCCGCATGGGTACGTTATGAGGATTGGTATAGCACCAACATGACCCACGTCTACCCTTGGACAGCCTCACTTCCTGCCTCCTCATCTTGGCAGTGGACTAGAGAATCTAGGCCAAACTGGTTGGCATTCAACTCTAGTGCAGAACTGAAGGGATCTGTTTGCTGTCTACGTTAGCTTGAGGGCTTGGATTCCACGTATGCCATTATCCAAGATGGAGGCAGGAGGGGCTAGCGTTAAATTACTTGGCACACTCAGGAAGCACCCCAGCAAGGGCTTGCCCAGATGAAGACTCTCATATTTGGAAAGTTGCTGGAGGGCTCCAGCCCACTGGGAGTCGCGTCAACAAGGGCTTGCCACGTATTTGGGGGGCTGTGTGAGGGTATTAGACCACTGGGGAGGAACCCCATCAAGAGCATGGCCCAATGAAGATTCACTGTATTTGGGAGGTTGTGTGAGGGTACCAGCCCCCCTGGCGAGACACCCCAGGAAGGGCTTGCCCTGATGTTTATTCTCCATATTTGGTAATTGTGTGAGGGTACAAGCCATTGGGGAAGCATCCCAGCACGGGCTTGCCCCGAAGACGATTCTCCAGATTTTGCAGTTATTTGAGGGTGCCAGCCCACTGGGTAGGCACCCCCTCTAGGGCTTTCCCTGAATAATAGTCTCTGTAGTTGGGGACTTGTGTGATAATACCAGCCCACTGGGGGGGCACCCCATCAGGGACTTGCCACAGTGAAGACTCTCCATATTTGTGAATTGTGTGAGGGTGCCAACCATTGGGGAGGCACCCCGGCAAGGGCTTTGCCCGATGAAGATTCTCCATAATTGGGAGTTGTGTGAGGGTACCTGTTCTTGAATGAGTCTATGTACACCGGCTGTACTCCTGAATACCCATGGTGTGCACTTCTGCTCTTCACCCGCATACACCCTTGGAGCACTAGGCCTGGCACATCAGCTGCCACTCTTTGTGTCTTCAGTATTCTGATTTTGATTTTTGTGTAAATTTGCTTTCTTTAAAGTGCTGCAAAATACTTTAAATCACTAATATTTGCATTGCATAGAACAAAAGTAAATACATAAAACATGCAGTGCTCTTCGGTGATAAGAACGGAGAACGAAAGGTGCATTTTTTCACCTTGTCACAATCCCAGCCTCCCTCTGAGACAACCCTCTTTTTGCCTTGTTGATGTGCCCGAGTAGACAAGTTACCCTACGTTGCCTGGGAGTAACCACCAGTCTAGTTTTTTGGTTTGATTTTAAGATTCATGTAGAGCGTGTGTATTGCTTTGTGGCCTCGCCAGAGTGCTGGCACATGTTTGGGAGTGCTCATGTTCTTCACTGGGGTGCCCTCTCAGGAGGGGTTAGGTGGGCTCTATCATCCTGAGAGACAGGAGAGATCCACTCCTCAACTTCCCTCACACAAGACTGTGGATCCTCACCATTTAAATGCAGGCGATGCAAAGAAGGCCTAGTGCGCCTTTTTGTGCAGAACAGTAGTGCCTAGAGTCCTGACACTTGCAGAGACCCTCAAAAGTGACCTGCTCCTGGCATAAGGAGCTCTCTGCTAACCAGAGTGAGAGATGCACAAACGTGGAACATATCCCTGCCCTGCTTGTGCGTAGCCCGCCACTGGCCTGTATGAGACTGAAGCTGCTTCTGAGACTTGTGACAAGAGATTTCAACATGTATGCAGAATCCAGATATTTTATTGACAGAGTCTATATGTCATCAGAGTCCAGATAGGTTATCGAAAGGGTCTATATGTCACCAGAGTCCAGATAGGTTATCGAAAGGGTCTATATGTCACCAGAGTCCAGATAGGTTATCGAAAGGCCTATATGTCATCAGAGTCCAGATAGGTTATCGAAAGGGTCTATATGTCACCAGAGTCCAGATAGGTTATCTAAAGGCCTATATGTGTCAGAGTCCAGATAGGTTATCGAAAGGGTCTATATGTCACCAGAGTCCAGATAGGTTATCGAAAGGGTCTATATGTCACCAGAGTCCAGATAGGTTATTTAAATGGGTGAACATGTAGGCAGAATCCATATATTTTATTTTAAGTGGTGACCTTGTAAGCCATAATCCAGATATGGTATTTAAAGGCTTCGAAGTGTAGGCAGTATCTAGGTGTTGTTTGAAGGTCTCAACGTGTAGTCCGGAATCCATATCTGTTATTTAAGGGGATCGTCCACTGTAGAGAATAAAAATAGTTATTTTTACCCAGTCCTGCATCTGTAACAATCGTCAACATGAGTCTTTCTAGAATATTTCTTTGTTGGATGCAGTCGGCTGGGTTTGCGAGATCTAACGTTCACAGGAGAACCCCTTTAGGACCCCAAGAGCAGAAAATAACTGCTTCGAGATCAGAAATGCAGGCCACGTGCCAGGAATGTGGCTCCTTTCAGGTGTCAGTGTTTTAATGACTATACATTTTGTCTGGCTCCCCCCATGGGCTTGAGGATTTAATTACATTTGCTTTTCTGTTTCCTTCCCTCGCTCCCCCACCCTCCCTCCCCTCCTCCCCCAGCCATGTTGATTCCTCAAAATCCCTCGTGGGTAAATTATTTTTTTTCGTTTTGTTTTCAGTGGGGCACACAGATTTCACGGCTAATTAGCAAGAATGTGGCTTTAGCTAATCTCTGGAACGCTTTGGGCCATGTGGCGACCAAGGCTAGAAAGCGCAGCATTCGTGTCAAGCATGTGATGGCCTTGGAGGGGGCGAGGGGGCTGAGGTAAGGGCACCGGGTGACGGGCACATGTGTTTTGATAATACACCCGCGTTACATGAACGAGCTTCGAGTTATGCACACTAGTTGTGTGGACAAAACTGCAGAGTGAAAACTGATTCTCTCATTGGAAACAAACATGCCTGTGTTGCTGTTCTCTGCTGTCTGCGGGGAGGGGGGATTCCCTGCCGTGGACACGAAGACTTCCCATAAAGGAATCTGTGAAACTTCCAAAAAGTGAATGGACTTCTAAAGATAGGATTTAGCGACCGAGGACGGCTGCCCTCCGGACGCACCGTGTGCTCAGTTCCATGCCTGCTTCTTATGCGCCGTCTTTACTGTTGGTCACTTGTCTCTGTGCCAGCCCTCCTTGATTCAGTATCCTGTTGTGGTTCCACCAATCCGGCTACAGGCTTCATTCATTCATTACACCTTTCCTGTCAACAAAGTAAAAGGCCAAACTCGCCTTGTCTTTCATTATGACTGCAAAGCATCTTGGGCCAGGCTTCGGGCAGCGGGCTCACAGTGAAAAATGCTTGTCCCTTGCACTGTGTGTTCCTGAATTGAAAGCCGCTGTCATATCAACCAGTCCTTCTTTCCACCGCTTTATTCACGTGCCTTCTGCTAGCTCAGGTTCATTCAGACATGCCCCAGGATCATTTGAGACCACGAGAATCATATTCTGGGGCCCACTGGCCTTGCTTGTGTATGTGGTATCCCAAAGGATCAATAGGATTTCTCAGCCTCCCATATGGATATTTTCAAATGTTATTTCAGAATCCAAAAAGTGTGACTTCTATATTCCAGATATTTTAGTCGCCTGAATTACAAATGTCTCATACATACCTCTTGATGCGCAATATAGCCTCAGTTTTCCATCTCTTCGCTTTCCTGTTCAAATATCTTTACAGCCACCCTTGCCATCATCACTCGAGCCAAACCAAGCAATGCTGGTATTTAAGGTACACTTCAGTATTATTCTGGATTTTGCCTTTAACACTGAATGTTTTCAGTAATATTTCAAACATCTACCCTTCAAGCAGTGGCCTTCAGATCTTCCTTAACACCAGCCCCGGTCTCCAAAATGCAACCATAATCAGAAAAAGCCTCACAATGAGTCTATGCCTGGTGCTGTAGCATCAAATCCCATCAACATCTCTGTCTGGTACACTAACTATTCTCCATTGTCATGCTGACGAATGGCACCCTTCAACCCAAAGCCGATGGTTCTGGTCCATAAAAAGTAAAATCCACTTTGGTTGGTAGCCAGTGGCCTGTTTGAAAAGATTTTGCGTCTCAAATCTGGCTTCCAGTAGATAGTTTTGACTCCGGGAAAGCCACCAATGGGCAGCAATTGTGGTTGATCCAGCTGGGACCACTAAGGATTGAACAGGCGAGGAAATTCACTCAAGCGGTCTCCTCTCCCAGCAGAAGGGTTCATCCTAGATGCACGTCGGATGTCCATGAGGTATGGAGGAGCGAGAGGTGGGCCTCTGGCTTGCCCTGTACCTGGCCTGCGGTTACCAGGACGTATCATTTTCCAGAATTCTTTTTTATGAGCTCTGAATTCCCACAAATAGTACCTTGATGTGCTCGGGTCAACGTTGTGTCCTATAAAAGTTTCCACGCTCCATCCTCTCTCCTGGCAGCTCCCTCCCTGCAGATACCTGATCCCTTCCTTGACTAGCTGTCTTCAAACAAAATCCATAAAGCTCCTGCCTCCTCGGATTCCTGCGCTCTCGCTCGTGAATCTTCTAGACCCCACTCCTCTCTCAGATTTCGCCCCGCTGGACCTGCAGGCGGAGATGTGGTCTAGTGGTTTAGTCATCAGAGGAGAAACGAGGAGAACTGACCTGCAAGGTTGGTTCCTGTCTAGACCGATAGTTCTCTCCATAGCAAATCAACACCCTACCCACCCCCTCTGCCCTGCTTCCCTAACCTGGCAAACACGAGGAATGCCACCCAACAGTACAGACCAGGATATTAGACACTCTATATGAAACATCTGAACTCCATGTAGTTGCATGCTCCTCCCACTAAAGCGCTTCGATGCCTTGTACGGGGTAGTAAGCACTATATCATTGCAATTTACATTTCGATTCAATTAATTGGTGGCGAGAAACGACCGTGTGCATTCGGCGCTGGGAGTTTGCAAGGAAGCCTGTGACTGCTGACTCCCAGATTTCTAGGCATGTGTTGCATCCTCGGCTCCTGATGTTCTCGAGAGCTGTGTGTGTAACACCCGCAGCACGGTGCAGAAGGTGTCTTTCTTCCCGTAGCTGCTGTAATGAACGCGCCAGCTATAAATAGTGCGTAATCCAGGCGTAGAAGGGAAGGGCTGCGAAGGCGGGCTGAAGGGGTTCTCTCGCCGCCTTTCCGTGTACTGCCGCCCTCTGACTTTCTAATGGCTCCGAGGCGTGCTGCCGCTGCATAATTCATGCTGCCGTGTAAACAGGGTGCTTTCCTGCGGGGCTGGCCTCTTGCTGCCAGAGGCAGCGGCTGGTGTGGCGAAACGCCGCGGGCAGCCATCGCTTGGTGCCGAGTGCATGCGTAAAGAAATGATTACGGACTCGAAGAGTTCCTGATGCGTCTTCTTGTCAATGAATGAATGTATAAGGACACGTGTGTAGCGTAGCTCAGTAAAATAAACGGCCTGGAGTCGAATGCATGATATTGCAATGCATGCTGTTTCCCTGCAGCCTTTACCACCCAGAGGCCTTTAATACGCATGTTTAGTATAAATAAGGTAAGTTAAACCCTATACAGATGGGTAGCTGGGTAGATAAACAGATAGACAGGCAGGCTGGCAGGCTGGCTTGCTGGTTGATTGATTGCGTGGTCTTACTGCTCAAAGTGCAGGGGTACAAAAGGTCGCGCCTCACAATGAACCACACAGTACAGATTTCATCATGCTCCTGGCACTAAGGTAATGAAATGAGCAAGAAGCCTCCACAACGCGGTATGAGTTAGCACTCAGTCATCTCAATGGAAGGTCAACCCTTTATCTCCAATCATCAGTGTAAGAGTTCTGAAAATATTCATATTTCATCTCAAATACATGGTTTTATATTTATATTTACATATATTTATTTATTCAACCAAGTAAAAGCTTATAATTTAGTAGCCGGGCGTGGAAGCTACCAGTAGCTCACAAGCTACTTGTTGGAGAAGTGTGGTACAGTATATAAATATATATATATTATTTTTTTGGGGGGGAGGGTGGAATTACTTACTCAGTGAAACACAAAAAAACAGCCTTAATAGAGGAACCTCGGGAAAATAACTTTTGCATATATTGCCAAGGATTGCACCTGTCAATGTGCAACTGCAGAAGGAGATGGGAGGAAGGGGGAGGGTGTGTGTGTGTCATCTTAACGTGTCCCCAAGTAGCATACTTTAATATTACCACAAAGGGATTTTGGCCACAACATAAATCTTTAGGCTGAATGCCAAGTGGTTTGTAAATGTTATCAGAACCCCAAGCTGGCAACATAGGACATTTTTGATTTTACACATTATTTCATTTTTTTATATTAAATGTTTACTTTGGTATAACTACCTTAGAAAATGTGTTTATTCAAATAGGTAAAAATCACAGAAAATAGTGATTTACTGGAATAGGTTTCAAAATAGAACAATACTTAATTATTTCATTAAGAATGCAAAATATTAATAAAAAATATCCTTTGTGATGGTAAACAAAAAAACTCACTTGTTGAAGGTTTTCTCCTGTAGGCGAAGCCCATAATGAGCACTGGTTAGAAGTAGAATGTTTAGGTGTTATTGATAGATTGTTGGTAATAGGCTGGACCGGCCATGTGAAATTATGTGTTTCCGTAGCTGTGGCATTTATCGCCTGATTATAGATTCACCGCACTTGCCTCATAATGTGTGGCATAATTTGCTGATTAAATCACAAATGTTATTTCTAGCTCAAATAGATCAAAATACTACAGACAGAAAAAATGTCTCATAATTCCACATAATTTACATTTGGTTGATGCACAACTTAGTTGTCCCTGCTCCATATTGTGGTCCTTCATTAATACATAATCCTAGTGGCCATGACAATGGTAAAGGCTGCAGAGTGGAGTGGGGATTGTCAATATGATGATGAAATCCATACATCATAGGGACATATGAAACATTTTCCACATTTCATGCGCATGGCTTCTCATGACACACACATATACACAGATCCTCTCAATGGCTATATATGTGTGTGGGTGTGTATATATATATATATATATATATATATATATATATATATATATATATATAGAGAGAGAGAGAGAGAGAGAGAGAGAGACAGAGACAGACATGCACCCACATAGATAGATATGTATTTGTATATGTACGTAATATTAATATCAAATGTGTGTGTTTGTGTGTATACATATATATATATATATTTGTGTGGGTATATATAATATACAAATATATTGAGAGAGAGAGAGAATGCATAATGAGAAACCATGCACTATACGCTCATATTGCCATTGAGTAGCTCTGGTGAACACACACGTTATGCATGTACATCCTGCCAAAACATGTCATCACTTCACAAACACAGACAGACACACACAAACACACATATATGAATCCACATATTTGGAGTCCCAGACACATCACGTCATGTCAGTTATAATGGCAACCCATGGGAAGTGTTTACAACGGGTTTAGCACCCTGCTACCGATGGGCCCCAGGAGGGGACCTGAACTGTGTGAAATAAGTGTTGTTCGTCCTACTAAGAAAACATGCCAGGCATGCCAGAGAAGGACTCTGTCCCTTACACTGCCATCCTGTGGGACACTTAGAAAAACACTGACTTACAATGTAATCCTATGGGGCTGATAGTGAAAACAACATGTCTGAGGGTTACTTGGAGTGCAGTCCGAGTGAGTAATGGGCCCTGCCAAAGCCCTAGCTGAGAGGACAGGCCCCGTCCCAGGGCTGGGAACCAGCCTGGGCATTGTTTGCACAAGTGGCGCCCTGCTGAGCTGAGCTAAACTAGGGTTTGGAGGGAGTGTATTACTTTGATACAGAGAGAGGTGTCCAGACACCCTGCAGGCGTGAGGGGTACCCTTTAATTTGTGGTTGTAAGTACAGTGTTCCTGATGGAGAAATCACTGTACAAACTGCTCAAATGGTCAACAGGTTATAATAGCGCTTGGAAGTTTTTACGATAACAAGTTTCTTGTTTGATAGAAGTACACGTGTCAGACTCACAATACCACACTGAGTATGTTATAAAAGCATAAGGGGGTTTACGGTCCTTCGAGGCCGCCTCGGGCTCGCGGTTTATTATCATGTCAGCAGAACCCATTGATGACAGTGGATCATAAAGCAGCATCGCAGCCCATTGTGGACCCTCTTTTCAAGGCACAGCGGAGGAAGATTGGAGCAATTCCTTTATTTTCTTGCCATCATTCCATCTTTGGATGGTGCCAGATAGTACTGGGCTGCAGGCCCACTGTCAGACATCACACACATGATACGCATGTCATATGTATCATTTTTGGTCGTTAAAACTGTCTCCCAACCCTCTAACCCTTGACCTTCTCACTGCCCCTTCAGTATCCATCTAAACGGCCCTTACGTTCCAGTGAATGGACCTCTGTACCACCTACCGCACTTCTTGCGTAGACTAGACAAGTCCTCCATTTTGTTGCGGTTGCCAGAACAAGCAAGGTGACCCAGAGCGGTCCGTGGTGGGGGGGATTAGGGAGCGGGCGATGGGGGGACCTAGGGGGAAGAGAGAATGATGCTGGAGACCCGGGATGGTGAATGGTTAGAAGGAGCATGCAGCAAGCGCGCAGCCCGCATGGCCCTCTCTGTCCTTGTCTGTTTTCTAATTCTAAGTTCCAGCTGTCTAGGATGAGGCAGTGGGGCCGGAAATATCAACAATGAAAGTAGTTGTTGAACATTTATGAAAATGCTGAGCATATGGAATGACTCCTCAGGCAGCTGCCTTCAGTGCAGGCAGTGTTCCCTTCCTCTCTGGTTAAATGGTTACGGTGATACTGATAAAAAGCAGAAATGGAACCATGTATGCAGATGATGTGAGCAAATAGCTTAGGCCTACTACCGTATCTTATCTTGTCTCCAAGATTAAGCCGCAATCTCTTCGTCTGCGGCAGACCGGCCTGCCTTGGCGGTTGGCGGTGGATATCCACAAGCCTGCAGGGCCTAACTCTTACAGGCTTAATGAATGTGGCCCATGGTTAAAAAGGTAGCAGGGATGCATTGTGGGAAAGCGCCTTTGTGGATTCTGATTCGGCCTCCTGATAGGACTCGGGTTTTTATCTCCGATGCGCTCAGGTTAGAATTGAATTGAAAGAGAAGACAGTGAGATAAATGTCCTTTGCGACGTAAGGTTTTAATCTGGCTGTCGCTCCCCGGTGTAAAAGGAAATAAAAAGTCCATCAAAGGCAGATAAAAAAGGGTATTGAGCTTTTAAAAAAGTTTCGGTTAAGCTGTAAGGAGGAGGGGCTGGATAAACTGGGCCGGCTCTCAAAGCCCAGGTCAGCATGATATGTGCTTGATACATTCACGGAAAGACCCCGGGTGAGACCCACAGGTGGCGGAGCTCAGGACTCTTGGTCTTAACTGTCATTTCAATGGCTGATGTATTGTGTTGTCTTCAGCAGGTGTTGCTGCTCATGAGCACCTCCGTTTCTCTGCTACAAGGTGGGATAAGTTATGTTGCGTGACCTGCAGACCCCATACCTGGAGTCTATGGTGACCTTAAAACCACATACCACCTTCTCCACTATGCTTCTTTTCACCAACCACTGTGATCTGCTGCTGTTGTTCAGTGGCTTCATTTGAAGTGACCCAAGCCTGCAGCCCATGACGTGAAACGAGGCGCCTGTCAGTGGTATCCCAGCCAAAGAGTGACAGTCCAGCAGGCACATTCCCATGTCATGAAAGGCAGCCGTTTCTTGCCGGAGGAGGAAACATCCACCCTGCAGACATCTTTGGATGTGTCACTGGTGAACCTCTTAAGTTTTGTGCTTTGATTGATGTTGCACATGAAAGGGAGGGGGCGTGGCTTCAGTCCTGACAGACTCTCCATTTTGACAGCAGTTACATCACGTCCTGGCTGTTCTATTTGCTCGAGGGATTTAGGGGTGGTGACCCGCGTGCACACACCTTACAGCTTTGGGGGCAGATGTGCGACAACATATTAGGACCACTAGTTTCTTCTATGTCTCCACCCCTCCCTGTACCCCCACTTACTAACAAATGCCACAGTCCCCCTATATTCTGCTACAATCGCCAGAACTGTCAGCCGCACCCATGACAGCACGAGCACTTGCAACCAGTCCAGTATTTGTTATCCAACAACACAGTGAAATTTGGAGCTTGTAGTTTGGCATTGGTTTTCCCCAATTGTAAGTAGGGTCCTGCAAGCCTCGGGTATGAACGACTAAATAAAAGGAGTATATATATATTCTGAGGACAAAGGTCTGACTTTGAATCCTGTCTATCAATTTGATAATACCTGGCTCCCAAATAAAATCTATATTTTTATAATTCCAATTCAGCTTGACTTCTGCTTCTCACGTTCTGTATTGTACAGCAACGCAAGTACATCCAGAACTGCAGTGACCACTTTGTAAGCCAAGTGGATAATCTACTTGCCCAGCTGAACCTAGTTGGACCTAGTAGAAACTGGCTTATTGCCAGCTGAGGAACGGCCCAACAGCTAGAGTAAAGAGGGGACATTTTTCTTGTTAAATAAACACAACTGAATCCAACAGACACCAGAAACCTCCAATACAAAAATAATTAAGCTAGAAGCCAGACACGAAATGCAACTTGAACACATTTTGCAAACACTTCATTGTGTCACGCACAGAGTAGTTAGGACCTGGACTTTGCCCCTATGTTTGCATCTCCGCTGATCGTCCTGCTGGTGTTTAAGTTAAGTAGGCACCTACAGTACCGAAGGCACTGGGTTTACGACCAAAATGCAAAACAACAGTAGATGGACAGAATGCAGAACAATGTCATACATTCACCCCAGTACAGAGATCTGGGCCTAAATCCATCGTTTTTTGGCACTCTACACCACCCCAGTTCAGACATGGCCATATGCAAATCAGCCTTGACCCTTTGCCTCATGGGAACAGTCCAGCCCGAACGGCCACCATCTTGTTTCTCAAAGCACCACCAACAGCTGGGGGGGAGATGACGTGGGTCTGACTGAAGAAAGAGTCCCGGGTACCTCCGCGGAAGGGCCTTGTCGCCGAGCATGCTTCTCTGTTAGGTTGTAATGTTTTTGGTGGAAACGAGAGCGTTTAGGGGGCACGTCATGGACGCTGTTCGGCCTGGAGGGCAGGTTAAACATTGCAGTGACCTGTTAGGCTGTCAGGAGACAGCCTGCTGACAGGCTGCAGGTGCCTGCGCTTGTGTGGGGGAGCTCCCTGCGGCTGTTTTCATGTACACACCTGCCCCACGCACAAACACAGAGGCCGCAGGGCCTGAGTGACAGCGCATCTGATCTTAAAGTGGACACCGTATTTACAGAAAACAGCATAAATCCTGCTGCCCTTGCCCCGAGTCAGATAGCAGACTTTAGACGGAATAAAAAAGGAGAATTATTTTCTTTCTCTCATAATTTTATCCATTGTGGGGCAGCGGATATACAGAGATTTCGTGTTCCGTATGTCAAGTTGCGCAGTTTCCAGAGTGCGTGTAATTCTTCCAGTCTGGTGGTGTTCTTTGTATTTTGCAAGTTAAAATTTAATTTAGTTTATTATAAATTTAGGACTACAAGTACCAGAATGCAATGCATGCAGCAACCTGTTCAAATAACTTTGAGAGCATCCTTGAAAACAACAAGAGGGGCGATGACATAATAATATTTATATATAGTCCCTGGTGTCATAATCTTGCGTTCCTTGTACTGCTCATACCAGGCGTTACTGCTTCTCATCACTACAGTACTCCTTTCATCACTTTGCTAAGAATGGATGGTTGGATATGTCCTTCTCTTATGAAATCCTGTAACTTGCAGCGTGCACACAGCTCTCTGCAGCAGGTATATTAACCAGCTCAGCTATGTTTCTCGCATCATCGCTGTTCAGCCGTGTGTGTTTAGATGCTGACTGTTTTGGGAGGCAGCTTTCTTTATTTACCTTTACAACAGTATAAGATGGCCTGGCGGTAAATGCGCATGTAATGAGAATATTTTGAAGACAGGAATTGGTAGGGGTGACAGAAACTGTAAATCGGGGAGAAAGACATTTTGTACGAGTGTGACATTGTGTGGGCATTTAGGAGGAAAAGAGGATTTCACGGGCACGACAATACCCAGAGAAATCCGAAGGCAGGAGGAGTACTATGAAAAAAATACGTACAAAAATAGGGATTCGTTCAAGATGCAAAACACGCCTTCGCGGCTGCATAGTGCACAGGCATGGGGCACAATTGGCGATTCCAAATGTGCAATTATTGATGCACACAGAATGTAGACAGTAGGCGTAGGGATCCACAAATAAGGCTGTGCACTGATGCACCTACTAGGGAACACACACCGTGCAGGAATGGGATTGCACAGAGGGATCCTTATGCGGTATGCACAATGCACTTAGAAGCAAACGCAAGCTTGTCAACATAAGGGTGCACAGTGCAGACTGGTGTGGAGATTCACACACAATGATGCGCACACAGTGATGTCCATGGACAGCCACTTGTCGAACTGCACAGGGCGAGCACACGAATGCATATGCACAGACACCTAGTGCACAAACATGAGTGCATCCACAGGCATGTCCAGACTCAACTCAATGGTGCAGACATAGACATGTCTGCATACACACCGCCAGAGTACACATAACCGTGTCCAGATTGTGTGTCACCCTAATCAGTGCTTCCAAATGACATGGAAGTCTCGGAAAGATGGTGCAGCTGGCAGCATCCTCGCCAGGCAGCCATGCCAAGGTCCACGGCAAGCCCCTGCACCCCTCGCCTCTCTCGCCATCTGGGCCAGGGATGTCTGCAGCAGTACATCCTTGCCTCGAAAGTGAAAGGTGTAAAGCAACTGAATATGAGAATGACCTCTGACCTGCTCCCGGCCCATTGTCCTCCATCTTGAATCTGCTGCCCTCAGCCTGGAAGGGTGGCAGAAAGGCACTGTTCGGCCTGAAGTTCTTCTTTGGCTCAGATGGAGGAAGTTCGGTTGTTTTACAACTTTCCAAGCACCCAAACAGGAAGAGTCGGAGCTCTCTGTTCTGGTTCTTGGCAGCGATAAGGCGCTCCTTGGCGCTAGGCCGGACACAGACATCAAGCACTTGTTTAAGCACAGATCAATCAATAAGCGTGAGAAACAGGGGCCTGGACGCTTTAAGTCAAGCAGACCTCCAGATTTAGTGATTAGGTTACACCAATGAAAGTAATGCAATTGACCTTCTCTAATGTGCCACAAATTTGAAGGAACACCTATAAAACGGATGAAAATCAACACCGCAGCATAATGGGTTCATTGGCCAAATCAACATAACTGTTTTAAGCATCAAACACTTTCAGTGCCAGTGTCAGCACAGGAGACATGTGATATATCTCATGGACGCTCAATACAAGTCCAGGAGTATCAGCTCCACGGCAGATTTTTCGAATAACCACTGGCTATAATAAGTGCAGTCATTAAAATCAATTGTATGTGCATATCCAACAAACCTGGCATTGACCCAGCCCTCTTGATTCCACGTTGGACACCACTAGTTTAAGACCAAGCTATTCACACAAGCTAAAGGGTCTTATTTTTAATCAGATGAAGGCAATGAAAGCTGGGCACTGGGATACAGTGGCTCTGTCTGCTACATTTTCTGCCAGTTCACTCATATTATGAAACAACCTGCCTACTCCCTCCCCACCCCTCTCTAACAGTCTCAAATTGGCCCACTGATGTGAAATATATCGATATTGACAAGTGTTGAGATTCATTCTTTGTCAACATGTGCTCTCTACATATTTATTTTCTTGCATGGCACTCTTCAATAAACTGATCCCTATAACCAATTTAGCAGTATTTTTGTGTACATTGTTTATTCTGAAGATCAAAGGCTTGCGCCTCTGCAGATAACCCAAGTCTACCTCAGACTGAGCAGACCTCTGCTAATGGCTATTTGTACACCAAACTCCCCACAAATACACATCTCTGCTCAAATTTCCTTGAACCAAAACAAAGTCAATCCAAACCTCTAACATTGCTAATATTACCATTGGCAACCCCTTTGGACACTACACAGTGCTAGGAGGCCATATTGATGGCATTAATGCCCTATCCATGCCTCATTACATAAAGTGGAGCATCTGCAAACCCAAGTTTTAAACATGTATTTGAGGTTATAGGAAGTGTAAAGCAACCGATCACTCCTTCTCCCTTAGCCCCTCACCCCAACACAGGGCAGAGGGACTCCAGATGCCCCATAAGTTGACCCATTACCTTGCCAAATAAACCTGCCACATAACTTTCTGCCTTTAAAAGTGGTGTGGTCTCCGTCATTTTGCTTGTAATCCTGTTTTTTCTTAAATCTGCACGCATATTTTCACTTTATTTGCCGTGTCCCTGGTGATGAGACGAATAGAAGCGCTACGCCTCGGTGCAACCACTGTGGAAATCATCGCAATTTCAACAACTTATTTTCTCTGGTTTTCTGTATTTGGCAGCTGAACATTGTGTGTTTTACTTTTTTGATTGCTTTGTATACTCGATAATTTATAGCTGCATTTTAGTTGTGGTTTGCAGAAGCAAGCCCTCTGAAAGCTAAAAAGCACAGGCCACTGGCGACAGTGTAAGAGGAGATGGCTCGCTAATTTCAGCCAGGCCCTGCCTGGTAGCCTGAACTTTAGGGAAGAATTTGTACTATCCCGTACAGAAGACAGACTCATCCATCAACGTGTTTGTCGATGCCATTTGCACCAGCAGAACTAGTTCTTTGGAGCTGACCGAATAGTTCTGTTCACTCTCCTGAGGCTAACGAGATCCGGTTACCTGCCCAAGATCACACACTTAAGAGGTGCTCGTGACCCTGACTCAAAAACTTCTAAATCAACACCACCAGCACACCCCTGCTCCTTCACAATAACCAGTGACAGCCATGACAGAAATACTGCCAGCCAGCCGGGGTGGGGGTGGGGGCAAGGGGGGGGGGGTTATTTCGAGGGACAACGCTGAAGGAAAATTAAATAAATAATACATTTTCCCTCATCATCATCTGTCAGAATACCCCCACCCGGCCCCCCGCTGTTACCTGCACAGGCCGTGGCTGCTGCCAGAAATGTACTTTTAGAGCTGTGTCTCCGGCACTATAATGGGGTACATCATAAACCGAATCATTATGTTTTGGTGGTAAGTTTATGGTGCGTTTTTCCACTCTGGGGGTCAATTAGAGGAGATGGAACAGAGGCACCAGGATAGACGAGAGAGCCGGACAAAGTACAAATAATGTGCAAGGAACATAGTGGAAAGAAGGGTCCACCCCAGATAAGTAGTATCTCACCCGATGGAGAGTTTGTTGGGTCGGATTTTTTGAGGTTCACCTGGAGGAATTACCTATGGACCCCTATGCAATAATACCCAATGAACTCTCCCCCATGCAGTAATATCCGATGGACCACCATACAGCAATGGACCGTCCATGCCATAATACCCGATGGAACCCCATGCATTAATACCCAATGGACCCTGCCCCATACAGTAATACCCAATGAACCGTCCATGCCATAATACCCGATGGAACCCCATGCAGTAATACCCAATGGACCCTTCTATGCAGTAATACCCAATGGACCCTTCTATGCAGTAATACCCAATGGACCCTTCCATGCAGTAATATTCAATCGACCCCCATGTAGTAATACTAATGGACCCCCATGCAGTAATATACAATGGACTCTCCATGCAGTAATGCTAATGGAGCCCCCATGCAGTAATACCCGATGGACCACCATGTAGTAATACTAATGGACCCCCATGCAGTAATATACAATGGACTTTCCATGCAGTAATGCTAATGGAGCCCCCATGCAGTAATACACAATGGACCCCCATGTAGTAATACTAATGGACCCCCATGCAGTAATATACAATGGACTCTCCATGCAGTAATGCTAATGTACCCCCATGCAGTAATACTCAATGAACCCCCCATGCAGTAATACCTGATGGACCACCATGCCATAATACCCGTTGGACCCCCATGCAGTAATACCCAATGGACCCCCCCCCCCCCATGCAGTAATAATGAAATGAAATTTGATTTGTAGAGCGCATGGCTGCCCGAAAGCGTCCCAGCGCTTGCTTAGGGAACCCGTCCTGGTATTCCCCTGCGAGATAACCCATTACTGGGCATCCCCAAGGTGAAAGCCAGGCATCCCGCTGCGAGGGGCCGTTGTGGAGATTAAGCAAGCTATTGCCCAGAGTTACAGAGTGGGACTCCATGATTGGAATAGGCACCGAGGCGAGAATTGTCAGGTCCGGGGAAATTTTGAGCCCAAGACCCGCCGAGGCGTGGAATTGAACCCTGGTCCGGGCCAGACCTCTGCATCAGGGTCTGCCGCTCCAACCACTTGAGCCACACTTCTCCAATGGACCCTTCCAAGAATTATGTTCTGGGCTTTTGTGTAACAAATTGGTGCCTTCTGGGACTTTTAATGTTGTGTACTTCAGTTGGGGCAAGTAGATGAGCACACCTATAACCGGAGCTCCAGTCGGCGGAGTGGGGCCTGCCACACACTCAAACACTCGAGACCTCCTAGAAATAAAATCTGGATTCCATTGGGTGGTTTAAAATTATAATAGTTGCACCACAACTCAAAAATGGGAAACCCAGAGCAGGATTCGTGGGGTCTCGCTAACCTGGGGTGATATCGCAACAATATTTCAGGTTAAAACGTGTGACATGGAAGTCACACATAAATCTCTTAAACACACAAATTACCACACTGAGCGTTGCGCTCCTTCCTGGGCATATTTCCCCTGTTTCTTTTCATGGAAATATTGTTGCTCCTATCTCAGTATTTTCTTTTTATAGCAGCATTGCTAAAAAGCCTGGGTACATCTGGGACCAGGCAGGGCTTCTGTCTCAATTCTAGGCGAGGACCTGGGCAGACTGGGTGGGCCCCACAGTCCTTTTCTGACATCAAACTCTCGCACGTCTGCCCGTCAGCCTCGGGGGGGGAGTTTTAGCCTCTAGTCGATTGAATCCTGTCATCAAGTTGGGTCAATTTTCTATTGAAGTCAACTTAGAACAGCTGCTTTACCTAGAAATGTCAAACACATGCCATTGTCTCGTTATGCATCGCGCGCCGTCCTTTCATCTTTGTCTGCCTTACCTTTGCTGTTTTCATAATTGCAATTTACTTCTGGAAGCTCGTTGCCTTTGATGAGTGTTAAAATGTGTGCTTCTTTTATTTTCCCTCCCCCTCTGTAAATATCAGTCAAGAGGCCCCGTATTTTCTCATTTCTGATATTCTATTGAATGATTCCGTAATCGCCCCAGCAAATTCAATATTGAAAACGCGAGGTGACAATATGGATATCTGACATGGGAAGGACAGGTACCATCTGGCACAACTGGCAAAGGCAGGAAAGGTGCTCTGAGCAGTGAAAATACTTTAACAGAAAAGATAGCCAGACAGGTTTACTTTTTTTGAGTTTTATCACACCCAGCCAAACAGTTCTGGGTGATCGACTATTTTATTTTAGTCTTTTTGTCTTTTTTTATAGAAAAACTTTTTTCATTACGTTTTCATATGCCATCAAAAGAACAGTCATCAAACAATAAAGAATACATACAGACATAAAAATGTACAATATATACAAATGTTCAATATACACAAAATCAATACTGTGAGTTAGAAAACACCAAATACACACTAATACAATGCCTCAAATGATTTCTTCACTGGGCACCAGTCCTTCATATTATATACAAGAAGACAGGCGGACAAAACAGTTCATAGATACTGCCTGCCTGTCTTACTAAGCCAGAGACTAAATAAATGCTTCTGGGGTTGCACTCCTAGGGATGGGAAGTGTGGTACTATTTTATGACCCTAGTTGCACCCCTCTTCTTTTTCCCAGGCTCAGGGTCAACGCGTTTCGAACCACAGTGTAGTTATAGGTTCTCCTCAGGACACGGACTGGAGGTTGCCAAGACTGTATGTAGCACTATAGACCACTTCTATTGGAAATTGCCGCTCAAGTGTACGGATTCTTAAACCTTGGCGGGTGGCGTGTTGGAGGGAGGGGCGCTGTTCGTTCAGCAACGCCAGACGCCGTGCGAGAACAAGCGGAGAGAGTTGCTGAAAGAACAAAAAACAAACTGATTGAATTGAAAAACGTGCTTAAAAGAGTCCCGGACCGAAGAGCCGTCGGCCTTGACTGCAGATCCTGTCTCTTGTAGCTAACCCAGGAACACAGCTATCCTCTCAAGCTGAATCCTAGTGCAGGGGGCAATGAAAACCTCAGCACCGTTGGGAAACTCCTGAAAGTGCTGCGATGCCATTCTAGTGGCAGCCTGTGCACTATACAGATATCAATTCATAGCATAACAACATATAGCATGCACAGACCATTGCTTAGCAACTAGGCTTGCACCATATAAACCTCAGTTCATTCATGGATCCATGTATATACAGATATAACTATATTCAGAAAACTGCCCAGCTAATCAGCAGGAGACAGACTCGAGAGGCTGGTTTGTTGACGATGGAACATGAAGTCCTGAGTTTTAATCCTGGCTTCTGCACTTGATCACATTGTGTGACCTTGTGGACTCCCATTGATTGCCTTGTCCCTCGGTTCCCTTATCGCCAGGATTGGGAGTGTGTGGATCAATCCACGGTATCCAGCACTATATAAAAACTGGATATTTACATATCCTCTGCTCCTGAAAATGCCCAGGCTCACTTTAATTAATGACCAAACGCTGTTCATAATGCCAAGTTTCCGTGAAAGCTCCAAAGTTCATTCAGTCCAGGATATTAAAATCCAAGCATCACAACAGGCAGGCAATGGGGCCCTGCACAGGCTACTAAACACTGAAGAGGGACCACACGAGCTAAGCAGTGTTGAACTCTTGTCTGGCTTTAAAAGCAGGAGGGTTCAACAGTCTACTACAATATAATAGCCTGACTCCGAAGGCTCCAAGGTTAGTTCGGTTGAAACATGTGTGAAGGCTGCCGCTGCAGCGCGAAAGATTCGCCTTTGCTTTCTTGTCAGTACTCACCAGAGCTACTTTGTGTCGGTTGGGGTTACTGGAAGAGAGTAGCCCAGCAAGTTGCTTTTTCTCAAAAATATGTGGAAAGAATTTGGCAGGAAAAAAAAGCTGAGGACAGCTGAACATTTCCACCGATTAAGCCGAGCCGAATGACAGCAGCGTTTTAAGGCCGATGGGGGATTCTCAAGGCCGGTCCCTGCGATTCAGTCAGGAAACCAGAGCCTGTGGTGAAACACGGCACCGCCAGATTTAGACCCCGCCCCTGGTTAGCAAAAACACCTCTACTAGAGCCCAGGCCTGGCTTCGTAGCCAACAGCAGTGTGTGTGCCCGGACTTGTCATAACACACTGCTGGGCCTTGTCGGGCCGTACTGCTGGGACTTGCCCCATAGTACTTCTAACATGGCAAACAACAGATTGGCAAGTGGCGGAATGCCTGCGTGAAATCCGAATCCTGGCCTTTCTGTATAGGGCTTCATCGCACACCTCTACTACTTCTAAGCGCTGTACACTACATGTTACTATTGTCCACATATGGGCACTCCGTTTATTGACCTAGGGAGTATGAAAGGCTGAATCAGACATTTAGATAACCACATTCGTCAGTGACAGGTGTTGACGTATGGAGCCGTCCTTTACACGTCATTTGCATTTTGTTGGCCCGAGGATGCTGACTTACCAGGCTGGCTTTTAGTGCATTTTGAGTTCCCTGCAACACTCGGCTCCACTGCAGTGTCAGTAGGGCTGGGCCAAAGTCAGACCCATGTCAGGCCCCTTCCCGCCACGAAATCTTTGCCTCCGCGGAGCCCGCTCACCAGGCCGGCCTCCATTGTAGCCGGGCTCTTGGAAGCAGCCCCCAGTTTGTGGCCTCTTGTGCCGTGGACAGGCCTTGTTATTTTGCTCGCAGATTCCCCACTGTAGAAATGCCCAGAGGAGACATTCTTCGTGCATCAGCCGCAGACGCCTTTGTTTAAGGCAACACTTTCGAAACAAATGCCCTCCCTTTATTTGTGCACTTGGCAGGCTCCGGGATGTTTGCAGTCACAATGCACGCATTTATGTCCCGTGGGAAGGGACGGGCTGCAGGTGTTCCTTTGTGTGCCAGTCTGAGGGTGACAGTCACACGTACGCAGTGCGCCAGCCCATCTCATCCGCCATTGATGCGGCCCACAGCCCGACAGCCGTCACCGCCATTGCAGAAGGCACCGGGCCTTGAATTCTGCAGATTACTTCCGCCTGCAGTTTATTCCCTCCATTTCTTCGGAATGAAAATCGTATTGAGCATTTGAATGGTGAACACATGGGACTGGGTTGTAGACTGATTGCTCATTTACCAGCGCAATGGCTCCCATTTTACCGACTTCTGAAGAATGTAGGTTAGGGTTGTCCCTGCCAAGACTGAAACCTGCAATGAGGAGAAATTACTCTATGGCAGGGTCTCAATCCACTGAACTATTTTCGAATGAAATTGGCAAGGCTCTTGGCTCAAAGGAATCTGCGCAGCTCGCCTTACAGTTTGTTGTCACGTCACTTAAGATGGTTATTTAATTGCTTGTTGTTTTTGAACCAACTAAATCCAGCAATCATAAAAACTCAGTTTCAGAAATAAAATCTAGTTTAGCATGTGATAGTATTGACAGCAGGGCAATAGCTGCCTTGTGGGATGGACGTTCTCATTGGGGACCTCTGCTATTTTTTTCAGATTTTTCCTAATCCAGATCCTCTATAGGACATCTCTTACAAGCTCTGAATTGCTTCTCTGGGTCCATGATGGATCTTCTCTAGAGACCAGATTCGTCCATGCGGACATCAGTGTGCTTGAGAACCTTTGCCACCAGACCCAAACCCTTTGTAACTTAGCAACTACAGCAGCAAGATGGATTGAGCCTGGGTATGACATCAAACATGTATATCCCGTAGTCATTTTCCAGGTGAAATTGAAGGAAGAATTAGATGTGCTCGAATACATTTAGTCAACCTCTAACTTGAGGCAACAGATTCTCTTAAATTGGTGCCACCTAGAGCAACAGCGCCTTTTCAGACTCAAGCACGTTTCCTTGATTGGCAAACAGCCTTCAGGATGCCCATAGTGTCGCTAGGTCTCCCTGAATTGCAACCACGCTCCCACACATCTCCCTGAAATATACTCAGATCTGCAAGAAAAGATAAAGGTGTTAAGAGAAACTGTTGTGGTCGTGTGTAGCCTGGAATTGTCTGATCCATGGTCTTCCGGAAACAAACCGCAACAATAGCTGCTTAACCAATCCAAATTATGGTTATACAATAACCAAAATGCTCTCCCACCTAAAAATGTATCTCCTCGCCCTATATCTTTATGGCTACGATAAAGATCCATCAGTGTAGAAAATAGTCCTCGTCAAATTGACTACTCCTAGTGACAAGTCAATTGGACTTTAGTAAGATACACTCTCAAGTGGCACCTCACCATCAGCAAACATTGAAGGTTTCTGAAGACCCGCTCGCTCACTGCAAGCAAAATTACTGCACGCGCTCAGTAGAATCCAGATAGATACAAATGGAAAACAATTGGATTCATCATCGTCAGCCCCATTAGTATGAACGCTGAGTGACCTCCCAGCGATCATCGGGCATTTAAAGATGAAATATGGACATTGATTTCTGTAAAGAGACATCTGTATCCGCAGAGGGAGAGATCTTGTCTCTGATCTGTCTGACTTCTATGTGCGAGAGTCCCAAGAGCTTTCACACTCTTCATGCACTGCAGTATTTGCGTAGCACTAACTAGCTCCAGAGGTTTATTAGCGCTTTTAAGTAGATGGGCTTTGTGCAAGAACATGTGGCCATTTGATCCACCATTTTGAATTTGCTGACGATTAACAGTAAAGGCCTCACAGTTTTACCACTATGTAGCAGGTGCCTACTCTAAAGCTACTGATTCTCAGGAGGTACTGATCTAGTTCGCTCACTGTCCATAGGTCAGTGGATTGTTAATCTGCATGTTATATAAGTGGGGAGAAGTACACCAATGGCCCCAAGATCACACAATGTGTCAGTGATAGAACTGTTACTGGAAAGCGGAATACCTTTATTCCAGGTGTGATGCCTTGAAAAACCACTAGGTGTATGTTATGTGATGGTATGGTATTATTATATTAAAGTCTCTTCTAAAGCACTTATATCCCGTCTGGGTTTTTTGTGCTGTGAAGAAAAGAACACATGACTAAATTTGACAGTTGAGGGACTGGGGTGACCATTCGCTGCTGGTAAATGTGGTATTCTGGTGGGGATGCGTTTGAATCCTGGCGAGGCTGACCGCGCCTTTCATTTTTGGAAGAGGATAAACTGAGCACTACAGAGTTGTGCAGTAGTAACATCTATTATGTGCAGCAATTACAACAAGTTAATGGCATTTAAAGCAACAGAACAAAATCAAGTCTGACACAAGTTTAATTAAAAATCTTCATATTGATGAAGGAAGCAGGTGTCTTTTCACCATTCTTCTGAAAATGTTTTCCATGAGTTTCAGAGCCCACAGTGAAGTAATGCCGCAACTGGTAACACAATATGGAGAGCTGGCTGTCACTGGTTCTTGATTTTGGTTATTTTAATCAAGAGAGCTGGTGTTAGTCTCAATGAAAGTATAGTGGTGTACCTGATGAGCTCTTCTTTCGTTAAGGCTGGCTCTTGGTCGTAGAAGGCTCGATACATGAGACAAAAACCTTAAACTCAATCTGCCGTGAGTGGAAGCCAGTGCAGTGCCCCGACGAGGGAGAGCGCTTCCTCTCTGCATCCCAGGCCCTTGTGCATCTTGGCTGCTTGTCCTGCTGGACCAGGATACATTCATTTAGATATTTGAGAAGCACCAAAGACGCATAATTTATTTTTTACCAACAAGAATAATGCGTGGACCACCATGGCAGAGACTCCAAGTAGGAAAACCGGACATGCAAACGCTTGGTGAATGGATCATATGCAATGGTATAATTGGAACACTATATATTCAAACACATGGTGGACGGACCACAGCTCATGCTCTGCCAGGAAGCCCAGGTTTCTCACCTGCTCACCCAGCATGATTGCATAACACCAGCCCAGCTCATGCAGACATACATTTCATGTCAATAAAAAAGGGTGGTGCCAGCCACTAACATCACTCTTTTTGACTGGTTCAGTACAAGTTGATCGACCGTCATCCATTGCTTCACTAGGCATATATACTTTGCCAAATCTCAATACCCTTCATTTGTGAAGGTTTGCATTAACTGAAAGTCGTTGATAAGCCAAACGACTGAGTCATAGAAAGGAAGAGACATAAATAGGCTTTAGCAATAGTGGGAAAGTGCCCACACCTGTGTGAGCCCCTGACCCACTTGGGCTAAGTTAAATTAAAATGGGCTGCATGCCACTGCCGGCGAGTAATCCATGCGGAACCAGTGACACCACTTCTGTGCCTCGCTCGCGAACCACAAAGTGGCTAACGCATTGATCAGGATTGCTAGGTCGATCGTATTCACCACCATGGTGATGGTGGGGCCTTCAACTTGAGGTTGTTTAGAATAACAACTGCTGCCTACAATAGACCCTCTTTCATTTGCTGTGGAACACAAGGTTGTTAAATGCATGAAATGTTGAGGTTTCAAGATTGCCGCTCACTTCAGGAGCTTGGCTTAGTAGAGGCAGTTCAAGCTCGTGCAAAATGAGTCAACTCTTTGGGATCCAGACATGGTTCATCTGGGAGAGGCGATTCCCGCGTATCACAGCGCGGTGGAGTGCAGCTCACTATTGCATGGATCGCTAGTGAGTAGGTTTCAACCAGCAGGAATGAAGGAGCCGGGCCCAGACTGTGCGTATGTACATGGTATGTGTCGGCTCTCTGTCCCCTGCAGGCTCAGAGCACGTTGTGTGCTCAGCAGAAATGCCGCTTTGAAGAGAGATAATAACCTACCTTTACCTGCTGGGACAGGCACCCCTATTTACCTGTCCGTCGTTATTCGTCAGAGGTGACAGGATGTCTTGCACAACCAGGACATTTTCTTTTTTGCTTCTGAGAGTTTAAACAAGATATTCCAGTCTCACTGATTTGAGTCTAGTGCTCCATAGGCTTCCAGCTCAAGGCCGCCCACTCTTGGCTGGCACAAGTTGGCGGCTGTTTCAAGGAGGTTTAGGTATTAGAACACGGGGTGCGCGAACCACCACTTTTTTCTGTGCGTAGCTGTGACTTACTCCTAGCTTAGATAAGACTTACTCCTGAACTTCCTGGAGTAAGTTCTATGCTTTCATTCAAATAACAAATGCAATATGCCAATGGTAAAACTACTTATTTTCGATTCAACCCATTAGTCTTCAGCATCAAACTTCAGAAGGTTGTGGAAGTAAATCTCCGTTTCAAGTATAGAGTCTTCTGGGCCAGAGATCGGCCTGATCAGACTCTCTCGGCCCCTGCGGGTCTGGGGGCAACCAAGGAGAGCCCTGTTGTTAGTGTGTGAGTACTTATAGTAATTATACAGAAAAACAAACATTCTGAGAACTATGGACATTCTTTTGGCGATTTCTGGGTTGTCTCACGCGGGAACAAATGACAATCATTACCCATAAGTGGCCATGAAAATTAACTGCACCCAAAACCATGTTTTGTGGCAAGCAAGGCTGCTCTTGGGCACTGTTTGATCCTGGCCAATTCCCCAATCCCTCTTCTTTCACCCAGGGGACCGCAAGGGTGAATCTCAGAGGTTTGAGTGGCAAAAGCCACTTGCTTAGGAAGGTTGGCATAGCCCCTACTTCCCAGCCAGGGGAAACAGACTGGGGTGTACAAATCAGAATGTTCAATAGGTCAGTATCGTGCCCCACCCATCCTCTCTACAACTAGAAGGAAAACACTTTCACCTCCACATTTCCATCAAACCCTAAAAGGCCCCAACAGAGCATCATTTCCACTGCTTTGCAAACCAGGGATATAAAGGAGAGAGGCGGGTCTCTGCCCTGAGCCTGGGCTCCTGGGCCTGGCAGGAGTGCCATAGGCTGAGGTGTCGAGAGTGCAGAGTTCCCCCACCATCCCATGACCCAGCGATGGGATACTCGGGGTGGGTCAACCACCCAAAGGTGGCTCCTCCTGGAGCAAGGCAGCCTGAAGCCACCCTGCTCCTACACCCAGAGAACTCTACGTCTACAAATCCCAATCAAATTCAGTTGAAGGGGAACACTTTGGGGCCCAGCAATGCCTAGCAACGCCCAGCATAAACCCACCACACTGCCACAACACCGGGGCACACTTGGCATAAGGTACAGATGCGAGTCTGCAACGCACAAGAGATTGAGACTATGTCAGATGTGAATGCAGTGGCGCAGAGGCTGAAACGTGCGGACGCCACCACCAGCCTGGGGAGCCCTGTCAGGTACCCTAGGAGAGAGAGCAGGCACCTCAGGGTACCCCATGAGAGAGCAGGCACCTCAGGGTACCCCAGGAGAGAGAGCAGGCACCTCAGGGTACCCCAGGAGAGTGAGCATTTGCCTCAGGGTACCCCGGGAGAGAGAGCAGGCATCTCAGGGCACCCCAGGAGAGAGCAGGCACCTCAGGGTACCCTAGGAGAGAGAGCAGGCACCTCAGGGTACCCCAGGAGAGAGCAGGCACCCCAGGGTACCCCAGGAGAGAGAGCAGGCACCTCGGGGTACCCCGGGAGAGTGAACAGGCATCTCAGGTTACCTCAGGAGAGAGAGCAGGCATCTCAGGGTACCCCAGGAGAGAGCAGGCACCTCAGGGTACCCCAAGAGAAAAAGCAGGCACCTCAAGGCTCCCCGGGAGAGGTAGCAGGCATCTCAGGGTACCCCAGGAGAGAGAGCATTTGCCTCAGGGTACCCCAAGAGAAAAAGCAGGCACCTCAGGGCTCCCCAGGAGGGAGAGCAGGCTCCTCCGGGCTCCCCAGGAGGGAGAGCAAGCACCTCAGGGTACCCCAGGAGAGAGAGCAGGCATCTCAGGGCACCCCAGGAGGGAAAGCAGGCACCTCAGGGCACCCCAGGAGAGAGAGCAGGCACCACAGGGTACCCCAGCAGAGTGAGCATTTGCCTCAGGGTACCCCAGGAGAGAGAGTAGGCGCCTCAATGTACCCCACAGCGGAGAGCAGGCACCTCAGGGTACCCCAGGAGAGAGAGCAGGCAGCACCTCAGGGTACCCCAAGAGAGAGAGCAGGCTCCTCATGATACCCCAGGAGAGTGAACATTTGCCCCAGGGTACCCCAGGGGAGAGAGCAGGCACCTCTGGGTAACCCAGGAGAGAGAGAGTAGGACCCTCAATGTACCCCACAAGAGAGAACAGGCACCTTAAGGTACTCCAGGAGGGAGAGCAGGTACCTCAGGGTACCCCAAGAGAGCGAGCAGGCACCTCTGGGTACCCCAGGAGGGAGAGCAGGCTCCTCAGGGTACCCTAGGAGAGAGAGCATGCACCTCAGGGTTCTCCAGGAGAGTGAGCATTTGCCTCAGGGTACCCCAGGAGAGAGAGCAGGCCCTCTGGGTACCCCAGGAGAGAGTTTTAGTGCCTCAATGTTCCCCCGAAGAGAGAGCAGGCACTTTAGGGTACTCCAGGAGGGATAGCAGGCACCTCGGGGTACCCCAAGAGAAACTATAGGAACCTCTGGATACCCCAGGAGAGAGAGCAGATGCCTCAGAGTACCACGGAAGAAGAGCGAGCAGGCACCACTGGGTACCACAGGAGGGGGAGCAGGCGCCTCAGGGTACCCGAGAAGAGTGAGAGAGAAGGTACCTCGGGGTACCCCACGAGGGAGAGCAGACACCTTAGGGTACCCCAGGAGAGAACGGGCACCTAGGGTACCCCAGGAGAGTGAGCATTTGCCTCAGGGTACCCCAGGAGGGAGAGCTGGCACCTCAGGGTACCCCAGGAGAGATAGCGGGTGCCTCAGGATACCCCAGGAGAGGGAGCAGGCACCTCAGAATACCCCAGGAGAGAGAGCAGGCACCTCAGGGTATCTCAGGAGAGAGAGCAGGAACCTCAGGGTACCCCAGGAGAGTGAACATTTGCCTCAGGGTAGCCCAGGAGAGGGAGCAGGCACCTCTGGGTACCCCATAACAGAGAGTAGGCACCTCAATGTACCCCACGAGAGCAGGCACTTTAGGGTACTCCAGGCGGGAGAGCAGGCACCTCAGGGTACCCCAAGAGAGAGAGCAGGCACCTCTGGATACCCCAGGAGAGAGAGCAGATGCCTCAGGGTACCACGGAAAAAGAGCGAGCAGGCACCGCTGGGTACCACAGGAGGGGGAGCAGGCGCCTCAGGGTACCCGAGGAGAGAGAGAGAGAAGGTACCGCGGGGTACCCCACGAGGGAGAGCAGACACCTTAGGGTACCCCAGGAGAGAACGGGCACCTCAGGGTACACCAGGAGAATGAGCATTTGCCTCAGGGTACCCCAGGAGGGAGAGCTGGCACCTCAGGGTACCCCAGGAGAGATAGTGGGTGCCTCAGGATACCCCAGGAGAGGGAGCAGGCACCTCAGGATACCCCAGGAGAGAGAGCAGGCACCTCAGGGTACCCCAGGAGAGTGAACGTTTGCCTCAGGGAACCCCAGGAGAGGGAGCAGGCACCTCTGGGTACCCCATAACAGAGAGTAGGCACCTCAATGTACCCCACGAGAGCAGGCACTTTAGGGTACTCCAGGCGGGAGAGCAGGCACCTCGGGGTACCCCAAGAAAGACAGCAGGCACCTCAGGGTACCAGAGGAGAGAGGGAAGGCACCTCAGGGTACCCCAGGAGGGAGAGCAGGCACCTCAGGGTACCCCAGGAGGGAGAGCAGGCACCTCAGGGTACCCCAGGAGAGACAGCAAGCACCTCAGTGTACCCCAGGAGAGTGAGCATTTGCCTCAGGGTACCCCAGGAGAGAGAGTGGGTGCCTCAGGCTACCCCAGGAGAGAGAGCAGGCACCTCGGGGTACCCCAGGAGGGAGAGCAGGCACCCCAGGACTCGTCGAGTGGACCTGCACCCACCTCCTCCAAGGGGCATGGGAGTAATAAAAACGGTCACTCCTCTAGACTAGAGTCAAAGGGACTGCTCTTTGCAATATGTGCGCATTCACGTCTGTGCAGTGACTGGGAACCGGTGCACGCGGACACAAATGAACCAAAAAGGCGTCAGGAGGGACAAGCCGAAAGCAGAAATGGGGTTGCAGAGGTGGAGACTTCCTGCAGCCGGGGTCTCGGCAGCTGCTTGTTTTACTTTAAAGACGGGTCTCGCCTGCTCTCGCTCATCAGCTGCTCGAGGCGCTTAAAGACTGGGAGGGTCCTGTCCAAGCAGACAGGTTGGAGGGTAAACGGATGCCATGGCGATCCCTGTCAGGCTGGTCTCAGGAGGTGTTGTGAGGCCCACATGATACTAAAAGGAGTGACTCGGACAAAGGGATTATACTGGAAACTGGCCTTGAGCACGTGCACCCGGGCCTTTTATTGACAGGCTCACGTCACTCGTGACGCCTGTGATGGATGCGTGTGGGGTGCATGTGTGCCCACTCCCCTAAGAGAGTGATTAACTCACCATGCGCCATCATTCGAGTCCATGTTGGCCCATCCGCTTCCGCCAGCAGCGAAGACATGAAGCCCCCGCAAGCAGTAGGGCCAAGACAAAACGTAGAAACACTGACGCCCACTGCCCCAAAGCATGATGGTGCCTCTGAGTGCCCTGTTTATGCAGTCAAGAGGACAGGTTGCGACTTTAAGTTTCTGCTGCTTTTTCAAGTGGGATTATTACTTCAGATATAGCTGAAAATGTCCCGGATCCTTTTTGGCTTTGTGGTCATGAAGTGTTGATCGAAGGGATAAAGTAACTTAAGCAGTTATTTAATAAGGTCACCTGGCAGTGGGTAATCTATGCTTTTGACTATTTATTTACACTGAGGATTGCAGTGTCTCCTGAGCAGTAGCATTGTTTATTAATGGCATTAGGAAGAAGGTTGAGTCTTTTACCAAGTTACTGTAGTAACAAAGACTTAACAAGGGATCCCTCTGCAGCGACGCAGGTGACCCGTTACAAATGGTTTCAAGTGAATTCTGTTGGAGGTGTGTCGGTAGGTGCAGGAACCTAACATTGCGCCACTGAGATAATTACAGGCAATTTAACTTGGAACTTGTTATACATTCAGGTTTGTAGAATTTCCATTTTTTGTACAATGTGTAAAAATCAATGTACAGAAATTGGACCCAGGAGATGGTTCGTCAGCAGCCCACTACAGGTTCCTAGGGGGTCAAGACTAAGGTTTCTGTCACAGGCATCTTCAGATGTCAAATTGTCTGTCAGGCTAGGTATTATTCGCAGATACAGAGACATCTTTCCACAGAGTCTTGCATGCATCACAGTGTTTCGAGGTTTGCACTAGCACATGCTATTCGGCCGTTTCTGAACTTTCTACACAAACTACCAGCACAGTTGGCCTGAGCCGTGGAATCCATGGAAATCCTGGGCAGGTGGTCTCCCTGGGAGGGTGTGAATTAGCCATGGCTGCCAAAATTATTGCAGATTGGGTTTCACGAGCGTATGGGGCTCTCCAGAGGAGCCCGGCCTGTTACTGTTGGCCTATTCCGAGAGGGCCCTCCAGGCAATGACGTTTAAGTAGGTGTTACAGAAAGCTGCAAGAGTCGAAGGCATTATTAAGTTATAGCCAATGAACAGTGCTTCTCATATGGCAAATGTATTTTTAGCTTACATAAAATTACAGGCCAGACCCCGGAGGAGGCAAGGTCACATTGCAACCAAAATTAAATAGCGCGAACTGGTGTGCACCGATGCTGTTAGGCACTAGAACCATTTGTTGATGCGGAGTTTCATACTTCTATATGAGTTTTCGTCTCAGACGGTGTGCAGTGCACAGCTTTCTACTCATGTAGAACTTAAAATCCGATGCATTGAACCGTTGTTGTTTTAAATCGTTAGCATTAAGCAAACGTTGTGGGCATTTTATGCACCTGAGAATGTTAAAAGTTGGAGTCGATCGATCCTTTTGGTCTGCAACTTTAATAATTATTTTCTCTGGGAGGAAAGTTCTCCTTTCCACATAAGAACATTGCACCATGTCCATATAAGGCAGCATACAAACATTTGCCACGAGTGTTAACTTGACATTATGCGTTGATTATTTTCCATCTCTGCCCCCCTTCCTGGCACACAGGGAACAACATTGCACGTAGGGCCAATAAGGTGGGCACATGCTGACAGCAGGCTGGCGCCAACCGAGTCTGGGCCTGCCAGCCCAGCCCGACCTGACCTGCAGCCCGGCCAGGCTGGCCTCGCACTATCTCTGCTCCGTCTGTTCGTGTTTTCTGATAACGCGAGGCTGTTTCTTTCTCTGGTGCGTTGGTGGCGCAGAAGGAAATGCCTCTCATCTGTTGTTCGACATTTTAACAGCGCGGGGTCTGGGCCTTTCTAGATCGTTCACTTGGTGGAGCAGCAAGTCCGACAGACAGATATCCATCCATTCCGAGCCCGAGGTGTTAGGTGGCAGAAGTGCTGCGTAGCGCAAAAAGCTTTCCTTGGTAAACAACCTACCTGACAGGAGCGGGGCACTGCGGCCAGAGCTGGGACTGGATAAGAGGAGCTGGGCACGTGTGTCATTGGAAAAATATTAAACACATGCAAGTTTGGGGAAGCCACGGAGTTAGCTCTCCGCACTTTTCGTTCTACTCTTTAATGGAAGCTCTGGCCATATGTCAGCTTTTGGTTAAACTTACCTCGCCTCCAGCCTCTGAAGGTATAATAAACGTTAAGAGGCCCCGCTATTGAAGAAGTACGACGCCATTGTTTTAGCTGCAGTTCTCCTCACTACCGCCAGTGTCGCACCTCACAATCTGGGCATAGGAATCTAATCGAAGCGGCCTGGGTTCCGGCAGCACGGTGTGTTTGGTTGTAGTGGCGGAGCAAAAGTGCCCTGGGTCCAAGTGCAAGCACGGAAAATTGTCCCCCTCACCAGATCAACACGTGGAATTCACAGTCCTGGGCCTGCCCACTGCGCCTTTGACAGCTGCACCACTGTTTACTCTGATGCTATTAGGTGAAATAACGTTTTTTTGCTATATCCGGGCCTTGTATATATACAGAGGCAGATTGGGAAATGAACTTGACAAGGGTGTGGTCTCAGAATATTGTAACCAAAATATCATTTGATCTAGATATTGGGTCCTCAATATCTTTTACAAAAATACCTCCCCCTTGGAGTTAATAGTAGAAAATCTACACCCAAACGGAAGTATCTTTTTGTAAACAATATTTAGGGGACAATATTTCCATCACTGGCTGTTTTTGCTAATGATTTTCTGAAATACAACCCTGACATGTGGCACCCCCTGTCCCAGCTCTAGCTTCCAGTCTGAAAACTTCTCAGTTCGTACGCCTGTCAGCCTGAGCTCTTGCGTCAGCCTGCCTGAAAGACATCTCATCACGGCTTGAGACCTTTTCTTCCTTTCAACACCAGGGCTGGCTGGTAGGGAACGGTGACGGGGGAGTTGGAGGTAAAGCGGAGTGGGTGTAGAAAATTGACAAAAAATAAAAAAAGGGCCTGCTGCTCGCGCCGGCCGCCTCTCCTCGTCGCAGGGGAAGCACCCGGGCTCCCAGGCTCCCTAAACCAATGACCACGCTGAAATGCAGCATTCTCATTCGTTTCCCTAAAGTCTCCTTAGCCAATCACAACGCTGCATTGCAGCGTTGTGATTGGTCTGATCGCTGTGGTTCAGTACTCAGACGGGGACAAGGAGCCTGTGCATGTTTCCCACCAGGCTGTGAAATACAGCCTGGTGGGGAACATGTAAAGTGCGCATGAATGTTTGGCCGGCCGGTCAAACATTTATGTGCATTTTGAGTGGGCAAACCACTTCTCCCCTTTCCCCTGCTCCAGCCAGCCCTAGGAGCAGAAAAAGGAAATTATAATAACATGTTTTGTTATTGTCATTTTCTTTTTCCTTGCACTGCCGTAAAGCAGTGGAGCGACGCTCCTCCACCTTAGCGGAGTAGCTGCCCCTGTTCAACTCACTTGTTTCATGACTCAGTGGGTTTGAATAGGCGCTAGCCTTGGTCCTTCAGTGCCAGCCTCAAGGGGCAACATCTTTGGAAGGCTGGCTGATGTCTCCTGTACCAGCACCTCACCCTCCTGATCAAGGTTCTAATTACACTCAGAATACAAACATTCAGATGGACCATGAACAAGGAGTTCCAATAAATTGTGGGCAGGGCCAGTGGGGAGGAGGCTTATGTGATCAGGAAAATAGAAGATATTGTTGATTAAAAAGCCAGAACTGGCCGAAAGTTCTGCTGTTGACATCAGGCCAGGAGGCAGCTCTGGAGTGAGAAAAGCCTCTGGGATGTAGCTCCCAAAAGGTGGAATAGATTTAACAGACTGGTTCTAAGAGAGAGTCTAAGTGCTATTGGGGGAATCGAAATGCAACTCAGGAGTAGAATTTATTTGTCAATGCTGTATTTGTTTCAGAAGAAATGCATTGAAATGAAGTTCAACTAGATTCAAGCTCAGGATTCAACAGTGTAGGTAACCAGGATGAGAGTACTGGGCAGATGAGTTTGCATACCCACTGAAAGAGGCTGCTATAAAATTCTGCCTAGTTTTAAGAGGAGAAGGGTTGTGGACAATATAAGACTTTGAGACAAAAAAGATTTGCAACTGGGATCATGAACATGGTCCATTGGTTTAAATCATCAGGACAAATATGCCCCATGCTACCCTGATGCTAAATTTACCTCCTTCCTAGATTGTTGTTGGATGAAGCGAGGCTATTCATTGACCACAGTAAAACATATCAGTTGAAAAAGTCCTACTCTTGTATCTGACGTTAACTTTGTAGAAAATGAAACAAAATGGAAGGATAGTTCCTGGCTTTAAAAAGATGCTAATTTGGATATTTCACAAAATTAGCTGGAATGGAATTGATCAATCAATCAGAGGTTTATAAAGCACTCTACTCACCCGTGAGGGTCTCAAGGTGCTCAGGTAGGGGGGTAGGCAGGGGTCTCAGACCTTGGTTACATCACAGGAAAGGACGTGACACTATCTGACGTGATTAAAACGATGCAAGAAGTGACATCATGTGGCATCTATTGGTGATGGCAAAATAGGAAGTGACATTGCAATTGCGATGTTAATGTTCTAAATGGATGTAAATAAAGGAGACTGAAGAAGAGTCTGCAGACGGCCTCGCTCTTTGTGAACTCTCACTGAATAATGACACAAATGGCACCGCTCTTCGGGAGCACAAATGCCCAGGCTCACTTCCATGAGCTCTCGGACACACTCCAGAGTGTTGTTCATGTCTAGCCTCACTCAGACCTCTTGATAGTCACTCAGAGCAGCCGATACGCCTGAGGTTGTCACTGGGAGCTCTTGACAAGGGCAGGGAGGGGCTCCTGACATTATCAGTGTTGTAGCCGCACTGCCACTGGGTTTCACATGTGTGCTGATATGCAGGATGCTGGGGAGGCTCCTGCACACTGACAGGACTGTGTGTTTGTGGGAAAATATACCAAACATTCCTGCGTTAATTATCCTGCTCTCAGCACAGTGGGTTACGCCTCCGTATGATGTGCGTGGTAGTTGCAAACAGCCATAAGCCGGATGCTGGTAGGAAGGAAGTGGCCTCCTTACCACGGAGCAAACTGACTAGATGGATTTGAGTATCTCAAATGTGTGTATCTCTTTCTCTCTTTCATGCTCTCTTTTTCTCTCTTACTCACTCTCTTTCTTTCTCTATTTTGCTTTCTTCCTTTAATTCTATCAATTTCTCTCCTTTTCTTTTCCTCTCTCTTGTTCACTCTCGCCGTCTCTCTTTCTCTTTCACTATCCCTATGTCTCTATTTCTCTGAAAATGTTTTAAATCAATTTGTGTAAGTTTTCTAGATTTGTTGGTCTCTGTTAGGTTGGAATGTTGATATGGTTCCCTGAGTGGAACTCAGGGGGCGAACTTGGGCCGTGCGAGGTTCGGGGGATGGCAGTTACGGCTGGGGGCACAACAAATAAAGAAGTCTACCTACCTCCATCCTCATTTCTGTTCAGTGGTGACGATTGGTGGTCAGATTCTGCGCGAGGACCTCCTGGTGTTTTTATTTCGTCCCGCCTGTGACCAGTGCTCGCCGTAATTGTGGGCGAAGTGTGTTCCAGGGGCCGCGCGGAGACTTCTAAACTGGTGTAGCGACTCCTAAGTGGCACACCGCTGCTGAGCTCGTGGACTGCAGCGGTGAGGTGATGTTTCGTTTGGTTTGGGCTGGGCGCGCCGGTTGCTTCCTGTGAGTGGAGAAATTCAATCTCAGGATTGCACATGTCGCTAGGGTCGCGAGGGTCAAGCGGTACATGCTCAGTGGCCATCTTCATTTGGGACAAATTTTCAGGGAAACAAGATCAAACACGTGTGTTCAACATGGCAGCCATCTTGGGTGAGGCTAAATCACCCTTTTGCCTGCATCATCGGTGACAGGCACACCAATAAGTTTTCTTAAGTGCAATCTGATATAAAACATAATTATTTTGTCACTGTTTGTCACAACTTTATTTCTGAGATATACAATATATTCGTATTTTTACATTTATTCTACCCTTGCACTTACCTCATGGAGAAAATCGTGGCACCTGCTCCTTTTCTTCAAACACCGGGTACTCCTCCATTGAATGGGAAACAATGGAAAGAGACTTTTGAAGCCTACTTAGAGGCAACTGATGGTGACACTTTCACTTCTAAAAAAAAATGCACTTTTGGTTTACAATCTAGGTACTACGGGTCGCAATATTTTGAAAACACTATCCTTGGAGATTGTAACTGTTTTTACATCAAGTGATTCTTCAATGGCCTTCGATGAGTTTGCCTCCATCATTAGTACCCTAGATAAACATTTTAATCCTAAGAATACTTTATTGGAACACCACAAGTTTCTTCAGCGTTCTCAACTTCCGGGGGAGTCTATCGACGAATTTGTGGCAAGTCTCAGACTATTTGGGTCATCGTGTATCCAGGAAAGGAATTCAACCCCAAGTTAAAATTCTAGATGCAATTCATTGTGCACCTAAACCCCTGAACAAGGATCAGCTCCGTTAATTTCTTGGGCTGGTGGAGTACTACTGCAAATTTGTTAAGGATATCTCCGATGGAACAGGAAGGTTACATAACCTCCTTAAGAAAAATGTTAACTATGTGTGGGATGATGATTGTGAGCAGGATTTTGACATTATTAAGAAGGAAATTGTAAGTGCTGGTCCTCTAAAAATGCTTGATATCAATGACTCATGCATTATAACCACTGATGCCAGTAATGTGGGTCTGGGGGCATTGCTTATGCAGAGAAGAGCAGATGGCACTGAAGAAACTATTACATTTGCATCTAGGTCGCTTTTTGGAGCAGAGTCATCTTAATTTTCGATCGAAAAAAGAATCCTTAGCCTTGTGGTGGGGTGTTCAATATTTCAAGAATTTTGTGTGGGGTAAAGATTTTGTTTTAAGAACTACCACAAACCCCTTTTAGATCTGTTCACCACCAAGGACAGGAGTATGGCGACCCCGTGCATCGCCAAATGGCAGTATAGACTACAGGGTTATCAATATATTATAATGGGAGACATCCATTACAACGCGGTCTTTATACCGCAATACGTTTACAACATGGTCATTACAATGCAAGTTGTTCCTACGACTTGCGCTGGATGGCGCTCTACACTAAGGAATAGTATGATTTACTATTCCAACACCTTCCTTACTGTTGCCCACACTGGAGTTGGAATAGTAAATCATAATATTCCTAAGTCCAGCGCCTCTAGCACAAGTCGTTGTAACGACTTACATTGTAATGACTGTGTTGTAAACGTATTGCAGTGTAAAGACCGAGTTGTAACGTCATACATTCATTAGAATATGTGCCTGATGCCAAGAAATGGGTTACTGATTGCCTTTCCAGGTTGCCCTTAGTGGATGGAAATGGTGTTCATGAGGAAATTGATGATTTAGAGATTGTGTGTATGGTGAGGTCTATCAGTGATACTACTAAAGGAGCGCTATCTGAACAGGAATGGTTAGATGCAGCATCTAATGACCTCACCCTACAAGAGGCAGTGAAATGTGTGGCGAATGGTTGGCCCTCTCCTAAGGATGCCCTTTAGGCATTGGGCCCTTCCAGGAGCGTTGAGGATGAATTATCTATTGATGGGGGGATTCTGCATAGGAGCAGGCAGTTGGTTGTCCCAGAGTGTCTTTGGGAGAAAGTGTTGGTTATGGCCCATGAAGGTCATCCTGAGATTCCAGTCATGAAAATAAGGATAAGGGAGGGTTTCTCGTGACCTGGCATTGATAGGGCAATTGAACATTATGTGAGGAATTGTTGTAAGTGTGTTCTTAGTGACAAGTAGCAAATGTGACTTGTCCATCATCTGTAAATCCTATAGTGGTTAAGAATACGGAGTAAGATGGCGTTTGATGTGGCTGGTCCTTTTGGTGTTAATGGTAGTACTCCCAAGTATACGTTGGTCATGATAGACTACATGTCTAAGTGGCCTGAGGTGAAATTGGGGATCAGCATGAATTCAGACACCATCATCAATTTTTTCAAGGAAGTTTTTTCGAGGGAGGGATTTCCTGAAGAACTAGTAGCTGACAATGGAACTCAGTTAACATCTATAGAAATGAATAGTTTTCTTGCTGATTCTGATGTAAAGCACACTTTAACTTCTCTTTATCATCCCCATAGCAATGGTCTTGTGGAGAGGTTTAATCGTTGCATCTAAGATCAATTGCAGCTTGCACTCATCAATGGGTTACATTGGAAAGAAGCAGTGAATGACATTTTGTGGGCCATGAGAACTACTCCTCACACCGGAACGTCTCCTTTCCCCTTGCTAAGGGGGAGAGTTGGGGGAATAAGCTTAATAGGAAGTGGATGAAAAGAAAACTGTGGATGCATCCAAAATGGCCATGGTAGCGGATGTGAGGTCTGCCCTACAGGAGAAGTAGGGTTACATTAATGTACAATATGGTGTCCGTACTGTCCAAGCTGGTGACTAGAACTAAGAGACATGGAGCAAGTGTTTCATTTGTGTTGTCCCCAGATCAAAAGCTGTGTATATGGGAGGAAAATGGGTGTGCATGTTGGTTACTCTCAGCGCAAGGTTGTTTATACTCAGTCCAATCACTGTTGTGCGAGAAGGGTATCTGGAAGAGCCATGGCACATCCTTCAAGAGCTGTCCAGCCCAGGGGTGGAGCTTTGAGAGCATCTGACAAGGTGGGGGTTCTTCCTGTGATAGCATTGGTTAGGACAAGGGTACGCTCCACAAAGTTTTGCGATTTTTAAATTTCTTGATCTGTGTCATTGTTTTTTTTGCCATTGTTTCACATGAATATGTCCACTGTTTAATTTCTTAGTTTCTTTAGTTAATTTAGTGTATTGTATGTATTTGGACATTCTTTTTGTAGGAAGGGGGGTGTGTTGGGTTGGAATGTTAGTATGGTTCCTTGCGTGTAACTCGGGGGTGGGGAGAACGTGGGCCATGCAAGGTTCGAATGATGGCAGTTAGGACTGGGGGCACAACGAATAAAGAAGTCTACCTACCTCCGTCGCCATTTCTCTTCAGTCTCTGAACTCTATCCTGCATACTGTTTTTAAATAAAACAGCAGTAATACATCTCATTTTTAACTTGATGGTCTAATGTCTGCTGCATTATGGTAGCAGGGCCATTTCTGCTCTCTCGGCCCAGTATATTGAGGAATGTCGCCATGTTTGATAATCAGGACTCACCCTTGAGGGTCTTTCTGGGGGTCTCTGTTCAACGTTTTACCAAGTGGCAAAGCCTCTGCAATTATGACATATGCTGGGCAAAATTTGACTGAACAAGAACACCTTACAACTGGACATCCGAAACACTGTCCATGAAAAGTAGGAAGTGTGGTGTAAGCCTCGAAGGGGCAGAGTGACTGCCATTGATGGATAATCCCTGCCTGCTTTGTAGACAGTAGAGTCTGGCAGCGATCACGCTGACGATTGATGAAATGTTGGCCCTCCCCTGCTTCTGATCAATAATGTTGTAAGGAATGTATGTGCCCGGTGACGGGAGCACACTCTCTTTGCCCTTCCAAAAGTGATGGTGAGCGTTTAGAAATTAAAGTTGGACATGACCTGTAGAGGCTTCACACAATGTGACTGGTGATCATAGGGCTCCATGCCACGAGAAAAGGAGGCCAATAGCATCTGTCATAGAACCCGAAGGCCTGCCATGAAGACTGGCTTTATTTACGAACCTCGTGTATTCTGGGAGTGTGGGTTTGCCTCATATCAGTGGAAGCAATGGGACCAAAATGCCAGTGGACACTGGTTACTTGAAGGAACCAGGCTAAAACAAGGTGATTGGTTGAAATGAAGTCCTCTGGTAACATGTCTGACGGGTGGAAGGGGGGGAGTCCTAAGTGGGAGGAGGGAAGGGTGGGAGTTTGTTGTGGGTTGATAGTAGCTTATACGATGCAAGGAGGAATGAGACTGTGCGCAAGCCTAGAGCAATATGGGCTTAACACCCAGGATAGCATTGAAGGTCGCGATGGCATAGACAAATATACTGCATAGATAGCATACACGAAGAAATGAGTGCTGAGGGACAAGAGAGAGATAGATGGAGTATGGAACGGATATGATAGGACCAACATCTATCAACCATGATATGATGAAATGTACTGTGCAATCGAAGTATAATTGTCTAACTGATTGAACATTTGAATAAAATCTGTATATAAAAAAAAAATTTTAAATGAAGTCCTCTGGTAAAATTAACTGTGATGACCGGAAAGAATTGGCGGTGTGTGAAAAAGGTGCAATTTGCATAAATGCTTGAAATTTTGCAAAAAAATACCGAAATTACATGTAATTATGTGAAATTCAAAACCAGAGTTTGGAGCTACATTTTTAGCACAAAATGCATCCCAAGACACATGTCACTCTAAAATGGCACAAAAACACAAGTGCCGCAAGTAGCAGCTGCTCGCGTTCTGGTCTTTTATGTTGTTTCTGTGCATTCGCGTTAATTTTTGGGTGTGACTGGTGTGTAATTATGCGATGTGCCATATTAGTGTAATTATGAGAATTTCATCTAATAGGCATAATGCAAAATTATCGAAATTAAGCAAGGGTACAGCAGTGTCACTTAAATTTCGCCTGGGCCTAGAAAGGACCACTATGGCCATCACTTCTCTCACTCTGTAGACCGTTCTTGCAAAACCAGACCAGACCCCCACAGCCAAAGCCAAGCTCAGATTTTCTGTCCGTAAATGTTTCTACATATGAGATCCGGACTGGGCTTACACAGTGCATTTGACAAGCTACAAAGGAAAGGGCGAGGCTATAATCTAATGGTGGCCCTCCCGACAACATGGTTAGTTAGTCTTACCCCAGTATAGTTACTATCCCTGTTCCCCATCCTCCCCCTCTTGTCTTCATCCAAGGTATGAATGCCAGCATAGATCTACCGGGCCTTACTCTCTGTGGCACAGATGCTGAAGGCCTGCCATAAAAAAATGGGCATCTCTTTCTGTGTCTGAAAGTGCCCAATTGCCTGGCCTGCAAGAATCAGTCTGGAACCTCCAAAATGGCCCCGGAACAGGCCTTTCTGGAGAAATGGAGACATATTGCTCACAAGTGCCCTCAAAGTTGGGGACCTGATGCCGCGGTGGAAGCGCGCCAAGGGGAAGCTGCACTCTGCGCCTGTTTGCTAACCTGTTGTGGCGGTTATGATTTCATATTTTCTTTTGTCGCGCGCTGTGGAATGTGGAGTGCACAGAAAGGAAGGCCGGCCAAGCTCCATCCGGCATAGTTCTATTGTGTAAATAGTACCACAGGCCGCGGAACAAAAGCAAGAATGCGTTGATAATGCGCGAGATTATTGGGGCAGCCAATGGCGAGGCCCCAGCAGTGTTTGCTTGCTGGGTGCTGTATGAACTGGTAACGCCCGCTCTGCCACCGGAAGAAGAAATGCATTGCTGGCCGCTGGACCCGAGTTGTAAATATGAGACGTCAGTGAGGCCTGTCACCACTTACTTCTGGGAATGTTATACTACATCCATTTGCATAGTGCTAAAGCCCCTCTGAGACGAGCCAGCACGTGGCAATTGTAGGCTTTTGAGCGTATTGTCCCAATCACTGTTGTATAAAACGAGATAGTGTATTGTTTTCTGGAGGCCTTTAGGGCGGGTTGTTGCTAGGGTGACAAGTGACTCTGTGTCACTAGTGACACCTTCAGCTAATCCTTGGTTTGAACTCATTCATATTTTAGGTTTTTCATTATATACGTGTGCATACTAATCCCAGCATGAAAAATGCTGCAAAATAAAAAGTGAGAGAGGACTCGGTTAAGAGCCCTTGGGTTGTTTTCGAAAGGCTGGTAAAAAGTTTGGAGCATCGGGGAACAGGTGAGTAATGAGTTGTTTTCTTCAGGCTGGCAGGTTTGTCACCACAGATGGACCAGCCAATCCTGAGTTGTTTTCAGAAGTTTGGTGGTTTGGGATATTAGCAATAGCCTGAAAGTAGTATTTTGTGGACAGCTGGGTCCAGGTGAAGAAAGCATCATCCACGTGGCCAGCTAGGTCCCCGAGAAGGGAGCATCGTCCTTGTGGATAGCTGGATCCCGGTGAAGGAAGCATCGTCGCATCCGCATGTAAAGTAATTCGTTCAAGTGACAGGGGCTGCCATGGCATTGTGTGATTTTTGAAAGAAAGATCATATTTTTGCTTTTAGCTATGTTTTATTTAGACTGATGAGTATGTGACCCCTGACAATAATATTTTGAAAAAAAGCCATGGGCAAATAAGACAAGCATTGACAATGCCAAAAGGCTAGCTGCCAACCCCAGGCATAATAGCTTTGCCATTGCTTGTTTTATTCTCGTACCAGTACTTTGCAGTGACCTAATATTGCTTAACTAATATATGTTGCCAATGCGAATAACGAAGCATTAAACGAAAATATGACATTATGCCCAGGAGCCTGTTCTTTAGGTGATATTGAAATACTCTTTCCTTGTCACCAGTCACATGCACACAAGACGGACCTCACACTTCCCTGCTCCTCTGTGGCCTTGTCTGCAGGGAAGAGGACTCTAGGCTGGCACAGGCCTGGCAAAGAAGCCCTGGTGGAGCCGGGCACCAGCAGAAGCCCTGGGCTTGCGTCAAGGCCTTGGGTTTGTAAGTCACTAACAGGAGATATTGGCTAGGGCTTACATCTAAGACTGGGCGAGCTGGCTCCGTTCAAGAGGGAGCCCAGTCTCCGGTCTCTCTGTGGCATTCTAGGGCGTGCAGAGCAGGGCCTGGGAGCCCCTAGCAGTCCCCTGCTAATGCCAGCTGCAGCCAGCTGCTAGGTCTGGCAGCGCCAACAAAAACGTCCTCTCCCTCCCAGCACTGTAACAAATAGAGGTTTTCATGGGAAAGCAGCCGTCTCCTTCCCGCATTCCCACGCGGGCAGTTTGGCCAGGCCCGTGTTTCCTGCATGCGTGCCCCTCTCTGCTCATGCCAGCCCATTGGTGGCCTTCAGGGCACCCACAACAGAGGAGCGCTCGGCGAAACCCAGGGCGCGAGGCGGCTGACGTCTGTTGTAGCAGTGGGTGTGTTAACCGCAGAAGCGAAAATCCTGTATGCTGACAGAGTGTGAAATATAGGCATGGAAATACTGCATCCTAGCAGAATAAGTACTGAATTACAGCAACACAAATACTGTCTTGTGGCAGACGTTGTACTGTTCTACAGCCATAGAAATGCTTTATAGGGACAGGGTTTCGTGCGGTATGGTCATGGAAATACTTTCTTGTGGCAGAGTAAATACACTGCTGTAATCAGGGCCCCTGGGATTGTGCGCTAGGGGACGACCGAATTCAGTAGAGACTGGCAGTCATGGAAATGTGGTGGGCAGAGCGGGGGAAGAGGAGGGCAGCGCGAGGGCTGAGATAATAATTTTAAAACACTTACCTGCCAGTGTTCTGCTCGGTGGTCTTCTCGTCTGGGAATAGGCTGAAGCTCCAAGCTTCCGCATCGGCCAATCCCGACGCTGCGGTCACGATTAGACAGTGGTAGGCAGGGCTTTAAGTGGGCCGGGTCTCACCGGCACTGAGCATCGGCAGGTTTTTTAAGAGGGCCTCGAAACTGATCTTTATTAGGCTCTGTTTTGTGCCCTGACACAGGCGGTCCGTTGTTGCTCACTTCTCACTCGTGGAGAAGTTATGGCATGACGTCATGCCATGTGAACGTTGTAGAGGAATGGAAATCCTTAAAGACAATCATTTTCTCTCTGGATTTCCTTTCTCTTTTTGAAACTCAGGAGCAGCAACATTGCCGTGGTTTAAGTGAGAGCTTTTTCAATATATAAACTAGCCACAGTTGCTGCTTATTTATCTTAGGCAACTAACAACCATTGACAAAGCCAGTAGCCCTGACTTGTTGTAGGTATGATGTTACTTGTTGTATCATATATCTGGATGCAATGACAGAAACAGCAATATACAAGTTGGGTGGCATACTATGCAAAAGCACAGGTTTTTAGCTTACGTGTTTTTAAGCCACACCCGTAATTATATTGGCCACGCCACTTTGAGATACCCCCCAGATTTTTCATCCCACTTAACCCATTTACGGCGTGTTTAATGAGTGGGCGGGCGGCTAGGGTGACTAGACGTCCCCGTTTTCCCAGGACGGTCCCCGTTTTTGGAGATGTGTCCCCGTGTCCCGACACTTTTCTCCAAGTGACTCAAATGTCCCTGTTTTCAAGCAGTGTCCGGGTTAAACACAGAAATGTCCCTGTTTTTCATTGTTCCAGTTGAGCATGCGCGTGCATGCTCTCTTTGTACTGTTTACGGCGTGTGATGTCACTGAGATGAGCGCTGTAGCAGGAGGAGATATCCTTTGAAGAGAGACATTTTCTCTCGGGATTTCCCTTCTCTTTTTACATGCAGCGCCACCTACGTCATTGCGTAAGCCATATTTGAACAATTGCATATCACTAAAACTGAATCTTCACTAGAGGAGGAAGTAGTGATATAAAGGAGCAACCCCAGTTTATTAACTTTTTGAACTTCTGTGATCTGTAGAGGCTGTGTGTTTGCTGCTCCCCCTGATGTCCCACCTAGAAGTACGCGAAAAAGAAACTTTAAAGTATTTCTGAATGTTAGGATGAGTGTCCGATAACATATGTGGTGATGACGTCCCCAACATCCTTCTCAAGCTCCAACCATTAATTTCTACCAGTTCCAAAATCAGAACAGAAATTCTGGGAAACGGAACACTGGTAATCAGGTAAAAGGCTGAGTCGCTATTTGTGGCCTTCCTTCAGTGGCTTCAGGTTAAACCTGCCTTGGCTATTAAATCTGCTAATTGTTTCCAACATGTTTTTCAGATAGTAAAAAATGTCCCCTATTGTTGCATTATTTAAACATATTTACTAAAAGTGGATATGTGTCAATAGCTTATCTGTTTCATATACCAAGAACATATAGATTGCACATTGCACATTCCCATATCATTAGCTGGAAAGGACTTAAAGGAGCAGTGTTAACGCCTGTGGAAGGGTCGAGCAACGCGGCTCAAGCTTTTTTGCTCAGGTCTTCACAATATTGCGCTATGAGATGATACCAAGGGCTAGAGTGCACTATACACACCCCAGTAAGGTAACATGACATCCCAGCAGTGACCACGCAAATGTGGGAGGACTGTGTGGTCGGCCAGCCTTTGCGACCCAGTCCACTTTAAAACCCTGGCTGTATTGGAGCAGAATCGCCCTGACGAAATTCTTTTAACAAGAACGGAACGCGTTGGCTGCCCGGTGTTTTTGCATAATTAAAGAAGAATAAAGAAAATTTAGAATCAGACAACTATTGGATGGACATTTATCAATTTCTTGTTTTTTGGATACTTGTTTAGGGTGGTGCAATCCATAGTGGGCAGAAGCACATCCACACGGTTTACAGCAGCACTCTAACTGTGTAGTGTGGAGGGTACTCTGGACGCCCATCTTACACTCAGTACTTCTGGTCGCCATCTTACAGAGATGGTTCGCGGGGCTGTAAGAAAATATTTCACCTCATTAGTAGCAGAAAGGTGACACGTCAGTCTCTGGGAAGGGCTTTCCACTGCACCGCTGTGCTGTGTTTTTAGTAACTTCTAATCCATTTGAGTCCGAAACAATTTTTTTGTTTAAATCGTCGTGCAAAGTATGCAGCAGAAGATGGATCATGAGTCAAATACATAACTGTGGAAAATGCTGCAGCTGCAAAATGGCGTCATTCCAGTGGATCTGTTCACGACTGCTTAAAGGGGTCTGTGTCATGTGTTTCACCTACAGCTGTCTTTTTGATCAATAGCCTTTGCATCCTGGGACTCAAAGGCCATACGTGATAAAAATAAATAAAAAAAACACTCAAATCCCAGAATGCTCAGGGCTTTTAACTAAAACAAAAACTCTGAAATGGCAGAAAGGCATTGCAGATGGCCTGTTGACGCTACACAGCACCACACAGTGTGGAGGCCCCAGCCCAGTGCACCACCTCTTTTGATCACAGTTGACATTTGCATGTGGCAAGCACCTGCCTTTGGACAGCTGAAGCCAAGCCATGCATTTGCATGAGTGTTTGCATGCTTGTTTACCACACGTTTTCATGCCAGTGCTTTCTCTTATCAGTGAGAACTGGCTCACTCGAGACGTAGACAAGGACATCAATTATGGGGTGACCCAGGCATCCCATTTGGTAGCCCTGACAATATTAACCTCTGAGCAGCTATGGAACGTCCAGCTCTAGTGCTGAACGTTCCATTGCGCAGGTGAGGTTCGAACGTCCAACCGCCGACGGCAGCACTCCTGAGGTAGTGGTGCAGTCGGCCGTTGGAATAGGCGCAGCACCTAAGAGGTTAATGCTAGCCCTGGTGTTACGGGTCATGTAACCAGACATGAGAAAGCAAACATGACTTTTGGGTCTACTCCTGGTTCTTCCCCTGGACCATCAGCCGCCAATAGGAGTCTTCTGAAGGGTAATAAGTAGGGCAACATGGAAAGCTCATGAGGCCACTAAGGTCTGAGTCAAGCACGTGCCTAACACATTATTGTCTCTATCCAAGGACCCCATGCTCTGCTATGTATTAATTTTCTAGGAGGCTGGGCTGACTTTGAAGCCGAAAACCAGATAAAGCGCCTTGTAGACAGGCCAGGGTGCCCCGGACTCACCTTGCCACGGACTGACCGACCTATCAAAGTCAAAGGGGCAAATATGAAGATTAACATAATACAGTGATGTGACACCAACGCCGGCCTACCCCCGTGCTCCCTGGGGTCCTGCTAAGCTTCCTTCCTTCACCTTCCCCCTAGGCCTTGCTTATCAACTAAATATGGAGGCTAGTTCCTAATTCTTTCAGTTCTGCATTTTTTTTACATTAATCAAATTTGTTCAGTGTATTTTTTTATTTGGCACAGTCATTTCTAAGCCCCCCAAACAGTTTAGGGAAATGAGGCACTGGAGGCTGAAGAACATTTTTCACGATTATTCTGTTTGGTAAATGGGAAATCTTGGATTAGTGTAAGGATTTCGTAGCACAATTCTTGCCTGCACAATTTAATTTTCCCAACCCCAGAGACACCCTACTTTTTCCCACCCTAGTAGTAATTCATCAATCGTATGCTTTCCTTGAAGAAAACCCTACCCCTCACTCCTTTATGACTGAAGTGAACGAGTGGAACGTGTATTCGCTGATCCAGGCATGTTACTAGAATTATCACAAATGAACCAGAGCACAGTTGCTCCCAGGACCCCACCAGCAGTGTATGCATTTAACCCTTTACAGGGATATTTGCACCTTGCCAATTCCGGGAGCCTTGATTCAGGAGCCTTGCTGCCTGAAGTGTGCTGGTCCAAGGACTCCACGTCACCAGGGCCTGCACAGGGTTCCTTCCCTGGACATTGTATTCAGTAAGGACTGCAGTTTCAATGGTATTTGTAAAGTGCAGAGTGTATCATTGATGTGGCTTCGAGCTGCTCTTAGTGGATGGCGTGTTCAGCTGAAGAGGACCTAGAACCCTCCACACAGATGCAACAAATGCTATGCCCAGGCCTGGACCCATGACATCCTCCTCAGACGAGGCCATCTGGTAACTCTGTGTCATTAGGAATAGAACATGACTTGAGGGCGAGCAATAAATGACCACTGGGTGTGGCCAATGAGTCAACATTTCTGTGGCGAAGGGCCAGAGACTTCAAGACTCTTATAACTCTCTAATTACAGGCGAGAGATCGTCCGGGTCATCTCTAGACCACATGCCAGGTGAGACTACTCGGTGGAAGCTTGTAACCCGTCAAGACCAACTTGTTTTTTATGTGCAAGTATCCATTTAAACAGGTCTGCTGGGTCGGATTTGCATGAGTCACTGGTGCAGGATGTCAGCTGCCACCAACATGGCCGCTCTTTTTAGTGGTTTCCCAGGTGAAAGAAACAGGACATTTAGGAGCTCCCCACTTGAATGCCTACCTGCACTCTCTCGCTGACCCGCAAGGTGCTCATTTAAAAGCAAGGCTTGGCAGTGTCATTTTTTCAAAGGTTAAAGGCGGGGCTTTAAGTGGGCCGGGTCTGAGCACCGGCAGTTATTTTCAAGGGGCCTCGGAACGGGACTCTATCGGGCTCTATTTTTGGGCCTCGCAGAGATTGTCTGTTTTCTTTCTTTTTTCTTGGACAGCAGTGAGAGCATGCACATCGATGTGCGTATGCTCATTATGCTCACTACTGAGTAGTCAAGGTCAAGGCATGACGCCATGCCAGGTGAGCTACGTTGTAGGAGGATTCTATGGCATGTTTTGATGGGGTGGTGTCTTCGTTAAAACTTCGTTTAAACTCATCCCTGTGAAGCCGTGTTGCCTTCTGGGAGCAGTGCTTCTAGTACACTCAGCCTCCATGAATCCGCCCTTTAAGGGAGGTGTTCGCCTGGGCATTTCCCGGGATGATGACACCGGTCTTGGGGTACTTGGGAAGGTGTATGGCGTTATCCATACATAACCTTGCTGTAATAAGGAGGGGAGAGAGCGAGCCTGAGCGGGAATTCCAAATCTGATGACACTCTGAGGAGTCCTAGAGCTGACGGCTTGTCAAATCAGTGGTACTGCAATACTAGTTATCTTTATTTAGACCACGCCCCTAATTGGATAGGCCACACCCCTCTATGAGGTTTTTCCCGCCCCTTTTACACCACCACCCGTTTTTCCCCCACTTAATGTCCTGGTTAAAGGTGCTCCTGTTCAGATAGGCTCAATTGTCAAATCTGCAAAGCTCACCTGGTCAAACACTATTCTCATCGATTCTGAAGCAGGCAGTACCAAGTTTGTGTGAGGTACTATCAGAATCAACAAATGCATTCATACATTCAGTGGCTTTTAGGCAAAACTGTGATCAAGAGACCAGCGAAGACTAGTAAATAATGTAGCCAGGGTAAGGTAGCTTGTAGGAAGGCCTTGCTCGTCCGCATGGAAGCCTTTAAACTGACCCTCTTGAGCATTTGAGGGTCCTCGTCCATATTCTGTGTGCTAGTAACTAAAGTTTGGAGAGAAAGCCATTTTCATTCTGCCTTACATTAAAAAATAACCCTGTCCAGAGCTTTTCATCAGGGACAGAGGAGTTCAGTGGGGAAAAGCATATTCTTCACTTTAATAAAAGTTCGACTCATTATTAATAAACATAAAACAGCACTTTTAGTATATTACAAGCCCCAAAATGTTTTCATATTATGCATTGCCATAGATTCAATAAATGTTAATTCACTTTTCTGAATTCATATGAAGTTGAAAGATTCATTTTGTTTGAAAATATATCTTAATTTCTGCAAAGAAGTATTGCATTCTGTCAAGAAGAAGAGGGAAAATACAATCATCTCTTTCTCAGGGGGTCATGACTTTCTCAATGTAATGACTTTGTTGAGAAAACATTTTTAAATGTTATAATTAAATACTTCTCAGCACAATAACTACAAATATTGAAAGATTGATTGCCCATCGTATAAATTGACATCTTACTTATGGTCCAATGTGTTGGTCAGACGACATTTTTCTATTGCATTCCCTTTGTCTCTTGCTACCCAGATGTCTTCACGCCCTTACCCTTTCTCTTCCAGATGTTTTAATCACAGTGTAACATTTAGCCAGGACAAAAAATATTTCTATGAACATGGAAACACCTTAGAGGATCAATTTATAAGCCTATTTTTAAAACCTACATGTCCTTTTGAACTTTCAAAGAAAGTTTTTTATTTTTCAAGTTAAAAAGGGGTTATTTTACTACGAACAAGTAAAAGCCGGTTGCTGAAAGAACCACAGTTGTGGGCACCTTTCTAAAGGATGATTTAATGCTAGCCATTTTCATTTTTGTATTGTCTCCTTAAACTGTCTGGCTTGAGTGTTTAGATGATGGTAGTACATAAAATAACATAAACTTGTTGTGTATGGCTCTCATAGAGAGCCGCAATCATTTATTTCAGTTTGTGAAAAACATAGCTCCTTGCTATGACATAAAATTTGATAACAAAACTAATTACCCACCATTGTGATGTCATAAAGGCTTTCCAGGCCAGGTGACAGGGCTCCGAGAGCCTAAATTCACTGTTACCCATCTATAATTCTCTATATTAAAATAATCGATAAATGTAACATATTGCTAGCAGTTGTACATAATACTCGGGGTCACTGGAATGATGTGATTCCGTGGCGCTGCATTTTTTGCATGATTATAAATTTGCCATATTTGCCACATAATCCATTCCCTGCTGTATAATCCGCAGATTTTAACAAAACAATGTGTTTCTAACTCAACAGGATGAAAAGTTTCAAAAAACATTTTCTTGCTGCATAATTTAGTCAATTGTGCGGCATAATTTGGAGGTCTTATGCCGCACAATTACAGTGGGCCTGATAATAGTAAGTACGTTAGTGAGTTATAAGAAATGACACAGAACTCCATTATGTTTTCCAAAATGCACCTCACTTTTTGTTTTTCTGAGAGTTTTCCACCCTTTGTTAGTGAAGCACTGCCAGGTTGGTAGTGATGCCATCCCACGTGATATGCAGACATGATTCCCAAAAACTGAGGCATGCAGGCACATGCTGTATCACAACACCTGCTTGCGGGGGCGGCACTTCACATCTCAAGGTGTCTTATCCCAGATTTAATTAGCTCACTCGGTTCTGTTTTTTTTTTCTTTACAGTCAGGCCCTTGGTACACCTTGAACTCTCTGCCATTATGAGTGGTGAAGCCCTGCACTCTGTACATGAGAGTAGCCACCTTTTGTATGTACTGTTTGGGGACCTACACACATTCTACAGTCACCAGAGAAACGCACAACAAGCCCAGGGCCATTCTTCAGTTATGAGCCTTGCTAGCGAGAAGATGACGCCTGTGGTGATGTGTGGATCTGGGTGCGCCCAGGAAGTGTTGTTAGGCCTATAAAAAACATAATAGTAGGGAAGTTGAGCATTTTGGAAACTGCCTCCTGGCAAAAGTTGTTCGATGAAGGTAGGGAGAGGCCTTCCGAAATCTGTACTGCCGGATAAAGTCTTAGAGGAACGCTCTGAAATTCATTTAATGGCGTCTACAGTTTCGCCCATAGAACCTGTGCCTTCAGGGCAGTTTCTCTCTCTCTGTCGCGGAATCCCAGATGCCACCTTTGTGTTGCAGCACTGTTGACGCCCATGCCTTTTGATTGGCTGGAGACAGGTTTACTTTCCTCTCCCCCACGCCGCCCCCAAAATGGAGATGGTGATTGCCTGAAGTATTCAGATTCCTTGGAAAGAAGGACCAATTCGCTTCCTCGTGACCTTCTGAAGTCGCCCAATTAATCGCTTGCTCCTTTCATGATATCATGATGTGGAGAAGTGTGGCTCAATGGTTGGAGCGGCAGACCTGATGCAGAAGTATGGACCGGGACCAGGGTTCCATTCCCGCCTCGGCGGGTCTTGGGCTCAATTTCCTCGGACCTGTTAATTCTCGCCTCGGTGCCTATTCTTATCATGGGTCCCACTCTGCAACTCTGGGCAATAGGTTGCTTAATCTCCACAATGGCCCCAACAACGCTAGGATGCCTGGCCTCACCTTGGGGGTGCCCAGGAGTGAGCACTTTACAGGGAAAGGCCAGGAAGGGTTCCTCAGCGAATTCGTACAAGCGCCGAGATGCCTCCGGGTAGTCGTGCGCTATACAAGTACCTCTACATTTACATTTACATGCGTGTCGTGCATAATAACCTCAAGCAGGGGCTTTAAGTGGCTGCCAAGGGACGCTGTTGATAAAGCCATTTTGGTTGCTTGGTGCGTAGGCTTGCTCACACAGGGGCCCGTGGTACCGCACACTCTCTTGCTTAATTTAATATGAACTGCAGAGAGGTTCTTCCAAGAATTATGTCTCCCAGGCTCGGATGCAGGTTGTGTAAAACACATTTCGCCTATGCTAGCTTTTCTAATTTATCTTTTTTTGGTCACAAGAGTTGCTTTTTGTGCAGTGTATGCGTATGATCGTGCCGCGCTCTCCTGTACCCAAGCCAATCACTTAAACGAGTACACTGCAGAATTCATGTTCTATCAGTGATTATTTATTCAAACGTTGAATGTTTCTGACTGGTAAAAAAATGGCATTCCCCCCACGAACAATAGTTAAACAGGCGGCTTAACTAATAAAATAAAACGTGTGTTCCACACCAGGGCACAGCAGTTCAAGATGGAGAAGTCTAGAAGTTTTGCTAGGATTGTAAGAGTAGTGGTTGAATTCAGATGACATTTTGTGCCCAGTGGTGACTGGTCAGGCTTTGATAAGACATGTTCTTAGGGTGACCACTAAGTCATTATGGACATAGTCGCCAGTCCTGAACATTCCACTCACGAATTATGGTTTTCCAGGGTGTTAGCGTAATTATTTAAGTGGAAAAAACAAGACCGCTGTAATATCGGTGTATGCGAAGCCAATGTATGTTACAATATTTGTACACATAACATTGTCCATTCCGGTGAATGCAATGTCAATGTACACCATAATATGTGTACAAATAATGTCCATTAAGCTGTCGATGTACGCCATGACAAATGTACGCATAGTAATGAGTATGTTGGTAAATGCATTATCAATGACCACCACATTATATGTACACGTAATAACAAACTTGTATCATTGCTGTCGAACCCACCCAAGATGACCCCTCCATCAACCCCAAGTAAGAGGTACACCGTCATAAAGGCCCTGCAACTCAACCCAAGTCTACCACTTGATAGATCACAGTTAAGGGTTACACTTAACCTGAATACAAATGTGCAAACGGAAAATCCAGATCGATCCATCAGATAGGCATCTACACCACAACAATTCTGAAGAGAATGGCCCCAAAAAAACCTTTTGGCTAAAGAGGCACACACTCCCAAAATACCACTAAGACAGAAGCCACATGTAGTTAAGAACGCTCAGCCAATCAGAACACAGCATGCACACTATACACAGTGCACAGCGATCATGCGCTCCCTAGGCAGGACATGAACACATACACACTGACCCACATTACGTCTCCACAAAGTCGAGAGCCACCTGTGTCCCCTTAGCAGATGGTTGAATTTGTGGTTCATGACTAGGCCCAGATTTACATGCTCTACAGTGTAATTGGTCTGTTGTACTTCAAGAACTATATATAATTCCTGCCAAAAACCACTGTACATCGAGACAGTCTTAAGACACGCCTCTGTTGCTGCTTTCCCGGCTGCTACATTTAATTGACCCAACTTGTTCCTGTTTTGCCAAACGCCTCTTGTCTTTTAATTTTTTCAAGGTAAATTCATATCCGAGCAACACTACAATACCCACAATGCATTAGGGTGTCACAAAAGTCTAGGACTGGCAACTGTGCCTTTGATGACCTGGAGAGAGAATGTCACTCTGCAGGTTTTTTTTTACACAGATGACCGGTCCATGATTAACCCCTTCTGTGCTCCCGTCGGCCAAAGGAAGCCCTCCCTCCCCAGTGCTGCAAACGGCCAACGGCCGTCGCAACCCCACCCACTCAATAGAACGCCCGCACCGCGGCGTTAAGCTTTCCTTTGCTCCTGACTTCTTGGCAACGCCAAAGGGCACCTGTCTTTGATTTGCATGTGTTCTCCAGCGTTAATCACATTAAAATCTTCACCTCTCTCAAAATATGTAAGCAGTTATATAGACGAGCCCCTCAACTGGTGAAACATGTCTGTGATTGCTGAATTCCTCTGAGACATGATCATCTGTGGCTTACAAAGTAACATTTAAAGTGACACTAACATTACATTGGGATGTTATTATGAGATTTTTTAATATCATTCAACCTAAAAATGGGCATCTAAATATCTTCTGCTTGTTCCTTTCTGCTGCTGGGATATTCCAGGACAGATGAATGAAGGAGGGAGTATGTTGGAAGGGGTATAATGTGTACATTTACATGTCGAATATGTGTGTATTTACTACAGTGAACGTGTTCTCCATGTTCAGGTCTTGGGTTTGACAGCACAGGTCTTAAGCAATCCTATTTCTAACAAAATTCAGAGGGGGCTTTGGGTCCACCCCATCGAGTCATTGACATTCCTTGGCCATCCTCCATCAGCCACTGGCTTAAGGGATTGTCTATTACGTCTTGGCTGTAGGGTGACCAACTGGCATTGGTGCAAATTCAGGACAGTGAATGTAAACATTCAGGACAAAGGGTCAAAATTCAGGACAAAAATTCAGGACAGAAGGTCAGGATGCAGGACAAAAATTCAGGAAAAAATGTATATTTTACTGACCCATCAGAGGAGGTCGCGCAATATTACATAAGTAAATAGACAACCAACACAAGCACAAGTCAAAATAAGTTTATATTAGGTTGAGAGAACCTTTCACTGCATCTGTTGTGTGCCTGAGTGAAACTTAAATACCTGCGTTTGCATATTGGATGCATCTGGGTAACATGAGTTAAAATGAAACCTCCACCCACCCCAGAGCTTGGCCCCTGGTGAGGTTACAGGAGCCCATAAACAAAAGCAGTTTAACATGCCTTGTGCTCTGGCAGGAGGAGGCCCAGCAAATTCTGTCACTGGCCCATTATCATTCTGTATGTGATAATTAGGCCGACATACAGAATGATAATGGGCCAATAGCAGCCTGTGCCAGGTCGGGGAGGGTCTGCTGCAGGCCACTGATCACAGCAGGAGTGCAAGCTGGTCCCTGCAGTGAGAGTTACAGGACTCTCAGGCTGCTTGCAGGGGGCAGATGGCTCTAAAGTCCGAAATTACGGAGAAAAGGCATCCCTGAAAGAATTCTTCATGAACAACTGACAAGAGGCACAAATTACGGTCAGTCCGTGAAATTTACGAAGGGTTGGTCATCCTACTTGGCTCAACCCTGTGGTGTATTCTTCTCTCACCTTATACTGTTATTAGTTTTCTAAAAGCATCTTTCGTTCTCCAATTGAGTGCTTCATTGAGGGACTCTTTAACAAGTAGACCATTCTCTCTCCACTCCTGCTTGCTCCCTCCTGTGTGGCTGAGTTTAATGTGCTAATGACACATGCTTAAGCACATTGAATACAGACCTCCTGGCTTTGCTAATGCTTGTTTTTTGGGTCAAGCCCATTAGACAGTTGTCTGGTTGCATTAGACCTATTGCAGGCCTACCAAGAACCTATAGGGCTTACTGCTTAGCACTGATTGGCTTTGTTGACATTGTCAATTGTTTGCTTCCTATTTGATGGCTATCTTTGTCCATCTTTTATTTGTCCCTCCCCTGGAGCATAGCGCCTTTATCACCCTGTTGACTGAATGACTTGTCTCCTTCCTCTTTTAGGGAACTACTTTTTTTCTTTTTGGTTCAGCGCTCCAATAGAGTGAATGTGTTCCTAGGTCTCGCCTTCTTGAATTTCTCTCCCCCCACTAAAATATCCTGCTCCTCTGATAATTGTCTGCTCTCTCTCTCTCTCTCTCTCTCTCGTACCCCCTGCCCACTCCCTATTGCTTTCTCCCAACCAACTCCACCCATTGCTGTATTTTTTTTAAATGTATTTTTTAGGGCCAGGCAGCAAATTTCTGCTGGTCTTAATCAAAAAAGCTTTTTCGCAAACTTGCAATTGCTTTGTTTTCTAATGACCAATCTAAGTGGTGTCTGCAATCTCATAACAGTCAATAAAAAATACATGAAAGAAAATGAAGCCTGTGCCATTCTGAAGGCACGTGGTCATGCGTAATGACGCATGCACAACTTTACAGAAGGACACTGCCACCAACGGAGCCCACATCAACTTGGCTTTCAGCATTGCCAAAAAAACTTTTCAAAGCCAGTGGGTCCCAAAGACATGACCTACTGGCTCTACCAATGCTTGTTTGCTTCGGATGGGCCTGAACTGAGGATCTCTACAGGGAGAAAGTTGTTCAGCCAGCCTGATGGAAAGTGAGATGGCAAGAGGTAGGCCATGGCCGGGGTCAGCTGGCGTGTATCCCGGACCGGGCCTCGGTGCAGGGAACCTTAGATCCTGGTTACAAAGGCTGGTGATCTGGATAGCCGTTGTTTGCTCTAGAGAGAGCCGGTGCAGTCTGCCGAAGCCAAGCACCCCCCAAAACTCTTCGTTTTCTACCGAGGCTTCATGTATCAGTAACATAACACGAGCTGTAATGGCGGCGGAGTGAGACCAAGCAGAAACAACAAGCTCTGCTGTGTTAAGGGTCAGTGCGGGCCTAATTAGCTTCCCAGGAGTTTATAGCAACTGGGAGGCGGCCTCCCCCACTGAAGGCAAACGCGGGCAGCTGCGAGGAGGAATGGAGCTGGTCTTGTGGGGGCGCCAGTTGCTTTTATTGTGCCACCCCACCCTTCTCAGTGCTAATTGTGTGAGGTGCAGTGTTGCCTACCCCCCTAAAGCGCCGCAGTGCAGCCCCCCACTTGCGTCAAAGTGTATACATCCGCCAAAGCGAGGCACGTCTTGCTGTCTCTCGGGAGTCGTTTTATTTGCTAGCACCCCCTCCCCTAACCCTCGTGCTCGGAGTGCAAGTCATGTGGTCTTCTAAAATCTCCTCTAAATTGGTTCCAATAAGGTGTGAGTGGGGTAAGCTATCGCTCGGGCCTCGCTGGGATGGCCCAATATGGTGAAGATTGAGGGGTTATTTTTGCTGATGAATTACGTAAGCTTTGCGGGTAAGCCTGCTACAGTCCATTGGGTGCGGGAAACCATGATAGTAAAGCCAGGGTGGCTGGCTCAGTCCGTCGTAGTTCCGTAGGGGTGTTGGGAACTATTACAGTCAATTCCGGGTGGCAAAAGTTTCCCACAGCACAGTAGAGGGGCTGGTATAACTATTACAGTGTAGACTGGGTGAGTACATCTGCCACGGTCCAGACAGTATGGGTGTTGGATTTGCTGCAGTGTAGTCTGGGTGAGTCAATCTACCACAGTGTAGAACAGGTGCTGCTAATTATTAGAGTACAGTATGGGCGGGTAACACTTTTAAAGGGCAAAAGTACTGGTAACTGTTACATTGTGGCTGGGTGAGTCAGTTTCCTTCTGCAAAGTCTGAGTGGGCAAGTTTGCTTTGATATAGAAAGTATTTAATTACAGTCAGGATCTTTGAAACTATTATATTAAAGTCAAGATTTTGGAAAATATTGCATTAAAGTCTGGTTCTTGGAAACTATTATAATAAAGGCAGGTTTTTGTAAACTATTACAGTAAAATGTGGGCGGTTGAGTGTGCTACTGGAAAGTCTGCTTGGGAGAACCTATTATTGTATGGGTGGGTGACCGTTTTATGGTAAAGTCTAGCTGGATGGGCCTATTATTTTACAGTATGGGTGGTTGAGCCTGTTACATAATCTGTGGGTGGATTACTCTGTGGTGGTGGTTTATGTGTTGGAAACTATTACAGTACAGTCTGGGTGGGTAATGGTGCTATGGTACAGTGTGGGTGGGACATGCTTTCATGTAGGTGGGACATGCTTTCATGTAGGTGGCTAAGCCGCTGAGAGCAGATGTTGGCAGGAATGGCTAGTAAAATCTGAGTGGCATCCATCACACCTCACAGTGAGGGTCAGTGACTTCCTCGTGGTCATGCATACACTAGGAGAACGCGCTCTGATGTCTGCAAGATAGCGACCCTCCGTGACCCCGAGCGCCCTGGGAGTTGTGTCCTGAATCCCAAACTGTCTGGTACTGCTGAGCCCTTCTAGCACTGGGGGGCCGCCAAACGCACTGAGCTGCCCATTACTTGTGATTTTTGGCAGGGTGTGGGTTTAATTACCCCTTTAGACCTTGCTTGTGGGGAGGGGCCGCAGTGACAGGGCTCGAGCTTTAGTGTCCGCCCCCCCCCTTCTAACTTTCAGCTTCTGGTCAGTGTTATCTGCTGACCCCTGGCCCCTCTAATCTAATCTGCTCGGGTCTGGTGTTAACTCAGCCCTGCTGCTCAGAGTCGGTAGCCGGGCGCCCCAGGTAGCGTTGGCAGCTCAAAGCGACTCCTCTCTGGTCTTCAGCGGGGTCACGTGGCGAAGAGACTTCCCAGAGCCTCGCGTGGGACCAGCGGCCATGGCTAAGGCGTGCCTGGAAGCCTCCTGTCAGCAGTCTTCAGCGTGGGCAGAGGAGGGCCCCTGGGCATCGACTCTTCCCTCCTGCCCCTGTCCAGGGCCTTCCATGAAGTTCTGCCCTGAGTTAGCCTCTTGAGGTTTACAAGGTGACTCCATGTCTCAAAGTGCACCTCCCTCCCACCAGTCCAGTTTTTTTTATTAATTGTTACACACAATTGTTATCTACAACGTTAACCCGATTGATTAGTTTAAGGTTTATCAGGTGTATAATATCCATAATAATTAATAATAAACTTGTTTTTAGTTCCTTCGTGGTTTCTGTTGTAGCTGCTGTGATGGAGTGGGGCACACACAATCTCATGTACCTCACTCCATCACCTGCAAAGAAAGTGCAAGAGACAATAAGCAATGTAACTATTCAATGTGTCCAAATAGACATTTATGAGGAGAGGGAACAGACAGCAACTTCCAACAATGGCACTTTTACTCACACCCAAAAAGGTTAGGATGACATAACAGATGGCGTGACATTGACACTGTCCCTAAACCACATAATACAACACTTACAGCAGAGGACAGTTATCAAAGGTGTGATAGAGCTTCAGCAAAAATATTTTGAAGAGAGATTCTAGGAGTTACTTCTCTAATTGCCCAGGAGATGGGCAGGGAGGTGTGGAAAAGGCCTTTCACCACCTCAGGAGAAGCTACTCCTCAAGGAAGTTGAAGGACAGCTTTATAAGAATGGATTCATAAGATGAGATGTGGCAGGGCAGAAAGAATAGGGCATGGTAGGCCTGCCTTCAGTTGAATTTTGGAACAGCATTAAAAATAGGATGACACCGACATGAGAAAGTGACGTGAGAGCCCACGGGTGTCCGTGTTGGCCTGCGGTTGGTGGCGCGTTGCAACAGACTCAGGATAGCCACATGAAATAACCCTTCATTCAATGAATCAACATGAGACTCAGTGTTTAGCCTGTGAATTTAGTATGTTAATGGTCATTCAAAGACAGAGGATATGTAGGGTTTGCCAGGAAATAAGTGGGCAGGATGGTTTGGTGGTGGGTGTTCTAACTGATGTCAGTAACTCTGTGGTGCATGAGGGCACGGGCAACACGAGTAAAACTCCTGTTACATGTTACAACCTGGAAAACCTTCCCATCTTGTGTTGGCCCTCTCTAAAGCTGTGCACCAGGTCTCCCCTCGATTACAGTGTGGCACTGATTGTATCCTGGAGTGTCCATACCACATGGGGGAGGAAAACAAAGATAGCTCGAAGCTGAATAAAAAAGAAACTAAAGAAAAAAAGAATTGGGAGAATAAAGACAGAAATAAGAAACAAAGGCCCAAATCCAGCACTGAGCAGCACAACAGCTGCTGTAAGTAAGGCATGACATCTTAATTGTCCCGCTGCTCTCTCGTCATTTCTGTAGGAAACTGCTTTTTTAAATTTCATTCAAGTGCACAAAAATCAAGCTAATAATAATCTGCCAGGCCTGAGAATGAGTGACAGGAGGAACATGCAAAGCCTAATCGTGCCACCTGCAGACCTTGTTGCGGGCAGATTAAATGAACCCTCCCCTCGCCTTTAGTGGGAATAACAGGCATTTGAATAATATTAAATCCTCTGTCAGGACGATAGGGGGGCAGGAATCGGCGGAGACCTGTGATTATTTCTTCAGTCTAATAATTTTTTAAATACCAGATAACTCCTTTTCAGTTCCAGGGCTGAATCAGGGCTAATGTGCTTCTATATTCTCCTCTCTTCTACACCTGCTGGTGCCCAGTGTTCAGGCGTGGGTTACATCATATTGAGAGTGACAAGCCCCATGTTAATAACGAGCACGCGAAATGGCATTCAATTCTGGCCTTCCATTTCATCCATTTTGCCTGATGTCTTTTTCTGAAGTAAATTACTTCTCAAGGGTAATTGCAAGGCAACTTGGGAAAAGCCTAGTGCGCCTTCTTTCCCATTTTTTTAAAAAAAATTAAAATTATTTTTATTAAATTTCCATATTATTGTCAGTTTCTTGTGGTTAGAGTCTGGGTCAGGGAAAACAATTCCCCATTTTGTTCTTATAGGTAAAGAATAGTTGGCGCAGTCTTTGGATAAACCATCTCCCCACCATTTTCCTGTACTGGTTGGATACTCTCAGTTTGTTGTCCTAGTACAGCCCAGACCTATGGTGGTGTTGATTCTGTACTGTGTATTTTCGTTCAGCATGCTTACCTTCCTGTTGTGGAAAGGTGTTGTCGGTGCAGTACTAGGGTACACCACGCACCTATCGTCTTCCTTTCATAGTTTGATATTATTGGCGCTCTTCCCTGGTGCACCACAATATCTTTGGCTTCCTGTTGTGGGTACGCATTGTCTGCCTGGTGCCAGGTAAACCACGTGTATGTTGATTCCCTGACTTACTTGTGCACTGCTGCCTACTTGTCTTCAAAGGACATGGCGCTTTTGCATTTCTGTTGTAGCAGGATATTATTGGCTTTGTGTCATGGCTCAGGCCCAATGTCTTCCAGTTCTGGTTGGTATTTTTGGCTCCACCCAATGGCCCTTGTCTTCCTTTTGCAGTCGGATACTATGAAGTCATGCCCTGGTACATTATAGGCCACTTACCTTCTTGTTGTAGTTCTGTAATAGTGTTTCAGCACTGGTACATCATGAGCCCCATTGCCGTCATTCCGTGGTGGTATAGTGTGGGTTCGCTGCCGTAGTAAGGCACATTCCCGCCTATCTCCCAAGTGTGCCTGGATATTGTTAGTTTCTTGCCCTGATGCCCCACAATCTTCTTGCCCTTCTGGTGTGGCCGGAAATTCTTTTTTTGCCCATGTAAACTGGAGCCTCCTTATTTTCTTTTTGTGGTTCAGAAACAAGTCCCTTATCTTCATGTTCTAATCAAGTTATAGCAACATAGTGTCTTTGTTTACCAAGACTCCTCTTGTCTTCCTGCTGTGGCCAAATCTTGTAAGTGTCCTGGTTCACCTCAGCCTGTTGTCTTGAAGCTTATTCACCATTGTTGAAACAGTGTGCTGGTTCACCACAGATGCTGCAGGACGTCCACATGAAGCAAATGGACATTCAGTGAATCAAGATTGCAATCATTTACTGAGCCAGGAGTTATCCTGACAATGTAATTTGGTGAAGGCCCTTAGGGACAAATGCCTTCCGTGGATAAGTCTCGTCTTCATGTGGTGGTTGAGTATGACGTATACTGTGCGGTGGTTTGCCAGCTGCCCCTTACCTTCCTTCTGTGATTGAATATTGATAGAACCACTAACCACTGCATGTCTCCTCCTGCTGTTTTCCTACTGTGCGTTCTTGGGGGTCATTGTCACTGACCCTGGCTGTGGTTGCTCAGATGCGTTCGCAGCACATTTACAGCAGACTGGAAATGGGTGCCTTCATGTTCTTTGTTAAACCGGCATTAACCAGTTTCACCGTGTAGCTGTGGCAGCCGGCACAAGTAAATGCGGTAGGGCGCGGTGTGAGAGGGGGCAAGTCCACAGATGACAGAATATATATAACTAGATAAATAAATAACACTTATTCCGTCGTCTGTCAGCTTTCCCCCTGCCGCGCCCTGTTCCGGCTCACCGCACTTATCTGTGCCGGCCGCCCCTGCTTAGGAGCAAATTCTGCTCAGTGTACCGTTTATCCTATGCGAGTGACCAAGTCTTGATCCCCTTGTTGGGGACTGCACAAAAGGGATCCAGAATGTAAACCCCTAATGCCACCATCCCACAAAAACTACCAAGACCCATGTTAACCCTTTTGGAGTCTATTTGCATCTCACTCTCGGAGGGTTGATCTAGACAGCAGAGTTAAATACACATTAAACATAGTTGTTTACTTGGATCCTGTAGGAAGTTATGTAATGTAATTTCCATAAACAACCCATTGATGTCTCCCTCCTTGGGTGTGACTCTCACACTATACTGAGCAGTCTCACTCTTACTGCAGCTTCGTATAATTGAGTCTCTTACAATAATGTCATTATGTTGGTGATTCGAGTGGAGAAGTGTGGCTCAGGGGTTAGAGGCGGCAGACCCGGAAGCTGAGATTGGTCCTGGACCAGGGTTCAATTCCCCGCCTCGGCGGGTCTTGGGCTAAAAAAATTCCACGGACTCGATAATTCTCGCTCCGGTGCCTTCTCGACTCACGGGTTCACACTCTGCGACTCTGGGCAATAGCTTGCTTAATCTCCACAACGGCCCCTCGCGGCGGGATGCCTGGCTTTCACCTTGTGGATACCCTGCCGGGGTTATCTCACAGGGGAATACCAGGACGGGTTCCCTAAGCAAGCGCTTAGATACCGACCTCGGTCAGTGATTTGCGCTATATAAATACATGTACATTTACATTCAAAGCGAAGTTGTGTTCCAGGGTTCTCACTCCTCATCCCGTGGGCTCTTGATGGTGCACTCTGTCCTTGGTCTCTGTCCATTTACTTGAGTTGTCTGTCTGCGATGATTCCTCTTCTTTCCCAGTGGTGGACGCACTCAGCTACTGTATTGGAGTATTTGCATTAACTGTCAACAGTGCAACGAACTCAAGGGTTCCATACTGTTACAGGCTCATCTGCACCTTTGAGCTTAGCTGTGGCACGGCCCATTTTTGGTTGTGATGCGCTGTCTCTCTTTTCTACGTATTATGCGTAGTACTTACAAGCAAGGCTATTTTGTTGACATGAAACAATGACTCTGTGGTGAATATTGTCGATTTACATTGCAAAGAACCCAAAGTATTTTTTTTTCTGGTAGTAGCACAGTAGGTATTTTGCCCAAACTCAGTGCTATTCATTTTATCGACCTGGGGATGTGGATAGCTGAATCAGCTCTGCAGGACTTCAAACCTGTGACCTGCGGGTTACACACAGATCTCTGTGGCTGAGCTAACTTATTGCCCATGTCTTCTGCGCCCGTGCAGGGTCCATGAATATGAAATGTAACTAGATTCACAATGTTGACGGGAGTCCAGCCTTTACCACCTGATCTTCTGAACTCGGTACAGTTCCCTGTGCTTTAATCACTCTGTAATATGGAGGTGTTTGAAGGAGGTCTTGCATTAGTGGTGGGCTCACTGCACCTGCGATTAAAGGTGTGCACCTTTTGTAATTGATGTAGCCTGTTACATTTTACGTTGGGCCTTCGGAAGAGTGTTTGCACCAGTTGTATACATCACTTGTATTACTTGAGGCCAGAAAACGTCTTGGTGGGCTCTGACTTGCTCCATTTGGCGCACTTTGAGGCAATTATATTTGGAAAGTGTTTGATATATTTTAAGACCAAAATGCTTTGTTTTAGTGAAGACCATCAGTAATTTCTTAGGAGGAAAAAATATATATCTCACCACCTCGGTCTTGGCGGCGAAAATGATTTTTCAAATGCTTTCTGCACCACTGACTGGTGCTCCGTGTACAAAGACAGCCGGGTCTTTGCAGACAGCAGCAGTGCAAAAATAGCCTTTTCTGGTGTGTTTGTTACTTATTATGGAAAAGTTTGGATTCCAGAAATAGCGGGCGACATGGGGCTCCTGGCAGCGGCGCGATGCATGATGGATAATGGGCGCAGATTACACTCAGCCAGCCATTGAACATTAAAGACGCTATTTATCTCGCTTTGTCACAAGCCTCGCAGACAAATGGGGTGATGGGGTTTGCGGGGGAGGGATGCGCAGTGCAGAGGAGGTAAAGTGGGGGGCCGCTGCAGTTAATTACCCTCTCTGTAGTAGGCCTGCAGCTGGCGCGGGAAGCGGCCCCCTTAGGTACGGTGCGGGCGGCTCTCGAGTTGTAAGTGCTGGTGAGATGCTGCAAGCGGCGGACCGGGTCCGACTGCTGCTCCTGCGAATACACGAGCGAATCTGTTTATACGCGGCCCCGCACGGGCTCAGTAGATCGGGCCATTCGGCAGGCCTACACCCAGCAGAGGCCTGCCCCCGAGGGGGCTGCAGGCCTCAGACCTCCAGCCCACCGAACCCGTCCTATGTCTGTCAGGCTGCAACAGCATGTGCGGGGTCAAGCAAAGGTCATTCTGCATTGGTCAAGCCTTGGCCTCTTTTGCAAAGTTAGTCACTGATGGTGAGGGAGAGAGAGTTCCTGCCTGTGCAACACCGCATAACACTTCCGTTGGTCAGTGCATAATGCCTAGCCTTCCCATTGCAGTAATGCACCAGTTACTATTAGTAAATGTGTATGAATACCTTAAATGCAGATGCAGCACGTGAAATACGCTACTTATTGTTGAATGTGGGGAGAGACCCTTCAAGGCCAGGCCTTCAAGATGAAGCTCCTCTACTTCCTCAGTAATGGAAATAAAAAGCATAGCATGTGTTTATATAGACACTCCCTTCCACCAATGAGGCACTGAAGAGCTCGCTACTCCACAACCCAAAGATAGTGGTTAATCCAATGGTTATTGATTACTGTACATGTATAGGTTATTGGGTACGTTTTGTGCTCCGAGGAAACGGAAGCGTTTCTTCCACTACCTATTAAATTAATCGGAATTAGGAGAAATTGTTAGCGTTTTAGTTCATGCAAGTTGTAAAAATAATGGGGCACATAAATTGGATGGAGGCGGTTAGTTATTTTGAGATCGCAAGGAAAAGTAACACAGAGTGCGAAATTGTCATGTATGGGAGCAGGATGAGTAAATATGTCAGAAAAAGATTCGATATTGCTGGGATGGTTACTCATGAGTAAGGAGTGGTAGGGTTAGTTTACTGACATATTGTGGAGTAAGGTGGCAGAGAAGGGGACAGTGCAAGCTACTAAGGCAGGCAGAGCAGAGAGGGTACGGAATGCATTATCCAGATAGAAACTTAGGAGGAAGAGGGGAATCCCTTACTTTAAAGCATGCTAATGTTCCTGCGGTTCTTTTTATGTTGTGATGGCGTAATCTACGGACACGTAAAGAGTAAAGAAGAAAGGTTGAAAGTGTATTACCTGTGGCAAGGTGAGATAGCATTTTGCATCTTAGCTTGTTCCGTGTGGCTGTTGGTGGTGTTGATACAGTCTGCCTGTTTTTTTCTAACTTTATTGAATGTGTTTGACTTTGTACTTGTGGTTATTTTTTGTACCTGTAGCAGTACTCTGTATCCGGGTTTGGCTCCGGTGTATGCTCTCGGCTTCTTGTGTCACCAGCTGGGCTGCTGGGCTAGCAATCCTGTGGTTCAAGCAATGAACGCCTGCTCTCTGCTGATTGGACGTTGAGCAGACTGATGCGCATAGACCTCGCGCAGGAAGGAGTACAATTATGGCAGGGCAACTATCAGATACAGAGGCTCCCACCTTTCTTGCTATGTGACACGTTCTCTCAAATGACTTCTGAAAGTCTAAATGGTGCCTCTTTCTAACTGCCTCATCGTTAAATAGTACACAAGCTAAAGCTGCTTGCAGCCAGACCTAAAAGAGGCCCCTCTGTTATTTAAAAAAATAGTCTCAAACCAATTCCGACTTTTTACATCGATAGATGCGGATAAAGCAAGATTTTAGAAGGAAAAAAAAGCAGAGACCATTTTCCTAAAGTTCCTGGAGTGACGTGTTATGGAGGCTGTGACTGAATGAACCTGACTAGTTTGGCAGTCAGTCTAACCCCCCCCCCCCTCCCTCCCCCCTTCTTATTTATGGGACGGAGGGGGGCTTCATAGTATCCGTCATTTGTCTGCAGCAGCCCATGGAAGAATAATGAGATGGAACTCGGTTCCCAGAGAGCTCTGGGGTCAAACTTCTCTGGGGTTTCCTGTCGAGGAGAAACCTCAGGCTCCCTCGGTGCGCCTCCTTTCATCTTGGAATCCGATCGCTGTCTGGCGTTTTTTCGTCTCGCTTGATGACAGTTGGACGGCTGCCCTCCCCATTCTTAAAGAGGCAGAGCACCTTAGCCACCGATGTTTACAGGGGACCCCACAGCTGACGGAATCTGTTGGCTCTGGATACTTTCTATTGTTTCATTACTGTATTAGAATGTGTAGCCAAAGGATGGCTCTGTGAGTTAAACGCTCTCCACTGACAAATGCGGTGAGCAGAAGATCTGACATTTGAATCCCAGCAAGGCAGACTCATCTTTCCGAGGTCGGTGAACTGAGTACTATAAATTGGGAAACACAAGCAATTAGTATTTCTAGTGTTCAGAAACCGCAGAAGTGTGCCGCGTCCTGTGAATCGCTACATAAACATATATGCATTACATAATAGTGCGTAAATATGAAAAGTAAATGCTACAAAGAATAAAAGAAAAAATAAACTAAATACACTCGCCCTACAGTAATTCCCTATACTCCACCAACATTATACAATTGCAGTAATCTATTAGTAACTCTTTTTTTATTATTATCATTAGTATTCTTTTATTACAAAGAATTGAAGCTGAAAATCTGGAGACATGTAATTTACTTTCTTGAATCAAGTAAACGTTAAACTCTCTTTATCTTCTGCTGTCTAGGCCCATAAATGAACATACCTTGAAAAGCAGTTCTGGGGTTCAGGGTCAGTCCAAGGGCAACCGGAAGAAGGAGGGCACAGCATTATCAAGCAGCAACAACTGGCCTGGGAGGGGCTCGGCAAGCTGGCAAGCTGTCAATTCTCCTGCTTGAGAGTTTTTTAACACCTGCAAAAAGTGGAATTATTAGAAAGGACTCGGACAGGATATCAAGAAAGCAAAAGATAGTAAAATATTAATCGACAAACCTATAAAAATGGGCATGGAGAATAATATTACTCAAGTTACAGGTTTCATAGATGGAGATCCAGCCTCTTATTTTCAAGTTGGCTGTGAATAGAAAGATAAGTAAGTCTAGCACAGGTACCAGTAGCTGCCGGCATTGTTTGCGGGTAGGGGGCGGGCGTGAGGGGGTCCCAGGGGGAATCACGGGGAGTGTCGTGGGGGGGATCGCAGGGAAATTAAATAAATAAACAAATAAATAAATAAATAAACATACCATTCCGCGGGGTCCCGCCTGTTCTCGGCTCCTGCTCTCCTGCCTCCGACAAGAATAGGAAGCAGGCAGCCAGGCTCCCTCCTCAAAGCCAATCACAACGCTGCTAGCAGCATTGTGTTTTGTCGTGACGCCACCCAGCCAGGGGCTAATGGGGTGGGCATGTTCTCCATGCAGGCTGGAATGCAGTCTGCATCGAGAAGGGCAGAGTGTGCATGAGTGGTTTGGGCAGCCGAGAGGGCTGACCAAGCAGTCTTTGCGCACTCAGGAGTGGGCAGACTACTCCTCCCATGCCCTGCTCAAAGAGCAGAGCAGATCACCCGCCCGCCCGCAATGCGCAAAGCAAACATAAAATGGTAATAACTTAAGTTATTACTGTTTAATGTTTTGGCTTTCTCGCACTGCGAGAAAGCAGTGGGGTGTCGCTCCTTCGCCCTAGTGGAGGAGCCGCCCCTGACAAGTGATACACAGGGCCGGACTGGCCTATGGGGCAATCAGGCAGTGCCAGAGGGGTTTGTCTGATAAGTCGGTTTGCGGGCTGTCTTTTCTATAGGTTTGATGAGTTGTTTTACGGTCTGGTGGGCCAGTTTTTTACTGATATGTTTCCTGATATTACCACAAATATTTCCTGTAGCAAGCACAAATGCATACATTCTTCCATACCTTCCAGAATACCTATATATTGTGTCTTTAAAAGATCAAAACTACCCTATTTGCAAATTTGGGACACTTTTTTAGCTGACCAATTTGCTAATGGGTGCCACTTTTATTTTGGTGCCGGGTCCACTTTCTCTTCCAGTCTGACCCTGGTACTAAAGGACAATTCAAATGTCAGAAAAGGAGTATACTAATGTGCATAACATAATATACATTTGTCCTTCTATGCTAGACATTTTGCCGACCTTGGAATTCAAGCATACAAATTCATGGATTTCCTAAGGAGTGGGTTCCAATGGTAGAGCAAGGGAAGAGGGGGAGTCCACTCCGGGCGGCACAAGTGTTGTGGACGGTTGCCTCTCCTGCTCTTACCTGCGGCCATCGCAGTGCAACAAATGCAACAATCACCAGCACTACCCCCTTACATATGGACGATGTGGAGCGGTAATTGCAGGGGCTGCCACAAGCAGCCAAAGGTCTACTTACGCCACTGGCAGGCTCCCTACAGTGTCTTCTCTCTACCTCTTCAATACATTTCAAGATTTGCCCTTATTCCTTTCACTACAAAAACACCTTGGGGCATATAGTTGGCGTTTGTGCCCTTGGAAGTAGTTGCTTCTCCACAATTCTTGGTACACAAAATGAAAGGAAGAAAGAAGAACATAAATAAAGTGCTGGTGATTTGTAAATGCAAGGCCGAAGGAAAAGTCACTTTGTGTTACCCTTACAGTCTCTCTACTAAGATAGACCTTTCTTCCACCAGTGGATGTGAACGCCATGCCTATGAACAAAGCAACATTTAAATAAAACGAAAAAGGTCAAGAAACTGCTCCCTCTCCACTCAAAACATATCTTGCAGATGGATTTCTCCACCATGCTGAAAAGCTACCCCATTTAAAGCACTATCCCTTTAAACAACTGTCCCTTTTGAAAGTGTCATTGCTGTCCGTCAAATCACAATTAGTTCTGAGATTGTCTCATTCAGACACAAGAAGTAGAATTATTAAAGGGATCGACAGTGCTCTATGCTCCACTTGTCAGGAGATGCGTTTTGGGGAAACCTTTCTCCCTCCACCCACTGCTCTCAACACAGAATATCAAGAGGATGGTAAGAGATCGGGTGTGAGCTGTACATACACCGAACCACACGTGAAGAACCGGTGATAGCATATTTTCTGTCCTAACTTTGGCAACCCTTTGATGCCCTTCTCCGCAGAATTGGGTCACCTTTTCGGTTTGCCAGGATAATCTGAAATCCTCTAATGGTCACACCATAGGCGGCAGCTAGTATCGTTAGGTCTGGTATTAGCCAAGACCTTTTGATTATAGAAAACATATATGTATAATATGTTTTCTTATTGGGTCGCCCACCCTCTTCATCCATTGGTCTTTTATTCAGCCATACAAGTTTTCCTTTCACCCTCTAAAGCTTACAGCATGGATGATGGATCGGCCCACTTCAGCCATTGCAAACCACTCCGTGAGTGATGATATTCTGTCTTTCACATGGAGCACATCAGCTCACAAAGTAGTTCTCCAGTCCTCATTTGCAATGTGTACTTTTTGAGAACATAAACTATTTTTGCTTTTTGCCCTTTTTTCTTTATTTTTTTTTTTATACCGGTGAAGGCCCAGCCGGCCCCCTGATGATAAAGTTTTACAAAAACACGACTCAACTAAAGCCCAGACAAATCCAAAAGGTGGGCTTCCAATGCCAGACCTGTGCATGGCAAATGCTTGTTTTGATGAGTCCCAACTAACCCATTCTAGACTTTTCATTTAAAATCTTTGGCATTACATGCCATTCCAGAAAGAAACCCGTGAAATATTGAAATGTTTTAGGGTCTGGCCCAGTGACGGAATACAGCAGCCTTATCGTTCATGCTCAGGACTTTTAGAAAGTGTTGTCCTCTCCCTCTGACTCTGTGATGTGTGAAAGCAGCGGTTGGGCTGCAGTCTTCTGGACTCGAGGGAGGAGGGTGAGCGGTTCCCCTATGACTAGCTCAGCATTGTGGGCGCCGGGCTTCTAGGTGCCCAAGTAGACGGTAGGTGTTGACTGAAAAATGTTTTTTGAAGGAGCAAAGGAGACTTTCTACAAATAATGAGGCCCCATTCAATCATTCTGTGGTACGTGAGGGTTCATGCAGTCTAGGGGGGGGGGGGGACGTGAATGATATGCATGAGGTTCAGCAAAGTACCTGGGGATTAATGGATCATTACAGAGAAAGGAGAAAATTGCCCTAAAATGGCCTCCTTTTCCTCCCCGGAGAGGAACTGTTTCTCCTGATGAGGGACAAATGGCGGCTGTGCAGACAGAAGGCAGAATGAATGTGTCCCCCAGCAGATGTACCCTCCCCCATCATGGCCCCATGAGGTCAGCTGTCTGAAATACATTGAACGTGGTGATGGGGCGGAGCTGTCAGCTGCCATGTTACCAGGAGCAGCTTTATCCAATTAGGGCTTTTAATGATGGGCTTCCAGTCTTAAGTGTTAGCCCATGCTTATATAATGGGCAAAGCTAAAAGGTTGTTGTTACTGGAAATGGATGCATTGCCTCAGATGTGAACAGCACAATTTTAGACATTACAGATGAGCACTGCTTCTGGATCTTGACATATAACTCCAGATGTGGCATGCAGAACTGGAATCAATCTGTGTAACCTCGAGCACTGGACAACCTCCGCAGACCCACAAATCTACTTGTGGCCTCCAAAAGCAGTCTCACACTGATGCGGGGAGTGTTTTCACAACAGCCTAATTAAGTACTGCAGGATCGCAATTCAGATGCTCTTTATGTACACATATGTCATATGACGCACGTGTATTTTTGGGTGCAAAAATACAATTTACAAGGATTCGCTCAACCCTAGCTCATTAATATTAATGAGGCAGGACCCCCCTTTGTGAATCTTACTAAATGAAGTCTTGCAGACCAGCATTCCACCATTCGCATCTGGAAATCGGTGTCATTGCAGCCCCTCCCCATTAAAGGGACCTCTGAGCTCTCATCCCAAAGCTCACAGCTGTCACTGACGCAGCTTCTACTGGTGAACCCTCTCTGTATCACGTGTTACACTGCATGGCAAACGTATTGCTACTACTTTGTCATAACCACTACATAGTACGGCAAGTCTACTTACCTAATTGTGGCACTAAGAACAGTAAACTATACTTACCATGCAATATAGTGGTAGGTGATGTAGGGGATGCAATATTTTTGCTTGTCGATATTATTGACTTCTGTTAGACCTGGCATCAGTGATGTGGGTCTCCCTTCCTCTCTACTCTCCATATCTTTTATATTGGCTGGATTTAGATGTTCTGGGTGCCGTGCCACTGATACTGAGTGCCACAGCGCAAGTGCTCCCTGTATATAAATGGCTGTATGAATAAGGATAACTATAATACCTACATCGGTGTAGCCTGTTTCAATAGTGAGTTACCCTCCATTTCACTGTCGCTACTGCGAAACAATCGATTCTCATACGCCAGGATGAGCTGGTTAAAGATTGCTTTCTATCTTCCTATCGGGCCTTAGGAACCTGATAGGAACCTCAAGTTTAATATGTATATGCTCAGGACATTGAGAGGCACCTTCTAGTAAGCACCTTTTATATATCACATGTTTTGAAATACCTTTCCTGAAAACGTGGTATTTTCTTCCCTAAGCTTTCCTGTAGGCGTTGCTAGTATGAGTATTGGCCGATTGGTTTTGGAGCAGCAGGGCCAGACCTGGCTGGAGAGAGAGATCGGTATTCAGATCATGGGGAGGGGTGACTCTTTGATCAGAGCAGGGCTGTGCCTGGCAAGGTGAATGATGGCACCACCTCCCTCTGGGTATCTGATAGCAGGCCCCCTCATTCTGAAAGTGCAGGATGTCGCCTCGTATACCAAGTGCTCACCCACCCCACTGAACTGGTTCTGACTGGACCGAGTGATTTGTGACTTTAGAGAACAAATACTTTTCAGGTATAAAATGCTGCGCTGAAACCTTGTCCAAGTGTGTTCCTTCTGGATGTCAAGAAGAAACTCTGTCCGAGTGAGCAGAGGAAAGGACTTTGCAACTTTCATCAAGCTTGCCGAAGAAACTACCCGAGGGCCTAAATCAAGAGCGCCTCCTGCAGAAGTCTCAGGGACATTAGACTTCACCCTGTCAGCAGTCGGAATTCCTGTGCTAGAAGTTCTGCTTGAAGGTGAGGCCTCCTTCGAGTAATCCGGAGCCTCTAGTTCTACTTTGAGGACAGTGGACTGGGCACTTCTGAACTTTTGCCAAACCTGTGCGGGCCGCTTCAGCTAAGAGAGAGCTGCCGCCACTGAGCACCCGCCTGACTCTGAACCTTTGGACCTTTTAGCTAAACCTGTGTGGGCCACTGCAGCCAAGAGAGAGCTGTAGCCCCTGAGTGCCCACACCCTTTGCTACTGTGCATCATCATGAATTGTCCAGTGGGCTGCCGCAGAAAAGAGAGAGCTGTAGCCACTGAGTGCCCACACCCTTTGCCACTGTGCATCATCATGATTTGTCCCGTGGGCCACCATGACCAAGAGAGAGCTGTAGCCGCTGAGTGCCCACACCCTTTGTTACTGTGCATACTCATGATTTGTCCCGTGGGCCGCCACAGTCAAGAGAGAGCTGTAGCCGCTGATTGCCAACACCCTGTGCTATTTTTGCATCCTTGTAATTTTCCCTGCAGGCCGCCGCAGCTAAGAGAGAGCTGTGGCCGCTGAGCACCCGCACCATTGACAACTTTGCATCCTCGTAATTTGCCCCACATGCCGCCGCAGCTAAGTGGGAGCTGGGGCCGCTGCACTGACAACTTTGCATCCTTGGGATTTGTCCTGTAGGCCGCCGCAGCTAAGAGAGAGCTGCTGCCGCTGTGAACCCACCATGGAGCTGCACGAGGAGAGTCATCACCACCACCAGCCCGGGCCGCCGCAGCCGCGTGCTGCTGCCACTGACTGCCCACCTGTCCCTGAGTGCCTGAACCACTGTGAGTGCACTCTGCGGACCTCAGCCCCAAGACTTGTGGTCGCTGGGAGTCTGCCTGTCACCGTCTCCGCTTCTTGCAGAAGCTGCGTGCTGTATTCCCTTCCATCGACAGGTATCTGGTGCGCAACGGGTCGTGTAGGCCCCGGCCCAGAACTCAGTCAGTGTCACGCTTTGGGTGAATACGTTGCTGTCTCTTTGAGTCCCTATGGGTTGATGTGAATTGTAGTTGTTGAAACACTTTGAGAGTTTTGAGTTAAACTGTTAGATAAAGTTATTATTTTTCTATATCTACCTGAGTTGTGTCCTTTTGTGGTGTCATTTCTGCCTTATTGTACGTGGCCATAAAAGCTTCACCCACTGCCTCTGAGATAGGTCTAACTACTCGTGCTATGTTACCACAGGGTTGAGCAGGGGTTGTCAAAGGGGGTGACCCACTTACCCTGACTTAGGAAGAAGGGTCCTTATTTGGACAGTGCCAACTAGGGACCCCCATTTCTAACAACTTCGATATAGTGATGTGCAACTGTTGCACTTCACAGGTGCAACACCAGCAGCATTCAGGTGTCGGTATTGCATCAATGGGTTGCAATGGTGGCCCTGCCGGCTCACACAATGCCATGATGTGCCTGCCACACAATATTGGCTCCCTTTATAAGCAGCCTGTGAAGAGCTGATATCACACAGTGGCAGAGAAGGACAGCTGGAAACCCCTTCACTGAGGGGTTTTTCAGCAGGTGTAGCACATTTTTTGTGTGTTTGTTTTTGTGTGTGGGGTAACTGGGAGGATGGTGGAGGAGGGAAAAGGGCAGGGGAAGCACCTCCATTAATGCGCCTATAGATGAAAAATAAAATGGTAATGAAGCTAATTCATTACCATTTTATTTTTCGTCACCCCGTACATAATGGGGTGTCAGGACTGGGCAGGGCCTGCTAATGGCAGCAGCAGCAGCAGAGAGGAGGGTGGGCCCCCTCTTACACTTTGTTTAAAGTGCGCATGCTTCTTTGGCTGACCGTGTTGCAACAACCAGCCAGACATGTGCACTCTAAACCTCTCAACCCAGCTGTGTTAAGACAGGTGGGTTGAGAGTAAATGCAGGCATCCAGTGCCCCCAGAAGCACCAACAGAGCTTGAGCCATCCAACCATTGTGCTGCTCCCATGAGCATGAGAGCAGCGCCAGGATAGGCTTGGGAGCCTGCCTCGAGGAGAAAAGGCGACGGAGGACTTCGCCTTGTTGCAGGAAGTTACGTTTATTTAATGTATTATTATTTCGTTATTTTTTGCCACCCACTCCCTCATCCTTGGCACATGCCAGCCGCCACTGGAAAAGGGGGAAAAGTTCCATCAAAGGCCCTTCCTCCTCATCTGGTCTCAAACAACATCAGCAGTGGCACACCTCTGCTCCACATTTTGCACCTAACCTGGGAGGAGAAACCCACTTGCTTCCATTTTCTTACGAGTTGCAAGAAGTCACAATACGGACACTGCCACTCGCCAATCATTTGCGACTAGTAGTAATATACTCTAATGCATTTCCAATGTGCATAGGTTAAAGCGGCCTCTCGAGCTCTGCCCATATCCCTACTCCTTCCATTGACAAGCACGAGCATAAAACAAGCGCGCACTTAGGACCCGGCCCCCCGGCCCCCGCCCCTACCTCGACTAGAATTCCTGGCGGCTGGTCAGCCCAATGGGGTGACTGGCCGCTTAGTCCTTCCGGGGTATCCGGTGACGCGTTTCCGGTGGGGCAGAGGGCGGAGACTGGGGACCTATTTAGGTCCCTGAGGCAGGGACCTCAGTCTCTTCGCCCTTTGCTACACCGGACCGGTTGCGGGCTCGCAGAAGCGTCCCCCCCCCACTTCCCGCCTTTCTTAGTTTAACTCCCAACCACCCGTCCCTTTAGCTCAGTAGTTTAGAGGGGCGTGTTGCGGTAGAAAGACCTTGGAACAGTAAAATTGACCGACGGAATGGACGGGAGTCCGCCTTGCGTACTCCCTAGGCCAGCACTGAGGGGGGGAGACGGTAAGCTCTCCGCTAATAAATATGACCCCGGCTGGGGAGGCTAGGGCGACAGGTTACGAGCCTCCTGGGTCCCTGGGCAGCCTGGTGGTCTGAGGGCGGGCCCCTGGTGATGGCGGACAAGGATCAGAGGTTTGGGGCCCAATCCTCATGGGCGCAGGTGCGTTGCACCTTGCGTGGATGCTCGGCAGGGAAGATGCGAGCTGGAATGCCCCTTAGTGCTGGAGGATTAGAATCTTGCTGAAGAAGATCTGGAAAGTCAAAATTAAAATTGTGTTGATATAACTGTGAATAATGAATTTGAAATGCCTTGTCATGTTTATGAAATGTCAAATATTAAACATGGCCGTTTTTACACCCACGCAAATCTCTGTCGATGATTTAATGTGGGTATCAGGTTATCAGGAGGGAGCGGGGAGCATGCTTGGGGATCCGGGGCCTATGGGAAGTGGCTTACTTAGTCTCCGACTTTTCCCTGCCTACCCACATGTGCCTTTGAAGATTCATGTGAAGAGTTTGTAGGGAGAAAGTCGGACCCTCAAAGACAGGGATGTAGGAGGAGCAAGGAGATGTTAAGGAGCCTATTATGCTAGAAAAGCGCTGACACGAAAAAGGATGAAAAATGCAAGTGGCAGAACTGGGAAGAACACCGCAACCCACTGAAAGACGTCATTTTGACGTTGTGGATATTTGTGATAAGATTTTACACCTTCGAAAATCATTTATTTTCAGTTGCATTGCTTTATTATTGTAGCAGGTTTAGCATCAACGCACAAGATTGTCCAAGCGATTCCAGGCAATGGGGGCTCCAGGGGCGGCATCAAAGGATAATCCTACTGGGAGCATTATAAGGAACTGGGCCACGGTGGAACGGCGCCCTAATTCATGATGACTGCACTGGGATTGAAGTGCCTCCCTACCCAGCGCCGTGCCCACTGCCTTTGTGGTGCCAGCAGCGCAGCTTGTTAGTTAATCAGACCTGGGGAGAGGGTTGGCGCTGGTAATGAGGCAGAGCAGAGGGTGCTGGGCACCTAGGATGAGAAGCTTCAAGTGGGTGTCACTGCTGTCCTTTTTATGTCTGTGTGTAGGGGTGGGAGCCTGGAGTCGACAACAACAAGATCTGGGTCAGAAATGTTTGCATGAGGAATGTGTTGGTGCTGCGGGAGCCATAACAACATGGTTGCACATTCGAATCCTGCAATAATCAGAACACTCTAATATGGTCACGAAAGGGTGTCGTCGCGTCGCAGAATCTAGGTGCCTTTTTATCACATTCAGCAGGCGTGTGCGATTTACAGTGGATAAGGGGAATGATGTGGACTTGCATGTACACATCAAGTCCACACATCTTGAGTGAAGTTCTAAGGAACAAAACCTGTGGAAGGTCCAAAGCGTTGATGTTTGTATGTACTGTCAGAAGGTGTAGCACCCACTGGCTAACGTGAGACCCCAGGTCCAACGCTCCATCCACAACGCCTCATTGATCAATCGAGGAAGCATTCGACAGTTTGTGGACATTGTGGTCAGGGCTTGCAACTCAATCCCACAGGGGCATGGAATATGCAACATGGAGACCTCAACAGTGTGTTGACTTATGGCAACAGGAGTAGCTGCTGGCCATCTTCTCTTATTGAGAGAACCATTTCCAAAAGTGAAAGGACATGCTATATTAGGGAATTCTCCTCTATAAGATGTAACTTGAAGGGCCGGCATTCAACTCAGACGTTTACTGTCTCAGAGACAAAGAAATGAGTGCCATTTCATTTGATAATAATCCATAAAATGGTAACCCCAAGAGAAGATCCAGTTTGTGCTGTGCGCTACACAGTTAGTCAATATTATGGTAATTCTTCGATCAAACACAATGAATGATAGTTTCCCTCATCAGGTGAAATACTGACCCACTATTTTCTTTCAACATTTCACCTCAGTGGATTGCAGCATTTTGTTCACTAAAATCTATCTATCTATCTATCTATCTATCTATCTATCTATCTATCTATCTATCTATCTATCTATCTAATCTATCTAATCTATCTAATCTATCTAATCTATCTAATCTATCTAATCTATCTAATCTATCTATCCTATCTAATCTATCTATCCTATCTATCCTATCTATCCTATGTATCCTATCTATCCTATCTATCTGTTACATTTTCTCTCTCTCTCACTCTCTCTTTCTCTGTCTCTCACATCCGTTTTCTGGTGACCAATGGCTACCGGGTAAGCTAAAGGCTCACTGATTAAGTTATTATCTGGATGGCTAAAGATTTGATTACTTTTAAGGATGCGAGCCAATAGATCACCTCTGCATTAACGCACAGGGAGCATTAGTATCTGTACATGTGAATGCACCTTGCGGCACGGTTGCATTTAAAACTGTATTTGTCAGTCTTCTGCATCAGAGGGTTTGCACCCATGACATATACCCCATTTTCTTTGCCAAACTCTGAGGTTACAATTCCAATATCCCATGAGAACAAATGCTCGGATTGTTCATTTGCAATGTATCCCACTTCTGTCTCCATATGTGAAGTATCTGCATCTTGGTTCCTAAATTGTGCCAAAAGGAAATAAGATATTAACTTCAAATTGAACATCAGCGTATATTGATCTTTAAAAAGGGATGTCGCTATTATATTTATTTCGCTGCGATTGGCCTCTCATCACCCGTAGACTTTAAAAAAAAGTCTGGGGATGACCAACTCCATTTAAAACATTCCTAAACAAATATCTGCATGGAGGCTGACATTTTATTCAGTTGGAGCTCCTTTTATCTTCAGAAGATATCCCAGAAGGAGAAACATGTAGATTAGAACCATCTAAGCAACCCCCACACTTTACACTAGAAGTGCATCTAACCACAGATGCGTGCTGATCCAGCGCAATCCTACTCGTCACATCACCTCATATCAAAAAACGCTGACTCGGACTGGAATTACAAGTTTTGTAAGCATGACGGTGTACAACTCTCTGATGAGATTTACAACTCTCTGATGAGTTGTGTCTGTTCTCCCTATCAGTGAACAACTCTCTGATGAGATGTGTCTGTGCTCTCTGTCAGTGTACAACTCTGCGATGAGCTGTGTCTGTGCTCTGTCTGTGGACAACTCTGCGATGAGATGTGTCTGTACTCTCTGTCAGTGTACAAGTCTGCGATGAGATGTGTCTGTCCTCTCTGTCAGTGTACAAGTCTGCGATGAGATGTGTCTGTGCTCTCTGTCAGTGTACAAGTCTGCGATGAGATGTGTCTGTGCTTTCTGTCAGTGTACAAGTCTGCGATGAGATGTGTCTGTACTCTATGTCAGTGTACAAGTCTGCGATGAGATGTGTCTGTGCTCTCTGTCAGTGTACAAGTCTCCGATGAGATGTGGCTGTGCTCTCTGTCAGCGTACAAGTCTGCGATGAGATGTGTCTGTGCTCTCTGTCAGTGTACAACTCTGCGATGAGATGTGTCTGTGCTCTCTGTCAGTGTACAAGTCTGCGATGAGATGTGTCTGTGCTTTCTGTCAGCGTACAAGTCTGCGATGAGATGTGTCTGTGCTCTCTGTCAGTGTACAAGTCTGCGATGAGATGTGTCTGTGCTCTCTGTCAGCGTACAAGTCTGCGATGAGATGTGTCTGTGCTCTCTGTCAGTGTACAAGTCTGTGATGAGATGTGTCTGTGCTCTCTGTCAGTGTACAAGTCTGCGATGAGATGTGTCTGCGCTTTCTGTCAGTGTACAAGTCTGCGATGAGATGTGTCTGTGCTCTCTGTCAGTGTACAAGTCTGCGATGAGATGTGTCTGTGCTCTCTGTCAGTGTACAAGTCTGTTATGAGATGTGTCTGTGCTCTCTGTCAGTGTACAAGTCTGCGATGAGATGTGTCTGTGCTCTCTGTCAGTGTACAAGTCTGCGATGAGATGTGTCTGTGCTCTCTGTCAGTGTACAAGTCTGTGATGAGATGTGTCTGTGCTCTCTGTCAGTGTACAACTCTGGGATGAGATGTACATGCGCTCCCTGTCAGTGTACATGAGTCCCATTGACTTTAGAAATGAAGGAGCTCTGAAAATGAGGGACCAAGCTAAGTAAATGGCTAGGGTGCACCTTCATTCAGACTGATACAATGCAATTACTTTCACGAAGACAGTCAGAAAAGAGCTGAGAAGCTAGTCAGTGAAAATGTTTCAAATCTCTGTAGCCTTGGAGTCAAGGTACAGAGCTCAATTTTTTTCTTTAAAACTTTAAGGGTTGCATAAAACTCCGTCTTCACTTGCTCGGGGATTGCAACCTGACCCATGCTGGGAGCTTGGCAGCAAGATACAGAAAAGTGCACGAGTAGAGAGATTCCCTTATACACTGCACAGGAGCTTTTAAAGATAGCTCTGAACAAACATATGTAAATCCTATCACAATGCAGAACTTGGTGCACTTAAAAAACGAAGGCTGGATTCCTGCACAATCTGCCCCTTCGCTGACTTCCGGTGTCATTACGTCTGCTTCGTACTCCAGGTAAAGCCCGAGGTGCCGCCATGCTTCTACTGCCTATGCGCATCTATGTGCGTCTCAAATACTTAGAGCACAGCTTACCAACCTAGATTCTTCCTCTCCTCAATTCCTAATAACAGATGACAGTTTGAAAACGTGTTTTTTTGCTTTTCTGAGGGTGGCATGATGTTCATACATAAATACCTACGTGGAGTATTTTAAAGTATCTGCCTGACCATTCAGAAACGCTGCCTCTGAACCACCACTTGGAGAGGACAGGGCCTGCCCTTCTCAGTGCCTGGAGTGGGACAGCACCAGAAATGATCAGAGACACACAGGCGTCCTTAGAAGTGGGCACCTGGTGTCACGTACCTGGAGCGTTGCACCTCGGCCAGACTACTCCAAATGGGTGGTAACACTGTTTCTCCTGCAGAAGGGTCTTGGTTTGGGGTGAGAGTGCGTTCAGTTGGCTATCCCAGGACCTGAGATGAGTGTGGGAGATGTGGTTTGCAAGGTGGTTTCTGACTACAATGGTGCTCCTTAAAGGCGAGAACAGATGTGGGTCTTCTGACCTTCCATCGGACGCAATCCAGTGTCCACATCTCACACGCTATCTCAGTGGGGTGCGTCACGGTGGTTTTCAGAACTTGTGCTCCGCTGTCCATTGCTGGTGTCCTGGCACACCTCATCTGGCACACTTCATAATTCCTGATTGAACCTGTGTCCTACAAACGTAGTGTGGCGTGCGATATTGATCCGTTTCTTGTCTGGGAGTTTCATCCTTGTGAACTCTCGGATGGATTTGGAATACTTCTGATAATGTGGTTCTAATTGTTGCTCTAATCTCCTGTGCTATTCTTGGTGGGTCTGTCATTTCTGTGGCTCTCGTGTAGGATTCCTCTGTCATCGTGTCTCGTTGCCTATTGTCACAACGGCTTGCATCTTGTTTGCTTGCTCCCTGCCCATCCTATTCCAAGGGTCCTGTGACAAACTACTCCCCTATTTCCAAGAGTTCCCTGACAAAAGAGAACTATTTCTTCTTCCCTTTTCCTTGTCCGAGTTTTCCGAATCTTTATTAACATTGTTATTGAGCGCAGGTATCGATCTGATCAGTGGCTTCGTGGGGTGTGGCCTGGTGTATTGTGTCTCATTGAGCTTGGACCTTCAATTATTGGAACTGTGCAGAGAAGAAGAGGTCATCGGATGGGATGGGTCGCTGGCTGTGGAACCGCAAGCTTTGGCCTAGCCAGGCACTCCTCATCTTCGTCTTGCTGTGATTGCGCCCGGCATAGTCTTCTCCCAGGTCTCCGTTCCTTAGTGGGATCAGAGTTTTTAGATGAATGTCTTCTCCGGGAGAATTCCAGGGCGGGGCCTATCGTATACCTCCTAACCAATGCCCGTCCGAATATTGTTCAGGTGTGATATCTTGTGCCAGCCTGTGTGCTGTGGTGAGTCGTTGGCTGTGATATGGCTCAGTACGCCAGGTTATGTTGAAGCCAGAGTCCCTGTTGATGGTTTGTATCACTGAAGGGACAATGGTACACCTCCACATGTACACAAATGACACACGCTTTGACGCAGAGCGTTCTGTAATCATTCAGGCACTGTAAGGAACACGCTGTATTTTGACACCTTTCTGACGTGACTTTGTAAATTGCATGTCATTGGAAATCCATCAGTGTGGGTTTTTAACATTTTCAAGAAAGGTTTGGATGGAGAATGAATGATAGATGTGTGTATGAAGAAAGGTCATTTCCCTATCTTGAATGAAAGATGTGCTTTAGAAAAGAAACCTCTGCAACCATGAACGTAATGTCTGTGTTGCTCAGGCTATTATTATTCTTGGCGTGCAGGTAGGTGGGAAGGAGGGTGTGTGTGTGTGTTGGTGTGTGGTAGAACTGATATCGCGCCTGATGAGGCTGCAAAGCATGCCAGTTCACACCATGTTCCTAGACGAGAGAGTCGCCAATAAATGTAGGAAGTACAATCCAATCTTATCTTCAAAGTATGAGTCCAAGAATAGTTGTTGTTGAAAACAGGATTTATTCCACAAGTAGGACCCACGACATGAGACATGAACAGTAGGGCAGTAACTGAATAATAAAGGCAGTGACTGAAAGATGCACTTTAACAATTCCAGAAAATAGAATTAACAGATACAAACCTTCCATAAAGAAATACACTCTCTACAACGCCGTTCCTGGAGAGCTTGGCTGGTCGTGTTTTGTTGTAATTAGTCCTATAGGGAAGTTTGGGGAGAGATGCTTGAGGACCCCTCTCTAGTGCCCTGGCTGTCATGGACATTTGATTCGTCAGCGTGTCAGCGAAGGTCTCGGGCCTCCGCCCCTCCGCGCACTCTTGATCGGCGCCTGCCAATCACTGCGGGACTCGCCTTGTAATGGAAGATGCTCGACATCCGCTGCGGCGCGCGAGTCAGACGCGGGTCTGGCGGGGCCTGTCATTTGCTGACAGCGGATTTTGTCTCTGTGGGGTGGGGAGGCCGTTTCCTTGTTCGGTGATTTACCATAGAATATTTATTGCTCTGGACAGTATGAATTGATGTATAGAACTGTCGGGCTCTCGTTGACGAGATTGCGTTCCGAGGAACCCTGACTCAGGCAGAAATCCCACTTAAAAGCATGAGGCCATATGGGGGCCGTGCTGCTGAGCCAAACAAAGGGGGGTAGCTTTATGCACACGCGGGGAAGAGCAAACACCGCTGAAATGGATCAATCATAACCTGGGCCTGGTCCGGGTGAGGGGAGGGTGTTGTCAGTAGACTGGAAATGCTGCCAAATGCACAAGGGAGAGAAAGAAGTGTGGTGTTTGCGATACACTAAACCAGCAAAAACATGGCTCAAGAATGCAATCTGGGGTTGTGTGAGGACCCCAGGCCCGTCTAGTCTGTCGCTGTCCTGGCCTTCTTTTGAGTCCTGTGTGAACCATTTGGAGTCCAATGTTCCCCATTCATTTGGAGCCAATTGTTTAATGAAACCGGTATACAAGGCCTTTGTTTTCAGCACAGACATCTGGTCGAGGAACAGGTTGCAAACAAGTAACAGATCCCTGAACAAGTCTTCATGGAGAATTCCAACTTTTCAGTTGGGCGCGTGTCAGCTGGAGACCCTTTACCTAGTCCACCGTTTTAGCCAACAGCCAGAGAGCATGCTGGGACTTTTAGTTTAGTTTCCTCCATTGTGAGATATGGTCTCACAAAATTGCAAACTAGCAACCTGCTATTGGTAAAAAGTCATGATTGGAATACGTTGCTCTTCATGACATGGGGCTAGTTGGTCACGTTGCCAGTGGCAACAAGCTACTCACCTTACATGTCTGACGCCCTGTAACAAAGAGATGCCATCAGACACACTGTGGTACAAATTGGTCCTGATAGACTCTGATGACCAGCAATCTGTTTTCTTTGTTATCCAGGACAGGCTGGATATCAAATCCCATGGATGCTTTAAAAAGAAATAGAACGACCGCAACCATGTCTAATAAAAATCAAACAGAAGAATGTAGTATACATTTGTTTTCAATATTTGAGAGGGGTTTGAGCATGACCTCTAACATATTAGGGTGGCTTTGTACGAAATGAAACTCATTGCATTTCTGCATTGTTACAGATTTTCTGGTGCCCGGCAATTTTTCTCTAGTCTGAGTTTCAGTGGGTAAGGTTTGAAAGTTTTATCTGGAATTTGTACCATAGGCATAGGAGGAAACATAAATACCCCTAATATCTATGTAGATTTCCAAAATATAAGTGTGAGATATATTTTAACAAAATTCAACCAAATTTCCAACACGTTTTAGTAAATATTGACGATGTTATTTCAAAATGTATTGCCAAATCCCATTTCTCGCCGTGCTTTTCATCGAGGATTTAACAGCGGTTAATATTAATGGAGTGGTTGGCACATGGAAGACTTTTTTGGTTAGTACTTATAATATCCACTCCCTTTATGTATCACAAAACCATGGCCCCATTCCTCTGATAACCGCTTGTAGTTAAACTTACTACTGTTTCAAATGTCTAAACTGTGTATTTCAGGATTGTACCTGCAGTCAGCAGCTTAGAATGTGATGTCGCAAAATGAGGAACTGCTTGGCAAAGGTAGAGATAGTGTGGGCCATAACATTCATAGTCAATCCATCTCAATGGATTGAAACCCAATGTAAGTTTTATACTCAGGCATGAATTAGTAATGATGTGTACAAATAGCTTACTCCGAGGCGCACAACCCACTGAGCTGGTGCCCTAGTTATTTTCGAAAGTGTGTAGTGTAGTTTTTCGGATTAAATATTGAGCAAACAGGATTATTGAATTTAAAACGTATTTTGTGTTTCTCACCGTTTAATCTTGCTGTTTCTCTTTATTCCTTCTTACTCTGAGTTATGCCTCCATTCTTTCCCTCCTCTCAATGGTTCTCCGGTGTCAAAACTGATGAATGCTTCCATTGTAAAACTGGATTTCAGACCTCAATATGTTTTTGTTGAGATTCTGTAAATTCATTGGTTCCATGTTTCTCAGCTCTCATCTAATTTCCTTCCCCGTGCATCCGGACGGACGTCCTTTTGCTTCTTAAAACTGTGTGCTTGTAATTAAAAATCCCGTGGGTATGCATTAACTGGCAGCGTTAAAAAAACAAGGAATTCAACGGAAAATTGGGCTTTGGTTAGTAGAGGGTTTTGAATACTGAGTGAATGACACAGGAGGGTTTTGAAAATGCATAGCATCCTGTGCAAGCCGTGCTTTTTACCACAGAAATATAGTCTACGGCCCTGTCACACGCCTCATGCTGGGACACAGTGACACTGACTCCAGTCCTGAACATTTAACCCACAACTCATTGATTACATGTGTGTTAGTGTAATTAATTAAATGGAACCACAGCAGGACTACAGCACCCAGAATGCATTAGGCTGTGACACAAAAGTCCAGAATTGGAAACACTATCTTTAATGACCTAGTGAAAGTGGTCACCCTGCATAAAGTGATGCCAAACTTTCTAATTTAAGACATATCTGTGTCACAACTTTGAGCTCACCTGTCAAATATTTGAAGAACTCGAGTAGGGTTATTTTATCAGCTTGGACAATGGTAAATGGTTGCTTGTTGCAGGAAATGGTGCTTAATTTGGCTGTATATATAGCAGCATTGGTCAACATCTCTAAAGTAAACACCAGGACATAACACAATGACATTCACTTGGCAATATAATAATGCAGTAAAAACACGACAAAACGGTCAAATTGTGAATGCAACACAGTACAACACAACATCACATTGCAATAATACAGCACAAATGAACAAAGATAAGCAGAAGGCATAACTACCACAAAAAATGCAACACAACAAATATACACCAACATTCTTGTTACACATTACCACCTACTGAAATGTGCTTTCGTAAGACATTAGTAACAGGTGTTTGTATCAAGCACTGCCTTACTTGCCGCCAAGAATATGAAATGGTGTGATCCAAAGATCTTTTTGATCTGGCCACTGGACATTCAGGAAGGGCTCAGAGGGTGGAGTGGCCAAGTGGCTCCGTCTCACACACACACCTATTTTCCATTCTGGGACTTTGTTTTTACAAGTCAGTGCATTCTGGGAGTTGTAGGTTTGGTTAATTTTAAATGAGCAGATTGGACCAACACACCAGGTGACAGTGATATATATAAGTAAAGCCCAGGAATGGAAAAAATGGTGTCCGGGAGACATGAAGTCATCTGGTCACCTTATGAAAGGGCGTTTGTGAGTGGTGACCATGTAGGTCCATGTCACAGAACACCGTCCTTTAAGCAGGGGACCTTCGTATTTAACCATTGCACCCAGAAATCTTAAGTAAAAGATAGTACAATATTTGTACGCCAAGCCTACAGGTCCCAGAATGCATTAGTCTGCAAATGGTTGGCCAAGGACTGGAGACGTAGTCTCCTAGTGAGGCCGGGCCATATATTTGTGAGACTGGGCAACCTCAGCTGCCCTTTTTGTGACCCATGTATTAGGATGGTACTTATGTTAGTGTACAGCAGACTGAATGTAAGTATAAAACAACAGTGGGTTTCAGCGATCGGATGCAAAAAAACACCCTGGCTGCAGTGGTGCCCTGAGGCCCCTCCAGAGATCTCCCCCTTCCCTCTGAGAGTACCAGAAAAGGACGGAGTAACTCAGTGCTCACAACCTGTGAGTAGCTCGCCCAGTCCTGATTTCTGTACTGTTGGCACTGAAGTTGAAAGGTGGCCTGTTCACGCCTAGACTGTGGTGCCCGTCAGCTGCACCGTGCTCTGTGCCCAGTGTCCACCCACGGCTGGCCGGGTAGATGTTGGCAGCACAGGCAGAGGTTTGATGCGGCTTCTACATTCTTGGTGTGCGGTGGTTACTTTGTATTGTGGTTGGTGCAGTTCTCGAATAGAGAACACAGGCGCAGGCGCAGTCATGTACCCTCGGAGACAGGCAACATCAACGTTAGCTGGGTACATGTACTTTGACGTGCTTTCAGACAGGTATTTAAAAGTCCTGGCTCAGCTCCTTGATGCAAGTGATCTGGGGCATGTCCTTTACCTGTCTGGGTTCATCACCTGGAAGCGGTATAAAAACTGCAGCTTCCTGGCGCTGCTGCCAGCGTGCGTCAGCCCTGGCCTGTGGGTTGGAAGCGGGCTCAGAATGGTGCCCATGCAGTGCTCGGCCTCTGTGCTGAGACTGCCCTCAGGGCTGCCGTGTGAGATGGTTATTTTAGGTGAAGTCATTGTCAGACACTTGGAAACGTAGTGACGTCAGTTTGTATTTGTATAACACCTACTCTGTTTCTGTGCACTCCCAGTTTTGAAAGATAAGGAGGAACAATCAAAGGCAGGGCAAAGCTTTGCAGAATGTCACACGTCTCGTCAAGGGTCGTAGCTGGGAGTAGATCTGAAGCCTCGCGCCTCCTGGCTCTTGAGCATGTAACTTAGCTGCTAGACTTTCTGTTCCGGCTGGCTGCTGGACAGAAGCCCAGGGGATGGTCATGCAATGTTACATCTCCCAACAGAGGTGCGATTGGAACTTTCAACCAAGCCTTTGGGGCCATGGTGCCCTGAGAAAGAATATGAATCCTTCCAGTTTTCTCTCTAGGAACCTGAGCGTAGGTACCCCCCCACTTGTCACAAAGGACTTGAACCACCCAGACCCTGAAAAAAAATGGCGCGTTGGATGGTTCTACAGATTTAGGCGCATTCCTATGGGATAAAGTGCCCTCAGATGCATCTGATGAGAAAACCGCAAGTCACTGAGAAGATCAGCGACCACAGGGGCAAGAGCGCCTTTATATAGTCGTAGGTCTGAAAAGTAATCTGAAATGTCCCTGTGGTCTACAATTGTTTTTTTTTTTTACTCCTTATAATGTCCAGATTACTTACTACTAATTTTCCTTATACCGAGTTGCACCCTTCATGAAAGTGCTGATTGTGTTTAGGGATTCAGTGAGGCAGAGAGACACCCTGGTAATGCCAGGATGGTTCTTCAGTGAGCCCCTTCACCCTCAGCGCTACTCTTCCTCATCATGGCACTGGAAAGATGCAGGAGTGTAATGAAAATTATCAATAAACTAGTAACGATGGAGCCTTACGGCTTTTGTATCCTTCCACCCCATCACATAAAATATTCATTGGTGTTGGATCCCTCACCCTCTCAACAAATCCTGGTGGAGGCTTCATACGCCAGAACTTACCTGCATTAGGCAGAGCTCTCGAGATTCCCAGCTCCCTGAGTGCCTAGCTCATCAGGCGAGGTACTTGCTTTGCATTCTGGGACAGGTAGTCCTGTTTTTGGGAAACCAGGACTGTAATTTTCCAGAATGAAAAGCAAAAGGCTTGACCAGATAAGGTGCTCTCACATGGACCTGGGAATCTCGAGAGCTCCGAGTAGGTTGTTACATGCGCCTTCTAATGCTCTCTTACAGCCAATACTTCTGGAAACACTACTATTGTCACATAGGGCTATCAATGCGAGACTCATTGAGAACCTGAACATTAACACACTCATGAATGCTGTTATTTACTGTATTGTTAGTAGTACTGGCAGTAGTAGTATTAGCTGAGTTTCTCTAGCCTTCTAACTGGAGGAAATAGGGAAAGATTGTTTTCCCAATCAAGAAAGCCAGACTCCCAAGTCCTGATTTCTGTCACTGACACACTGTGTGATATCAGCAAATTAATCACAGGTATTTTCTGATGCCATCACGGACCCTGTCTAATTTGAATGAGCTTGTGAGAATAGTTCCCTACATTAAGCACCTTCTAAACCACGTTGAATGAGAAAAATATACAGAAATACAATCAATTTCCTTATCATTTTTTTTCCTATATAAAAATAAGCTGGATTTAAGGAGATTTATTGTTTTTCAATGAAGTGAAACGTCGGTCAGGATTAAATAGTTTAAATCCACCGTATAAACCTTCTGTTGGTTTTGTAGAATTAAATATGTTCACTGATGTGGCCGGGGGGAGGGGAAGGGGGCGGGGGACTCTGTGGATGCGAAAGAGTTAAAAAGGAAATTAAGGTCAGCGGAAGCATCTGGCCAGACAACTGCACAGATGAATGGCAAAAATGAAAAGTCTGATGTGTTTACAGAGATGTTCTCCGCTTTTAATGTCATTAGGCGGTTTAAGGATTTCCTTATCTGCAGTCGTGTGTAATTACAGGAGATTAGCTCTCCAGAGTCTCTGAATGTAACTCTCTATTTGGTCTTGTTTTGCAGAATCATGTGAAAGACACCGTGGGTCAACAGCAGCTACAAACAGAGAGGATTTGCTGGGCTGCGTCCTGTCCAACTTAAGATGGCGCCCTGGAGGTGCTGGCGGCGGACATCTTACTCCCGGAACGCCAGCGGTTCAGCACTTTTCTTAAACTTTCTTTTGCTTGCGGTACTGGCTCAGCGTGGTACCAGCACTTCTCCATTCAGCACTTTCCACGCAGAAAACCGAGACTGGACTTTTAGTCACTTGACAGTCCACCAGGCCACTGGATCGGTGTACTTAGGAGCGGTCAATCGAGTGTATAAGCTTTCGGCCAACCTGACACTGCTGGTGTCACACAAGACAGGCCCGGAGGAGGACAACAAATCGTGCTACCCACCCCTCATCGTGCAGCCGTGCTCCGAGCTCCTTACCAAAACGAACAACGTCAACAAGTTGCTCATTGTGGACTACTCCGAGAACCGCCTGCTGGCATGCGGGAGTCTATACCAGGGGGTGTGCAAGCTGCTGCGCTTGGATGACTTGTTTATTTTGGTGGAGCCGTCCCACAAAAAGGAACACTATCTCTCTAGCATCAATGAGACAGGGACCATGTATGGGGTGATAGTCCATACCGAGGGCCAAGACGGCAAGCTCTTCATTGGCACGGCAGTGGATGGGAAGCAGGACTACTTCCCAACGCTTTCCAGCCGCAAGCTGCCCCGCGACCCAGAATCATCGGCCATGTTGGATTATGAGCTCCATAGTGACTTTGTCTCATCTTTAATCAAGATCCCCTCTGACACACTGGCCCTGGTTTCCCACTTTGACATCTTCTACATCTATGGCTTTGCCAGTGGTAACTTTGTCTACTTCTTAACTGTCCAGCCCGAAACTCCAGAGGGTGTCTCCAGCAACTCTGCCAACGACCTCTTCTACACCTCACGGATTGTGCGGCTCTGCAAGGATGATCCGAAGTTCCACTCTTACGTCTCGCTTCCGATTGGCTGCACAAAGAATGGAGTGGAGTATCGCCTCCTGCAGGCGGCATACCTCTCCAAACCTGGTGAAGTCCTAGCCAGAGCACTGGCCATCTCGTCCCAGGACGATGTTCTATTTGCCATCTTCTCCAAGGGGCAGAAGCAGTATCACCACCCTCCTGACGACTCTGCGCTGTGCGTCTTCCCCATCAGGACCATCAACACCCAAATTAAGGAGCGGCTGCAATCCTGCTACCAGGGGGAAGGCAACCTGGAGCTCAACTGGCTGCTGGGGAAAGACGTGCATTGCACCAAAGCAGTAAGAGCATCCTTATTTATGATTTTAGAATTGTTTGAAAGTTTGAAGTGTCTGCCAGATGATCTGTGCATGAACCAATGACAATGTCTGCCCACTCACACAGATATTTCCAATAAAAGTGGAATGCTTCACCGCCAGGCAGTGTGCTTCCACGTTGCACTAAAGGCCCTAGACTGAGAGGGATTAGGCGTTAGGTGGGTGGGCGCCCCTTTTATAATGTATCTAGTCCCTGATTACCAGGCCCAACCCGATCTGTTGATCCCAGGAAGTCCTCCTATGGGACCAGTGCAGTAGCTTGCAGCTGGCACCCTGTCTACTCTGATGCACCGGACAAACTCTGTATCCATCAGCTGATTTCAGGCTGGCCTTCTGTATCAGGAATACTCCCATTATCTGTCAGCTGATCCTGGCTAACCTGTAGGAGTGTTATTCGGGGATTTGTATATCAAGGGTTGTTCTAAACCACGCATGCCACTACGGGCTGCTTTTGAGTGCACACACAAGTAGAGAAAGTAGGGCCTCTAGTTTGCTGCTTACACACCGACCACCACGTACCCAGCCCTAGTCCATCATTCAGTACGGCAGTGCATTCTGGGACTGATGACCTTTGTTATCCAGCTGAACTATCACACCTGAGAGCAGGGACCAGGAAAGGTAAGCCACAGACTCCACACGCGGTGTTCAGCACCCATGCAGGGATCTAGCAGAAGCAGGAGGGGGTCAGCAGCTGCCTTTATACCACTCTCCTTGGTTTAACTGGCCTCGAGACACACCCCAATGGTGCCATGATGATAGGGTGACCGGGCGCCCTCGAGTTTCTGGGATCGTCCGGGTTCTTGACTCCTATTCTGGTCTGCCAGCAGTTATTTTCCAAACCAAATGCCTGTTCTGGTTTTAAGGAGGGTTCAGGACAGCTGAACGTGAACAGTGTCCTTAAAATATATTGCTGGTGCTCAAACTCACATTGGGCCCACTCGGACGAGTGCTCGCAGCGGATCCATTCTGTCACTCCGAAGGCGTGACAGCTGAACTTACCCTCTAACACACCACCTAACATACATAGCATGTCGTAGCATGTCTAACTTTTGTGGCATGTTCCTTGTTCATTACCATTGCAAAAAAATGTGCAGCCCAAGCGAGAGCTCAGATGCAAGCATTGGCAAAGCCAATAGGTCTGGCTTCAATGTGAACGTGCAAACAGCATATGTGCATGCATGTGTTGGCATACCGAGCCAAACTTAGCCGCTCATGCTTTCTTCTCAGTGAAAATAAAGGGCTTCCATAGGCACAATGCAGATTGATCAAAAGCTTTCTTTCTGCCTATGCTTCCTGCATATGAAGCATGTATAACATAAAGAATTAATAGGAAATGATTCTGAGAACTCTTGAAATGTAAAATATCCCTTTGTACGTTGCAATGCAAACAACCTGCACAGTAGATAGAATGGTACACCAGCAGCCAATAGTGTCAGATGAGACAGAAGCACCCCCCTAGGTAAAGCCAAAGCCCACTCTAGGTATATTTGAAAGAATTGTTAAGAAGAGGTCATTCAGATCTCTGCACTTCAAGTCCTACATGAAAGGACTAGTCAGAAGGTCAGGAGAAGGGCATCTCTAGATAAATACCCAGATTGCCATCACTCAGGTTCATACACTTCTTCATTTGAGCCTTATGTTTCAGCATCAGATGTTTCCGAAGCACAAGAGAGGACAGACACACAGATCGGAGAAGCGGAGCAAAATAAAGACTAAATAACCAGCACACGGGGACGAAGGGGGGACCTGCGAGGGTAAGATACAACAGCAGGGAGTGTCTTTTAGTGGTTTAAGAGGCAGGAGATGGATTTAAAACCACCCAGCATTAGTATTCCTGCCGGCGGGTTCTGAGCAGGGCTTCGGGGACCGGCACACTTTCCTTTACAAATTAAGCAACCCTCATCACATGCTCATTCAGGAAGGCCTTCTGCTGTTTTTGTGACTCCACATTTACAGTGCAGATGGATCACAGCATTTGCCTTTCCCTTCCCCTTTGTGATTAGCACACAAATGTCATTCAGTACGGCAGTGCATTCTGGGACTGGTGACCTTTGTTATCCAGCTGAACTATCACACCTGAGAGCAGGGACCAGGAAAGGTAAGCCACAGACTCCACACGCGGTGTTGTAAATAGGCAAATCGGTGTAGCAATGTCTTGGGAACTCTGTCATTATATTCCTAGGTTACAGAGTACTGTGATTGCAGCCCTGTTTCTATGTTACTGCCCTGGTCACTATGCAGAGAGACCCACTGCATATCCGCAGGGAGCCAAGTGGGCATTGTGCACAGGGCCAAAGAGGGACAGGAGAAGCCCTCAGCTGCACTTTGCTTTGAAGGAGAATGTGTGAAGTCCTAATTCCGGCCATCTACATATCGTGAGGTAATACTAAAGGGCTTCAACCACTGGAGAGGCATTTTAGCTTGACCTCCTGGCACACTATTCACAAATTGTTCAGGTGTAGCTTGCGTAGCTTCCCTGATAGTCGCCTCTATAACACATAAAGCACTTTACGCCTTGCAAAGTTTATAAAATGGCTGTCCAATTATCAGTAGAATAGAACATCGTACCATACAGTTGCGGAGAGCTGTGGTGTTTGTGAAATTAATTGTATAACTTTTTATTTCGTTATGTAGTAAATCTTCGATCTGGGATGTCATACATCCATCGCACGCCCCTGAAAGATAGGAGCTTTCAGTGTACTTTCCACAACTTTCTTGACTTTTGAGTGTAAAAGTGTGGGAAAGACTCATATGAAATGCCACACTTAAGGCCCCGTAAGTGTTTGCAAGGTAACACAGACCATGGGATGAACTGCATTACCAACCCCAGACCAGCTGCACCCAATCCAACCCAACCCCAGGATCCAGTTTAGGCCACATGGGTATCTGGTAAGTTGTGCTGGAGTCACAGACTGAGGCAAACAAGGAGAAGTACCATTTACGAGCTGTGCCCTCGTCCCGTGCTTTATTTTCCTTGCACTTGCTGTTCAGTGCCAGTGCAATTCTCTTCTACCAGTCTGTGAACAGTTCGGCTCAGCTCTTAATCCCCACTAGAGCAGAAATGGATGTAAATCCTATTCACGTACATGTTTCCACTATTGACATATTTACGATGCTTCTGCACGCACATCTGATATACGCACAAGCATTTCATCTGGGGGTCGTAGAGTTTGGGGGGGGTCTGCTTTCAATTGCAAATTATTTTTTATTAGATTTTCAAACAGACTGAACAATTTTAGCTGTGTAAGTGGAATTGAAGGAGGATTTTCTTTGCATTTTTTCTATCTCATGTGTAATTGTTTTAATTTCTGAGCGAATGAAGCCACAAGTCAGTACCAATAATAGGTGGCCTAGTCCATAAGGAGTCAATATGTAAGACTTACACATATGCAAGAGTTTACACAAAGACCTTCACTGTTATCACTTCTAGAGGAAACAGGATAACACAAGAACAAAACCAGAGAAAGAGAGGGTGGAGGTGACTTGCCGGATGAATGAAAAGGGGTTTTAGCTGACATGTCGGAGCCACTGAAAAGGGTGACGGATGAAAAGCTTGAGGGGAGGAAGCAGGGGTGTGTGGCAAGAAAGTGTTAGGGAATGAAAGCTTCGGAGATAAACACTTCGTTTGAAGGGACAACCTAAGCCAGTTTCCAAGATGAAGAGTGAAAATTGACCCATATAACCTGAGTCGTTTAATAAATAGATCTGTGATTCACTTTTCCACTCATACCTGTCTTGAAACACTTCCCCAATAGGTTTGTAATGGTCTTCTATATCTCTTGAAGTGGAAGAGAGTCGCCCAGCTGCACTTCAACCCGGATGCAGAACAGCATTGTTCCACACAGCCATTGGCTGACTGAACTGGTTCCTGATAGGTCCAGGATAGAAGGTGGTTCTCTAAGCCGCTCCCAGGACCGCATTTAACAGTCAGAAAGCCCTGTAGGCTTTGCACCTGAGCGAGCAAGAACACCGACGCGACCAGTTTGCAATCAAATCCTCCATCTTGCTGACTCATGACTCAAAAATCAGGTTTGCAAAGCAAGTCACCTGCTTTGTGTGCCCGAGGCAGTAGAAGGTGGTATGGCAGGGACGCTTTGAGACAGTTAATATTGATTGAGAGGCGGGCGGCAGCATACCGATTGTGGTGAAGCTTTCCCACCAGGTGAATTGCTAATTATTTAAAACAACACTTCCCCCTTCAGCAGACACCTCAGAGCATAGGATGCCACAGCGAGAATCAGAAAATGTAAGATGGGCAACTTTCTAATGGGGAAAGTCACCCCATCCAACCAATCAACAGCCAGCTGGGTTTCTTATTTGACTGAATATTTCAGTTTGAGCCTGAACACCACTGTTTGATTGAACAGAAATGTACAGTGTGCTGTTACTAGAGGCCCACTGGCTATCTATCTTAATGGTCAGTGTCTCTAGGTAACAAAAAGCTCGTAGTTTCTACAGACTCCTTACTTACAGTTACGCCCACTGTTTCAGAGGAAGAGCTCCCTATGGTTCCAGTTAAGCACTATCTCTGTATTTCTTATTCTAGTGCCTTCTCTTCCTTTACATGTATATTTGTGTGTATATATATATATATATATATATATATATATATATATATATATATATATATATATATATATATTAAACGTTTTGTGACTCTTCTCATTCTCGGTCGGATTCACAAAGAAAGTCAGAAATGTATATCTTTCTTTGAATTCTCAAACAATTCCAAGCGTACACTTGGAATATTTTGTCTAGCGTAGCTTTCCAGGAATACCCGTGCATTCATTTATGCATTCTGGAATGTAATGCATCGTTCTAAGGCATCGGTCCATTAGTACTGTGTAGATTTTCATTTTTTCTGTTTCTTAAACTTGAATTTTCCATTATAAAAATAATACTATTGATATAGCCAATTTTTATTTATGTGTACAGATAGTTTTGTGAATTAAGCTGTTAGTGTTTCACAATCCTCCCCTATTATTTTTCTAGTGTTTCTCTATCTTTCTTTATTGTGTCACTCTCTTTATTCGAACATCTCGCTGTCTGATCCTCTTTTTCGTCCTTGTTTGTCCTCTCTTCGACCAGTCTCTGCTCTTGGGTGTGGCGGGACCGGTTCTGGCATGGCTGCTACCCAAGACATCTCATCTGGGCCCACACAAAGCCCAAGAGTCCTCAGATGCAGGGGTGTCATCTAATCCGCACATCCTGCCACCGTGTTTGTGGGCTGCTGGCATGTGGCTTAGATCTTCGAAACCTGAGCCAAGCCTGCAATTTTCCACAAGTGGAATCAAAACACATGCCGCGCGGTGGTGTGCCAGAATACCCCAGGGCACAGGCAGCACTGCGGAGCGGCGCTCCTGAGGGTTGCTCTCTGCATCCATGATAATGGCGGCTACTGCGTCATTTGGTGGCCCTGTCTGAATCTTAGGGGCTCCAATTGGCTAGGATCTCAGGTCTCCGCTGTCTTTTGACAACAGAATGCATTCTGGGGGCTGTAGTCTTGATTTGCTTCCATTGAGCCAGTCGGAATAATGCACCCGAGAGCAATGAATCCTAAAGGGAAATCCTTGGAACGGGAACTAGGTGTCTTCACAGCATAGATCGAAGCGTCTAACCTAGTCCCGGGTGTCTAGAAGTCCCATCTGTGCTTTAAAAAAACAAGTGCAGGCGGCAGTGGGCTGTTACATTTGCTTAAGAGTCCAGAGGCATAGAATTTGAGAGCAGAGTGGGTCTGCCAGGTCAAACCAGTCTGCCCATCCTCTCTTTATACCCATGCCAGCATCTGCAGCAATACCCTTAAGTCCTCTGCACCACCCTGACACTCAGTCTGATCTTGTTACTTTTTTGGCTAGTGTGCTATTGGTGTCACTATACCTTAGCCAGGACTTTGTTCCACGCCTAGATTTACCTTTTTCCGTAATAAACTGCCTATCATCACAGCATCTCTTGTTCTCTGAGGCCATCCAGTGAGTGGGTAGGCATCCCTATGTCAGAATCCTTCTTCCTGTGAATAAGATAAAAGGGGGTTTATAATAAAAAACTTTTCATAATCAGACCATGAAATATGCAATATTTATTTCTAATGTTGACAATATTTATCACATGCATAACGAAGATATGTAATAATATTGTGCATGGTCTTAAAGAACACTGCATGAAAGCCTGTTTACATAGACAGCTAGTGTGAAACAAGCATTTGCAGTGCAATAGGTCTCTCATAACTGAAAGTTTGAGCTATTGGCATTGCTAATGATAATGCAACGCCACTAGCTTTAGCTTTCAGTAATGCAAGACCAATTGCATTGCAAATGTATTTTTCTATTTATTTACTTTTTAAGCAATCGCAGCCCCCACGCTTTAGATGTTTAAAGCTAGCGCGTGGGTATCGCAATTGTAACAAAAGTAAAGAAATAGAAAACAAAGGCATGCAGCTGTATTTTTTCTATTTATTGACTTTTAAAGCAATCACGCACCCGCACTTTAGCTTAAGATGTTTAAAGCTAAATCTCGAGTGCCACCTTTGCTACGAAAGTAAACAAATGGAAAACAAATGCCTGCAGTATGCACTTTTTTCTATTTATTTACTTTTGAAACAATTGCAGCGCCTGCGCTTTATCTTTAAGCATCTTAAGCTAAAGCGCATTTGCTTGAAAAGACATTGAAAAAAAAGGCATGGGGATGAATTTTTTTCTCGATTTATTTACTTTTGAAGCGATCGTGGCACCCGCTCTTTAGCTTAAGATGTTTACCGCTAAAACGGGGCGCGCTGTCACTGTAAAAAAAGTAAACAAAATTTAAAAAAAAGGCGCACAGCCGAGTTTGGTGAACCGCAAATATGAAAAGAAAGTTGCGGCTGTCATTATTGCCTCTGAGGCATGCCGTGCTGGTTAAAAAAAAAACATTGGGGTTTGCAGGGAGGAGTGAGTTATTTAAGAAAATAGTGCTCACAGACTGTAATTAAAACATGTAGAGTAAAAACATAAGTAAAAGGGCTGTTCTCATGGGAGGTTACAACAGGAGAAAAGGAGGTACTAAGGAGAGACTACTAAGCCTATTGATGAATCAAAAGCCACCATTTACAAAGGACACTAAAAGGAGCCAATTAAAAAGCAGAACGGGAAATGGGTGGAGCTTCAAGTTCATTCCTGAAGACAGCATGTCTCGAAGAGACAGCACAAGAGCTGCCTAGGCGAGACCGAAAAATGGCTACTTTTAATTAGGTGTCCTTGCGTTATTCTCGTAAAAAAGTTTCAAAACAATTTATAGTGCAGTTTCTCTGGTCTGACAAAACGATGTGTCTGTTCTGTGCCAGATTGTTCTTATTTGCAGGGACAAAGGTCCATATACAGAGGCACTTGCTCAATTGATGGGCAATGGGTATCTACTAAGTCTTGTCTATACTCCTGAGTGTTAAAGAAACCACCTAAGTTGCACAGCAGTGAAACAAGGTGACTTTCACTACACTTTACCTACATGTGATTTGTGTTATATTTTTACATCAATATGTAATGAATAAATGCTCAGCGGTGTATTCTGATACTCTACTTTTAAATCAGTACACATTCCAACACATTTTTTAAACTCGTCAATTACTCCCTGTGGACAGACTCACAAGTACATGATGGTGCGCCACCATTTTTTATTTCAAATGTATTAACAACAGGTGTTATCCTTGGGATAATCACACCCTCACATGTCCATTGTCATCAAAGGGCACACCAATGAGGAGACGGCATGAAGGCCAGGCGATGCTATCCATGTCCTTCCTTTGGTGTTTAGCCATTTCGGATTAGAGGTGTTTCTGGCTTCATTAACTGACCACTGTAGTTGTCACAGCGCACTGAGGAAGTAGCAACACTATTTTTGATGTTCACTACTCAGTTATATGTCATAACAGGTGGTTTCTTTCTGGGGTTCTTATCTGTATGTCTGGGTCGGTAGATCAATGACGTCAGAGATGTCGCTGATCCTGTTTGGATTCTCTCATACTCTATTCTTATTGATGTACACATTGAACTGTGGCTGCTCGAAAGAGGGATACTGGCCTCTTTTGTTGCTCAGTGGCACATAACCACGGGGACTGTTACCCATCAGGACTCGAGGCGCACTAGAAAATCCTGATCATGGCATCATGAACCAAGACAGAGGATTGTTTTCTTACCAAGTGGCCCATTCAGCTAGTCACAACGCTCCACAGTTCCTGGGGCACCAAAAATTCTGAAGCATGGCTAACAAGGACTGAGATACAAGACGGTATCCCTCGGTGATGGCCCCTAATCCTAACCACATACTTTCCTAGGCACTGGGACATATGGGCCATCAAAAAAATCTTATTGCAAAAACAAGAAATTAAATTAATATTGGAAAACAACTTATTCCTAGATACATTGTGCTATTTCTGCAACCGCCATGCTACAGCAGTAAGAAAACACTGGGGATATGAAAAGCTGGTTTGTGAAGGATGCAGCCCACGCAGCCCGACCAGAGGCCTGCTTTCATCACCTTGTTCCTCTCCATAGACTCCTTTTAGAACTAATTTTATCATCCAAGGCCAGCTTCTGAAATGTATACATGGTGCTGAAAATGCCATTTGTGAGACCTCTGCTCGAGTCTATGGGGGTCCAAAATGTAAAGGCTTTGCTGTAAAGCTGGGCCTATTCTGAATTACAAAAAGGCTCAACTAGAGGTGCGAGGGAAGAGCCTTAGAAGTCTAGCGGGGTTTCTGAATCCCAGTTCCAGCCTGACTGTTTCTTTCACTGTAATGCGTCATTTAAATTGTTGAATCTATGACTATTGACTGTGTTGTCAATTATACCACACTGCATCGGGTTCTAAGCTTCACAAGTCCCCAGACAGAGCTCTGGCTTTCACTGCTGGGCCACCGCTACCACCGGAGAGTTACAACTGAAAAGTCAGTCAATCAATCAGCAGATTTGTAAAGTGCTACTTGTCACCTGTGAGGGTATCCAGGCGCTGTCCAAGCCACTAGAGTCCTGGGTCGATCGAGAAAATATTCAGAATGACCTTTGGAACAGCAATGGGCTCCTTGCAACCAACAGGATTTTAAGAAAAGTGTGACACGTCAGCTACAAGCTGCTTTTCACAGTCCTTGTGGTTTAAGCTATTCAGCCATGTGGCCTCCCAACTTTGGAATGCCTCTAGTGTGATTGTTGTTCTGGTAGATGATGTCCAATCTCTCATTTCTTGTCCTGTCAGACCCCCCAAGCATTCTTCACCCTCAGACGGCAGGTGTTTCCTTGCCCACCAGCCTCTTGAGAGGAGGTCACTGCCCTGGCCTCGGGGAGGCACTCTGTAGGCAGCCTCTCTCTGTCTCATCCATTCCATAATGGGGACTTCTCCCTAATCCCGCAGCTGAGACTGGGCACGGGGCACGGGGCACGCTGTTTGAGATTATACATGATCACTACGAAAATGTTTACATATTCTTTCATGGTTACGCTAAAACCTCAGTATGTCTCCACCACAGACACCATCACCTATTTGAATACAGAAGGGGGATAAAGTGACTTGGTACCGTAAAAATATTTTTCAAGTGTTTTTTTCCCTTTTGTGGGGTAGAGGCCATAAGTTTCTGGTAGGCTGGAGGGAGACTCTAGTGACAAATAAAGCATGTCTCTTTGTGCACCCATAGCTATCCATCTACACTTCCCAGTGACTGACCGTGTGTATTTGCTTTTTTGCAGCCTGTGCCCATCGACGACAACTTTTGTGGCTTGGACATCAACCAGCCGCTTGGAGGGTCCACCATGGTGGAGGGCGTGCCTGTGTTCACGGAGACCCGCGACCGCATGACGTCAGTTGCCTCATACGTCTACAATGACTACAGCGTGGTCTTCGTGGGCACCAGAAGTGGGAAGCTGAAGAAGGTAAGCCCAGCCCTACCCTGCAGCAGTTTTGGAGGGTTTCCTGTTTCAGTGCCTTTTGTAGCAGCACAGTGACGCCTGTTACACAGTTTTGTGGAGAGCAAAGCTTGGCACCTCAAACATACATCACTATCCCTGTCACATGATGTTCGATTTTGGGTGTCGAGAAGACCTTTAGGGCTGGCAAAGAGTTATTCAGATGTCAGGAAGGGACCTGACATGTTATTGACTCCGGATCCTAGTGGTTAGGCCAGGGAGGCCCCGACAACTCTCTGGTCTGAAAGTGGGCGAGCCGGTTGTGAAGGCAGGCTGTACAGACTCGATGACCTTTGTTAGGGGAGTTTTGAGGCAGATTCCTATCAAGGTGTGAGGGTGCAGGGCCCTGGGGTCACCAGCATGCTTTCTGTACACACCCTTCACCTGCTGGCGCATTCCTGCCTGTTTTCACCACAGATGGAGGCTGCATAGGTCCCCAGGGCGCATAGATACCGGTGCTGTCTGTATTGTAAATGGGGCAGGTTTCGGTGGAGGGCAGGTGGTACTGGACCTGTTGACGTGTTCCTTCCCCGCATAACCTCCGTGTGACCTTGTTCAAGTGTCATTGATGTGATAGGTTTACCGTGGCTGGGTGTGAACGAGCTCTTTATAATATTTCTATTGCAATATGTACCAAATGAGCCTTCCAAATGTATCGTGATTTAATTGTATAGCCGTATACCTAAATACTTCCTTGATGTACCCGCTTGAACCCTCTAGTGCACGCGCAGCTCTAGAGTTGAGTGAAAAGAGGTCTTGGATATCAAGATGTGTGCAGTTCATGAATTTGCTGTATTGATTTATTTCTCTGGAGTATACTTGATACAAGTGGTGCTCTGTGTGCAAACACTCAAGGTCATTAACGTGACAGGACATGAAGAAAGGCAAATCTAACCATCTTACTTTGTTGTTCTTGTGTAGCGCCTTGCTCGGCTAGTGGAGCGATGGCGCTCTTTAATGTGTCATAATTTTATTTGAAATATCATTAAAAAATGTGGTTAAACAAGAATTTTAAAAGGGACTTCGGACATTTTTTGTTAAAGTGCATTTGTTCTTACTGGTCCTTCGTAATATCTATGTATTCTGTGCATTGGAGTTCATGTTGTGCAGCACTGCGCATAACATCCCCTCCAGGCACTTTACAGCTCCTTTGATGTGCAGATGAATCTGTTTTTATAGTGTGTTGTTCAATACATTAATGGAGTAAGTACATTTCTACCAGTTTTCTAACTTGTCGGTATTCGTTGTAAAGTTTAGCCGGCTCTGCACTGAAGTGCGTGTCTTCTGGCCCTGGCGGGAGGGGCTCGGTGACTGGGGCCACTTGTCGTCGAGTTCTTTCAGACAGGATTTCCTGCATGAATCAGGAGTGCATAAGAAAGGCTGCTCAGCCCTCCATGCGTTCAGAAGCCTGTCTGCACCAGGCTTTCACGACACGACAGCCCGCGCCACCCTGCCCTCGCCCAACATCACAACATGGCCCACCACACCCCTTAGAAAAAGCTGCCATCCGCCAATCCCACTGCGCTGGTAGTGTTGCACAGCTCTCCTGACCCCATCTCAAGGCTACCATCAGCAGGGCTTTAAGTGGGATGAAAAAACTGGGGGGGGGGGTCTCTCAAGGGGGCGTGGCCATAGTAATTAAAGGCGTGGCTTAAAACACATATGCTAAAAATCTGTGCTTAGCATAGTGTGGCGCCCGACTTGTATTTTGCGGTTTCTGTCATTGCATCCAGATATATGCTACAAGTTTCTGTCATTGCATCCTAATATCTGCTACAACAAGTAACATCATACCTACAACAAGACAGAACTATTGGCTTTGTCAATGGTAGTTAGTTCCATAAGACAAATAAGCAGCAACTATGGCTTGTTGTATATAATATTGAAAAAGCTTCCAATTAAAGCCCTGCTGAAACCACGATGATGTTGCTGCTCCTGAGTTTCAAAAAGAGAAGGGAAATCCAGAGAGAAAATGACTCGCTTTAAAGGATTTCCCTTCTAATACAACACTCACCTGGCGTGACGTCATGCCTTAACTTCTGCACTAGTGAGAAGTGAGCAGTGTGAGCAGAGCATATCCATGTGCCTGCTGTCACTGCAGTCCGGAAAACAGTGGACTGCCTGTGCCAGGGCACAAAACTGAGCCCGATAGAGATCCGTTTTCAGGCACCCTTCAAATAACTGCCGGTGCTCAGACCCGGTGAGACCCGGCTCGCTTAAAGCCCTGACCGTCAGCCACTCCTTCCATGTCATCAGTGTGCGCCAGTCCTTCTGGTGTCTGTCGAAGCTCACCAGCACACTTGCTGTTGTCTTCTGTCAGTCGACCCCATCCCACCAGGCCCGTTGTAAGGGCAGTAGCGACCGGTGGTGGGAGTTCTGTGGAGGTGGGAGCAGTGTGGGGGTAGTAAACTACGGCATACGGCCGAATAGAGGTAAGTAAACAAATAAATAAATAAAACTAATTTCATTTTGCGCGCTGTATTGCCAAATGCAATGCAGCGTACACAAAAAGATTTGTTTAATTTATTTATTTGTTTACTTACCTCCGTTGGGCCATATTCCATAGTTTACTACCCCATCACCCTGCTCCACCCCCGTCTCGCTGCCCCGCAGCACTCCCACCACCGCTGCTACTGTCTAAGGGTCGCTGTCAGCCCACCTCAGCATGAGCTACCTTCCCCAGCCCACGTGGGCTACCTACCAGCAGACACTCCCTACACATCATCTGTCTGTCGTAGCCACCAGGAGCCTTCCCGAGCCCACTATCATCCCGCCAGAACCCTTCTGAACACCGCCATCAGCCTACTCTAGCCTACCAGGGCCCTAGTAAGGGTCAACATCACCAGTGCTTAATTTGTGGTGGGGCCCAAAGTTTTGCTCAGTAGCCCAGTGGCGGCACTATTACATTTCTGGGGTGTCGTATACGCTGGCTGGATGGTCTTGATTCCACCTTATGCCTCTTTTCTACACCACAAACACTCCCTGCTCCTTTACCTTACTGTTTCAATTTCTTTTTCATCCTACTTTCCATCTTTGTCACTAAGTTTTCCATCTGTCTCTTCCTTCTTCTTTCCCTCATTTATGTTTATCTCACTGTTGCTTTGGGTCAAAGTCTAATGAGGAAAAATAAGTGTCAGTCATGAAAAATGAGTGCTGCTGGGCCTCACCTGCAACTAAATTAAGCACTGGCAAAAGCCCATCCCAGCCTACATCACCTTGCCCCATCAGCAATCACTGCACGCCACCATTCTGCCCCTACTCTCTAGGGCCCGCACCGGCTGCCATCAGTCTGATCACAACATTGACCAAGTGGCTTATACATGCGCCACGTGCACTGATGCTGTCCCTTTCAGGGCATCTGAAATAGATGCCCAAGGAGTGGAAGTGGTTAGATGGAGGGATGAGTGAATAAACAGGTTGGAAAAGAGAAAGAAGTATTGCAAAAGGCGTGTGAAGGAAGAAGGTGCATAAGGAGAGAGCAGGCGTTGAAATGCCTAATTCAGCGGGCAGGAGTAGAAGTGCATAAGATGACCTCAGCATAGGTGTGAATAAGCAGACAGGCCCAGGCAGCCAGTGTGCTATAATGTTTGTTACTCCAAACAAAATGTGCCAATCATAGCAAGTAATTGTTTGCATGTCGGCCCTAAATGCCATTTACAAAAATATCATCCCATTGGGCATAGATTTTCTATTATTAACTCCAAACGTGTGATATTTTTTTTAAGATAATTAGGACGCAATATTTATGTGAGATGATATAGAACATTCCTGGTATTTAACCAAGTGGATGTGGGAGAAACATTGTTTGATGCCTTGTAGACTTACATTGCCTCAGGATCAACGATTCTCACACTCCAGAATTGTGGCCATTGAAGCCACGCGTTGCCTGATTTAGGGGCATATTCACAAGAGTTGTGGCACAGGGCAGCGCAGTGAGTTACCTTACCTTGTTGCACTGCGTCATAGGCATAGAGCAGGTATAGGCCATATTTATCCAATAAGGAGCTTCCCTGTCTGTTCCCCCTGCGCTGGTCTTCTTTTTGGAAGCCTTGCTCCATCGCAGGCGCCCTTGCACCATAGTGCAGGGGTGCCTATGTTGCAGGCAAGACTGTTTTTGTGCAGGAAGGGTTACCTTTCTGCACAAAAAAAGAGTTACTTTCCTGCACAAAAACCCTCCTGAGATGGTTTTTCCTCATTCCGAGTGTGCTTCAGCATGCAGCACACACAGAGGAAAAAACAAGGAGAAGATTTCTCGTCATTACGCTCACCGGGGGAGGCACATCTTTTGATGCATTCCCGGGTTTACTAGGTATGGTACAGCTACTGTGCGTCACAAAACATGGGATTTGTGGGAGAACACCCTCCGCAACACCCGTGGAACATCTCCCTTGTGAAAATTGCTGCGTTACATTACTCTGTACTTTTGAAGCCATTCAAAGCCACACAAAGAGGCTTTGCGTGGCTTAGAGGTTTGAGTTGTACAGGTACCACGTTGCATGGTGCAAGCATGATGCAAAGCTCTTATAAATGTGCCCCTTAGTGAGCGGCAATGGACGCAGACTCCAGCTTTCAGGCCACACCCCACAGTCGGAGAGCTGGCGGTACCCCAGGGCTAGGGGCATTCCACACCTGGGCGTGAAGCGGCCAGTATGTGACCACAGGGGCATTGCATACACCAGTAGCAGGGTCACAGCTCATCATTAATCAGGCTTTCCCTTCTACGAACTGGTCGGGCCTGTTTCTGAGGCCAGACTAATGGCAGTTAGTCACCCGAGGCGCAGGGAGGCGCACAGGTAGTTCTTGGCCCAGAGGCCCCCTAGCGTCAGCTCTGGAAACAAGGCCTGAATGAAGCCTCCAGCCCTCTAACCACATTACCCCCTCATGGGTCCTCCCCGTCCCAGTCCTAACAACGTGAGGCAGTCCTGCCTCCACCCAGCCAATCACAACGCCAGTATTCAAAAGCTACATAAGCCCCTCCCACCTACCGCCATGCCTGTTTTTTTTCTGCTCCGACGGCTGTCGGAACGCTGGTGCTCCCGGTTCCTGTTTCTGTTTCTGGCTTTCTTCAGGACGGTGCCGTGAGTGTTTCATTTGCAGTTTTATGCTTCTGCGCTATTTTACTGTGTGAATTTCACAGGAGTGTTTCATTTGCAGTTTTTTACTTCTGCATTGTTTCCTGTGGGTTTTTCTCTCTGTGCGGCTGCTCCGGTCCCCCGGTCAGCTGCGCTCCTGTTCTGGGGTCAGGGACTCTCCCCGTTCATGTGCTGGGCTGGGGCGGGGAGTTTTCGTGCTGTCCTGGCCCCGGGTCGTTCCGGCGCTGTGGTTCTAGTGCAGCGACCGGCCCCCACGGTCATGGTCTTTTGACCTGGGGCTGTGGGTGGAGACTACAGGGCTGCCCATTGTAATTTTTACCGGTCTCACATTGTGTGATTTGGTGATTGGGGGCAGTGTTGCTTGGAGGTTGCTGGGCACTTCCTTTGTTGTGTGGCGAGTTCCTGTTTGGTTCGATTGCTCGGGTTCACTCACCATGTGTGAAGGGTCGTCTTCACCTGTGCCTGCCTGGCTGTTTCCATGCGGCATAGTTTCCAGGTTCTGCAGGTGGATGACCTTTTGCAGATTCTGGGGCTGCGCTGAATACTGTGAAGGGCTACTGGTGGTCACGAGATCTTCCTGCCTATGCTGTCCAATTACCTGGGTTGATATAGTTTCAATCTGTGCTTTTCCACAGTTGTTGGTGTTGGCTGTCCTTATGCGCTGCCAGGGCCTACTTTGCGTTGTCCTGAGGATAGGTCTTTCTTAGGGTGATGCTGGGTTGTGGCCCTAGATCCCTGGATGCTGTGGGGTTTTCCGCACAGTTTGTTTACTCTGTGGTGGTTGACCTTTTCCTGCCATGTTGTCCTGTTGGATATCCTGTCTGATGCATGGCTTGCGGCAGATACGCAGGGTTTTCCTCGTTTTCTGGGATGGTGGTTTCGCCTGGCGGACTTTGTCTCTCTTTCCTGCATTTCCATGTGTTGCTTCTTCTTTTGGGGTGCGTGCTGGCTCTTGTTCGGCCTGTACTTCACTTTTCCTTCTCATGGGTTGTGTGGAGTTTGGCTGTTTGCGGGCCTTCCTTCCTGTCTTGGCTTGATGGGTTGAGTCTTCTCCTCGGCTGACCTGGTCCTGGTGTCTTGGTCCACTGTCTGTTTTTCTGTGGCTCCTTGGCTTTTTGGCTCCCTCTACTGACAGTCTGTGTGGTGGTGCTCTGTCTTCCTCTCGGCCCTTTCGTGGTCGGGGGTGGGGGAGGCTGTGTTCCGTTTGGTTCCCGGCCTCTGTTGCGCCTACGGCTGCCCCTGGGTGTTGGTCGTCCAGGGTTTTGGGTATTGTTGTGCCCTGGGAGGGGGGTCTCTGTGACCTGGTGGTTGCAGTTACGTCTCTTTTTCTTTGGGTCTGTGTCCCACTCCTGGTGTTCATCTGGCAGTAGGTTCCCTGTCTCCGTTGCTGTTTTTGTTACGGTTTTGGGGGCTCGGATCCGTTGTTCCTGGCTTGTTGGTCCGGTCTGCTTTCCGCCTGGTGGGTCCTGTCGGGCTTCGCTCTTGGTTTCCGGATTCCTTTCCGGGCTGTCCCCTTTTTTGGGCTGTTTTCACAGTTGCTCCGTTGTCCTTTGACCCGTGTTGCATTTACCTTCTTCTTTGGGCGTCGGTCTCTTTTTGTCTCTGGGCGCTGTTGTGCTGGTTCCGGTGGCGGAGCGGGCCAAGGTTCCTCTTCCTCTTTGCTCTTGGTCCTGGCGCCCGTTGGTTCCTTTCTGCACGGTTCTGTGTCCCGGGGCTTTATACCATTTGGTGCCGCTGGTCGGTTGTTCCCCTTGCGGTCTGTCATTCCCTTCTTCCTGGTGCTTCCCTGGATTTGGGTGTTCTGTTTTTCGCGTTCCATCCGTCTGGCTGGTCCGCGGTTCCTGCGGTTTGCTGTGGATGGGTTCCTTTCTCTGGTTCGGAAGTTGCCTTTCGGCCTCTCTCCTGTTCCCCTGGTTTTTTCCGCGGTGCTGGCTCCTGCTGTGCAGGTTTTTTGCTGGTTGGCGGTTTCGCTTTCCTTGCACCTGTTGTTCTTTTTACTGCAGGGTCAGGTCTGGTCCATACCTGGGTGGGTGACCGCCTGGGGGGTGCTGTTGGCTTTTCCCTATGTGGCTTTTGTCCGGTTTCTGCTTCCACCCTCCTTGTGACTGTTCTGGCGATGGTGGCGTTGTGGCCTTGCTACGGTTCCTGGGGTTCGTTGTGGTTCTGGCCATTTTTCTTCTGGTTCCTGTTCGGGGCCTGTTCGTCACTTTGCAGGGGGTTGTTTTCACCCTCCGGCTCGGTTCTCTTCCCTGTTGGCTCTTTTGTGGGTCCTGCTGGGTCGCCCTTCTGCCCTTTGAGGTTGGTTGCGGTTCCAGGAGGTGGTGGCTGCCTCCACGGCTGTGGTTCCTTGGGTGTTTGCCTGTTCCTCCTGTCCTTGGTGTTTCTTCCGATTGGCTCTTTGGGTCCTTTCCCGTGCAGGTTACATGGCTCTGGTTCCTCTCTCCCCTGTTCTGGTTCCTACTTTGGCCTGGTGGCTTTGCTCTCCCGACCTGGTGTTTGGGGTGCGTTTTCAGCTCCCTTCTCTCCTCTTGTTGTCCTTGGACGCCTGTCCTTGGGGTTGGGCGCCACGTTGGGGTACTTGGTGGCGGCCGAGTTTTTTGATTCGTGCTGGCCTTCCCGTGGCTATTTGCTGCTTGGGCCTTCTTGGGGGGACCTGTTGCATGTCTCTGTTCCTGCTGGCTTCCATGTGTTGTTCCCACGACACTATGGCTCATTGGTGTCTTCTGCCTCTGGTGGTTCGGGCTCCCGCAGCTCTCTCTGGGCAGAGTCTCCTCTGTGGGCTTTGAGTTTGTGTTCAGGACTGTCTGCGTTTTCGTTCATGGACGCTGCTTGGGCCGTTTCCTCCTGTCCTCTGTTTTGTGCCCTCTGTGCTCGCTTCGGCGGCGCATTTTCTTTGTTTGGTTCAATTTGGTGCGGATTTGCATGGCCCCTGCACATTTCCTTGGCCTTCGGGCTTTCTGTGTGCCTTCCCTCCTATTTCTCCTCCTGCATAGTCTGGGGATGTGAGGGGGTTTGTGTAGGTGTCTGTATCGTTAACCTCTCTGTCTTTGATTTCTGCTCCTACTGCTGCTGGCGGGGGTCGGGTTTGGCCGGACTTCATTGACTCCGGCTCCGCTTTTTGGTCCACAGCTGGTTTTTGCCCTGATGTCACTTGCTTCTGACGGCCTGGCTCTTGTGCGGCTGTGGTTGGCGTCTTTGGGCTGTTCCTCTGTGGTGGCTCGTGGCGTCCCGTTGTCACGTCGGCCTTCGGCCCTTGGGTGCTGTGGTCGTCTTTGGGGTTCTTTTTTCTCTTTGTGTTCTTCCCATTGGGTCGTTCCTGTGCTGGGGGATCCTACCTCTGTGTTGGATTTTCTCAGGACATTTTTTTTGCAGGGCCTTGGCCTTTCCGCTTTGTCTTCTCAGTGGGCGGCGGTTCGTGCTTGTCGGGGTCCTGGAGCCTCCTTGGTGGTTTTTGCCCCTTTGGAGAGTCGGTTTCTTCTAGGCTTTCGGCTTAGTCGGCCGGTCTCTCCTGTACTCGTGCCTTCTTGGGTTTTTGCCTGCTGTTTGGGGGGGGGGTCTGATGTTGCCCCCTTTTGAGCTCTTGCTGGTGGCTGTCTTGTTCTGGTTGTCAGCTACTGTGGCTTTTTTGCTGGCCGTCACCTCTGCTCGTCGGTTGGGTGCTTTGGGTGCTCTGCTCATTTCTTTTCCCTGTTGGGAGTTCCTGCCGGATTGGGTTGGTTTGTGGCTTGTTCCGGTCTTTCTGCCTGGGGGTTCTTCCCGTTTCCTTTGGCGGCTGGAGGTGTTTTTCCTGTTTTACCTGCTGCGGGGGTCCCTTGTTCCCCCTTCCTTGGTGGTTCGCTGGACTCTCCGGTTTTTCCCACCTTTGTTCCCTGGTGTTTTTCCATTTTCTCCTGCCCTGTTTGTCTCCTGTGGAGGTGTGGCTTGGGGGATATGGTTTTCCAGTTCTGAGGTTGGTCAGTGGGTGCGTTTGGCGGTCTGCCTGCCTTTTCGGTCCTTTGGGTCTGTCTCCTCAGTCTCTGGTGCTGGGTCGTTTGACACGTTCTGTGCCTGCTTCCTGGGCTGGGGCGGCTGGAGTTTTCTATCCGGGAATTTGTTGGGCGGCCACCCGCTGTCCCGTCTCGTATTTGTGCTACCTTCTTGGCTTGTTGTTTTGCATGCCTCTGCTGGCTGTTTTTCTGTTGGCGTCTTGGACTTTGCTGTTCATTGATCTTTACTGATTTGTACTCAGCATGGATCCCTGGTGTCCTGCGTTTTTTGTTGGTTCTCTGCTTGTGAGTTCCTCACGTTGTTAGGACTGGGACGGGGAGGACCCATGAGGGGGTAATGTCTTATTACTTACCGGTAATCTTCATTACCCCGATTAGGGTCCTCCCCGTCCCAGTCCTGTACCCTCCCGCCCTCCCGCTGTGTTTGTGTCGGAGTCTTGTTGATAACAGGCATGGCGGTAGGTGGGAGGGGCTTATGTAGCTTTTGAATACTGGCGTTGTGATTGGCTGGGTGGAGGCAGGACTGCCTCACGTTGTTAGGACTGGGACGGGGAGGACCCTAATCGGGGTAATGAAGATTACCGGTAAGTAATAAGACATTCTCTTCACATGCGGCTACTGCCCACCACCTGATCAGGTAAGCCTGTGCCCACTGCACGGACGCAGCTGGCCTCTGTCTAAAACACACCTTTCCTATCACAGCTGTGATTCTTCGGGCGCAAATGGAAAAGTTCAGATTAAATATAAAACATGATACTGGCGACGCGTTTGCTTCGAAGCATTTCAAGTGTTTTTGAGATTAAAGAACTGAGGTCCAAGGAGAGGATGTGATATGCCCAGGATCACACAATTAGAGGAGTAAAAAAAGACAATTCTCCTAGTGAGACCACGCAGTTGCTGTTACACACGTGCAGGCTTGACCCTTGTTTGTATTTAAAGTGACAGCCCTGCTATTTACAGACTGAGGTTGAATATTTGCGTGTCATTTGCTGTACTAACGCGCAGTCACACGCAGAACAATGTCTTTCAAGTGTTTGTGGGGTTTCTACTCTTCAGCTCAACCCTCCAGCTGATCCACTGAATGCTTCAGTAACATAGATGCAGGCCAAGTACAACCTCTTCGATGTGACCCTCGCAAATGTTGTGATCACAGGAAAATCAGAGCGAGAGAGTTAGAGGTGTTGAAGCCAAGGTGCGCCCCTGAGTCCTATTTGCTGGGCTGTGCGGCCACAACACACTTTTTTGCATTAAAGTTGTGTGATTAACATGGAAAAGGGACGGATTGTAGCAAATAGACTGAGACTGCTCGTGTTCTCCAGAATGACCTGCAGTGAAAACATCCCTTATCCTTCCAGCCACCACAAAGTCAGCTTTGTTTTTTGCCAAGAAGTGACCATAAATCTCAGATAACATTTTTCACATTTAACTAACAGCCTCACGTTTTGCAAGACTTCAAACTATCCTTTTGGAGTAGCACTTCTAACTTTCCTCACACTCAATATAACAATCTTTTGTAGCGCATAAAAGCTAAACTTATTAAAACATCTATTATCAATGCTACCCATTTTTTTAAAGTGTGGGTTGTTTACTGAAGACTCTTGTATGTTTACCACGTTTTCCTTTTTGCAAAACCATACAAACTTTAGGTTCAAATGCAAATGTTTTGCCAAACGAAAGATGCTATAAAGATGTTAAGGTGAAATCACACTCAATTTCAGTCACCTACAGAATGTCTTTAATACAAGAAGCCTTTTAACACTTTATGGCTTGTGAACTAGCAGAGTCACCATCTCCACAAGGTATAGTTCATCAAAAATGCGCAAAGTCAAGCACGGATGATGTCAGTCCTGAAATGTGCTTGCATGTACATGGCGCACTACATCAGCACACCCTGTCACTAATTTGTGCCACTAGCTGCCGATGCACTTATTAAATGGGTCTGGAATTCTTTGTGACCTTTCACACTGTCCCAGTCCCTTTCTGCAGCTGCTTCAATTCCAAGAGCAGCAGGAAACAGTGGAGCAGCCTTTCATTTTCACCTGGGCCACAGAAATAGAAGAAGGACAGCTAGACAGTTATACTGTATCACTATTGCCAGCACTTCCATTTCCACTAGTCGTTTTGCAAATAGAAGAAGGGCTCATATCCAGCCAGACAAAATGTGGAGCTGGTGAGATGATAAAAAGAGGAAGGTACGGCACAATCACCGGCTCCATTGATAGTCAAAGTAGGGCCTGGACATGCGGCCATACTGAACTTTACAAGCGGCCCCCTGGAACACTGCAGTACCGAGATACTGTTTATTTGACTCAGTCCTGAACCTTCAAATTGTTTTAAATAACCAGCCAAGTATTTATTTAAAGGTTAATTGATGTTAAGTAAACGAAATAACTAGGAGTCCTGCACTGCTTACCGTCAGGAGCACTGTCATGACATCT